>NC_135624.1:47518000-48125083 GCF_053574225.1 Canis aureus | reverse complement strand
GCTTCTTCTCTTGCATTCTCAATGACTGTGGGAGGCCACTAGCCACCAGGAGCCTGCAGAGAGGGTGTGTGTTGTCCACAACCCTCACACATCATCTGCGGAGTTGAAATGCCATTAGTCCTTTTCTGCCCCCACTGCCACATGGGCACCCGTGAAAAAACTTGTGGGGGGCCAAAAAAAAAAAGAAGCACATTCTGAAATTCACCCTCTAGAAGGTGGAATCATAGATGCCACCAATCTTGAACAATTTTGGGGGGCAAGGGGGAAATCAAAGTAAATGGAAAAGCTGGAAGTCTCAGTGAAGGGGTTGTATACGTTGAAAGGAGTTAAGAGCAAAGTTATCATAACTTCTGACATGACTTTTTCTACATGGTATTTGAGGTATCTCCCCAAAAAATCTTTGAAGAAGAATAATTGACAGGCTCCGTTGCACATAGTCACTAATAGCACGGAGAGTTACCGATCACATTACTTCTAGATAAATGAGGATGAAGAAGAGAAGGAAGATGGGACTAAAACTCATTGACCTGGAATGTTTTGCATCAATTCTTGAATAAAACTTGGGAACCAAAACAAACCAACCGAAAGTGCCATTGACCCATCACCATGTATTAGTGAGTTCCTACCATGTGACTCTGATTCTGTGATTCTTTAATGTGAAGGGGTCATTAGTGCAGGACAGTTTCCCCACATGAAGAGGGTTGGCTCCTTAGCCGAACAGCTCGAGACGGTGTCTCCACGGTAGCCCTGCTCAGCCAGGGATGAAAGCTGTCACGAGTCCAGCTCCTGCCAGCAGTCGGGGGCCAGCTGTCACATTCAAGAATGTCAGCACTAGAAAAAGCATCATAATGTGGTGCCAGGAAAGTGATTCTCATTTCCACAATTTGAAAGTGTCACCTCACTCCTGATGTCAGGAGGGGGCCCACAACACCCACCTGGCCGATCATAATCCCATTTCCCTAGACACAACGAGTGATCCAGGAGTGGGCAATGACCCAAGTGGAGCCAAAGACTTTTCCTGAGTCTGATAATAGGAAAATGAAGTTCCAAGGTGGGAGGCTGTGACATTTCAGCTGCCTGTAGCCCTCTTCCCAACCATGACACTGGGGAGAAAGCATGTCTGCAAAATGAAATTGGAGAAGAGACACAGAGTGAGGGAATGAGAAAGTTCTGGAGGTGCATGTAAGCTTCTCCTCTACTCCTATGAACTACCCCAAAAACCAGCTCAGTTACATGGACCAGTGCATCCTCCACTGCTTTTAGACCAACCGGGGTGGTTTTCTGTCCCCTGGACTTGACAGAGCTTTGATTAAAGCACTTGGTTACCTTTCCCAGGAACTGGAATTCCTTTGGTTTTCAGGCATGTCTCTTGCACCGCTTTGGCCTGGGTTAGCTTACAACCGTCCCCAGTGAAGCCCTTGAACATGAACCATATTGCCACACATATACCCGTCTCTTGAGTCACGCAGAAGAAATAAATCACCCTGAAGGAACAATGGCACTGTATTCCAGCTATTTAGGGATACAGATCATACCTGAGAGCGAAGCCACATGATGCCACCTACAGTGATGATCTATCGTCTGCCTGGATTGGTGGCTAAATCCCAGATACAGGATGACAAGTGAGGGGCCCCTGTGATGCCAGCTGCACCTCTTTCAGTTTGGAATACAATCCCATGGAATTCCAGCCGTATTATCTGGTTTCGCTTCTAGGATGGCACATTTTGTAGAGGCCTTTACAGAATGTGTTGTGCTGGTTACTTCCTTTCCAAACGCATTTACACTAGGGTTTCTCAACAGCAGCACTCTTTGACCTCTTGGACCAGATGATTCTTTGGGAGCTGTCCCAGGCATTGTAAGATGGTTAGCTGGCCTCCACCCACCAGCTGCCAGGAGCACCTACTGCTTCTATAACAGTGCCCAACCATGAGGACTGCTTTGCCCAGAGTTGCCTTTATGGGCATGGTGCCTGCCAAATTCTGGGCTCCTCGGGGTTTCAGCCAAGGTCCAACCAGTAGTATAAAATATATATATTTTAGAGGGGAAGGGCGGAAGGAGAGGGAGAGAGACCATCTTAAGCAGGCTCCACACCCAGCTCAGAGCCCAACACAGGGCTTGACCTCACAACCCCGAGATCATGACCTGAGCTGAAATCAAGAGGCGGATGCTTAAGTGACTGCACCACACAGGTGCCCCCCCACCATCTCTCTATCTTTAAACCCCCAAATGATTGAGAACGTTGCTCTAGCAACTGCTAGATGTAGGCCATTATTTCAGGTAAGTTTCTGTAATTCATTTATACATTCGACCACGCAAACACATATGCACAGGCCTTTTTCCGAGCTTTCATTCCACAGTCCCCTGATTGGACTAACCCGTATTTCATAATTGCCTCAGTCGCAATAACTGTAGCTTATAAAAAGACTCCAATCGAGGTATGATTCCAGCGCACAACTTTTTTCCAAAACTGACCCTCATGCCCCCATATTTATTCCTGCACGGTCCAGCATTGAAGCCAGCTCTCAACATGAGCTTATTCTCTATTGAGTTTGCCAGATTTAGGGACGCCTGGGTGGCTCAGTGGTTGAGCATCTATCTTCCCCTCAGGGCATTTTCCTGGGGTCCTGGGATCGAGTCCTGGATGGGGCTTTCCTCAGGGAACCTGTTTTTCCCTCTGCCTGTGTCTCTGCCTCTATGTGTCTCTCATGAATAAATAAATAAAATCTTTTTTTAAAGTTTGCCAATTTAGCAAATAAAAATGCAGGATACCCAATTTACTATGAATTTCACATAAGCAATGAATAATCTTTTGGCATAAACAGGGTCCAAATGCTGCTAAACACCATACAATATGCAAGACAGCCCCAACAACAAAGAATTATACAGTCTACAGATTACATGAGACACACCTACATTTTATCTGGCCATCCTGCATCTCTATCCACTCTGGTCTTGAACCTGCTGATGCGTGTTGTTCTCAAGAAGTAGCATCTTCTCCCATGTACTACTTAGAACCATGAGGACACTGCTTTGCCCAGAGTTGCCTTTATGGGCAGGGTGCCTGCCAAATTCTGGGCTACTTGGGGTTTCAGCCAAGGTCCAACCAGGAATCCAGAAATCAAATGGAACTTTTTATTTTATTTTATTTTATTTTATTTTATTTTATTTTTCTATTTTCAATTGGAATTTTAATGTAGGGAATTGGCTCTACTGATGATGTAAGAGGCTTGAAAAAGCCAGAAAGTAATGAAGTAACTGGCAAGATTGGCAAATGCACAACATTTATTCCCATCCCCAGGCTGGAGGGACAAAAGAAGGAGGTGGAGTTACTAGAGCCAGGAGGTCATCTGGCAAACGAGGAAGTTGAAAACGGATGCTGCAGAAGCAGGTGACAAGAAGAAATCCAGTGCCTGTCTCCACCCAAGGAGAAGAGGAGGAGAAATACCCTGGCTCCTCCCACCAACCGATTTCCTCCCAGTTCCTCCCATGGGCCAAAGCCAGCCAGAAAGTAGCTCGGAGACCTGTGGACTGTAACTAGTCTAGAACAGTCTGAGTTCACCAACTCTGGTCATCAGTGGTGGGCTCTGTCTTCTAGCTCCGCGGAGCCCAGGAGAGGAGGGATCCTCCTGTCCTTGGGATTCAGATGAAGCCTTGGTAGCCACTGCCTCAATCACCAGCTCCTAGGCGTGGAGCCTGCTCAAGATTCTCTCTTCTTCTCTCTCTGCCCCTCCTTCTCTCTAAAAACAAACAAACAAAAAACTTTTGATTGTGTCCACTAAGTCACCTGAGTTTTCCTGTAATGAGTCACGCTATTGCTCTCCTATTCTTTCCAGATCAGCTCTTCTCTGACCACTGTTCAGGATGCTCTGAGGCCCTGTGGCGGCCCCGCACGCTGCCCCTCCTCTGGACCCCAGTGTGACCATGTGGCTCGTGCTGGCCAAAGAAATGCAAGCAGAAGCTTCTGGTGGAAGCTTCAAGAGCAGACACACAATTCACCGATTTTTTATTTCCTGTCTTAGGGAGCATGAACGAAATCTGTCAAGATGGAACCCTGGTCCCTGGATTAGTCTTCTATTGCTTCCATAACAAAATTACCACACGCTCAGCACCTTAAAACAACACAAATTGATTATCTTACAGTTTTGGAGGTCAGAGTCCAAAATCCATCTCACTGGGCTAAAGTCAGGGTGTTGACAGCTGGGTCCTTCTAGAGGCTTCAGGGGAAAATCCACTTCCCTGCCTTTTGTAGTGTCTAGAGGCTGCCCTCCTCACCCCTTGGCTTGTGGTTGTCCCTCCAGCCTCTTCCTTCCATGGTCACATCTCCTGCTATTGGCTTTGACATGCTTGCTTCCCTCCTACGAGGACACTTGTGATTACATCGGGCCCACCAGGTTAACCCAAGACAGTCTCCCCATCTCAAGAGCCCTAACTTGATCACATCAGCAAAGAGCCTTTTGCCACACAAGGTACCATTGTCACAGGCTCTGGGGATTAGGATATGGATACCTTCAGGGACCATTATTCTGTCTACCTCAGTCCTTGAGAGATTACAGTGAGCAGAGCCCCACCTGCCAAGCAGCGCTAGGCATGTAGTATGAGTGAAAAATAAATGTTTACGGCATAGAGTCGCTAAGATTTAGGGGCTTATCTGTTCCTGGTGCACAATTGAGTCCACATTTACACCCTGTTTCTTTTCTGTCTCTGTTTATATTTTGCAAAATTTAAAAATAACTTAAAAGTATTAAATATGGCTATTTTCTGCAGAAAGTACACTTTAAAATAGTACACCCATAAATCATCAATCTATGAGGAAACCAAGGAGCTTTTTTGTTGTTGTTGTTCCTGAACAAAAGTAACTTTGGAACTGTAAAGTAGACCTAAAAACAAATATTGCACATATTCCAGATCCTAACAGAAAGTCTTTTCTGAATCTGAAAAAATCTTCACAGATTCCCTTTGTTCCAAAAAACTAACAAATTGGGACACCTGGGTGGCTCAGTGGTTGAGTGTCTGCCTTTGGCTCAGGGCACGATCCCGGGGTCCTGGGATGAAGTCCCACATCGGGCTCTCCGCATGGAGCCTGCTTCTCCCTCTGCCTGTGTCTCTGCCTCTCTCTGTGTCTCTCAGGAATAAATAAATAAAATCTTAAAAAAAAAAAAAACTAACAAGTTAGCAACGTGGATCTACTTAGATGTTGAACCAGATGAAAGTCAGAGAGAAAATGGTTCATTGAAAGATAATTAAACTTAGTCTTGTTTTTCCTCAAAGTAGGGAGAGGGGGGTCTGACCATTGAAATGAAAACACTGAATTTCCAAATACAATCCTTTTCTTGATTTCTGTAATTATGTTAAAAGTCATAAAAAGCAGAACGATAAATCTCTAACAACCTTGAAATGCAGAGTCCAAGCTGGACCACCACCCACATCTCTTCTTCATAAGTCAGATGGACATGCGGACACATCAGTCTCAGCCCCAAGCAGTGGTCACCGGCTTTTTGGTCTTGCCCCTCTAATCGGTAAGAAGTCTTTAGTAAAAAAAAAAAAAAAAAAAAGAAGTCTTTAGTAAATTCCTCCAATATGTGCACTTATCAAAGTGTTACGAGCATTACAATACATACACACACACAAAGAAAATAAAAAGATAACATAAAAGTGAAATCAGTAACACTTTTAAATGCCTTGCTAATCATAATGGCATCATCAAACACTGGTTAATCTTTTGGGATACAATATGCCCTGAAGGAAAGGTACCCCACTGGGGCCCCTGGGTGGCTCAGTCGGTTGAGCATCCGCCGTCCGCTCAGGTCATGATCCCTGGGGTTAAGCCCTGTGTTGGGCTCCCTGCTCAGCGGGGAGTCTGCTTCTCCCTCTCCCTCTGCCTCTCCCCCCTGCTCCTGCGTTCTTTCTCTCTCTCAAAGAAATAAATAAAATCTTTTAAAAATACCTAAAATTTTAAAAAAGGAAAGGCTACTCATTAATGATGGTAGATATGAGCCTAATTGTAAACTTCTTGATAATTTTGAGTATTTTTACCCGGCTTTTTTGGTCAGATCTAATTTGGCCCATGTTATTTCTACCTTTTATTTATTTATTTATTTTTTCTACCTTTTAATGCGGAGAGCCAAGAGCTTGTTTTAGGGAAGTAAAAGCGTCTGTTTTGTCATCTTCGTTGTTTGCTTGCACACGTGCTACTGTTTTCACTTCCATCCATGGTTTCCTTGCAGGAAATCTTTTCAGTCATTTGTCCATTTTATGAGAGTTAATTTAATTGAAACCTGTGACTATTATCCAAAAATGGCTATGCTAATAGAGCTGGGCATGCCTGACCTGTAACACATCATACTGGTCCAAAAGCAAATGCAAGAGTGAGGAGACCACCTTCAACCCTCTCTGTGTTCTGGAACTCCGTGTCTCCTCAGAGTGGTTCCATATGATGCAACCAGGACAAGAGACCATCCGACATTTGGATCAAGTGAGGTTGCCCATGTCAATCCCTAGCACTTCTGGGACACACATGCCACACTCCATAGAACTCTGATACAATCTCCCCATATCAGTGGGGATAGGCCCCCAAGACCCCATTGGACGCCTGAACCCACGGGTATGACTGACCTCCATGGTCACTGTGGATTTTTCCTAGACATACAAACAATAAAGCTTAACTTACAAATGGGGCACAATCAGAGATTAACAACAACATAGAACAGCTGTAACAATATATCATCATGGTTACGTGAACGTGTTCATTCTCTTTCTCAAAACATCCTGCTGTATGGTGCCCTCACCCTCCCTCTTGGCGTGAGATGATAAAATGCGTTTGTGATGAGACGGAGTGAGGTAAGTGATGCAGGAGTGGGGACATACGGTTTGGCCACTATTGACCTGACAATGCGTCACAAGGAGGATCATCCATCCGCTTCCTGTCTGCGGTTGACCATGGGTAACGGAAACCACAAGAGCAAAAACCGCAGAGAAGGGAGGAACACTGTATAAACAACCAAAATGCAGGCTTCTGCAAAGGCTTCTACAAGAGCGATGAATTCAGGTATGTGGCAAAGATCTATAATCTCTTCAATTAGTATTGCCATCATAAAACAAATTAAAAAAAAAAAAAAAAACAAACCTGAAGCCCAGAGAGGCTGGATGACTTTCCCCTAATACCACAGATGGCTCTTGGCCATTAGGACCAGAAACCAGATCCTCTGTACCTCAGGCCAACATGCTTCTCAAGGCACCACAAGATTATGAATGAGTAAATTTAGCAATTTTGTGACTGAATTCAGTCCTGCTGGCCTCCCTTCAGCTTGGTGCTGTACGATGAGGTGGAAACACTCAAGCCAAAGCAAGGGGAAGCAGCCTGGAGGTGACCTGTCTAGCCCCGGAGATTGGAGATTTTTGAGTCTTTGCAAGATACGAGGGGGGACAGTTTGTCTTTCCTCTGTGTCTCTGGTCCCCAGTTACTGTTTGTCTCATGGACAAGGGTCTTTAGATTGACTGATGAAGGTTCTCCTGAGAAGAGTTCTCTTGTGCCTGCTCCACCAAGGCATTCAAGGACATTGTAGTCAACGCCACATGGATTGTATTGATATATGTTGATTGTATTCAAGGTGTCTGGTGTGACAGTACATAAAGGATGATAAAATGTCCCTGGAAATGTAATAAGATGAAGATGATTCTATTTCGCTCCTACCGCTGGAGTGCAATCAGGGAAGCAGGAGCACTAAGAGGGTTCATGGGATAGATTAGATCTTACCCAGTTTGGGGAGGAGCTGAGGAAGGAACGTCTCCAAAAGTAGCAGAGAAGGGCCCTAGCCAGCCCTGGTGCAGGTGGGCCAGTCAGAGCTTGTTGCCGTTGGGTGAAACCAACGGCTGGAGAGGAGCCACAGAGGAGGCCACTGTAGCAGCTTCTGAAGGCCGTCAGCTCCTTGTGGCTTCCACCCTTGTGAGCTCACAGCAAAGCATCTCCTGGAGGGTCTGGAATCGCCGCTGGGCAGTAGGGCCAGCAGTCGGGGAGAAGGGCTGGATTCAGAGGAGGAAAAGCATGAACCAAAGAGAACCCACTGGGCCCTCTGCGGCTGTGCCTAACTGCCCCTGCTCACTTCACAGTGGCTGCTGCTTCATCTCTGCCTCTCCAGTGTCTCTTGGAGGACTCCAAGGGACTCCTGTACCCGGGGATCTTAAGGGCAGTTCCAGTCTAGCTAGGTCGACATTGCACGAAGCCACCAACAGCTCCTCTCAGGGACCAACACTATGTAGGTGGAAGCAAGTTTGAAAAGCTGCTTGGGGTAGCTCCAGTTCCACTCCCAAGGCTCTAGCTCCAGTTCCACCCATGATAGATATGCTGCCTCCTGAGGATGTGAGCCCACCTGCCTGCAGGGCTCTTGCTTTATGTATGGAATATTCCAGTTTGGAGCTGGACCTGAACCCTGGAGGTGAGGCTGCAAGGGGCCTCCTTACGGCACTTCTCTGCTGCCTTTGCCTCCTGCGGGGTTCAGCTTCCCTGGAAATAAACCTGGAACCATGTATAGAATTTAGGTTTGGGGAAAAACCTACAATAGCTGTTAAAATTGTAACTGCTCTTCCTCTTGGGGCTAGCAATCCCACCGCTGAGACGTTCGCCCTCACCCCTTGCCAACTGTGTGAACCTGCACGTACCTACAGATGTGCAAAATTCTGCTACTGATGCATTCATCGGAGCATAAAGCAAAAACTAGACCTACGGAGGAGGCCTGGTTAAATAAAATGTGGCACCTCCAAGGGACAGAATTCTATGAAGCCAGGAAAAATGAATAAGAAAGTTTTCCATGCTAGGGACACGCAGGTAGCTCAGTGGGTTTAGCATCTGACTTTGGCTCAGGTCATGATCTCGGGGTCCTGGGATCGAGCCCCACATCAGGCCCCCTGCTCAGCGGGGAGCCTGCTTCTCCCTCTCCCTCTTCTCCTCTTCCCTGCCTGTGCTCTCTCTCTCCCTCTCAAATAAATAAATAAGATGTTTTAGAAAAAGAAAAAGAAAAATCTGTGCTAATGTAGAAATATCTCTGGGATAAGTAGAAGAGAAACAAATGAAGAAGAAAAGGAAAAAGAGAAAGGTTCAAAGTGATGTTTACAGTACCCCGACTTCCCTATAAGGCAAAGAGGAAAATAATTACACACACTTAGATTTGCTCAGACGTTTGAAGCATTGAAAAGACACGAGAAATGAGCAGAAGTGGTTATGAGCGTGGTTGGCTGAGGGCCCCCTTCTGGGATGCAGACTTCTCCTGGGATGGAGGGGCAAGAATGCCACGGACGAGAGGACAGGGACAGGAACCAGAGGTCCCCACGTATACGTTTGTATGATGTTTGGATTTTTGAGCCATGTTTAGTGTTTCACATATTCACAAAAATAAATAAATTTTAAAATTAAATTCAGGTTGCCTTCAAAGAAAGAGAAGAAAAAGGAGAAGACTTTGGAGAAGCATCAAAGTATTAGCCTGCCTGGAACAGCCGGAGTCTAGGTCAGACCCTGTCTCCACTTCACCCAAGCGCTGGATTTGGGAGAAGCTGGGTGAACAGAATTCCAGCCGGCAGGTGGACGGAATAGCTTGGAGGGCAGGACGGTGATGAGCCGCAGAGCACAGATCCCGGAGCCACCTGCAGAGGCTCCAAAGTGGCCCCACCACTTACAAGCTGGGCAACCTTAGGGTGAGCCACCTAACTTTTCAGTGCCTCGGGCTCCTTACCTGTAAAATGAGGCATAATGATGATGCTTATTTAGGATGGATGTTACTAGGAATAAATCGGTTCCCATGTCTGAAGTGCTTAGAATAGTGCTTAGCATACAGAAAGGACTCTAGAAGCCCATTTACTTCTTTATCCGTTATTGCACAGGAGGGTCAAGATCTTAGAGAGAGGGGCGGCTGGGTGGCTCAGTGGTTGAGCATCTGCCTTTGGCTCAGGTCATGACCCCGGGGTCCTGGGATCCAGTCTCGCCTCAGGCTCCCGGTGAAGCCTGCTTCTTCCTCTGCCTCTCTCTCTGTGCTTCTCATGCATAAATAAATAAAATCTTTAAAAAAAGATCTCAGGAAGAGATCTTCAGCATGATTCTCTGGATGTGATCTTAGCCGGGGACCGGGTAGTCTTGAATCTTCCATTGAGACTCTGTAAGACAGTAATTGCTTAGCAAGCCCATAACTAGTCTGTAGGAATCCTCCTAGGAGACCCCCCCAACACAGAATTTACCCATCTGATTCACTTTTTCTCCAAAGAGGATTCCAGGGAGATTTTCTTGGGTCTGGGGTGTCTTCAACTCGCCTCTCCTCCTATGAGAGGTTAGCAGCATTGGGATTCCCTCTAAGAGTGTAGGACTGAGATAGCTCACCTCTGGTGAAGTTCTCTGGGGCGGCCTGGAAACGAGGTCCCACAGTAATGGTTCACATATGGCCACAAGCTTCTATTCCTCCCAGAAAAGCCCGTGACGTAGGGAGGGGTCTCAGGCTGACTCTCCCTAGCTAGTCTGAAAAAGGAAAGGATCATTTCCAAAGCGACGTGGAGTGGTGGTGTCTGTACTCCTCACCCCACTTGGAGAAGGGGCGCCTGCAAACGAGAGCCTCTGCCTGCTGAGGAACCGCTCCTTCCCTCCTTAGCCTGGGCTTGTCCTGGGCCCACAGCCAGGGAGAACCAGGGAGACACAGGATGATCTTCTGGCCGTTTCAGAAGTCAGAAGCCAAGAATCTGTAGAGGCACCACGCTGTCCTCCCTACACAGGCTTTTAGAAGCAGAAGAATAGAAGTGAAAAGACCGCAGCCCTCACGGTGCCTGCATTCTGTTCCTCGAGTGGAGACCCACGGACTCTTACTGCATTCAGGTTCCAGTCATTTGGGACTATGATGTGAAAGGCCTACAGGTCCCCTAGAAAAAGTGGTTTCATCTCCTATTACCCTCCTATAGCGGACACTTCTGTGTCCCTATAGGACGCCCTTCCCCAGGCTAATGCATCCCCTTCCAGCTGCTTCGAGCAACTCAGGGCTGCTCCTCGTCCTGGGAACTGCCCTTGGCCAATGGGAGCCACCTGCTATGGTCTGAATGTTTATATGCCCCTCAAGTGCATATGTTGAAATCCTAATCCTAATTCCTAATGTGATGGTGTTTGTCAGTGGAGCCTTTGGGAGGGAAATTAGACCATGAGGGTGGAGGCATCAGGAATGGGATTAAGTGCTTTCAAAGCGATCCTGCAGAGTTCCCTAGCCCCTTTCACCATGTGAAGATACAGTGAGAGGGGCGCCTGGGTGGCTCTGTGGGTTAAGCATCTGCCTTCAGCTCAGGTCAGCATCCCAGGGTCTTGGGATCGAGCCCCTACATCAGGCCCCTTGCTCAGCGGGAGGCCTGCTTCTCCCTCTCCCACATCTCTCACCAACAAATAAATACATAAAATCTTAAAAACAAAAACAATGAGAAGTCTGCATCCCAGAAGAGGGCCCTCACCCGACCCCCCTCATACCCTGATATTGCACTCCCAGCTTCCAGCACCGTGACAAATTTCTGTTGTGTATTAGCTCCCCAGTCTGTGGTTTTGCTAGGGCAGCCGGAGGGGACCAAGAAGCCGCCTCACCTGGCAGCCCACTGCCAACGAGTCACTGATCTAAGGGTACAGAAGGCCAGCCCCCTTGTCTCCCGAAGGTCATACAGCTTGCAAATGATGGGCCCTTGACTCCAGGCTGTTTGATTCTAAACACTGGGCCACCACACTGCAGTATTATACTGATTTATTTTTTTACATTATTTACTTTAGTTACCTAACTATTTTGATTATTGCATACCTCCCCCCACTACAACACAAGCTCTTGGAGAATATTGATTTTTGTGCCTCTCGGTCCACAGCTGGATCCCCCCAGGACCTACCCAAGTCCAGGTACCATACCAGACCCTGAAATAGTTAGTAAATTATATTGCTCCTGTGACTTCAAGCCCTTCTTTCCGGATTTAAGGGGCAAACAAATTATAATAAGGGTAGATTGGTAACGTGAGTTTCACCCAACGTCATGTAAATAAGAACCTCTTCCTTCCCGTCTTGATTCTGCTCTGTTGTAAGTTGGATGCAATATATTTAAGGCACATGGTGATTGTTTCAATATTTGGCTTCCGTTTAAGAACCGAACGTGCCACACAGCTGTGTAATTGCTAAGTAAGATCATAGTCTCTGACTTGCCAGAATTTGCAGTGACATTGTCAAGGCCTTACCAGAGACCATGGAGGCTGGGAGAAGACCTACATGAATCTAGGGGGAAAGTTCATGAAGGTTCATGGCCAACATCACTTGTTATCTCAATCTAGTAGTGCTTGTTGTGACTGCAGAGGGCACCCAAAATAGCACCTCATTGAATTTCTGAACTACTTGAGAAATAGACAAAAAAAAAAAAAAAAAAAGATCCAAGGAAACCAAAATATCATGTTTACTGCTAAGAAAGCTGACAGTGCAGAATGTGTGGATTTAAGGGTGAAATGTCATCCTAGGGTGTCTGGGTGGCTCAGTTGGTTAAGCATCCAACTCTTGATTTCAGCCGAGGTCGTGAACTTGGGGTCATGCGATCGAGCCCAGCACCAGGCTCCGCTCAGCAGGAAGTCTGCTTGAGCTTCTCTCCCTCTGCCCCCCAACCCCACACTTGCATGCACTTGCAGTCTTTCTCAAATAAATAAATAAATGTTTTAATTATTTTTTAGTTTAAAAAAAAGAGTGAAATGTTTTCCTAATACTAAACCCCAGAACTAGACAAACTCACCCATGGATGACTACAGACCTCGCCAAGCAGGGCCTTGGCCCTTTAATCCTAGAACACAAAGGAACAGGGCAGGATGCACACTCTCTGTGGGTCCACCAGCTTCCAAGAGGACTCCAAAGGGAAGGGATGGCTAACTCTATCCAGAAGCTCCTTTGAAACGTGATGTGGGAAACAAAGACAAAAGAAAAATGAAATTTCCTTACTATTTACAGCCCACTGACAAGTCCTTGAAACAGGCAGAGTGACCTTCCTCTAGGATCTCTGCTGCCTCCGTATTAATACTCTGCTAAGAGCAAAAGGCAATCTTAGCCCGACCCTTGGGATCCTGTAAGTCTACTTAACACATAAAAATTTCTTTGGAGGAGCACCCGGGGGGCTCAGTGGGTTAAGCATCTGCCTTCAGCTCAGGTCATGATCCCGGGGTCCTGGGACGGAGCCCTGCATCGGGCTCCCTGCTCAGTCTGCTTCTCCCTCTGCCTGCCACCCCCCACTGCTGGTGTGCTTTCTCTCTCTCTCTCTCTCTCTCTCTCTCTCACTCTCTCTCTCCCTCTCTGTGTCAAATAAATAAATACATAAAAATCTTTTTAAAAATTTCCTTTGAAAAAAAAATTTCCTTTGGTAACTTCTTTTATCTCTAGCCCCCAGGTCCAGGTGGCGATCATCCCCCAAGCACATGACCCACCGATACACATCTGAAAGGTCTCATGACTCAGATTTTGGTAGACAGTGGTAAACGGCCTTTTCCCAACCATAGCTAGCCCCCTCCAGGCCCTGGAAACCTTGCTTCCAAAATTCCTTAGAGACCTACACCATCCCTAACCCCTTCCCAACTTGCAAGTATATCATGGGCCACTCGTCACATGATGCCAGGGCAGCTTTTTCTGCCCTCGGGTCCTGTCCCTGTGCTCAAATAAAACCACCTTTTTTGCACCAAAGATTCTTTTTGCATTCAAGAATTCTTTCTTGGGGGCAGCCCGGGTGGCTCAGCGGTTTAGCGCCGCCTTCAGCCCAGAGCCTGACCCTGGAGACCCGGGATCGAGTCCCACGTCGGGCTCCCTGCATGGAGCCTGCTTCTCCCTCTGCCTGTGTCTCTACCTCTTTCTCTCTCTCTCTCTCTCTCTCTCTCTCTGTGTGTGTCTCTCATGAATAAATAAATAAAATCTTAAAAAAAAATTCTTTCTTGGCCTTCAGTCTCCAACCCCAACATCTTTCCTATATCAAACCCACTAGCTACACAAGTCACTGCAAGGAAAGAGTGGGTGATAGTGCAGAGATGTGAGGAGCGTCACAGGAGGGACACAAACCCCCTCCTAGTGGAAGGAAGCATGAAGAGTGAGGATGACTTTATAATGTCAACAGTAGTGTCCTGCGGCCCCTGGACGGCTCTCAAAGGAACTTCAGTTACATTTCTGCCCTGTGAACTCGGTGTTACGAATATGCAACAACCTCCTACAGCTACCGTGTTGCCTCATAGTTATCACAGCTAAACCTAGATGGAAATCCTAGAATTTCACAGCCCCAAAGTGAAACTTCAAAGTTAATCCAGCCTACTGCTCTCCTTTTTACAGATCATGAAACTGAGGCCCAGAGAGGTGAAATAGGCTTGTCATACCACAGAAATGTAAGCCGGTCACCCAGAGCCAGAAGTGAAACCCCTGTCCTTTTTTGTCCCTCAATCCACAGCCTTTATCTACCCAGGGACCTGTTTTTCAGCTTGTCATCAAATTGTCCCTGGTGTCAAGAAAGAGAGAGAGAGAAAAAAGAAAAAAAGAAAAAAAAAAACCAGCAAGAATGAGAAACAAAAATATAATATAATACACATGCCTATTTCACAGCCAAGACTATGCAGTGGGGGCACAAAATGTTCTAAGAAACAGACAGAAGCGATTTCTCTAAATGATGGAAAATGAGGGCCTCATCAACTCTCACTGTGTCTTTCGTGATTTGATACCCTCCATCGAAATTTTTCATCTATCTAAATCCGTGGTGCTCTAGTTAGCTTCAGGGAGACTTAGCCTTCTACTTTCATAAAATTCAAGAGAACTAGATAGATTTTTATGTGAATATAAACTCAATATTCTAATGACGTCTGTTTTAAATTATTTATGCACAGCTCAAACCCTCCTAGGCATTGTTTTAAAAAGGATCCTGCATTACTATGAATCACATGAGCTCATTCTCAATGAATAGTAAAAGAAATGAATGCTATCTTCAGAATCCTGAAGGAGAGGGACATCTTAGTTCAAAATCCTTTTGCTTCCTATAATGCAATATGTATGTATGTATTAAGGCCATAAAGTAGGGCCCAATAGAGATCATAAATCATCATGTTCGAAAACAGAAGTAAAGAATATATTCAACATTATAAATATATATAGTATAATGATAGCAATGATTTTTTTTCCTGTGTAGATCCATAATTGCTGCTGAAGGCATCCAATTTATTTGTTTATCCCAATGCTTAATATGAAAAGCTAGTGCTGCATTTTAAATGATAGAAAGTTTAGGTAGGGGGATGCCTGGGTGGCTCAGCAGTTGAGCGTCTGTCTTCGGCCCAGGGCGTGATCCTGGGGTCCAGGGATCGAGCCCCACAATGGTCTCCCTGCATGGAGCCTGCTTCTCCCTCTGCCTCTTTCTCTCTCTCTCTGTATGTCTCTCATGAATAAATAAATAAAATCTTTAAGAAAACAAAGAAAGTTTATGTAGGTACAGAGACTATCTATGGGGCACCTGGGTGGCTCAGCTGATTAAGATCCAACTCTTGATTTTGGCTCAGGTCATGATCTCAGGGGCGTGAGGTCGAGCCCTGCCTGGAGCTCTGCACTTAGTGTGGGGTCTGCTTGAGATTCTCTCTCTCCTTCTCCCTCTGCCTCATCCCCTGGACTTGCATTCTCTCTCTCTCTCTCTCTCTCTCTCTCTCTCTCTCTTTCTTTCAAATAAGTAAATAAATCTTAAAAATAAAAAAATAATAATTAAGATTCCTGATCAGAAACTACTTGCCTGTGTAACATAACAAGCAGCAGCTTGAGCCATGAATGGTGGGATGGATGTGCATATGGCTCTGAGGTTTGGGGACCGTGGGCTTCTGAGCGCGTGCTTCGGCTCCCCGTGTAGGTCAGGCCATTACAGGGATTGTTATACGCTGCAGCACCAGGGCAGTTTGGTTGCTAAGGGAGTTAAAGCCTTAACTGATGAAGTACAGGCTCTCCCAGCAGATTCGGGTCACTGTATTGTGGACATGTTCTGTGATGTCCTTTTTTATTGGAATTGATGGAAATTGTCGCAATCAGGTATCTGGAACAGAGAGAAATAGTCCACTGCCCTGGCAATCCTGAATTCTAAAAAGTACTGCTCATTGCCTAGAAAGAGAAGAGAAAATGCTTTTAGGCCTCATCACTGTCCACCAGCCCTAAAACATTTGTTGGGATATTCCTCAGTGTGATGTAAGGAAGACCTCAAAAGACGGGTCCCCAGGAATATGGAGCTCCCATGGCTGCTAACAACATACCCGAAAACTCTAGAAGCTGCACTGATTATAGAAGTTGATGCCAACCCAGCATCTTCTAGGGTCATGCTCCTCAATAACAAAAACAGTAACAATAATAATAATAGCTAACACTTAGCGATTACTTTGTGCCAGGAACTGTTTTAATGTCTGACTCATTTAACCTTGCAATTTACTCTATGAAGTAGGTCTACTAATATTATGCCTATATTACAATTGGGGAAACTGAGGCACAGAGCAATGAAGTACCTTGGCCAAGATCACACGGTTGCTAAATAGCTCCAGATTCCTTGCACTTTCCCGCCCAGGTCGAGAAACTGTTTTTGATGGGCTAACAGTTACTGGTACACGTGCACGCAGGTACACATGTCCTGTCTCCTTACCCAAGTATTTCAACGAAGCAGACTTTCAAGTTAATTGGGTCAAGTAATAAAGATCTAATGTGAGATCTTGCAGATCGGCGCAGTTCCTTCAGATTTTATTCTTTTACACTCATATTATTATTTTTTGGAAAGAGAGGGGCAGGGGAGGGGCAGAGGGAGAGAGAAACCTAAGCAGACTCTGTGCTGAGCGAGGAGTCCAGCACTGGGCTCGATCTCATGACCCTGAGACCGCAATGTGAGCTGAAACCGAGAGTTCGATGCTTAACTGGCTATGCCATCAGGTGCCCACACTCATATTATTTTTTATGCTGAACTATTTTACTTGAAAAAAATAGATCCTTAAAGTATTTTACTTTAAATCACAGATATCATGACATTTCACCCCTAAATACTTCAATTTGCAACTCAAAAAAAATGAGGACATCCTACGTAACCAAAATAAATACTTACGCCTAACATGCCACGATATTAATCAGCCTAATGAATTTTAATACCATTTATGACCCAAGCCATATTCCAATTTCCATAATTGTTCCCAAAATAGATTTTGTTGCTGCTCAAAACTGTTGGCACTAGGCTCTAATCTAAAATTGGGTCCCTTAAAAATAAATAAATAACATAAAATAAAATTGGGTCCCTTCAATTTCTCTTCCTCTGTAACAGCCTCTGTCTTCGTGGTGATGATTTGCTGAGAGTCCAGGACCGTGGACGCATGGAATGTTTCTTCACCTTTGAGATTTGCCTGAAGGTTTTGTCACAGTGTTTAGCTTGTTCTTACTTTTTCCATTTATTATCTGTGTTTTAGATACTCTTCTGATACTTAGAGGGGCAAAAAACATATATATATATATTTTTTTTTTTTTTAATCTGCAGACTGTTATAACAGACTAGAAACAAGTCTCTGAAAACTCAAGAGGGGAATGAGCAGAAACAAATGACCAAAGAAACATCTTTGGGTTCCTTCTGGATTTAATTCATTTGAGTGATACCTGGATGAATGAACACAGATAATTGAGAGTAGAAAAAAGAACAAGGATGCCTGGGTGGTTCAGTTGGTTAAGCATCTGCCTTCAGCTCAAGTCATAATCCTGGGGTCCTGGGATCAAGCCCCATGTTGGGCTCCCTGCTCAGCAAGGTGTCTGCTTCTCCCTCTCCCTCTGCCTCCCCATGCTTGCACTCTTTCTCTCAAATAAATAAATACAATCTTTAAAAAAAAAAAAAAAAGGAAAAAGGAAAAGGACAAGGCTCAACAATTTTCATTCTGAGCAAGGACTAGGCATTACAGGCACAGGGCAACTTTGTGCAATGGATGCCAATATGCACACTAGGATTTGGGGTTTTCGCCTACCAAGCTTTATTACATTAGGTGGGTTTGGTGATACAAGTTCTGATTGGAGACTCCAATCTTTCCAGAGTCAAAGTGTAAAGTAGCTAGGCTTAGTTGCTTAGGCAACCAACAATGTGTGACTGATGAGTCATAAATCCAACTTGTTGCTAACTTGCAGTCACGAAAGTCTTTGGAATCTTTGTTCCAAGACAACTCATTTGAATGCCCTTTAAAGGCTCAGGAAATAGCCCTGAAAAACATTTCTTCAAGGCAGGTAAACAAAAACTGTGTCTACGGTATTGTTAAAATAGACTGGATGCATTTCAAGATACTTCCAGCCTTCAACCACCCGCCAAATAGTCTATGTGTCTCCTTTTGTCAGGACCCAGGCAAGCGGGCTCCGGTCCACCCCTGGAGCCCTAGACCCTGCAGCTGGCCCAGTGAGACCTGCCTCGAGCCCGCCGTGCAGGTGCACACCGAGCTGTGTCCTTCCCCATGTGGCTTTATCCAATCAGGAAGTCAAGTCACCGCTCTCCATCGGTTCAGGGTTCCACACTCAAGGGCGTCTGGCCACGTGCTTAACCTGAGCGTCTTACACAGCACACAGAGCGGGACACAAGGTGACAGCAGGGTGCATGCGGGGCTAAGGGCCCAGCCGGGGAGCCAGTGCGGGCGCTCGCTGGGGACAAGGCCTCGCTCTGCTCCGGGTCAGCACTCGGCACCTCCTGCTGTGGCTGTTCAAGGCCCGAAGGGTCTTGGGTCTGCTCAGAGATCCCTGCCGGGGCCTCCTCAGGTGGTCACGCATAGAGGGCCCCGGCCTGCCGGGTCTGACAGTCTGCTGCCAAAATCCGCCCCTTTTTTAAAAAGAGATTTAGCGGGGGCTCCTGGGGGCCTCAGTCGATCAAGTGTAGGCCTTCAGCTCAGGGCATGATCAGGGGGTCCTGGGTTCCCTGCTCCGCGGGGGGCCTGCTTCTCCCTCCCCCTTCGCTGCTGCCCCTGCCTGTGCTTGCTCTCTCTCTCTCTCTCTCTCTCTCAAATGAAGAAATAAAATCTTTAAGCAAAAAAATAAATAAAGGGATTGAACTAGTCTTGGGCCGCTGCAGACCTCCTCTGGTTCTGCTCCTTCTCAGTTCTAGGGGGGTGGGAGGTCCAGGTGACATTGGCCCCGGGTGTCTCCCAGCTGCAGTACCCTAACTGCGTGTGTCCTCACGTGGCACAGGCTCCTGCTCGACATGAGAGACTCCGTTTTGCTGTCTCCAGGTCTGCAGAGCCAAGTGCCAGCTGGCCACGGCAAGGTACAGGCATCTGGGGGGGGTCAGGTGGCCTTGCAGTGGGGAGCCCTGGGAGGGCCAGGACCGGGGAAGCCGGGCCTCACCTGGTTGCCACAGCAACTCTTCAGAGGCAGACTCCTGGGACACGGAGGCTTCTTTCCCTAACGCGGAGGGAAGTGAATCAGGTGGGCAGAGCTGACCAGGGTGATGAAAGCATTCTAGAAACTCCCTCTCAAAAGTAAATCCTTGCTGACAACACCAGGTGCTGGCAAGGTGTAAAAGCCAGAGGAAGTGTCATTCCTCGCTGGCCAGGATGCAGAACGGTACAGTCACTTCGGAGACAGTCTGGACAAAGCTTAAACAACACGTACTCTCCTTACCCCATGACCTAGCCGGCACTCGGCCCCAGCAGCTGAGAACTCACGCCTACACGAAAACCTGCCCAGAGATGTTTCTAGAAGCTTTGTTCATCTTTGCCAAACCTTGGAAACGGCCCAGATGCCCTCCGGTCCGCCAATGGATGCATAAGCTGTGGCACAACCAGACAAGGGAATATTATTCGGTGCTAAGAAAGAAATGAGCTATCAAGTCTTGCAAAGGCAGAGACGAGACAAATGCGTCTTATGAAGTGAAAGAAGCCAACCTGGAAAGGCTGGACGCTGAACGACTTCAACTACGGGCATTCTGGAAACCGAAGAAAGGTCAGGGGTCGCCAGGAGTCAGGGAGAGGGAGGGATGCTCACTCAGTCCCCCGAGGGGTTTAGGGGCAGCGAAGCCACTCTGTGTCATACCATCCACCCAATGGTGGATGCGTGTCATTCGCTCTTTTTCCAGACCCGGGGAGCGGACACCACGGCGAGCTGTGATGCACAGCTGTGAGCCCGGGCGACGGGGACGCGGCCCGCAGGGACAGCAGTCTAAGGGGTGCACCCTCCCGACGGGGCGTGTTGGTGATGGGGGGCCGCTCGGGCGACGGGGCAAGGGGGGGCGTGGGACTGTCCCTGCCACTCAACTGTGCTATGAATCTAGACCTGCTCTGAAAAATAAAGTGTTTTCTTTTCTTTTTTTTTTTAAGTAAGTCCTACCCAACCTTCTGCCAACTAGATTTTGATTACGGCGCCTCTCTCCCAGAATGGAACTGTGCCCTGCGAGGAGATCGGCTGGGCTCAGATTTACACCCTGCTGTGGGTATTTTTCTTTTTTTTTTAAGATTTTATTTTATTTATTTATTCATAGAGACACACAGAGAGAGAGAGAGACAGGGGCAGAGGGAGAAGCAGGCTCCATGCAGGGAGCCCGACGTGGGTGGGACTCGATCCCGGGGCTCCAGGACCACACCCTGGGCTGAAGGCAGGCGCTGAACCGCTGGGCCGCCCAGGGATCCCCCACTGCTCTGCTTCTGTGCGACTTGATGGTATTGATTCCTCAGAGAGGACACGAGTGACTCACAAGATCGCGTGATTCCCAGGGCCTCTCGCAGAAGGAGGCAGATGGCAAGTAGGAGCTGGGACAAGAGAGACGGTGCCAGGAGGCCCAGGGCTGCTCTGGTCCCTCGGAAGTCATCAGAGATGCTCCCCCCACTGCCCCCCGCCCCCTGGAAGCCCCCAGAACCCCTGTACCGAGCGGGGAAGGTCTGAGTGGGCCCCGACTCCCTGGGGTGTGATCCAGAGTGATCCAGAGTATTTAGTCCCTCCTCCCCTACTCCCCCCCAGGCCCCTGCCAGGGAGCGCCTGCTCTCTGGCCAACCCCGCACCCTGCTTTCTGCCGCCACCCCCAGCCCTGCTGGTCTGGCTCCCCCTCCCTCTCTCCCGGTCCCCACTTCTCTCTGTACCTCTCTTGTTCTGGGATCAGTGCATGTGTCTCCTCCGCCCAGCGAGGCTCTTGGTGAGCAAATCGCAGGGGCCAAGAGCCTGAGTCGGAGCCAGGCCGTGCTGTGACCTCTTCTGGGCCTCATTTTTCTCACCTGTAAACGGGGAATGATAGTAGCTACTTGTCAGGATGTTTAAAAGGCGCTGCAGGAATCTCAGCCCCCTACATACGGAACTAAATTTTATTCTCTCCTGGTAGAGACTTGGTTGCTAATTTAACTAAAGGCCCCACGACCGTGTTGTGAAGGAAGGAAGGAAAGAAGGCAAAAAGGAGATAAAAGAAATCAAGGGGTTGGGGGGCCTTGATACAAAGGAGCAGGTATTAGTCATGTTTCAGTCTGCGCCCCATTAAATTCACTTATCTGTTCCCGAGTGGGTACAATGGCCTGGTTGCTGAACAAAATCGGGGATCCCTGGGTGGCTCAGCAGTTTAGCACTGCCTTCTGCCCAGGGCATGATCCTGGAGACCCGGGATCGAGTCCCACATCGGGCTCCCTGCATGGAGCCTGCTACTCCATCTGCCTGTGTCTCTGCCTCTCTCTGTCTCTCTCTGTCTCTCTCTCTGTGTCTCATGAATAAATAAAATCTTGGAAAAAAAAAATCAGTGCCAGCCCTCAAACAGCCCACGGTCAAGGGGCGACAGCGAATGACATCAGTAGTTGCAACACAGTGCGGGGACAGCTGAGGGACAGCAAGGTGGCCTTGCCCTGAAGCACACGGCTCAAGAGCTGGGTTCAAATGCTGGTCCTCTCAGTTCCTGGCTATGTGACTAAGCTCCTAGCACCTCTGTCACAGGGCTGCAGTGGGGGTGGGCTTGCAAGAGGGAGAGGGACCAGCACAGTGCCAGGCATCCAGTGCTTCATACACGTTCATTATGAGTATTGAGTTTTCGTGCATCTACACACATGGCACACACATGTACACACACCTATGCATAGTAAGTACCCACTGCAGAGCGCAAGGAGGGCGTAGAAAGTGAGGAAGTAAACCGGAGTCCGGTAGGGTTGCCAGGAGGGGGTGACTCCCCGCCCCCAGGCTCAGTCTTTAAGAACAAGGGAGAGAGGGGTGGGGAGCAGGGGAAGGCTGAAGCACAGGCAAAGGCCTGAGAAGGAAAAAGGTGGGCCACTCCATGGGGCCGTGGGTGCAGGGGGTGCAGGGTGCGGGGTGGGGGGCAGAGCTAGCCCTGTTGGAGACTCAGGACTCAGGAGCTGAATCACACAGGCCCTGCTAACGAATCTGGATCTTGCCTAAGGCCAGTGCAGGGCTGAGCTGGAGCCTGCTGTGAACATTTTGGCACTTTCTAAAACACCACATTTTTCATAGCATTAGCCAACAATAATCCGCTTTGTGGTCATGATCCCGAAGCCCTGTAGGGTGCTGAAGCAAAGCCTGAAAAAAGACTCTGTTCAGTGTTCTATTCTTCTAGGGCCAAGAATATTTTATTGTGTTCTAATTCTTTGGGAAATGATACATTCTCTGTGGGAAGGATCCACGTCTTTTCTCTTGTATCTCCGAAAGCATCTAGAACAATCTGTTGGCACACCAGATTTGTCCAACAAATACTAAGTGAGAAATTCATATAATCCCTGCACATTATATGCAGGTAATTCCTAGTTAATTGAGGCAATTAACTGAACATTCTGATGGAAAGTGGAAATGAGGGTTGGGACATGGACTTCACTGTAGCAGGGTGTTAAAGGACAGATGCCCCTGGGGTATTCGTTGGAAGTTAGACTTTGGTGTACTGGGGAGGATGCTTTTTTTTTTTTTTTTTTTTTTTTTTTTAACAAAACCAATTAGAAAGCTCTTCTTTCAAAGTGGCAGAGGGTTATTTCTTTTTTTTTTTTAAGATTGTATTTATTTATTCATGAGAGACACACAGAGAGAGGCAGAGACACAGGAAGAGGGAGAAGCAGGCTCCCTGTGGAAAGCCTGATGCGGGGACTCGATCCTGGGACCCCAGGGTCACGACCTGAGCTGAAGGCAGAGGCTCAACCACTGAGCCACCCAGGGGCCCCGGCAGAGGGTTATTTCTGACTTCTGGTAACACAATGTAAAACTAATGATAGAATGAGATCCCCTTTCATTTGGAAAGGAAAAGGGGGTCAAGAGAAACTGATAAATAGCAAAGAGTAATGTGGTCTGGGGTATCCACTGGGGAACACAGATCCTCCAAAACAGCAATATCTTGACAGACAACCTTTGAATCCGGGCTCATTCATTCATCCCTTCATTCATTCCATAGTTATTTTTGAGCCCCTCCTCTACCTCAGATGCTAGGTTTACAACAATGAACAAAACAGATGTCATCTTTTCCATAACTCAAGAGCATTACATTGAACCAGGGCAAACAGGCTTTTAAAAAAATAAGCTCACTAAAAAAAAAAAAAAAAAAAAAAATAAGCTCACTAATAAGTACGTAGTAACAACGCATGATAAGTGCTCTGGAAAAAACCACAGGCAGCCTGCTATGAGGGAGAAGGGAGACCTAGGGTAGGCAGGCCCGGTGGGGGTCAAGGCCTCCCTGGGTAGAGGCAGGTCTTTCCGAGGAAGAGTCAGAGAAGGATGAGTAGGAAAAAGCCAGGACAGGACGGATGAAGAGGGGACTCCCGTTGGGGGGGAGGCCCCATGCCAGGCCTCAGGTGGACAGGGCTGAGCTATCTTGAGGAACAGAAGGGAGGAATGGAGGGGTGGCAGGAGTCGGGCGTGGAGGGGCCCAAGGGGGTGAGCACTGCCGTGCAGTGGAGGCCAGAGGCATAGAGACCAATCGGGACAGGAGGAACCG
Source organism: Canis aureus (assembly GCF_053574225.1). Classification (NCBI taxonomy): domain Eukaryota; kingdom Metazoa; phylum Chordata; class Mammalia; order Carnivora; family Canidae; genus Canis; species Canis aureus. The sequence continues at coordinate 48,101,186 of NC_135624.1, read as the reverse complement.
GTGAGAAATGATGGGGGCCTTCTGGGCGATTTGCAACCTGTCCCCCAACTCAACACCCTCCCTGAGTCCCCGGGCCCCAATCCCAGGGAGGAATCTCAGTTGAGGCTGGGGTAAGGGATGCAGATGGCAGAGGCACCCGGCAGCTTGCCCCCCAGTGGCAGGAAGCCAGAGCACAGGGACAGAGAACAACAGAGAAGGCTGGGGACCAAGCTGACCTGGCTTGGATCCCAAACCCCCAGGGTGGCCGCGCACAACTCACTTGCCTCCCCTTAAAATGCAGACGGGTGGTACTCACTCTAAAGGTTGTAAAAGGAATTGCACGCGGATGGGTGACAGTGCCCAAGCTTCGGTTATAAAATAAGTCAATCGTGGGCATTGAAGGCGCAGCACGCGGGCCATAGTCAACGACAGCGCTGCGTGTGGGCGCTGCTGAGAGAGGGGCCGGCTGGCTCGGTCTGAGACACATGCGACTCGACGGCGGGGTGGGGACTTCGAGGGGCCCCACGTGGGTGAAGAGACTACTTAAATACATAAAACTTTAAAAAGAAGTTGCGGGTCGCCTGGGTGGCTCAGCGGTTGAGCGCCTGCCTTCGGCCCAGGGCGTGACCCCGGGGTCCCGGGATAGGGCCCCACATCATGCCCCCCTGCAGGGAGCCTGTGACTCTGCTTCTCTCTGGGTCTCTCCTGAATAAATAAAATCCTTTAAAAAGTTGCTAAGAGAGAGGAGATCTTAAAAGTCTTCAAAGGGGAAAAAAGGGGGACGGAGGGTTACTGCGGAGCGAGGGGCGTTAAGCGGGCTCGTGATAGTGGCCATTTCACGGGTGCACACATACCCAGTCACAGGAGCCAGCTGACGCTCGCAGCCGGACCTGCCAACTGTGCATTCAAACCCACGGGCGGGCGGGCCGCGGGGGAGCACAGCTGGAGGGCGCGCCCCGGGGACGGCGCCGCAGCCCCGCGGGCGGGCGGAGAGGAACCAGCATCTCGGGGTCCCCGCTCCGGGGCGAGGAGGGAGGGGGGAGGGGGGAGGGAGGAGGGGGGAGGGAGGTTCCCAGCGCCGGGTTTCAGCCCCAGCGGCGGCGGGTGGGAGGGCGCTGAGGTCACGCAGGGAGGGAGGAGCCGCAGGCCGGCGTGGGTGCAGGTGCTGAGGGGGCAGGGGGCGGAGCCAGGGGAGGAGGACGCCCCCGGGGATGGGGGCAGCTGCGGGGAGGAGGGGGAGGAAAGGAGGAGGGAGGGGAAGAGGGAAGGATGGAGGAGGAAGGAGAGAGGGGGAGGGGGAGGAGGAGGGAGGAGGAGGAGGGGAGAGAGGAGGGAGGATGAGAGGAGGGAGGAGGAAGGAGAGAGGGGGAGGGGGAGGAGGAGAGAGGGAGGGGGAGGAGGGAGGAAGGGAGAGAGGAGGGAGGCGGGAGGCGGGAGGCGGGAGGAGGGCAGTCGGGCCCGGCGGCGGAGCGCGGGGAGGCGGCGGGTCCCGCGGCAGCTGCGGTCGCGGCGGGCTCGGCGCGGCTGGTCCGGATCCGCACCTGAGCAGGTGAGGCCTCCCCGGGGCCGGCGGGAGCGACGGCGGGGAGCTGGGGGCGGGGGGGGGAGGGCGGAGGGGATGCTCTCGCTCCACTGCTTGGGTCCCCAGGGGCGGGGGCGGGGGGATCCGGAGTCGCCCCTTGCTAACCCCTCGGGGCCTGGCTCGGGCGGGTGGGGGTGCGGGGGGGAGGGGTTTGGGGTCGTGCAGGTGGCCTCAGGCTGGGGACGGCGGACTCCTGCGGGCTGACTCCCTCCGCTGTGACCTGAGCCCGCGTCCTGCTGCGGGGGGGCCCCCCCAGGCCCCCTGCCCGGGGGTCGGAAGTCCAGCCCCAACCACTGAAAAAGTAGAGGGACCCCAAAGCAGACCCTGGCCTGGTGGTGGGAGCTGCCCCCAGGAGTCAAGGCCTTCCCGGAGGGTTGCTCGGGTGGGCTGGGGATTCCCTGGGCGCCAGGGGGCCTGACCGCCGGAGCCCGGGATCTTTGCCCCCGGATCTGAGGCAGCGGCAGACCTGCCGCCTGAGCCGAGATTATCTAACAGGACTTAAGGCCAGCGCAGACTTCCTGGAGATCAGCAAGAAATAGGGTCAATGTGACAGCTGCTCGTGCTCCCCCGTGCAGGGCACTGAGCTGGGGCTTTATGGACCTCAGTCCCCCGTCCTCATCCCTTATCCTTGCAACAGCCCCTCAAGCCCCTCGCTCTGTGCATTACCTCCACGTCACAGGTGCGAAAGCTGAGGCCACAGACACATTAAATCACTTGCCCCAGGGGCACCTGGTGGCTCAGTCGGTTGAAGCCTCTGCCTTCAGCTCAGGTCATGATCCCAGGACCTGGGGATCCAGCTCCACATAGGGCTCCCTGCTCGCTGGGGAGCCTGCTTCTCCCTCCCCCTCACTTTCCCTCCGTCAAATAAATAAATGAAAATCTTAAGAAAACAAAAAATAAAAAAATAAAACTTGCACAGAGCTAGCAAGAGTAGAGTCAGGACCTGAACTCAGGCCTCTGACTCCAGGCCTCTCCAGTGTAGGGCATCCGCAGGCTGCCTCTATAACAACACATCTGAGGTTAAACCCTGCCCAGCTAATGGTCCCCTTGGTTCACATGCCTGGCAGTTGAGTGGGAAACAGAATCGTGTGTGACAAGGTTGTCACTGTGCAGGGAAGTTGGTGGTAGTCCAAGAGGCGGGGGCAGCAGAGTGCAGTGGCCATCGTTGGAGCCGGGTGGGGCAGGGAGGGTCCATGGTCCACCTGGAAATATGCCCATTCTTGCCAAATCACTCTTCTGAGCCATGTGGTACCAATAATTCATTTTCTCCTTCAGAAACTCCCACTCCTCTGTTCCCTATTATAATAGTGTAATAAGGAATATACTATTCCTTCTCAGTCATTTGCCTTGGCCTGTTTGTTTTGTTTTTCTTTTGTCGGTATTCCCTCGGCCTCAATGTTCTCATTTTCCAGCACTCTTTGTAGACAATTGTATTCGTGTTTCTCGCTTTACCTATCATTTTTATGACAGCAACTCCCAAAACTCCTGTTCCCTGCCTGTCCCTAATCTGTAACTCCAGACCCAAATGATCAAATATTCTAATTCCTACTGGCAGATTCCAATGCATGACCCCACAGGCACCCAAATCCAACACTTCCAAGCACAAGTTTATCATCTTTATCCTTCCCCAGGGTCTTGGTTCAGGTCTCTTCAGGTCCTTGGCTGGACTATTACAGCACCTTCCAAACTGATCTTCCTGTCTCTGGAGTCCATCTACCCCTTGAAAGCTCAAGAGTCTTAGTCTTTAGTGCCTTCAGAACTGACCAGAGAGGGATCCCTGGGTGGCCCACCGGTTTAGCGCCTGCCTTTGGCCCAAGGCGTGATCCTGGAGTCCTGGGATCGAGTCCCGCATCGGGCTCCCTGCATGGAGCCTCCTTCTCCCTCTGCCTGTGTCTCTGCCTCTCTCTGTGTATCTCTCCTGAAAAAAAATAAATAAATAAATAAATAAAATCTTAAAAAAAAAAAATGACCAGAGAGAATAGACCTTTCTTCTTCTCCTTCCTTAATACCCTGTACAAAGCTGTAAGGGAGCCCCTTGCATGTTGGGTAACTGCCGACTTGTCTATATTCCCCTTTAGACCAGGAGCTCTTGCAGCACTGATTTTCCCTTATCCATCTTTGTGTTCCTTGGCCCGACACACAGTAGACACTCAATAAGCATTTGTTGTGGTTAGTGACCTTGTAATGAATTAAAACTTTGATTAGGACACAATTTTTTTAAGTAGTAAAACTGTGCATAGTGTGTCACTTCACTCTAAACCTGATCCGTCACCATAGTGAGTTAATTTGTGTGTGTTAGTGGGGGAGAAGCATTAGGACGTGAGTTTGCAGGGGATCCCTGGGTGGCTCAGCGGTTCGGCCCCTACCTTTAGGGCGTGATCCTGGAGTCCCAGGATCGAGTCCCACATCAGGCTCCCTGCATGGGGCCTGCTTCTCCCCCTACTCCTACAGTGAGTGCCTGTGTCTCTGCCTCTCTGTGTGTGTGTGTGTGTCTCTCATGAATAAATTAAAAAAAAATGGACGTGAGTTTGCAGATGGTGGCAGATGAAGACTGATGACAAAATGAAAACAAGTTTTCCAATTTGGTGAATTGATACTAAGGATGTTTTTAAGGTTGATATGAAATTTAGCCACAGCATAGTGACTCCTTTCTACTTTCCTTAGGCCTTGGGTCAACGAGTAAGCTGAGTACACCCAACCAGAAGAGAAGCAAAGACGAAGGCATCATGGCTTCAGTGTCTACTCATGGAAACCAAGATAAAGGCCCCCATTTGCCACCACCAAGCAAGCAGGTATATTTTTAATTCGGAAGTCTGCCAACTGAAGAGGACTATCATATAACGTTCCTTAAGCCTCATCCTTGAATGGTCACCTTGCTTTTTTTCAGCCTGGCACGTTGTTGGGTGGGTTCAGAGATAATGGGATGGGGAAGGAAAGTATTTTTTTAGCTTCCTTGAAAAAGAGCCTTTTACATTTTAATTTGTAAAATCCTTTCTTTACTCTTCCCTGCTCAGAATCTAGCCTAACTCGCTCTTACGTAGGCTGTCAGTGACTGGAGAAATTTCGTTTAGCAGAGCAAAACTCTTAACTGAATCTGACAGGATGATACATCATTCTTGTTTTTTACATTTTTGTTGCCAAGGCTAATCATACTAAGTATATGCTGCTGACCGCTATTCCCTAACAAATAAATTAAATTAGCAATCAGATTGAGAACCCTAGTGTTAACATGGGCACAGTCTTTCAAAGTGTAAAGAATGAATATTATATGTTTTGGGGCCACAAACATAAAGCAAAGATTAAGTATCGTGATGGTAAACGGAGTTCATGTTCTCTAGTGTCAACTTTTCCAGCTAAAAATAATTTAATGAAGGAGGTGGTATTAAAGGAGCAAAGTTTAGGAGAAGCAAACAGACAAATGATAGCAAGTCATAAGGAAAAGAATTCTGACACCCGAGTTGCCTCTGTGAAATAGAGAACCATGAAACATTTATGGCTGTACAGGAAAGGAGCACCAGAGCTCCCCTGGGGAGACCGTGCGGCAGCATCAGGCTTGACTTCAGGACTCACAGCTATTGTCATCATCTGGATCCCTGATCCTGGACGTGTATATAGGTGTATGTTTGGGACAGAGGAGGGAGGGAGGCGTTCCCTACGTTTGCCACAGCCATAGGCAGAACCAAGAAGAGGTATTTACACTGGGATAAGGAGTGCTTGCTGAGGAACAAAGGTAAGTGGAGAGTTCCTTCTCTGACCACTGTCATCTGTGTGCTGTGCTGTGGGGAGTCGTAAAGAAAGAAGACAAAGGTTACCTACTCAAGCTATTTATACAACTCCGAAGGCATAGGTGCCAAGGGGTCCTACCACCCTGTCATCGTGCAATATAAAGTGCTTGGTACAGTGGTACCTAGACGATGGGAAAGTACTACAAAGAGTCCAAAAACAAACACTGGCAAAATCAGACAAGGCAAAACACAAAAGCCAAAGAGCTCCGCCCCAAGAAAAACACTAAAAGTCCAAGAGGTAAATGACAGAGATCTTATGTAAATAATTCACAAAAAAAGAAATACAAGTGTGACTTGTATAGTGAGGAACCAATGAAATAAAACTTGTTTTTAAAAAATGAACCACCCAGAGGATGGGAAAAAAAATTATTTTTGAATCACCTATCTAATAAGGGCCTAATATCCACAATACACAAAGAGCTTTGACAGCTCAACAACAAAAAGACAGCCCAATTTTTTTTAAATGGGCAAAGGACTTAAATAGGTTTTTCTCCAAGGAAAACTATGTGAGTGGCCAACAAGCAAATGAATAGATGCTCAATGTCACTGGTCATTAGGGAAATGCAAATCGAAACCACAGTGAGATACCATTTCACAATCACTAGCGTTACCATAATTATAAACAGAGACAGGGCAGCCTGGGTGGCTCAGCGGTTTAGCACCACCTTCAGTCCAGGGTCTGATCCTGGAGACCCGGGATCGAGTCCCATGTGGAGCTCCCTGCATGGAGCCTGCTTCTCCCTCTGCCTGTGTCCCTGCCTCTCTCTCTCTCTCTCTCTCTCTCTCTCTCTCTCTGTTTTTCATGAATAAATACAATCTTTAAAAAAAAAAAAAAACAGAGACAATTTAGTCCATTTCGCTTAAATTAATCAAAAAATTTATATCCAAAAAAATTTAAGGTGCTAATTTGAAAAGAACGGAAACAAAAGAGAAAATGAGAAGTGTCGACAAGAATGTGGGAAGACTGGAACTCTCATACTTTGCTGGGGAGACCGTACAATGGTGCAGCTGCTGAGGAAAAAACAGTTTGGTTGGCAGGTCCTCAGCAAGTCAAGCAGAGAATTACCGGACGGCCCCGCAGAATTGAAAACAGGTGTTCAAACAAAAGTTGCGCATCCATGCTCAGAGCAGCTCTATTCACAATAGCCAAAAGGTGGGAATGACTCAAATATCCATCAGTAGGTGACTGGATTTAAAAAAAAAAAAAAAAGTGGTATATCTATTCAAGGGAATATTACTGAGACACAAAAAAAAATGAATTAGTGACACCTGCTACAACATGGATGAACCCTGACAACATGCACAGGGAGAGAAGACAGCCACGAAAAGGACCATATGGTATGTATATGATGCCACTTAGGCATCCAGAGTAGGCAAATCCATAGAGACAGAAACAGATGAGCATGTCAGGTTGCTGAGGGTCGGGGGGAAGCAAGGAATGAGGCGAGACCCCTTAATAAATATGGAATTTCCTTTTGGGGCGATGAGAAAGTTCTGGAACTGGAAGGGGGTTGCGGCTGTACAGCCCCTGTGGATGTACTTAGTGCCTTGGATTGTATACATTAAAATGGTTAAAATGGTAAGTATTCTGTTTTGTGTATTTTAGCACCATGAAAAAGTACCGAGCCTCTGTGTGACGCAAGATGACAACCCAGGCAGTTGAGGGATTGCCCGAACATTCTAGAAGAAGGGCATTCTGGCTGAAAAATAGGTGGATTCTCAAACACATTAGTTATGAGAGAAACGCAGATGAGAAGAAAATAACATTATACTGATTAGACTGTCGAAATTCAGAAAACTGGTTAATGCCAAATGTTATAAAATCTGTTCTTTAAAAAAAGTAAAAAATAAAAATTAAAAAAATAAAAAAATAAAAATCTGTTCTTTAATCTGCTAAGGATCCAGCTTACAGCTCCTAGGCAGGCTCTGTAGGCACCGAACATTCAGGCACTGCTGCTGTGAGTGGTTAGTGATGTAGCCACCGGGGAGAGAACTCTAGCAAGACTTTGTAAAAATAATAATAATAATAATAAAAAGACTTTGTCAGATGAGGAATACACGCATCCTATATTTTGCTTCTGGGTTTGTACCTGAAGACATTCTCACAGGGGCACTGACTGTAAGGAGATGTGTGTCGGTGGGGACTTGGAGGCCTGCTGGAGAATCGACCGGCCGTGAGGACACGGAACTGGGTGTATGAGCAACACGGGTGGATCTGAAAAGCACAGAGCTGAGTTGAAACCATTTTTTAAGCAAAATGATATATAGAAGTCAAAGCCATTTGCCTAAGAAAGATGCGTGCACCCGCAGCGATGAACGTCTTGCAACAACGGGTACCAACAAATGATGCACGTCAACCCCCCAGAATGGCAGCGATGGGTTGGGGGGGTGAGAAGGGAAAATGTAGGTGAGCGTGAGTGAGCATCCCGAGGGGCCTGAGTGACGGCGGTCAGTCCAGCGTGTAGCGTATTGACGTGAGCAAAAGGCTACTGCAGGTCTAGTAAAAACGATCGTGTCAACCGTGTCACTGGTTCCACAAAGCTACGGGCAGAGCACTTAAAAATGTGTAAAAAAACAGAAAACAAACCCTGAGAAGATAGAAAGCAGCGTATGCAGACAAATTAAAAGCAATCCGTTGAGGAGTTCGTAGCCCAAAACTGCGTTGGGGAGTATAAATGGGTGAGTGGAGACGGCACCTGTACGTGGCCACCTTGGAGCGCCCTGCTCGGAATGGGATCCCAGCTGTGTACCGTGTGCTTTAGGGAAATCTCTTCGTCACCCAGGAGGCAGCACCGGCCTGGGTCTTAGGGACACTGAGGCAGGCAAAGGGAGCGAGGAGCATTTGCAAGCAGAGGGAGCTGTGTGGACAGAGACAGGAGCCCTCCCGTGCTCCCCCTTCCTCCTCCCCCTGATCCTCCTCCTCCCCTCTCCTCCTCCTCCTCCTCCTCTCTCCCTCCCCCTCCTCCTCCCTCCTCCTTCCTTCCTCTTCCCTCCTCCTCCCTACTCTTCCTCCCTCTTCTTCCCTCCTCCCTCCTCCTTCCTCCTCCCTCCTCCCCCTCCCTCCCCTCCTTTCTCCCACTCCTCCCTCTTCCTCTCCCTCCTCCCTCCTGCCTCCTCCTCCCTCCTCCTCCCTCCTCCCTCCTCCCTCCTGCCTCTTCCTCCTCTGCCTCCTCCTCCCTCCTCCTCCCTCCTCCTCCCTCCTGCCTCCTCCTCCCTTCTCCTCCCTACTCCCTTCTCCTCCCTCCTCCTCCTGCCTCCTCCCTCCTCCTCCCTCCCCCTCCTTCCTCCCTCCTCCTCCCTCCTCCTCCCTCCTGCCTCCTCCTCCCTCCTGCCTCCTCCTCCCTCCTCCTCCTCCTCCTCCTCCTCCCTCCTCCTCTTCCTCCTGCCTCCTCCTCCCCCTCCTCCCTCCTCCTCCTCCCTCCTCACTCCTCCTCCTCCTCCCTCCTTCTCCCTCCTCCTCCTCCCTCCCCCTCCCCCTCCTCCCTCCTCCCTCCTCCCACTGCCTCCTCCTCCCTCATCCCTTCTCCTCCCTCCTCCCTCCCCCTCCCCCTTCCTCCCACTCCTCCCTCCCTCCCTCCTCCTCCCCCTTTCTCCCTCCTCCCTCATCCCTTCTCCTCCTCCTCCCTCCCCCTCCCCCTCCCGCCCACTCCTCCCTCCTCCCTCCTCCTCCCCCTTTCTCCCTCCTCCCTCCTCCTCCCCCTTTCTCCCTCCTCCCTCCTCCTCCCCCTTTCTCCCTCCTCCCTCCTCCTCCCCCTCCTCCTCCCTCCTCCCCCTGCCTCATCCCTCCTCCTCCCTCCTACCTCCTCCTCCCTCCTCCTCCCACTCCTCCCTCATCCCTCCTCCCCCCTCCTCCTCCCTCCTCCTCCCCCATCCTCCTCCTCCTCCCTCCTCCCTCCTCCGGGGCAAACAGAGCAGACGCCGTGCTAACAACCCCAGTCCGCTCACCGTGTACCTTTCCTTACAGAGCCTGTTATTCTGTCCAAAATCAAAACTGCACATCCACAGGGGAGAGATTTCCAAGATTATCCGAGAATGTCAAGAAGAAAGTTTCTGGAAGAGAGGTAATTGTGTCCCCTCTTACTCTTTGTTAACAAACTGCCCACGTGTCACGGTAGAATTCTGGGGATGGTTCACCTCCGAGTGGGGCCTTTGCCCAGCTCCCCCTGAAGAACAGCCACGTCGGGGGGCTGTGTAGAGGCAAACCCCGCCGAGATCCTCTTCGGGGCCCAGACGGCATCGGAGTCCGGAGCACCTTCCCCCATTTAGCCAGAAGTGAGGCACACTCGGGGCCTGTTCTTCTCTGGGGGCCCAGGACACGTCCCAAGAGTGCTATTTAGAATTTCTTGAAAGATTCGACCTTCCTGGGTTTCGCTAGACTCTCCCCTCCTCTGGATTCAGGAGCGATGTCAGGCTCAGGGCTTCACCCCGGAGCCAAGCCCATGCGGCCCCTGGAGAAATCCCCTGTTGAACATTTGCGGGATGAGTGAAGAATGTGCCAACATTCCGCGGCTGCTTCTCTTCGAAGGCTCTGAAATGACCTTTCCTGCTGACTCCCTTCCTCTCGCCAGGCCCGCCTCACAGAGACGAGGGTGTGAATTCATGCTGTGTGTTCAAGTCTCTTCCAATTTAAAAAAAAATTCACGATTTGTCATTTGAAAATGTCAGGATAGGCCCACAGATCTAGCCCCCCGTGTTCTGCAGCACGGGGATGATTTATACTTGGAAATGCACTTTGTGATTTCTCAGATCGTTCAAGTTCAGGGTCGATCGTTTGGGAAGTGACACTTGAGAACTTGATAGTCACCATACATTATTGTCATTATTGATGGCGCTCCCAGAAATCCATGGTTTTTAAAAAAAATGTTTGCACCTATGAATCAGTAACTTAGCTAAGCGCTAGCAAAGTAACATTTCAGTGTGACCCATTCGAGTACCATCAGGTAGATGAGAGGGGAGAAATCGGTTGCTGTTCGATTTTTCTCGGTTGCTAGGAAGAGCTTGATGTTTATCAGCTCTCTTACTCTTTTGGAACGAGGGCTGCATTTTGATAGAACTGGATACGCCTTGGCCAGACTAACTTGCCTGCTTTAAAAAATCATAGCCCAGCACCACCCCGTGTTTAACAGGAATGTGATAATCTTGTAATCTTCAGAAAATAGGCAGATCCGAATTGTGCGGCCAAGTCAATTGGCCCAAGTCAAGTCATTCAAGACCAAAGGTAGGCACGGGCCTGGATAGGGTATAAAGAGCTTGTGCTGGTTTTTTTATTTTATTTTATTTTATTTTATTTTATTTTATTTTATTTTATTTTATTTTATTTATTTATTTATGCTGGGTTTTTTAATGTAGGATTGAACATTTCACAAGACACAGCTAAGTGTGCACGCACACACCGAGAGGCTGGTGCACTGTGGGCATTCAGTAAAAGTGGATGTCGGAGATGGAGGGGCATGTAGCTAGGTTGTCACACCGAACCTGTGTTTCGGGTTGAGTGACTGGGGCAGATCTCAAGAAAATTCTGCATGCGGTGTTTAATAAATATTTGTTGAGAAAGTATAATAACAAATGACTGAAAACTCGTCGCCAAGGTAGATAAGAGAGGGAGGGAAAAACACGCAGACTAATTTCCCCTGACTTCTGGGTGAGGTGCCAAGCTTTAAAATTGCAATATTGAAGGGCCTATTTCTTTCACAGCCCTGCCTTTCTCCCTCATGAGCATGCTTGCCACCCAAGGGCTCGTCCACCAAGGTAAGATTCTGTATCTGTTTCATAATTAAACTTTAGAAAGCCCCGTTTTCACAGACTCTCCGGACAGCTTTTTTGGCCCCTGGCATTTGTTTCTTGGTGAAGGATTTATTTATGCAGGTTTTTGCTTGTTTTCAGATGAAGTCCCCCTCCTCCCCCCCCGAAGATGTCCTAATCTCCAGAATGAGTGGCTATGTTAGGTTATGTGGCAAAGGGAAATTAAAGTTGCAGATAGAATTAAGGTTGTCCGTCAGCCGACCTTAAGAAGATAAATCTGGCTTATCAGGTTGGGCCCAGTGTCATCAGAAGTGTCATTAAAAATGCAAGAGTGGATCAGAAGATGGAACCAGAGGGATGGCAGCTCGGGAAGGGCTCTCGGCTCAATATTGCTGGCTGTGAAGATGGAGCAAGGGCCCCTGAGTCCACGGATGTGGCTGGGCCTCCAGAAGCTGCAAAGGCAAGAGACCCTAGAGCCTCCAGAAAGGAATTCGGCTCTGCTAATACCCTGAGTTTAACCCAGTGCTCTGGTCCGAATGCTTGTGTCCTCCAGGTTCACATGTTGAAGCCCCAACACCCACGGTGATGGTGGTAGGAGATGGGGTCTTTGGAGGGGAGGTGGAGCCTTGGAAAGGGGAATTAGTGCCCTTGGAAAAGAGATCCCACAGAGCTCCCTAGCCCCTTTCATCCCAGGACAAGACAACAAGAAGTCCGTGACCCCAAGTGGGCCCTCACCCGACCATGCTGGCTGGCACCTGACCTTGGATCTCAGCCTCCGGGACTGAGAACTAAATTTCTGTTGTTTATAAGCATCCAGGGTGCCGTATTTTGGTGAAGCCACCCAGATGGGCTGGCTTCACCCAGTGAGACCCCTTTGGAGCCTCTGACCTCAAGAACTGGAAAGTAACCAATCCATGTTCCTTTAGACCACGAGGTTTGTAGTTAAGTTGTTACAGCACGGGAAACCGGTGCGGTGCCTTTCTCTGTGCCCGAGTCCCTAACTTGAACAACAGAGCAAGAGAACTAGCAGCCGCCCCGCATCTGCCCCATAGGCTCTCCCTGCCTCTTAGAGTTTCCCACTCTCCCTGTGTAGCCCTCTTCTTTTTGATCTCTGTCTACCAGGGCCCCCCAGAGTCACTGCCTGGTGCCCAGGTAACAGGAAGGCGCCTGACTTTGCTGCAGCCCAGCATCCTGAAGGCCGCTGATTACCAGGACTTTCAAAAGAGTTTTATACCCAGTAAATGTGAGGGAAAATGTTCTCATTCTTTTTGGGGTCTGAAAGACCACATATGTCGTATATATAGGAGAATCCCGTTCACTCAATATTACTCTTGTCTGTAAAGGTGATTTATTAAATATGATTTCATTTTTTAATATTTATTATTTATTTGAGGGGATCCCTGGTTGGCTCAGCGGTTTGGCACCTGCCTTTGGCCCAGGGCGCAATCCTCGAGTCCCAGGATTGAGTCCCACGTCAGGCTCCTGACATAGAGCCTGCTTCTCCTTCCTCCTGTGTCTCTGCCTCTCTCTCTCTTTGTATCATAAATAAATAAATAAATCTTTTAAAAAAAATTATTTAATTGAGAGAGAGAGAGATCATGAGTGGAGGGATGGGCAGAGGGAGAGGGAGAGAAGTCCTTAAGCAGACTCCTCACTGAGCCCGGAGCCTTACACGGCGCTCCATCCCAAGACCCTGAGATCATGACCTGAGCCAGAATCAAGAGTTGGCTACTCCACTGACTCCACCGCCTAGGAGCCCGGATTTCATTTTTATAACTGGAAGAGAGCCTGTTTATAGAAGTATATTCATCAATCAGTAGCAAGCCGTTGTCAGACCATTTCTGACAAAAACGTATGGCCCCAACATCTACCGGGACGATGTTTTCTAGATACAAACGGTTTCAAATCTACAGTCTCCTGCATGTGTGCACATGTACTTTTCCAGGTTCCTGTATCGGTTTTCTATGGCTGCTAAATTCCCACAAGCCTAGTTAGTGACTTAAAACAGTACAAGTTTATTATCTCACGGTTTGGGAGGTCAGAAGCCCAAAATAGGCCTCTGGGGGCAGAAATCAAAGTGCTAGCAATGCTGCGGGCCTCCCCGGGGCGAGTGGGGGAGAGGCTGGTCTGGGGCCTCCCTTTCCTCCCAGCTTCTAGAGACCCCCCACATCCCCTGCTTGTGGCCCCTTGCTCGGCCTGCAAGCCAGCACCACTGAGGCAAGTTCCTTTGGCTCTGGCTCTGAATTTCCCTCTTCCACTCTCGAGATGAATACGTCTTGATGACATTGGGTCCACCCAAATAATCCAGGATAATCTTCCTATATTGAAGCTATGATTAGCAATCCTAATTCCATTTTCTTCCTAGTTCCCAGGGGTTGGGTATGGACATCTTTAGGACACTGTTACTCTGCCTACAGCAGATTTTATTTTATTTCTTTTTAAAGATTTTATTTATTTATTCATTAGGGACACACAGAGAGAGAGGGGCAGGCCCCATGCAGGGAGCCCGATGCGGGACTCCAGGATCACACCCCGGGCCGAAGGCGGCGCTAAACCGCTGAGACACCCGGGCTGCCCTGCCTACAACAGATTTTAATGTTTTTGTTTTAAAATTGTGATAGAAAAAAAATAAAAATAAAATAAAATTGTGATAGTTAGATATATACTGTGAAGCTCTAAACTGGGACTCTGTTGAATTACTTAAAAAAACAAGGGGGTGATGCCTCGTTGCCTGCAACTAAGTTCTTAGCCCCACCTTTGCCTTGATAGCTTTTTTTTTAAGATTTTATTTTTTAAATAAAAAGGAAAAAATAAAAAAAATAATAAATATTTTATTTTTTAAGTCATCTCCACACCCAGTGTGTAGCTCAAACTTACACATCGAGATTGAGAGTCGCATGCTCCACAGACTGTGCCAGCCAGGAGCCCTGCCTTGACATCTTGATTTATTTATTAAGATTTTATTTATTTACTGAGACAGAGAGAGCTGGAGGAAGGCAGAGGGAGACGGAGAATCCCAAGTCGACTCTGCTCTGAGCATGGAGCCTGACGTGGAGCTTGACCTCACGACCCTGAGATCATGACCTGAGCTGAAACCAGTAGGTGGCACTCAACCAGCTGAGCCACCCAGGTGCCACCCCACACACCCCCGCCTCGATATCTTTAAATCAGACTTGAATTTTCTGTTTCATATTCTTTTTTCTAGACATTCTGGCAAGCTATTACTTGCTACTTGCCAAAAATGGTTATTTGCAAGTTAAGCTCAATCAAGAATTGACTTCTAACTCTTAAAAAATCACCTCTTCACAGGCACCCGGGGGGCTCAGCGGTTGAGTGTCTGCCTTCGGCTCAGAGTGTGACCCTGGGGTCCTGGGATCAAGTCCCACATCGGGCTCCCCGAAGGGAGCCTGCTTTTCCCTCTGCCTGTGTCTCTGCCTCTCTCTCTCTGTGTGTGTCTCTCATGAATGAATGAATGAATGAATGAATGAATGAATGAATGAATGAATAAATAAATAAATAAATAAATAACCTCTTTAGATGGAGAATCTATACATCTTAAACTTTGAAGGTCTCTTTATACTTTGTAAACCTGAAGTCATAAACTGAAATAATAATGTATTTATATATTGCTCCTTAGGTTATTTAGCATCTAACCCAAGATTTGGATCATTGCCCAAAGTTGCACGTAAGTCATAGAAGTTCGAAAAAGAAAAGATTCATTTTTTTAAAAGCTGTTTATAGCAACTGGCGATAGGGACGTCAGGCTAACCGACTGCCTGTGTTGACTCTGAAAGATCAGACTCTGTTTTTTGTCACTTTGCCGTTCTTGGTTCATTCAGCACTTTCTGATACAGGGCTGAGCAGTAGGGCCTCCAGCTGCAACAAGCCTCTTTTTAAAGCCTGGACGAAGAGGATGAACGAGAGGAAGCTGACAGCAGAGCCTCTGAATGATGGAGCCATCGGGGGTTTTAATTCTCCTTTTGGCTAGCCTTTTCAAAATAGTTTCTGTAATGGACATAGCAAATGAGAAATGGCTTAAAAATCGGGGACTTTGTAATAATACCCTGACCCTAAACTTGGGGCCTCCTCCTATTCCACTCATGATACATGGACCTCTTGTGTAGGGAGGATGCACCCCAGTGTACAGCCTGAACCGTCACTCCCAGCAGGAGGAGCAGGTTGGCTGTTTGTCCCCTGGGAGGTTCCCTCTGACTCGTGCCCTCTCTCCCCTGCAGGCAGGATGGATTGCTCCCCCTACTCCAACCCATAGAGAGAATGTAAGGGATTTCCTGCCAAGTAATTTGGAAGCTACCTATAGCCACAACCCAAACCCCACCCCTTCCTTCCCTGGTGGCCTCAGACATTTATCTGTCAACTGGGTCTCCCTCTACCGCTGGTCTCTGAGACAGCACCTTCGCTTGCTCTGTCCCGCTCTCCCCTGACCACCCGCTCAAAAGTGACGACATCACTAAGTCTCCATTTCCCCATCCTGCTCTTTAATGGGGAGATTCATCCCCAGAGGTTGTGTTGGTTGATTTATCATGGTAGTTTTCGTGTAAATACGACTACTGTTCCTGTAGAAAGTTCTAGAAGATAATTAATGGGGGAGATTCTGAACTTTTCAATGATCTTTCCTACCTTGCTTTTGCAGTTGCGGGTATCTTGGGATTTGCCCTTGGGAAGGCATCGTACATACGAGTATGCCAGAGTAAATTCCATTCCGTTGAAGATCAGCTACGTGGGGCTGGCTTTGGTCCAGGGCATAACAGGTTTGTGACTTTTTAAAAAATTTTATTGTTTTTTATTTTCATTCTGGTATAGTTAACGTACAGTGTTCTGTTAGTTTCGGGTGTACAATCTAGACATTACTCAGGCTCATGATGGGTGCTCCTTAATCCCCATCAT
This sequence comes from Canis aureus, assembly GCF_053574225.1. Taxonomy (NCBI): domain Eukaryota; kingdom Metazoa; phylum Chordata; class Mammalia; order Carnivora; family Canidae; genus Canis; species Canis aureus. Next base: position 48,085,193 of record NC_135624.1, on the reverse strand, counting down.
CTACTTCACCCATCTCCCACCCACCTTTCCTTGGGGGACCATCCGTTTGTCTTCTAGCGCTGAGAGTCTGTTTCTTGGTGTCTCTCTTTTTTCCTTTGTTCATTTGTTTTGTTTCTTAAATTCCACATATGAGTGACATCATATGGTATTTGTCTTTCCCTGACGGACTTGTTTTGCTCAGCGTAATACTCTCTAGCTCCATCCATGTAGTTGCAACAGGTTCATGATCTTTTTGATTGAGGGATTTTAATGAAGACAATCATAAAAAGTCAAACGAAGGCCCTTTCATGCCTCATACCATTGAACAATTTTCTGCATATCCATTTGTGGGAAAATGACCCCCTTTAACTCTCAATTGTTGAGCTGCTGCAATTCAACTTCAATAATAATTATGACTCAGTTACCTAGTTCATTTGCTCCACATTCCGTGAGCACCTACCATGTTCAGGGCAGAGTGCAGGTCTCTAAAGAACATCTTCATCAGCAGACGTGGCTTCTGCCATCACGGAGCCGCACGGAACGTGAACAGGCTTCTTTGCTGCAAGACTTCTTGGGACCCTCCTAGGTTATTATGTATCATGGTTCTCATTCAGAAGCGTGGGAGAAAAAAAAAAAAAAAAAAAAAGGAAGCGTGGGAGCTAAGGACATTCCCTCTGCAGTTAGAGTACCTCGGACCAGTCTCTGACACTCCCTGGTCTCCAGACTTCTCCTCCGTAGAGAATGGTGATCGGGACTGTTTTCGTGGCATGCTAAGGAGTATAAATGATGATTTCTGGCAGGAAGTGCTCAGTATAGAATAGCTATTTCTGCAAGAGTATTTATAGGACTAATGGTGGGGACACAGTTCTCTAAAGACCCTCACTTGTCACAGTGGCTTCTATTTGAGAGGCAGCGTGAAAAATGTGAGAACATTGGACATGAAGATCATTATTGGCACTTTTTTTGGATGAAATTCTGGGGGCATCTCAAACCACAAAACAGCTCCCATTTTTCTTTTAAAAATTAGGCTTGTGGACTTTAACATAGAAAATGTCTCCCGGGGCGCCTGGGTGGCCCAGTCGGTTAAGCTATCTGACTCTTGATTTCAGCTCAGGTCATGATCTCGGGGTCGTGAAATCAAGCCCCATGTTGGGCTCTGCGCTGGGCATGGAGTCTGCTTGAGATTCTCTCCCTCCCTCTCCCTCTGCTGCTCCCCCACCACTCGAGCTCTCTGTAAAACAAACAAACAAACAAACAAACAAAGAACAGAAAGAAAGTGTCAGCCAATGATGTTGTGTGAAGACTAGACCTTCCAGGGTCAAGGCACAAACTTCTGTTTTTGCTTCCGTTCTAGGCACTGCCTGCTTACCTGTGAGGAATGCAAAATTAAGCACGGATTATACGAGAAGGGAAGTTCCCAGCCTTCAGCTTCCTAAACGTGTATCTACGGCTTCTGGAGTTTCTCCAACCTCTGAATTTGAACACATTCAAAATTTCAAGTGTACTTTAAAATAATACACGTGTAGTGGAACAGACACATTGTGATCCTCTCACTCTTTTGAAATGCTTTCCATGGGAGATTCTCAGTTAAACCAAGCGGTATATGTTTGTCTGCTATTTGAGAACATGTCCGGAGCATTCACACACCAAAAAAAGAAATTACGTGGCACCCCTTCCCTTGCTTACAGCTACATGAAAAGAGCTTAGAGCCTTCCCTGATGCGTTTTTTCTCACTCTGCATTTGTTCAGGGTATTCAGGTCTCTGAGAGAGGATGGAAATAAATGTAGGGAGGAACTTGGGAAGTCACAGCCCACAGAAAACCCATGTGTATAGAGGTAGGAACACCGGGCAAGAGAGATTGTGTCTTACAGGTTTGAGAAGCGCTTTCTAAAATGTAGAGACTAAGATTTTTAATGTAATTTTTAAAAAATGTTTCCCTTGAAAGAGTTGGAATCTGAGCCCGCGTTCCTTTAGTGACCTAGATGACTTTCTCCTCATCGGTATGGTAAAGTTTTGGGAAAGCCTGTCATCTTTAGATTACTTGTTTAGCTGATGGGTGCATGCATGCTCATTGTCGGCCCTAAAGAACTGGGTTCTTGTAGGTACCGCTAGTGGCCTGTATATAAATATGTACAACTTTCCAAACTGTGTCTCCTCTCCCGAGGAACAGTTTGTTTATGGGAACAATCCCGGGAAGAATTAATTCATAGAAATGATAAGCTTTTAGGGCTATAAGGAGCTTAGAAGCAGTCAACCCAACCCTAGGGGTTGGATTCCTATTGCCAGGTTTTTTGCATGAAAACAGCCCGCCAACCAACCAACCTCTTCCATTAGGACCTTGTGTTTTATGGCAAGTTGTCTGAGCCGTACATGAAAATTGCCCTTGCATCTTGACATTTTCTCAGGAAAATGCTTTATGTACGTGTCATCATTTATGTACTAGGTTTGTGCATATGTGTACGTATGTGTGAGCGTGTGTACGTGTTTGTGTTTTACTTAATACATCCTGAAATCTATACTATGCAGGTAAAAAGGGAAATCTCAACAGAAGTTAATAATTGATATAAAACATTAGCTTATTTTTTAAGATTTAAAGTAAATATTTCAGAGGGAGAGCACAAACGTGAAAAGGGGGAGGTGCAGAGAGAGAGGGAGAGCCAACTCCCCGCTGAGCAGAGAGCCTGATGTGGGGCTTGATCCCAGGACCCCGGGATCATGACCAGAGCCCAAGGCAGATGCTTAACTGACTGAGCTACCCAGGCACTCCAAATATTTTTTTAAATACCAAAAATAGGAGTTTTTATTTTTGTGTGAATATTAAGTGTCTGAAATAGAGTGATTTTGACTTCGTCTCCTTGATATCACACATTCTGGTCGTTGAGGTGGTAGAGTCCTATTTCTGTAAATCAGAACCCAGAGCCAACATCATAGCGTCACAGATTTAGCTGAAGGCCTGGCTCTGACAACTAGCCATTGGTGACCCTTGGTTCTGTCGGTGATTGGCCAAAATTCAAAATTAGGCACATTTATGTCCTGCAAGACAGAACCTGATTTCCTGGGGATCGGATCATCTTCACATTGCTAACCACAGGGAGTTAATGTTGAGATCAGTCTTGGGGATACTGGGAAAAGATGAATCTATGATTGGTGAAGAGCTCATTGTTCTCACAGCCCACATTTTCATCGTTCTTCTGACTCAGACTGGACTTATTGTTCAGGCTCTCGGCTTTTCCTAAGTTACTCATTGAAACATTTTATCACAGTGATCTCTGCTTTCACACAGTGAAAGGAAATCAATAAAGAAAAACCTGGAAGGTCACCCAACAAATCTCAAATATTTTGCTGCATTATCTATTGCATGTATTAGGAAGCGCGTATCTGGGGGAGGATGTCTGTTTCTTGTAGGAAGAGGTGTCGAAGGAGTGGCATTTGTCTCTCGGCATTTAGAAGTCACCAACACTACCACACTGGTCATCAGCTCGTGAAAGCAGCACCTTCGTGATTAAAAAAAAAAAAAAAAAAAGATGTATATAATGCTTGTGTATCTTAAAATTCCCACTTAGGCAAATATAGTCTTTTGCTGTCAGGATAGATGACTTATCTATCTTCTGTTAACATTATGAAAGTAATAAAAGATCTTGAGTGACTCGATTAAAACAATGAAAATGTCATGTAGATCATCTCGATTTTCAAATAGTGCGATCTGTTCATCCAACAAAACCTTTCTACTTTATTTTTTTTAAAGATTTATCTATGTATTTATTTGTGATAGACATAGAGACAGAGGCAGAGACACAGGCAGAGGGAGAGGCAGGCTCCATGCAGGGAGTCCGATGTGGGACTCGATCCCGGGTCTCCAGGATCAGGCTCTGGGCCGAAGGCAGGCGCTAAACCGCAGAGCCACCCGGGCTGCCCCGAAATAGGATTTTTATTCTTCTTTCACAGAATGGGCTTTAAATATTGGGGCGCAGGTTCCTCTGAGTGTCTTCAACCGTTGGAGCGGGGTGTCCAGCCTGTCGCATGCTGGTCTGGGGACGGCTGGAGAGGTCCGTACTGTCCTCTCTTTCCAGTCCCAGCAGGAGCGCCCTGGCCCCCCAGCCCCCCGGGCTCCTCCCCGGCTCCACCACTTTCCCACACGGAGTCAGCCACCTGGGCCTCCGTTTCCTCCTGTGCCCAGTGGACACACTGGAGGCTCCCCCATGGGGCGTTCATGACAATCAAATGAGCTAATACTCACAGAATGCCACACTAGAGCACGGCTCCGACAGCCCCGGGAGGGACGGTAGCTGTCAGACGTTAGCTGTCACCACCAGCACCACCACCAGCACCAGAACCACCACCACCAGCACCACCACTATTACTACTACTTTCGGTGGAGCCCAAAAATACGTGATTGTGTCACCCGTCTGGCCTGGGCTAGGCTTCCACATGACCCATCCTGAAGTCGCCTCCCCTTGTTAGGCTCACGCAGCTGGTCGCTCTGAGCGAAGGCAGCTCATTCCACTCTTGGCTCTTTCCGAGTTCACGACGCTCTTCTCGGGCCTTTGCACTTTGAGACGCATGATTCGACAGGTGAGTATTGTGTCGAGTGCCCTGGGAAATACTTCATTCACCCTTCCGGCTTCTGGACGGGCGGCGTTGATGGTGAGTGCCCGAAGACTCTGGGTCGACTGAGGGATGGTCTTGAAGAATTTATTGGAAAACACCCCCCCCCCCCAAAGAGCAGTTTGGTTGATTGGAGGAGAGGATCTCTCATCTCCAGATGTGAGCGGCAGGAATGAGGGTCGGGATGGGGAGGTGATGGCAGAGGAAGGGCCGGAGAATGATGGTGGGGAAGAAAGAGCAAGAAGGCACCTCCCTGAATACCTCGCTGATTTTGAAAATCAGGGCTGTCACCACAGGCCTTAGGATGTGGGAGCCCAGAACGACTTCAGTCATTAATTCGATAGGATGTTTTTCAAGATCTACAATATGCAAGGCAACGTGCTAGAAAAAATAGGGGTATTTGTACATCCTGGCCCTCAAAGCAGCAAATAGAGGAGAAAAGATGTGTGAATCAACAGCTCTACCTCGATGTGATGTGGGGTCTGTGTGAGCTAGATACAAACCAACGGCCACTGTATTTGGGGGCAGCATGGTCACCTTAGCTGCCTTAGAGATTGGATTACCAGCCTCATCCTTACCTCTCCTTACAGCTATGCCTCTTGACACGTAGTTTTGCATCTCCTTCCCACCGTGAGTGGGGCAAACTAGCTTCTCTTGACTTTGGGTTTGTCCACGTGACTTGCTGTAGGCGAGACATGAGGCAGGAACGAAGGTGTGCCAGGTCCAAACTTAAGCCTGAAGAGCCCTGTGCTTCCTCCTAGGTCTCTCCAGGGTCATCAGATCAGGCCCAAGACTAGATGCAGGACCAACAGCCTGCACACCGAGCCACCAGCTCCACAGTTGCCTGAGATCTAATCTCTCTGATCCCTTTTTTTTTTTTTAAGATTTTATTTATTCATGAGACAAAGAGAGAGAGAGAAGCAGAGGGAGAAGCAGGCCCCATGCAGGGAGCCCAACCGGGACTTGATCCCAGGACCTCGGAATCACACCCTGGGCCAAAGGCAGGTGCTCAACCGCTGAGCCCCGCAGGCAGCCCCAATCCCTACTCTAATGCTCAGAGCAATTCTGCTTTTCTATCAAATTCTAACGTAGCAACCAGGCAGCTGTAGGTGAAGTGCTGCCTTAGCACAGACCTAAAACACGTGGCCTTGGTCTAGGGAACACGGGGCAGATGGATGCCGGCAAGGCTTCGGGGAGATGGCTAGTGAAAACCTAAAAAGCCGGGGTAGGGTGTTAGCAGAAGCTTAACGAGCCTCCAAGGAGGCTGTCCAGGAAGGCTCACAGAAGAGAGAGGGAAACGTTCTTGGAAGTTGGAAGAGATTTTGATAATGAGGTGTATAGAGTTTAGCCAACACAGAGAATAGAAAACATACCTAACAAACCCCATGATCTGGCTAAGACTTCTGGGCAGTGTTGAAGACAACACCTGGCTTTTTCTAGCTGTTTAAAATGAGAAGAGACGTAATATGAACTTATTCCAAATGTGACCTGTAGACAATGTAAAGGCTCATTAGTTTCTTAAGCCAGCAAAACTTATTCTAAGAAATGGCTTCCAGGCAAAGATCAAACCCAAAGTGGGGCCTAAAGTTCTGTTCAAGAGCACAGGACAGTGCCTCCTTCATAGGACGTGTCAGACACACAAGGGCCCTCTATAGGTCTTACAGGCATAACCCTGTAGACCCGGTGCGAGGTTTCGAAGAATCTCAGGGTTGCTGTTCATCAGCCTCACAGGGAGCCCAGTGTAGAAAACGAAGTCTCTGGGGCCATTGGGTGGCTCAGTCGGTTAAGTGTTGAACTCGTGAGTTCAAGCTCCGCGTTGGGCTCCAATCACTGGGTGTGGAGCCTCCTTAAAAAGGGGGGGAGGGGGATGGTCTCCAACAAACTTATGGCTTTCCTGTAATGGAATGGATTAGAAGTGGATACTTCAGAATGCCACAGGTTTAAAAAACTAAAAGGACGCCTGGGTGGCTCAGTTGGTTGAGCGTCTGCCTCCAGCTCGGGTCATGATCCGGGGGTCCTGGGATCGAGTCCCGCATGGGGCTCCCTGCTTGGTGGGGAGTCTGCTTCTCCCTCTACCTACCCCTCTCACCTCTCCCTGACTCCCTCCCCCGCCCTCCATGTACACATGTGCTCTCTGAAATATTAAAAAAATAATTAAAAATTGTGTTAGTTTGGACAGGGATAGTATAGACAGAGGCCCTGGAACCTCTGACTTCTATGGGCAAGAGGCAGGCTGAGAAAATCACTCCACTGCAAATATGAGCTACCTTTATGGAAAAGGCAAGACTACGCACCAGTGTGCCCCTGGGGATGTGCCTAAGCCCTCACGAAGAACTGGTGTGAGGCTGGTTGGACTTCAGAAGTGCTATGGGCAAGACTGCAGGTACTGCTCACGTCCCCCTGCTGAATGGGAGTGGGGAGGTCATGCCAACAAGTATTGGGGATGAACAGTTCAGGTAGCTTCTCTTCAGGTCACGAGTCTTAAGGCTGAGGATGGTACTTTAAAGACTTTCACCCAAGCGCCTCATCCACATGACCTGAGCAGCGGGTAGACACAACCCACTTAATCGACTGAGCCACCCAGGTGCCCACAGCCTCCTTGACTGGTTCTTCTAAAAATGTGACTAAGTGGGAGTCTTAGGTTTCTGCCCTTTGATAGGCAGGCTGGTGAAGGAGTGATGCTATAGGACTGAGGCCAGGTCAGAGATAAAAGGCAATGCAGCTTCTGACTTGTTGCTGGACCATTAGAGCCTTAAGTAGTCGCATGAACAGTCTGTCCTGAGCACACCGTGTTGTGAGGAGCCCACAAACCCACCCAAGGGTCACGGCAAGGTCCTGAAATCAAATGAAGGGAGAGATGCCCTGGCGAGACCCCAGCTGCTCTAGTTCCCTGCTGTAGGAAGCATCTAGCACCTGGAGGACCTCAGACACAGCCGCATCAGTCAGCTGAGTCCTTCCTTAATCAGGACCCACAGAGAAAACGGAGGTAAAACATGACCACTGTTAAGCCACCAAGTTTGGGGATTTACAATAACTGGTTTGCCAGGTTTCTGGTAGGCGGGCAACGTGAGTAAGTAGACTTCAGAGGAAACTAATTTCATTTCCCATTCACCTGAACCAGAAACAAACATTAGGTAATAATGAAGGTGTGGAATCTGCAAATTTTTCAAATACAACCACTGCTTTAAGGTGTTGAACTATTTACTATGTTTATTTACAGGAGTCACAATCTGACCAAATTCCCTATCCCTACAAAACACCACTTATACAGAGATTACAAACAGTAACACCATGAAATCAATGAAGATGCATGTTCCTTTATATTTTATTTATCATAAACATTAATAAGTGAATACAGCAAACACTGGAGAAAGGCTTTTTAATAGTTTTTGGATGTGAAGCTTAACACTTAAAATTACACTTGCTCCCCCCACCCCCCCATTCAACATGCAGATCTGTATCTTCAATATATGCTGATCTAGAGTATTACAATCTCTTTACAGTTTCATAAAAGCATCCTTACCCTGTAACTTAAAAATGATTTCACAAACTGTATGTGATCATGGTATAATACCATCATTCCTATAGTTCCTCAAGGTGAATACATCCACACAATATTCACATTAAAGTCTGTTTTTAAACATCATTTTAATAAGCCAAACCACAAGAACCCAGGTTCTAGTTTTAAATGTGTTTATGAAGACTGCTGCTGAGCTCAAAGCATGCAGATATTCATGACCACCTAGATGAAGCTGGATATTGAAACTCCTTCAGTAGGTCCAATGATGCAATTTTTCACTCATCCCAAGTATCTCCATATTTGTTTACTTTGACTAGGAAAAAAGCACAAATAATTGATGATTCCAAATAGTAGTAAGTGAAAGATACTATTCTAAATTTGCTAGTATGATGAAAACCATGTTTCTCTCTCATTTCCAACAAATGCACATAAGAGAAAGGGGCTAGTGAGACTTTTGTGAACTGAAGGTTGGATATAAGTAATGATGCACTCTATCAGAAACTTTACCTAAGTATTTGATCCTCATAACAACCTTATAAAGTAAACACAATCCCCATTTTAAGGGTGAGAAATCAGATTAGTAACTTGCCCAAGGTACCAGCCTAATAAAGCAAATAGAACTGAACTCTGAATACAGGTCTGTTTAGGTCCAAAGCACGGACATATCTTTACAACTTCACCATACTGTGGTATATATTATATAGCACATATCAAAAAAGAAAAAATTACCAGGAAATAAAAAATAGTAACAAGCATTTGAATTTTGTTTTTCACAAAAAACACCATAACAGAAATGATCAAGTCTTCAGGTTGTAGTTAATTCATTCTTCTCCCCCACGAGCTGTTAATACTATATAAGGAAATGGGTTTCCAATATCCCTGCATTTTACATAAAATTACATTTTGAAATAGGCTCTTTTGTCTTCTTTACTCTTTTACTTTCAACCTCTCTTCTACATAGCCTTCACTTGCGGATTACAACTCTTCGGAAGACTCGAATGTTCATATAAGACATAAAGGAGCGGTTACCAAAGTATGGACCAGGGACTCCTTCCCCAAGATTCTTTCAGAGAGACTGTTTAAGTCTAACTATTTCATTATTTACTAAGATATTATATACTTTTCTCCTATTTTGCCTTTTCCCCTAGTTTTCATCCCCTTGTGAGTCTAAGATAGTCTTTTATTTATTTATTTTTATTTATTTATTTTTAAGATAGTCTTTTAGAAGCTGTTATCATGTGCACTGCCATCATTGCCCTGATGGCTAATTGATAATATGTTTATGTTTTGGGGATTTCTCAGTCTTAATTTCTAGCTTTGATAAATGTCAGCAAACACAGAATGTCAACCAACACAATCGACACAAACTAAAGCTGAAAACTCTGACACTTTCTGACCAAGTGAATCTACACTGTACTAATGTCAAATTTTCTGTCAATTCCAAAATAGAACATTCTAAAAAAAATAATCACTCAAACTATTTCATAACTTTTTTCTTTAAATTATAGAAAGCACACGCAAAAAAAATCAGCTCTCTTGAGGAAGAAGAAAAAAATTATTTCACATTACTGTGTCATGTAACAGAACTTTACGACTGTTCAGTCAAAACCACAAATGTCAAAACCCAGCAAATGCTAAAGATCTACCTCATTTCCTTTTGTTAACCTTTATAACTGAGGCCCAACCAAAACACTTCATATCTGCTACATCAGCGCAGAGTACTAAGCCATGCAGACATGTAACAGAAAAGATTACAAAAATGAGAGAAATGCTACTGCCTGCCCCTTATGGAGCTTACAGTCTAAATCCTCAAATTAGTGGAACAATGTACCAGTAAGTCTACATATTACAAATTAATGGCCACCAAATGCAAAACGTTTATGCTAAAGGTTAATTATTAACGAAAAACATCCAGTATTTTTTATTACAAATCTATTTTAAAGCTGGATTTTTAAACATTAATGGCAGCGGTATTATCCATAATTGTTATAAAACAGAATTCTAAATGAACCAACCACTAACGATTAGAAAGATTCTAAAAGACCAAAATAAAAAATATGCAAGGTTTTTATGTATTTTTGCATTTTCTGTTGGCATAGGACTCTCAAGAAGGTACCAAGGACCTCTTCCTTCCACTTATTTTTTTTTAAAGTAATAACTAGAAAACCTTAAACAATGATTCTCTAAAATTCCTCAAAAAAGACATCATAAAATTCTACACAAACAGGTATGTACCCGTTCCAAATGCCTTCTTTTATTAGGGGTAAACTTCTGTGTCAGAAAATTTCCTTTGGTTAATGTATAGCTATTCCAAAAGGAATGAACACAAACTGTGATTTTTCAATTTGTAATTAATTATAGAGCAAAAGTACTACTGAAAAAAAGGTCAAACTCCTCTCTTGGAAGTGCCCTAAAAGCTGGTATGTAATGCATATAACTCTATTTCAATTTCACAAAACATATGAGACAATCAATTTCATTACTCAATCAGGATTCTCTCGCTCTGCTCAAAGTGGCATTACAGCCTATTATACACCTCGGCAATCAGATCTGGTTTTATGCAATTGATGCATCGCTTAAAAAACACTTACTACATCCCAAAGTGACTCCTGATAAAAGAAAATATTCAAATGGATTTATAATTTCTACAATGTATTAAAAGTAGTCCTACTGTCTTAAGTCATGCCACTATTTGGACTTGATTATTTATTTATTTTTTTTTTGGACTTGATTATTTTCTAACACAAAATGGTCTTTGAAATACCTTAGAAAAGGAAAAACTGGTAATTGTGACAGAACTAGTCTTTTAAAAAAAATGTTATTTTGGTTAATTGCTTGAGGAATTAAATCACATATTAGTATAATTAACATTTTTAACTAATGCTGCAGTTTCCAACCCTAGAGAGTAAAGTGATTTCAGACTAAACTACCATACCTTCTTTTTTTGGCACTCTTTCCTGCATAGGCCTGACTGAGGGGTCAGTCTTATGTGTTAAAGTTACTTCATATGACTCTCTGTTCTTATTCCTTAATTCCTCATATGTAATATTTTTTCTTTTAGGACTTTCTTCAGGGTTGGGATCAGGTCCTAAAACAACAAACAGTTAATAAATGGTGATAAAAGGATTTGAGTAAACCCAAAGTAAGTAAGTTTTATAAATGCTTACCTACAATAAAACAGAATAAAGTAAAATGAAAGACCAAATCATTACCACCATTCCAAAGGTACCAGATTTTCCCCAAGATAATTACAAAACAAAAACTGCCTTTCTCTTACACTTTTAAGCTTTTATTTCTAAAATTTAAAATCAACATAAAAAATTAAAAGGTAACCATGGCCAGAAGAATGGATATTGTAATATATATCAACGCAGTTTATACTCACTATAATGCTAGTGTTTTAAACTAGAAAATTATTCATAATGCTTATATAATTAGAAATATATCCTACTAGGGACAATGGAACAAAACTTGACAGTGTATATATTTTACTTAGTAGTATTTCCATAGTTGAATGTTCCTATAACCAGAGGCTATACACAAATAACTATTAAAGAATATCTTTATGCTTAAACACACTTGAAAATAGCTGTTGAAAAGTATAAAACACAGCCTTTGATCACCACAGGCATCATTTTTACTCAGGTGTAACGGAGCAATACTGAGGTAGAAAAAAGTGGCAATGATCATTTTGGCCGGGGAACCAGCATTTATTCTTTATCTCTCCCAAAGTCAAGGTAGCATCATGTATCATCAAAGAGTTAAGTACTGATGTAAAAATAGATAAGTGGTTACTCTTACTACTAGAAGGAAGAAGCAAGTATCAGTTTACAAAATGTATAACCAGTAAAAAAAAAAAGCCCAAAGAAATGAACTCATGCTAACCTAACATTCCGTCAACTACTTAACTTACAAATCTTATATACTACTCCAGAAGTAGTATTTCTCAAAGAGGTTTTTACATACAAATTGGGCATATTATTTTGTTAATATAATCATATTAATTAAAATAATTTTTTAAAAAGCAGTTTTTATAAGTGGTATTTTCGAACTCTACAGTAAGGTCCCAGTGAATAATCAGAATTTTCAAACCACTATAATAACATGTTAAATGTTTTCAAGCATAACCTTTTATTTTGCTACAAAGTATACTGCACTGACACCAAGTAATACATTTCTAATTAGAGTATACCATTCTTGAAAACTAAGTTTTTGCTAAAAAAAGAATGCAAAGAAAAATATTATAGCCATATATTGGGTTTAAAAAGCACTCGCAAAAAAAAATAAAATAAAATAAAAATAAAAATAAAAAGCACTCACATTTCATTAGTAATTATGAAACTCATTTCCCTTCACCACAATGATATTTTTACAATTCTGAAGGAAACGGTGTGTCCTAGATTATTCGTTAGGAACCCTAAATTCTCATTTGCACTTTGCCAACAATCCGTGAACGTCCTTGGGCAAATCACTAAACTTCTTTGAATCTTGGTTTTTTCAATTGTGAAATACAAAAGTCTGCCCAGATGATCTATCTCTAAAGTTCCTTCCAGGTCTAATGCTTTATCTCACTGAAAAGAAAAATACTTCTTGGTTCCAAAATGCTGTGACAAATAATGGAAACATAAATCAGAAGATTAGGGAGAATTTTTTCCACTTTACAAAGCCCAATGAAAATATTCTGCATTGTGTAGGGAGCATGATTTACTACTTAGGGAAGGTTATAAAGAGCTGGAAGGAATAAAATATAAAACAGCATTGATTTAAATCTAACTATAATAAACTATCTATGATAAATCTCCTAACACAATGAAGGAGCGCTTTCTACTTTGAAAGATTAATAACTCAATTCCTGGGAAAAGGAAGCAGAACCAAATAGGGCAAACAAGACTTTCACAAAAGGGGAGAGCATCCTGCTAAGAGAGAACGGCAGTTGGGGCAAAGCAGGGGAGGCCAGGACTGGCCCATGTAGAAGGTAGTCAAAGAGCACAATCTCGACTTAGAAAAAGGGTTGAGAAAGCAGAGCAGTGGATGAATAGATGGCTGCTCTTGAGGACATAAAATATATTAAAATATGGGCCTTGCTGTAGTCTGTGGGCAGATACCAAGGGGCTTTTTGTCTCTGCTTTTATTTGGAAAAGGAATTGTGCAACATGGAATGGAATTTTCTAATGCAAATGGAAGAAAGATGAAATTACAAGGGAAGAAGTGATGCATGACTAGAATACAAGAACGGATTTGAACTTGAGTAGGCAAATGAGAGCTGCAGTGAGAAGTAAGAACAGCTGCCTTTGAAGATAAAATAACTAACCACTCTTGCCTAACCTGCCTCCTACCTCCTTCCCTTTCTGACTAACTGGAAGGTCTTGGTTTCCAAAAGGGGAGGGGGGGTGGTGTCAAGACTCAACACCTTTCATCCACTTAGGAATGTCTGTCTACTTTAATTTCCATTCTCTTCTGTTTCTTCCTTTCCAAAATGTTCATCCTCACTGTCCCCACTCCAACTTGCTCTAAGGCAATGCTGTCCAATATCATTTTCTGCAATGAGAATGTTCTTTATCTGCAATCATTCCAACAGAGTAGCCACTAGCACATGTGGCTAGTGAACAATTGAAGTGCTACAAAGCAACTGAGGAATTGAATTTTCCATCTGATTTAAATTTTAATTAATTTAAATAGCCATATACATTTAGTGGCTGCTTTACTTTCTAACCTACCTAGAACCCCTTCTACAACCTCTAGAACCTGAACTGACCTATAATCAATTTCTCCCCACTGTTTCCATTCCTTCCCTTTAAGCTACACCTAGATCGAAATCTTTCCCTTCATAAACAGCAAAAGCCCAAATGTTCCTTTAATCTTGTTTGTTCCTCATAGTTACTGGTTTATGGTGTTTGCATTAAAGCCAACATTTTCGAAGAATATTCTATCCACAATTCCTTATCCAAAACTCTAGTCGGAAATGTTTCAAAATTGGGATCCCTGGGTGGCGCAGTGGTTTGGCGCCTGCCTTTGGCCCAGGGCGCGATCCTGGAGACCCGGGATCGAATCCCACGTCGGGCTGCCGGTGCATGGAGCCTGCTTCTCCCTCTGCCTATGTCTCTGCCTCTCTCTCTCTCTCTCTGTGACTATCATAAATAAATAAAAATTAAAAAAAAAAAAAAAAAAAAGAAATGTTTCAAAATTCAGTTTCTCAGATTTTAGAAAGAGGTCATAGTATATAGCCCGTATTTTACTTAATATCTAACCATTCAGAGGTCTGAAGCAGCAATAATCATATTAAGATAAAGATAAATAGCCATGTCAGTTTAGGTCAGGGTTTGAAATCAGTTAAGTCAGATGTGATCATCAGTTTAACTGTAAAAAGAAAAGAGCTTTGGAGGGGTGGCTGGCTGGCTCAGTTGGTAGAGCGTGCAACTCCTATCTTGGGGTCGGGTGTTCAAGCTGCAGGTTATAAAAAATGAATTAAAAAAAATAAAAAATAAAGTTTGTGGTTGTCAAAGCTTTTTGGTTTTTAGGATTTTTAGATAAGGAACTGCAAATTGTACTTCTTTTTTTTTTTTTTTTCAAATTGTACTTCTTAATTCTTCACTTGTCACCCCAAATTAGACTGAAAAAACAAAGGAAGGAAACAACTATTGAGAGCCTATGACTTGACAGGCATTACCTCTGATTATTTCATCTCACTCCCAAAGTTCTTTGAGAGAGGAGAGATCAAGAAACTAAAGGGATCACAAGGTATTACCTGCCTAAAGTCACATAGCTAGCAAAATGTCATTCTTTCAAATCCAGGCCTTAATCCAAAGTTGATGTTGTTGCACTTACATTCTGTGATCTTCAAAGCTAGTATTTACACAAACTTCACAAAGCATTTTCACATGGATTTTCTCACTTGACAACAGTTCTGTAAGGCAGGTAATTATTATTTTTCTCATATTATAGACAAAGAAGCCGAAAGCCTTTAAGACCAGCCTAACAAGTGTAACCTCTCTGAAGCTTCCCCAAGGTCCAATTTATCACTTCTTTGCTATAATCACTAACTTTGTTAGTATTTTCAATTAATAAGACACATTAGCAATTTTTCCTTATATTTCTATATCTTCTAGCAGTCTAAGAGAGTTTCTCAAGGACAAGAACCAGGTCTCATTCATTTGTACTTCTTCCAAACCTAGCTGAGTGCCTGACACCTACTGGACGTCATAAAATGTTAAATGAATGAAGAAACAAATGAACAAACATGCTGAGTTTAGGCTGATGGTGAAACGTACAGGTGATATCCAGAAGAAAAAGTCATCAATAAAGTTTATACATACGTTGGACCATAAAATGCTGAAATTCATTTCAAGAGAAGTTTCTACCTTGGGCAATATGATCAGTAATACCAGTGGGAGTAGATTCATTCATAGAAGCACTGAATGGAATTGGCTCATAATGAGGAAGCATCTCTTTTTCTAGGTCGTCTGCTGCTGGAGACGTCACAAAAGATGAATGACCACTCACATTTGAGTCATATTTTGACTTCTGAGAATAGTGCCTGTAAATCATATTGTATACGAAATGCAAATTATTGCCTATACCCTAAAAAAAAGTGTTCTGGTATGAAAACTAGTTATCTTACTTTTTAAAGGAATTATGTAACTTTAACATTGTTACTTATTACAATTAAATGAAATGTTTTTCTCTGCCACAAAAATTTTAAAAATATTTTGACCCATTTATACAACTTAAAAACGATCACCCTTAATACAGAAGAAAAGTGTATATTCAATTTTCTAATTCCTAAGCTTCAGAGATCATTTTCTTAAAAGATTTACTTGAGAAAGAGAGAGAGAGAGAGAGAGAATCTGCCAGTGGGGAGGGGCAGGGGAGGGACACCTCAAGCAGACTCCCCACTGAGCAGGGATTCCCAATGCAGGACTTAATGTCACATCCCTGAGATCGTGACCTGAAGCAAAATCAAGAATCAACTCCTTAACCAACTAAACCACCCAGGCGCCCTACTTCAGAGATCATTTTAATGTGTTTAAAGTCCTTGGAGGGGTGCCTGGGTAGCTCCATCAGTTAAGTGTCCAACTCTCAGGGTCATGGAACAGAGTCCCATGCTTAAAATTCTTTTCCCCTCCTTCTCCCTCCCTGCTCATGTATGGTCTCTCTCACTCTCTAAAATAAATAAAATCTTTTAAAAAAGTACTTGCAAAGAATAAAGTATTTCAAATGAAAAATGTGTCCAGTTCCCACATTAACTGGGAAGTTACTTCCACAGCTAGCAGGCCGTAAATGCTATTTTGATAAAGCAGATATGAAATACTAGCTTTCATGGGGCTTACCACTTATAATAATTTATCAACTAATTATACTTAATTACATTATTAGTTATCTACCTATCCAGGTGGACAGATTCATTTATTTATACTTAGATAATTAAAACAATATACTATATACTTAGATAATTTCCCTAGTATTTTAAACAACAGGATTAAAAAGTTGAAATTTGTTAAGAAATGAGACTGCTAAAATTTGGAAATTCAAAAGTCCAAAATATAGTAATCAAAGGTGTTTGCCAAATTAAAATCCTAGTATAAATGCTCGCAACAGGATGTGATTCTGTATTTAAAACAAAAGTAGAGGGGATCCCTGGGTGGCGCAGCGGTTTAGAGCCTGTCTTTGGCCCAGGGCGCGATCCTGGAGACCTGGGATCGAATCCCACATCGGGCTCCCGGTGCATGGAGCCTGCTCCTCCCTCTGCCTGTGTCTCTGCCTCTCTCTCTCTCTGTGTGACTATCATAAATAAATAAAAATTTAAAAAAATAAAAATAAAAAAAAAATAAAACAAAGGTAGAGGCAACCTGGCTTGCTCAGTTGGTACAGCATGGCGGCTTTTGATCTTGGGGTCCTGAGTTCAAGCCCCAAGTTGTGGGCAGAGTTTACTCAAATAAATAAATAAAAATAAAACAAAGGTAGACAAATTTTAATCCACTTTTAAAAATAAAATAGCTTTAGCTTGCTGCAAAACGGCAAGTTTCCAATGATCCTTCAGGTTACATAATGTTTCATGCCCTAAATCATAGCAATATCCAGTTACAATTTTTTTTTTAAGCTAAAATTAAAAACCTTCAATAAAAAAAAGAATTTGGCCTACCCAGATGGTGAAGATCGCCGGGCCTGTCCTGAGCGTAAAGCTTCTCCAAGAGGGGAATTCTCCAGATTTTTGAACTTCTCTTGGCAAGTTTTCACGTAAGAAAGCTTTCCAGCAAAGTATCCCATGATACAAGCAACTTATTTGTAAAAAACAAACAAAAAATGTTACTCAGTGTGCCCATTTAAATAAAAATCTTTCCTAAAAGGATACTTTTTAAGAAATGTGATCTTAAAAAAAAAAAAAAAAAAAGAAATGTGATCTTAAAACACAGATTCTGTAGATCTAATTCACTTTCACAAAACAAAATAATCCAAAATAAAACAGCAACATGATACATAAATTCCACTTTACTAATTATTAGTACAGACAGGAAAGATGTGGTAAAGGTATAATGGAATGGAGACTCAAAACAGAGTTCTAGCCTAGTCATGGGGATTTCAGGTCATTTCTTTTCCTATAAAATGGGAATCCATACTAATTACCCAGCTAATTTCATAACACTTTTTAAAACTACGTGCAAGAAATCCCTTAAAGTAATGAATTATGAAGTGGTATATAAATGTAGCTACTGTTGTCTTATGTGTTTATTTCCAATATAAAAGAGACTAACTTGGAAAAAAAAAAAAAGAGACTAACTTGGAAAGATTCATAGAAAGACTGGAGTGTTCTTTTTTAAAGCAATTTAGCGTCCTTCCTATAAACCATACTATAATATATAAATTATGCTTACTTACATTTTAAAACGTAAAGAGATTTTTTAAAGTTAGACTTAATTTTAAAAGACATTTTACTTTGATTAATCAATATATCTGGACTATTTTCTTTCCTCATAAACCAGAGAATTTATTTTAAAATACTATGTATCTTTACAGATTAATTTTATTATATTGTAAAAGAAAAAAAATCCTCTTTCAAATACTTTATAATTCTTAATCCTAACAATAAAATGCCCAAGTAGTCAACTAGTCCATTTAATGAAAAGCTTAAATAAGCTGGTCAAAACAAATAATCAAAAACTGTTATGAGTTGGGCATGACAAAACATTTACTAAAACTATTTTACTTAGGTAAGAAAACTAGTGTTGTCCATACTTACATATTAGTTTAGGGATGGAACCATATTTGGGATGACTTGAAAGGATTCCTAAAGATAAGAGTATATATTTCTGAGTCACATTGTTAGAACAGACACATTTATATAATTAATATGCTTTAGCTGTTATTAAAATAAAATAGGGTTATGCCAAATTTATGCTAAAGGTATGTAAGACAATGACACAAACTGTGGTAAAAAATGCAAGAAAACTATTTCGGTGAGTCATAATCTAGTCTCTTCTGTGAGACAAAAGCAGTTTTTAAAAAGTTAGGTGCTTAGGTGGCTCAGTTGGTGAAGTGTCTGCTTTCGGCTCAAGTCATGATCCCAGAGTTCTGGGACTGAATCCTACAATGGGCTCCCTGCTCAACGGGAAGTCTGCTTCTCCCTCTGCCGCGACCCACTTGTGCGTGCATGCATGCTCTCAAATAAGTAAAATCTTTAAAGAAATAAATGAGAGAACCAAATAAATTCAACATCAATAGAAATATGAAGAAAATATAAAAGACTCTAGAATCTCTTTGAAGAATTTAGCAAGATCACTTGATACAAAGTCAATATGAAAAATATGTATGATTTCTACATACCAGAAACAGACCAAACTTTTTTGAAAGATACAAATTACAGCACCAAAAAAAAAATCAAAGAACCAGGAAGTAATCTAATGAAAAATATGAAAGATTTATACACTGAAAACTACAAAACTTACTGAGACAACTGAAAGCTAAATGGAGGAATATATCCATGTCCATAAAATGAAAAACTAAATATTGTCAATATGGCAATTTCCATAAATTCATCTATAAATTCAATGCAATCCCAATTAAAAATCAAAGAAAGTGTTCCTAAAAGTTGAAAAACTTATTCTACAAATCATGTGGAAACACAAAGAACTGAGAACAAAGGGAATATTGAAAAACAAAACTGGAAAACTGACTACCAACAAATATCAAGATCTATAATAAAAACTGTAGTAATCAAGACAGTTGTAAGTACAAGAGTAGATAAACTGATCAAAACCAGAAGAGAGTCGAGAAACAGATCCACACATAGACATGATAAAGGCAACACTGCATGCAGTGAACACTGACAATCCTTTCAAAGTATGGTGCTGGGTCACCTTCATTTCCATAATGGGGGGAAAAATGTACCTTAGTCCTACCTCATACAACACAGGCACACCTCAGAAATATTGCACGTTCAGTTCAATGGCACCACAGTAAAGGGAGAATCACAATAAAGGAAGTCAAATGAATTTTTCTGTTTCCCAGCACATATAAAAGTTATGTATTAAGTGTGCAATGGCATTATGTTTAAAAAATAAGATATACATACATTAAATATTTATTGCTAAGAAATGCTAACCATCATCTGAGCTTTTAGAGTTGTAATCACTGATCGATCACAGATCACCATCACAAATGTTGAGAACGTTTGAAAGATTCTGAGAATTGCCAAAATGTGTCACAGAGACACAAAACTGAGCAAATGTTGTTGAAAAAAATGGTGCCAATGAGACCTGTTCAAAGCAGAGTTGCCATAAGCACTGTGAAGCACAATAAAGTGAAGCACAATAAAACGAGATATGCCTGTATTCAAAAACCATTCCAAATGACTTGAAAATTTAAGTATGAAAGAAAAAACAAAGCTTATAGAAAAAAAAAAGAGATTCTTTGCATCCTTTTAACAGACAAAGATCTCGGAGCACAAAACGCCCTCATGATAAATCAGACTCTATCATATTAAGAACTACAGTTAATCAGTGGGAAAAAGTAATCACAATACATATATCTAACAAGACTCACTTCTAGAAGACATAGAAAACCCTCACAAAACCAATAGAAAAAGACAATCCAATGGAAAAAATGGACAACAGACTTGGACAGATACTTCATCAAAAAAGAATATATTTAAGTGAGCTATAAACAAAAGAAAAGGTCCTCAACTTCATTAGGGAGATGTAACTTAAAATCACAATGCAATCAGTATTACTGTTTCCTCACCACAATGGCTAAAAGTTCAAGGGACATGAAAAGATTAAGTGTTGGAGCTAATGTAACACAAACATAACTACTAATACATTGATCTGAGAGTATAAATGAGTCCAAACAATTTAGAAAGTTTGGCAGTAGCTAAAAATATACATAAACTATGACCCAGCAAAATGTCTACTGAAAGATGCTGTACGCACAGAACATTTGTAATAGTCAAAACTGGAAATTACCCAATTGCCAACATACAACAGGATGGATAAAACTGCTGTCGTATATACAAAACAGAAAACTAAAAAAAAAAAAAAAAAAAAAAAAAAAAAAAGCAAAACAAAACAGAAAACTATACGGCAAGAAGAATATACAATCTACAATTACAGGCATCAGTGTGGATTAATCTAGTGACATGCTCAAAAACCAGCTCTCCAAATAAAAATCCCAGATTTGTAACACTGGTCAATTTCTGTGGAGAAAATACTTGCACCAGACCTATTTCGAGCTACCGAGGGATTAAACACTGGCTTGCCAAGTTCTTGAAAATTTAACAATCAGCTTTTTGGAAGTGATACAAGCCAATTCCACCATACCACTGGTTATGGAAATTGCCATATTGACAATATTTAGTTTTTCATTTTATGGACAGGATATATTCTTTCATTTAGCTTTCACCACTGGATGAATCTTATAACGTATACAAAAGAATGTTTAATTGTAGGATTTCATGTATATGAAATATAAAAACAAGTTATGCTATTAGCTTTAGTTATACAACTAAGATGAGAAGACGATAATACCTACTTTCATACAAAAGAACTATTCCTTCATTCTGTCCCAAATAGTCACAGACCATTTACAACAAACACTACAAAGTAGAAACGTAACAGTAAACATGATGTTTTCTTTATCCCTCAGAGTTTTTAGTTTTGCCCTCTGATCAGTGCCAGAGATAGCCTGTTTCCTAAGGGGGAAGTAGCAAGAATAGAGGCAAACAGACTTGTTGAAGGCTAATTCAATACTCTTGGCAACAGACGGCTGCATTAATTACAGTGGTAGTGTAGACAGAAATAGTTTACAGAGATATTTAAGAGCTGGACTAGAATGAACATTCACTGGGTAAGGCAAATAAGGGTCAGAAGTTAAGGAGAATGCCTCAGTTTCTTGAATGAAGAGTGATACCATTCAGACATGGGGACAATGGAGAAACTGGTTTGGGGGGAAATGGACTCGGCTTGAGATCAAGTAAGTCATTCTGAAGAGCCTGTGAGGGCCATTCATCTGAAGATATGCAGAATATGGTTCTGGAGCAGATACGTAGGCTAGGGATAATCATGGGGGTTTTAGAGCACGAAATGGTCACTGAAGGCGACATTATCGTTGGGTAATAGTTTCCACAGACTGAAGACTAAGAATCAAAGTAGAACTCTGAAGAACAAGTGGAAGATGAAAACCCGCATTAAAATACAAGTACCAACAGGTCATGAATTTTTGTCTTCTAGTGCTATCAACCAAAAACAGTGTATAATATCTATCAGACACTCAAAAAACATGAAAAAATGGAGTTGCCAGAAGCAGGAGAAAAATCCGAATACGCTGTCACAGAAACCAGAGGAAGAGAACTGTTTCAAAGATTGGTTAAAGTCCAACATCCATCAAGAACAAAAACTGCCCATCGAACTTAAGCAACAAGGAGGTTGTGCTAGTAACCTTTTAAAGTTCTGGTAAATGTCAGAACATATGCATAATCTCTTTACACAGACTGTATTGGGTTAAAAGAAGTAAAAAGTGAAGTACTCATTTGTGAAGTCTGGCTTCAAATGCAAGACAGCTGACGACAGTTGAAAAGGGATGTGAGGGAAGATTTTTCTTTTTTGTGTTCTCAAGTTAGAACAGACCTGGGCATGTTTAAATGTTCTGAAAGAATGGGAACAAGTAGTGATGGAGCTAAGACTATGTTAAGTATGACACATTGTGGATGAATGTGTATACAAAATACCAGGCATTTTGATTAAATGCAAAATGACTTGGGATGCCTGGGTGGCTCAGAGGCTGAGCGTCCGCCTTTAGCTAAGATCTCAAAGCTGGGGTTCTGGGATCGAGTCCCACATCGGGCTCCCTGAAGGGAGCCTGCTTCTCCCTCTGCCTGTCTCTCTGTGTGTCTCTCATGAAGAAATAAAATCTTCAAAATGTTTTGGTGGATTCTGAATTCCTTTTCTAAAGTCTTCCAATTTCTTTTTTTGAGACTGACTTTATTAGAATACTACATCCAAAACAAATACCCAGTACAATTTAACAATTAAAAAAAAAAAAAAAAAACAACTTAATCCTGGGAAACTGTTACGTAACTAATAATGTTCTTTTTTGTATTTTTATTCCAAATTATCAAAATCCCAACAGTAACAACAACCAACCGGGACAAAGTTATATAATAAACATTATTCCATAAACCAGGTTAAATCATTTTCAGCCTTTCTAAAAAAAAAAAAAAAAAAAAAAAAAAAATATTGGAAGGGCACCGGGGTGGCTCAGTCAGTTAAGTGTCCGACTCTTGGTTTTTGCTTAGGTCATGATCTCAAGGTCACAAGATCGAGCCCTGCATCAGGCTCCACACTGGGTGTGGAGACTGCTTAAGATTCTGTCTCCCTCTCCCTCTGCCCCCTCCTCCACTCACATGCAAGCAAAAGCTCGCTCTCGCTCTCAAATAAAATCTTTGAAAAATTGAAAATTAAAAATAAAAAATGGATTACTGAAATCTACTCCAGGCTCAGACCTTACAATTACAAAGGAAAACTTTGGAACAATATTGTTGATCATGGTATGACTTTTGTAGATTAAATCATGGAGGCATAAACTGCCATTGATGACAAGTCAATCACCAAATGGTGACCAAGCAGCCAGGAGTATTTTTAGCTGTAAGAAAAATTTGTCCTGTTACAGGTTCTAACATTTTCATTCACTTTACCTGAAAACCGTTCTATCACAACATATCTGTAACTAAAAAAATGGAATTTTTGCTTCACTTATTTTGTGTGTAATCAGTTATGTGTAGGAGCAAACCACTGTAATATTCACACCAAGAGAATTTGGGACAAAGTGTCCCACCACTCTTAGTATAAGGCAAAGCTCTGGTTTAAGGAGCCAGCACCTACTGATCTTTAAACCAGTGCAAAAGAATCACCTGGAGCTTGTTAAAACAGAGTCCTAAGCACTATCCTCAAAGATCCTGATTAAGGAGGTCTGGGGATGCCTGGGTGGGGCTCAGCAGTTGAGCATTTGCCTTCGCTCAGGTTGTGATCCTGGAGTCCCAGGATGGAGTCCCACATTGGACTCCCCACGGAGAGCCTGCTTCTTCCTCTGCCTATGTCTCTGCCTCTCTCTCTCTCTGTCTTTCATGAATAAATAATCTTTTTTATTTAAAAAAAAAACAAGGTCTGGAATGGGGCCCATGAATTTGTATTTCTAACAAGATCCTAGGGTAACAATGATGATAGTGATGATGTCACTACTTCCTACAAACCTTCTGCAGGTTTTGTTACTTTTTTGCTCTTATAGATTGTTAATGTTGCTACAGTGTTGGAGGACATCAAATTCTCAAATCAGTATATCTGAGTCAGTGGGTTCATGGAGACATAACTCTCCTGAGGTTGCAGAACTTTATCAATGACATGTATAATGATACATTATTATACTTTATCTAAAAATCAGGAAAATAATATATAAAACTATAATGATATCCAAAATGCCAAATAAACTTCAAGTTTAAATATTTACCTTTACTAATTAATCCTTGAGTAATCAACATACTTGTGGCAGCCAAAGGCACAGCTAAAGGAGGAAAAAGAACTTGTCAGCATCAACAAAAGGAAAAAAATTTGAGTTCATAAGTGTCAGTAAAATCATCTAGGCAGTATGTCACACAATTAAGATCTTTAAGAGATTTTTTTCATTTTTAAAAGCTGTATTACATACAGTCAGAAATATAAAAGAAACATTTTAAATTTAAGACACTATTACAAATACTGAACAATGTAATTCAAGAACTATTTAGATTTGGCTTTAAGAGAGCCATTCGCTAATATCATCAATTAAGACAACATACTAAATAAGGACCAAAAGTAATTTCTGAATTAGAGTAAGGGGGAATAAATTAATGAGAGGCAAGAAGTATTATTATACACAATAAGATCCACTACTGAATAATAACTAAATTCCATGGCCCATGTCAAGAGCCTTATATACATTTTCTCATTTACTTTTTACTGTATCTCTAAGGTACAGCTTTAATTACTACCCTTCTAAAGATAAGGAAACTGGAACTCAGAGATGTTAAGTAGTTTGCCCAAGGCCATATAACTACTTCGATGGCAGTTCCAGATTCTAACAGTCTCATACCAGAGCGCAAGCTTTAAAGTTCTGTGGTACACTGTGTGAACCAAAATGCAAGAAGTACTTGTCCACAATTACACGGTGATGGGGGCAAGAATACACAAGTATATATTTTAAATACTAATGTTTTTTCTTCTAAACCAATGAATTCCTTAAAACCAGGTGAAAATATTACATAATGTAACACTGTGTGTCAACTATTCTTAATTTTAAAAAGTCTACAAAATATATACACATATTAACCCAGAGTGAAAAATTCAAAATTCTCCATCATAATCTCAAAGGAGCTCATAATTAAAAATCAGTTTTCTACACCCGTACTGTCCAACAGAATTTTCTGTGATGATGGTAGTAGTCTGTATCCATGTTTCCCAGGCTAAGGAGTGTGCATTAGATTTAAAATAGGAGCCCTGAGGCTGCTATCCTCAAAAAGATCCCCTTACTAGGTCTTTACTGATGTGTGGGAACATGACTGGTAAACAGTTCCCTATAAGTGATATAAAACTTGACCTGAATGATAAGTGGCTCACTGTGCCTAAACTGCTTAAACAAATACAGCTTATCCTGAATACCTGCTTTCTTTTGGAGTCTGGAATTTTGGCATTTGGTAGGCTGAGCCTATGTGACCCACCAGTTCCCAGGAAGAACCCCAGGCACTGAGTCTCTACTGAGATTCCTTGGTAGATAACACTTCACTCATGTTATCACAACTCATAGCTGGAGTTGTCCTTTTGTGTGTGACTCTACCAGCAGAGAAGTTATGGAAGCCTGTGTCTGGTCTCCTCTGGACTTTACCCCACACTCCTTCCCTTTTGCTGATTTTACTTTGTATCATTTCTGCTATGAATGATTTCAAACTTAAATAGCTACATGTGGCTGCTACATTGGACTGCACAGTTTCAGACCAGGGGTTGGGAAATGTTCTATAAAGACCCAGATGGTAAATATTTTAGATTCTGTGGACCACAGGTTTCTCTGCCTCATCTACTCAATTGCCATTTTAAAGCAAAAGCATTGAGACAATAGTAAACAAATGAACATAGACGTGTTCCAATAAAAATTTATGGATGCAAAAATATAAACATGTGACTTTCACATGTAACAAAATATTATCTTTTTGATTTTTTTTTCAACCATCTAAAATAAAAATGTAAAAATTATTCTTAGCTCATGGCCGTACAAAACAGATTTTGCCCTTAGGCTATAGTTTGCTCAACGCTGGTCCAGACTATATGAGCAATTTAAGAACTAAAATAAGTAAGACATCCAAATTATTATTAGAGATTTCATAATTAAAAACCCTAATTCTGGAGTAGGGCATTAGCTTTGCCATCAGACACAATATACAGAAACCCCAACATTTGAATCCTTGGTCTACTATTTATGAACGGATTTTACTTTTGCAAGAAAAATGCTTTCTTGAAGGTTGGTTGGTTAAAATATCTTTACATATTACCACTTAAAGTTTTTGAAGGACAAGTCCCTTTTCATTATAGCATCATCAATATAATTTATCATTTTTTCCCCTTCCGTTGAATTTGAAGATTGCAAGATGGAAGCACTGAAGAATCATACAAGGATAAAAGGTGTCGAGAGTCAGTTGGCCATCTCTACAATGGACAATGCTGTTCCCATTTCACTTCGTCCTTAGGCCAAGATGGTATAATGCAGAGAGTAACAGTTTGGTCAAGAAAATTCTAGTACTAGTTCTGTCATTCACTACTGTATCTTTGCATAAATCTCAACTTATTTTCATGCTATAAAGGATAATGGATTAGAACTAAAGTCTAACTCATGTCACAGTAAAAGAGAATGCTAAAACTGAACTAAAATTCAGAGATTATCAAGTCTTTATTCTAACCAGAGTAAACGGATATTCAGAAAGAACAAGTCATGTGCTTAAAAGCAACATAGATAGTTTGTGGTAGAGCTGGAACTAAAACCCAAGTCTCTTGGGCACCTGGGTGGCTCAGTGGTTGAACCCCTGCCTTGGGCTCAGGGAGTGATCCTGGAGTCCCAGGATCAAGTGCCATATGGGGCTCTCCACAGGGAGCCTGCTTCTCCCTCTGCCTCTGTCTCTGTTTCTCAGGAATAAATAAAATCTTAAAAACAAAACAAAACAAAAAAACCCAAGTCTCCTGACCCCCAGCCAGGTCCATGGCATTTTCCACTGCAGTATGTGACTCCTATCTGAGTCTAAATAATGTTACTTTAGGCAAACCAATAATACTGTTAACCAAAAGCTATTTTGCATCATGACCCTGGTCTGAACCATATCCAATACAAGGACCCCTAAAATTCCTTAAACTCCTTAAAATTCCCTCTACTCTTACAACAACAAAATGCTATTTTTTTTTCAAAATGCTATTTTAAATTCATAACTGTGTTCAACTGAAATTTGTATTTTGTCCATCACAGTAGCACTAATACCCATTTAATATAGAAAGCTTAATACTTAAAAAATAAATTGAATTAAAAAAAATAAATTGAATTAATCCCCATAATAATCCCATGAAATGTTATCCCCATTATATAGATAAGGAAACTGAGGCATAGACAGCAGGTGCTTGCCCAAAATCTCAAAGCTAAGTGATGGGGCTGGGATTTGGATCCAGATAGGCACCAAAGTCTATACTCATCATTCACTATACTGTCTCATTAAAAACAACTAGTACAGAGGCATTGGCTGGCTCAGACAGTGGAGCTTGCAACTCTTGATTTTCAGGTTGTGGGTTCAAGCCCCATGATGGGTGGAGATTACTTAAAAATAAAATCTTTAGGGCAGCCCGGGTGGCTCAGTGGTTTAGCACCACCTTCAGCCCAGGGCCTGATCCTGGAGACCCGGGATTGGGTCCCACGTCAGGCACCCTGTGTGGAGCCTGCTTCTCCCTCTGCCTGTGTCTCTGCCTCTCTCTCTCTCTCTGTGTCTCTTATGAATAAATAAAAATAAAATCTTAAAAAAAAAGTCTTTAGGGACGCCTGGGTGGCTCAGAGGTTGAGCGCCTGCCTCTGGCCCAGGGCTTGATCCTGGAGTCCCACAATGAGCTCCCGGCATGGAGCCCGCTTCTCTCTCTGCTTGTGTCTCTGCCTTCTCTCTCTCGGTCTCTCATGAATAAGTAAATAAAATCTTAAAAAAAAAAAAAAAGGAAAAAAATTAAAAGGAAAACGAAAACCAGTTAGTACACATGTATACTATTCACAAAATCTATAAATGATGCATAAAACCAATCAATATGAATTCGTGTATCTTTTTAGTAATTCCAGAGGTTGAGAACTACTGTAACATTAATACATATTACGCTAACCCCAACCCTTTTATGTAGATTCCTTCATTACCTGTATGTTTGGGCACAAATAGAACCGGTTTGTGGTTAGTACATAGGACCACAATTTCAAGCAACTGAAAATAAGATCCCTTCACAATTACATTTTAAAATTAAAAGCAATTGAAGTAGAAATAAACAAGTTACTTTAAATAAACTCTAGATCAAATGTGACTTTAAACCAAGATGAATATATTTAATAGATCTAAAAAATGTATAAAAATTACCTTCGTAAGTACTTTTTCTACTCATTCCTACTTTCATCACACCTTTTTAAAAATCAATGGACATGGGACGCCTGGGTGGCTCAGCAGTTGAGTGCCTGCCTCTGGCCCAGGGCGTGATCCTGGAGTCCTGGGATAGAGTCTTGCATCGGGCTCCCCGCGAGGGGACTGCCTCTCTCTATGCCTCTCCCTCTGCCTCTCATGTATAAATAAATAAATAAAATCTAAAAAAACCACAATGGACGTAAGATGATACTCTCCAAACACGTATTCCATTAACTCATTTATATAAATGTTAACATCACATACTGCATATTTGAAATACGTAAGCATGCACATCCTTATACGAAGATGTAAATGTTAACGTACAAAATTTCCTAATGCAGGACTATTAGTTCTCCTGATAACTGTATGCTAAAATGCCTGTTCTCTGCGGTTATAGCCAAGGTTCTCTGTTTTCCATGTTTGATGTCGCTGCAATAGGCAACACCTAGCCTATGTGTTTTAAAAGTAATCATTACTTATTAATGTAGTAATATCTAAGTTATTCAGTAATCTTCCAGTAATCCAGATATGGTAGACAGCTAGTAAGCTGGGTTTTAACCTCTCTTTATTGTGTGCTTTCAAACTTGTAATTAATCCAGGGTTTTTAAAAACATTTTTACGTAATCTCTACACCCAACGTGTGGCTCAAACTTACATCCCCAAGATCAAGAGTCACAGGCTCTACGGAATGAACCAGCTAGGCTCCCCATATTTAATCTGTTTGAATACACAGAGTTACTAAGGCTTCTGTTGCTCATATACTACATGTTCTACTTCTAAGATACATGAGTGCTCTGCCTACTGATCACCGCCCTTCAATATTTCTAGCATAATGCTGTTTTAGCTATTTAGAATGTTATACTTGCACAATAAGTTTATCAGCCAGAAATTAATCTAAACACCATAATAGCTTTGTGGCCATAAGCCCAACATTACAACGATCCCAAACCTCTCTCCACCAGACTTGTTTTTTTCTTAATTCTGTGTCAACAATAGACTTGAAAATTGTTTTATTGTTTTATCTATTGTTTGTAGATAGATTGTTTCATCTATCTACTCTAGGTAATCCACTATCTATTGTTTGTAGATAGATTGTTTTATCTATCTACTCTAGGTAATCCACAAAGATCATTTATCTGTTGCCAGAGTACAACTGAGTTCCCTGAGAAATTATTCCCAAACTATGAGTCATGGACACTTTTTACAGGTCTCTGATCCATGACAACTATAGATCTAAAAGAATTATTCTCACTGCAGATGTGCACCATCATCTAATTCTTACTCAGGTTCTCTCTAGCTTGAAAGCTCTGTAAGTCTCTGAATATTTGAACGAAAGATAAAATGCCCAGGATTTTATGAAAGGTCCTATTATCTTTTTGGTCTCTGTTGATTCTTTCCCTACCTCTTGTTGCCTTACCCAAGCATGCTACCCAAACTTCTGTCATGTATTCTATTCCTACATTTTAGCCACATGACAGATATTACCAGTTTTATACTTTTATTTCTACACCCAATTCCTTGAATTCACCAACACAACTATACCTCAAACCCTAATTTCTCATACACCTTTGCTCCTCTCTAGTTGCTTACCAATCTTCTGCAATCAGATGTTACACGAGGAAAGTGTCCAAACTAAACTTCTAACTCCTATTAAACATCTTTTAACCAGTAAAGTCATCACTAGTTTCCTAAGCTAGATATCTTGAAGTTAATACCCCTTATACTCTGTTTATTTAAAAATCCTATGTATCCTTTAAAAAAATATTTCAATACCACCCATCTTCTGTTCTCCAAATGATACTTTGATTAATATCTCAATAACTGCAAGCCTGAGCTGCTGCCAAAAGTTCGTAACAGACTTCAAAAAACATAACTTCTCATCCTTCTAACCCATCCTGCACACTGCTACCTAAGCTTCCTCTTAAAAATTTACAAACTGGGCACGGGGGTGGCTCAGTGATTGAGCATCTGCCTTTGGCTCAGATGGTGATCCCAGGGTCCTGGGATCGAGTCCTACATAGGGCTCCCCAGAGGAGGCCTGCTTTTCCCTCTGCCTCTGTCTCTGCAGGTCTCTCATGAATAAATAAATAAAATCCTTAAAAAAAATTACAACTGTTCTGGCCCTTGAACCAAAAGTATATTATGAATCAAATCTTTTAACTTCTTGGTGTTATGTTTATTTTGTACTTCCAACAGAAGATTCCTATTCCAATCAATTCAGCCTCAGGACTCCAGTAAAGATCAAGTTATTGTAGACTCTGCCTTTGCTCACTGTTCCTTTCATCTAAGTGTTCTCTGACATTCTTCTTCATTTACCTCAAGTCCTAGCTGTAATGCTCTGCAAGGAGTCTGCTTCTGCTTTCCCTCACCCCTGCTCGGGCTAGAGCTCTCTCTCTCAAAAATAAGTAAAATCTTAAAAAAAAAAATTACTTTATTTGAAAGGACTGTAGTGACCACATGAAGCAGCTTCAGGACTCTGTTCAAAAGTAAGATTGTGGGATCCCTGGGTGGCGCAACGGTTTAGCGCCTGCCTTTGGCCCAGGGCGCGATCCTGGAGACCCGGGATCGAATCCCACATCGGGCTCCTGGTGCATTGAGCCTGCTTCTCCCTCTGCCTCTCTCTCTCTCTCTCTCTGTGACTATCATAAATAAATAAAAATTAAAAAAAAAAAAAAGTAAGATTGTTTAATGCCTTCAACATTCTCTGTATTTAAAAAAAAAATCTTCACGTAGAAGGTCTCTAGTCACAAATCAGGAGCTAACAGTGTAACAATATTTCACAAAAATAAAATGGGAACTAACTAGGTTTTTTTTTTTAACTAGGTTTTATCATATAATAGTCAGAAGTCTAAGAATTTAAAATCACAAGCTTCTGTCTCAGACCCAGCTTCACATCCAGACATAACAATTTACCAGCTGTAGAACACCAGGTAATTCATTTAACATCTCTAAACTTCAATTTCTTCATTTATAAAGTAAGGGTTAATAGTTATCAACCCAATTGGGTTGTTTTTATATAATCCATGTATACTCAATAAATGTTAGCTATCACTGTTACCAACAAAATTAACTTATGGTCTTGAATAAAGTTCTAGAAATCATTACTTTATGCACAATTTGTTTCCCTTAACCTCTTTTAGCAAGAACCACACCACACCAAAGTGTGCCAATTTTTTCTATATGATGTCACAATAATTTCAGGTACTAAAGGTCAAATTTTGTTGATTAGAAAATTCAACTTACATCTGAACCAAAAGCTTTCGTCATTGCACTCCGCAAAGACTCTTCTTTCTTCCTCTGTTGGAATGTAATCAGCCCCTATGTCTTTTCACCAAGGGAAATTGGCAAACATTAAAATATCCATGGAAAAGCTAAGCCTAAAAATTTAATTCAGTCTAAACATTAACAAAACACACCCAATTTTTAAAAAAAAAATTTTAAATGCGTGAAACTGGCTCACAAATTCTTAAAAATTAAATTCAATTTAGTTGACATATAGTGTATTATTAGTTTCAAAACTAGAATTTAGGGATTTGTCGGTTGCAGTGCTCATCACATCACCACCCTCCCTCATGCCCATCACTCATTACCCCATCCCCCCACCCACCTCCCCTCCAGCAGCCCTGTTTGTTCCCCATGGTTAAGAGTCTGTCTCTAAACAGTAAGCTGGTAACTTTTAAAAAGCAGACTTTGACTTCAAAGAGAAGTCAGTGCTACCATCTATCAGGACTGGCTACATAATGTAGCATCTTGGTCCAAGGCAACATGAACATGTGGGACCAGGGCAGCCCAGGTGGCTCAGAGGTTTAGCGCTGCCTTCAGCCCAGCACGCGACCCCCGGAGCCCTAGAATCGAGTCCTATGTCCAGCTCCCTGCATGGAGCCTGCTTCTCCCTCTGCCTCTCTCCCTCTCTGTCTCTCATGAATAAATACAATCTTTAAAA
Source organism: Canis aureus (assembly GCF_053574225.1). Lineage (NCBI taxonomy): Eukaryota > Metazoa > Chordata > Mammalia > Carnivora > Canidae > Canis > Canis aureus. The sequence continues at coordinate 48,052,948 of NC_135624.1, read as the reverse complement.
AAAAATGTGGGACCATCTGTTCAAATTATTAAGAATTTCAAGGTGGGGAGTTGGGTGGCACAGTAAGTATGTGACATGGGATTCTCTCTCCTACCCCATTCCCACAACGCTAGCTCTAAAATAAACAAATCTTAAAAAAAAAAAAAAAAAAAAAAAGAAAGAAAAAAAGAATTTCAGGATGATAACAGATCATTAAACCACGTGAGCCCCTGGGTGAAGCCAGTCCAGCTACTATCACATAAGGCAGTGAGTTTTTCTACACTGAACATGCTTCTAATTATAAATATTTGATAGTTACGGGGAATTGGTCTTGGAACTTCTGCATTTGGCTCTCGAAAATCAGCCCTCCCGTTCATGTTTCCTGCATCAAAAAAACAAAAACAAAAAAATTTAAGTATCAGGAATCATTAGATAGACCAAAATAAACTAGGACACAGTACAGTAAAATCACTAGTCAACAGGGCAGGCAAGCACGCACCAATCATTAACTAAACACTTCTTACTACATCGGGAGGACTTGACATTAATAAAAATAGTGACCTAAATACAACAAGCAACAGACCTGTTAACTAATTTGGAACTGGTTACTCATCTTAGGTCCCTTAAGTGGAAAAGAAAATAGATCCTTTATCATTATTTATCGACAGACTAGGTCAAATTAAGATGTAAAAAAGAGATCAAAGACATGGATTATTTCTCCTCCTAAAGCTGGATTATTTCACGTCATCCTAGATTTTGGGCCTTTCAGAAGTATGTGCGTGATAACCGTGATTTTCCAAAACGGCGGAAGAGACAGCCCAGAAATTCACTGCTGGGCTTCCGTTCTCAAAGAAGCAAATAATGGCCACCGGAGACACTCCGCCTTTCCCACAAAGCACTGCGCCACAGACCCTGAAGGACAATGACGTCACATCGCTGCCCCCGCCGCTAAGGCTGACGGCAAATCCGGTGTCCTCCACTTTCCCCGCTCCCTAGACACTTACGAATAGGTACGATTTAAAAGAATAATAATAAAAAAATAAAAAGCAAAAAAAGAAAAAGAAAAAGAAAAAGGGCAGCCCCGGTTGCGCAGCGGTTTAGCGCCGCCTGCAACCTGGGGGTGTGATCCCAGAGACCCGGGATCAAGTTCCACGTCGGGCTCCCTGCGTGGCGCCTGCTGCTCCCTCTGCCTGTGCCTCTGCCTCTCTGTGTCTCTGATAAATAAATAATATAATCTTTAAGAATAAATTTAAAAAATGCACACAATTCAAGAACATACTTTTTTTTTTTATTATTTTTCTTCCCGACCCCTCGCTCGGGACTTGAGACCAACACGTCAGAGAACCGCGTAGGTCCTGGAATGAGCGCTGGGCACCGTGCCAAGCGACGGGCACGGGCGTGGGGGCGGGAGGCAGGAGGTCGGGCCCCCGCGGGCCACCGTAGGGCCTGCCCGCCGCCCAGCCCCCGCTACGACAAACAGGCTCACGTGAACTCCCGGACGGAGAGGTCGCTCGACAGGCCGCTTCCAGCCTAAAGATGGAGTAAGCAGCGTGAGCGTATCCCCACCTCAGACACCCTGCAGCAGGGCCAACGAGGCCCCTTCACACCACGCCACTCTTAACCTCTCAACGCACAGCTAAAAAAAATAAAGTCAATAAATAAATAAATAATAAATTAATTTTTTAAAAAATCCTGAACCGTCGTCGGCCCACGACCGTCTCCCGCCCCGCTCGCCTCAATATGCGCGTCCCCACCTGCCACAGCGTCCCCGCCCGCGGCGGCACTCGGGCCCCGGGCGCGCCCGGCCCACCCTCTCAGGCGGGAAGATGGCGGAGGGCGCGGAGGCGGCGGCCGGGCGGGGGTGGGGGTGGGGGGCGGAACGGCGGCTCTCCGCGTCACCTCACCCACCTCCGGGCGACGGCGGCGAGCGACGGCGCGGGTAGCCGCGGGGATCCGGGCCTGGAGGGGGACCCGACGCGGGTCAAGGAGGAAGAACAGCGCGCGGAGGCGGGCGGGCCGGCGGGCGCGCGACGCCGCAGCGGAGGTGGGGGTGGGGAGCCGAGCGACGCTCGGCCTCCCGGAAGCCACCCAGATACGGGCTCCAGAGGACCGCGACCCGGAAGCACTGGCGGCCCGGCGGAGGAAGTGACGTCAGGCCCTCCCTGCGGAATCCGGGGGCCTGCGTCTGCGCCTGCGCCCGTCTGCCCCGCCCCCCCCTCGGCCGGTCCCTCCTCGCGGCTCGCCCGGGTCGCGGCGCTCGAGAGCTGCACTGCGGCTGCGCGCGCTCCTCGGCGGCCTGGACCGCGCCCCGCCCCGCCCGCCGCGGGAGGCTTGGCCGCGGGCTCCGGCCTCGTCCCGTTGCCCGCTGACTGTCCGGATCGGGAGCCCCCTTCTATCCCGTTGTTTAGAGGAACCGATTTTTCTTGCATTTCTCTGGTTTGGGGCTCCACACAGTCGACTTCATTCCTTGAGCCCCGGAGGCTCTTGAGCATGCGCACTCGGGTCGGGTCTGCTGTCTGGAGCCCCGCTGCCGCCTGGCTCTAGAACCTCGGGCCGCGCCGGCGCTCCCTGGGCGTCAGGTGTTTCTCACCTGGAAGGATGGAAACTACACCTGTTGCCTAGGGTGGTTAGGGTGAAAGCCCCACGCCTGAGCAGAGATGGCGCTCAGGGCTCTCTCTCAGTGGGAGCGCCCCTAGCCCGATGCGGGCCTCGTGACTTGGGTTCAGCAGGTGTCCACCGCCCCGGCCTCCGTTCATCCATGCATTCAGCTTAGAAGTCGGTTTTGGGTTTAAGATTTTTATTTATTCATGAGACACAGAGAGAGAGAGGCAGAGACACAGGCAGAGGGAGAAGCAGGCTCCCTGCAGGGAGCTGGATGGAGGACTCTATCCTGCGACCCCGGGGTCACGACCTGAGCCAAAGGCAGACGCTCATCCACTGGGCCTCCCAGGTGTCCTTCTTACAAGGATCCCTCGAGGGCCTGCTGTGTAACAGACACTGAGACTTATTGGAGGGTCAACAGTGACCAATTAGCTCTGCTTGGCTGTTTTTTGTTTCATCAACCCTTAGAAACCTGTCTGGTCTCTTCTCTCTTTTGTGAGCCCCTCTGCCACTGGCCTCATTTCACCCTTCTCGCTGCCTGTAGAGCTGCCCTATATTTATTTTCCCACAGGCATACTTAAGAGAGACGGCCTACTGTGATCCATCGAACAGTCAAATCCAATCCTGTGGTTCCTTCCGCAGAAGGAACCTTTTGATAGCTCCAATCACGCCCGGAGTATTCAGGCCCTGCACGGCTCAGGCTCTCCTCTTGAGCTTCGCTTTCTTGTATTGTAGTGTTCGATAAGAGACACAGCTGGCGGCCCTTTGCACTCACACTCCCTGTGTGTCGGTGTTCCCTTTAGCTTAACCCTCTTCCCTGCTTGGTTCACTCTGTTGGTATTTCAAAATCCTACTTTTACATCTCTTTCTTTGTGAAGCCGGCCCTGAAACACTCTGGAGAATTAATCACTCCTCTTCCTCAGCAGCTCTTTTCTTTATTTATACTTCTCATTTCAGTGTAGTGCTGCATTATAGTGTGATCTTTTTGCGCAGGTCTATCTCTGTTACAGAACTCTTTTAGGTAGAGACCTTGGCTGATAAATCTTTAAACTCCCAAGATAATAATTAATATTCATTTTGTTTCCGGGACATGCGAAGCTGAGCCAGGGCCCAGGGCTTTTATACTTGCTGTTCTTTATTCTAGAACAGTGTTCTTCCGGGGGCTCACATGCCTCCAGTCTCAGGTTGCAGCTGATGTCACCACCTCCAAGAGGCCTTCCTTGATCATCCAATTAAAATTAGAACCCCAATCACTGTCCATGTTACCATGTTTATTTTCATATCGCTTATGCTCTAAAACAATTACTTGGTTTTATTAATGCTTTTCTCTCTCCACTCACTAAAAAGATCTGTGAGAGTTGGAGCCTGTCTGGCATCAAAATGATTGACATATGGTATGCAATCAATAAATATTTTTTCAATGAATTCATCGAATACATTTTTATAAGAAAAGAAACAGGTAATTAAAAGACATACTGGGTGAGCTTTATGCTAAAGCAAAAATCTGATCTTTACTGTCTGACTAGATTGTAAGATTCCGGAATCCAATTCTATCATATTCTCTATATTTAACTGAGCCAGGCCTAACACATGGCACATGGCATTTTGATGACTATATGTTCCATTGCCCATGTATTTCTCAGAAATCAAGTCAGTAAGTTGGATTTCTGTTGATGAAAGGGTATGGTGTTCTTTCTGTGGGAACAAATAAGATTTTAAACATTGAAAGTAAACTGTCATTTTCTGTGGTTTAGAGGTTATTGAGTCTGTTGGCAACTTAGATAATGCAACAAAGAATTCAAACATAGATTGGGTAAAATCCAAAGTCTTTACTAGAAGCTGATTCTCATTTGATAGAAGCTATGGGATTTCTTAGCAAATTGAGAACTTTGGTGCTTCAATTTTGAACTGTGAGATCACCAGAGATCAATCTATTTGTATTAAATTAAATCAACTCACTTCAAACTACCTGCACTGTGGTAAGATCTAATGAAATGTCACCATAAAAAATGTCCACTTGTTAGGCATAACTTAAAAAAGTTAATTGTGAAGGAGTTGTTTAGGGTACTCATTAATTCATTGCAATGAAACCCATGTAATAAATCCCTCCTTAATTCCAGTGTCAAGAAAAGATTTGTCTTTTCAGCTGAACTCTTAAAACTCCTTAATCACAATTATTATTCAGCATATTTCCATTTATGCTCCATGAGAGTAGAGATTATGTCTTATTTGTTCACCATAGACTTTCCAGTGCTCAACACATTTATTATTCAAAATGTAATGTTACAGAAGCCAAGGGAAGAGAATGTTTCAAAACGGAAGGAATAGTCAGTCATGTAAAATGCTGATAAAGACTGAACACTATCCATTAAGTGGAGCAATATGTTATTTTCAATTTTTGCAAAAGTAGGTTCATACCTAGGTAATGGTTTAGAAAAGAGTGATTGGGTGCAATATAGAAAAAAATGTGACTGCTCTTTCCCAAAGCTTAGTTGTTCAGTGAAAGGAGGCCATAGAGTGGTAGCTAAAGAGAAAATAATGCATGGATGAAGATTAGTTTGGTTTTTGTTTTTATATTCCATAGAGACTTGAGTATAATTGTTAGAGGGGAAAAACAAGTAAAGAAAAGAGTTGAAAATACGGGAGTGAAAAGAGATCACGGGATGCCTGGGTGGCTCAGTGGTTGAGCCTCTGCCTTTGGCTCAGTTCATGACCCCGGGGTCCTAGAATCGAGTCCCACATCAGGTTTCCTGTGGGGAACCTGTTTCTCCCTTGGCCTGTGTCTCTACTTCTCTCTCTGTGCCTCTCATGAATAAATAAATAAAATATTGAAAAGAAAAGAGATCAATAATATCATAAGGCAGATTTCCCAACTGGTGTTCTGTGAATATGTTATAGGTAGGCCACGAGCTATTGATCCACTTAGCCTTTGGGATGAGCTATGAGCAGAGCTGAGCAATCTTCTTTAAGGTCCTCTGAGGGTAGCTAGTATGGAATAAAGTCTGATGGCATCCCTGTGTACTCCACAATGATGAGAATGGCGGGCAACATTCAGCTCTTCTCCACCCTAAGTGGCAGAAAATTCAGTTGAAGGGCACACTGCTGCCAATTGTGGGCAAGGGGCCCTTGGGGCTGCCAGAGATATTTATGGTCTCAACCCCCAGGGAGCATGACAGGCATCCTAAGGTGCAGCTAGCTGGGTGGAGACCCAAAGAGACAGCGCAGGGGCTCCTGGTGGGTGTAGTTCCAGGGAGTAGCCCCACAGAGCAGCCCCAGATCTCAGTCTTCAAATTAATTCAACATGTTTGGCCTTTTGTAGTTGGTATATCCTTTTAGTGATGTTTGGGTCAGCTGCAGGTGGACTGCTCAATGCAAATTAGAGTTCATCATTATTTTGGTATACTTAAAATCTAAAAGTTCATTTGGATTCAAAATTTACTTGGATTATCACAGGACATTTCTGTGTTACATTTGTGAAAGATAAGAAAACTGTTAAGAGTCTAGATAAAAATTTCAGTTGTAAACAGTGAAAGGTTATTACATTCAAAATTTCTCATTGATAAGAACTAAGAATCATTACTTAAAAATAAGTAAATAAACTTTTTTTTTAAAAGGGAGGGGCACCTGGCTAGCTCAGTCAGAAGAGCATACAACACTTGATCTCAGGGTCATGAGTTCAAGTCCCATGTTAGGTGTAGAGATTACTTAAAATGAAGTACATAAACTTTAAATAAAAAAAAATAATTCAAAAAAAATAATTCAAAGAGATAATCGTTAAAAAGTCAGGAAATTTGAGTGGCCATTTCAAATTTGTTTTTTTTTTTTTTTGAAGATTTTATTTATTCATGACAGACACAGAAAGAGAGAGAGAGAGAGGCAGAGGTAGGTAGGCAGGTAGGTAGAGGGAGAAGCAGGCTCCATGCAGGGAGCCCAAAGTGGGACTCGATCCCAGATCTCCAGGATCACACCCTGGGCCGAAGGCGGCACTAAACCGTTGAGCCATCCGGGCTGCCCGGCCATTTCAAATTTAAACCTAATATTTAAAAGTTACATTTAGAGAAGAAAGTTCAAGTTTAAAATATACTATCTGGAGGTTTTATACAATTCAATATTTATTCAAATAGAGTCAGTATTTTGTTTTATTCTCTTCTTTGTATTTGGTATTTTATTTTTTTATCACAGTTATACCATAAATAAATATGTACCTAAACATATAAATAGATGTGTGTGTGTGTATATATATTTTTACCCTGTATAGATGCCTCAACGCCCTCCAGTTTATTCTAGTGAATAGCACAAGTACTATCATTTTTCTGTGTTTGCCATGATGTAAAAAAGGTTGGGACAGGTATAGAATTTCTAAGGGGAGAGAGAGGATAGTGAATACGTAGATGGATTGGTATAAATGGGAGAAGGACTGACTCATCCTTTGAAACAAGTAGGGAGGGATGCCTGGGTGGCTTAGCGGCTAAGCATCTGCCTTTGGCTCAGGGCATGACCCCAGAGTTCTGGAATCGAGTCCCACATTGGGCTCTCTGTATGGAGCCTACTTCTCCCTCTCTCTCTCTCTGTGTGTGTGTGTGTGTGTGTGTGTGTCTTTCATGAATAAATAAATAAAATCTTAAAAAGAAAAAAAGAAATGAAACAAGGAAGGAAAAAAGTAATGAAAGGTACAAAATACCAGTTTATACATTTGTGATGGAAAGACAGGAACTTGAGGATATTGGCAAAAGAATGTCTGAAATGATGGGCAATGGGATCAAAGTAGGGAAAAGAGTGAAAACAGCCGGATAGGTATAACGTTAGGGCTCTCAAAGACCCGGCAGTCCTGTGTTGTCAGAGTACAGTTGTACGTAAAATTATCCATGTGGGAGAGCAGGACAAATATGGTGTTGACCAGAGAGTGGAATGTAAATGTTTTCATATTTGATGGATGTACACCAATACCCCCAAACACTTTGTCATCGTTGAAATGGAGGTGATGGGAAACAAAAGGAAGGATAACAGATTCTAAGGTTTGAGGTTGCTGCAGGTGTGGAGCTGTGGGCCAGTTCCATTCCTCTTGGCCTTCAGAGTGAGAGTCTAAGGGTTTAACAAGATCAGAAGAAGTGATACTTAGGGGTGAAAGGGAGTACCCAGGTGATTGCTTGCTTACATTGTCAGCACCCAGTTTAGTTCACAAGCCTGAGGAGTAAAGTGTAGGTTTAATGTAAGACCCGCTACAGTTTTCAAAATTTATCACAGTACAGCACTTCTTGAAGACCTTCTGCAAGGCAGGCTTGCCAAGGGATGTGAATTCACTGGCAGATTTGGCAGATGACTCCAAATAAGCATCGTTTTAGGCAAAAGTTTCAAGACGATTCACCCCCAGCTCTTTCTTGCAAACACATTACCATTCTCGAGTTTCTTCTACAGTGAAATCTTGCATCTGTGACTGTGTGAATTTCTTCTACAGCTGGTTTGAAAGAACTTCAGGAACCTTTGGATCCTAGCCTGCAGCTGAACTTACACTTGGACATATTTCCCTGGGGTGCATTTTGTACTTGGTTTCCCTTTTACAGCAGAAGAGATGAAGAGAAGCATCAGTAAAATTAGGGGTTTATGTTTCTATATTAATATGACTCTAAGAAAAGTCAAAATCCCTGGGATCCTAAATCATATAAAGCTATAAGAATCTCCTAGCACTGGGTGCAGCACTTAGCTTAGATGCAATCATTTACTTTTCTTGAGGATTTGAGGTGTTAAAAAGGAATTTGAAGAAAGAGAGAAGTAAGCTTTCAGGTGATGTAGCCTAGACTATTAATTCCTGGTTCACAACCTCAAATATGTTGTCCAGCTTTCTAATTAAAATTTAAAACAAGCACTTTATTTTTAAGGGCACTATAGGGCTTATGAAATATATGAAATATATAAAATATGAAATATTTCAGTCCTAATCAATGCTGTTTGAAGGCTAATAAATCCCAATTATAGTAATTAATCTCAGCTCAATACAGTATTCTTGAGTATCGCATTCAAACATGAATTTGTCTACTTTGTTATAACTATGCAAAGTCAACTCTGTCAAAAGTTAGAGGGAAAAAAAAAAAAGTTAGAGGAGAGGGCAGCCTGGGTGGCTCAGAGGTTTAGTGCAGCCTTCAGCCCAGGGCCTGATCCTGGAGACCCGGGATCGAGTCCCACGTCGGGCTCCCTGCGTGGAGCCTGCTTCTCCCTCTGCCTGTGTCTCTGCCTCTCTCACATGAATAAATTTAAAAATATATATTAAAGGGATCCCTGGGTGGTGCAGCGGTTTAGCGCCTGCCTTTGGCCCAGGGCGCGACCCTGGAGACCTGGGATCGAATCCCACGTCGGGATCCTGGTGCATGGAGCCTGCTTCTCCCTCTGCCTATGTCTCTGCCTCTCTCTCTCTCTCTCTGTGTGTGTGACTATCATAAATAAATAAAAATTTTAAAAAATATATATATATATATTTTTTAAAAAGATAGAGGAGAATTTTTCCACATCTAAGTGACTCTCTTTTGTTGAGAATCTTTTCACTATAATGCATATTTGAAGAAAGATATTCTGGGGGCCTGGGTGGCTCAATCAGTTCAGCCTCTGCCTTTGGCTCAGGTCATGATCTTAGGGTCCTGGGACTTCCTCTGCACCTGCTGTCTCTCTCGCTCTCTATCTCATAAATAAATAAAATCTTTAAAAAGAGAGAGAGGAGACTTTCTTACTAACCAACCTCTGCTTGTCTTTCTTGTATGAAAGTTTCATTTGTAGGCAGAAGCAGGAAGGGGGAGGGGAACCCCCAACCGGAGATGACCCTTGCTCGCGGTGCTCCTCATGCTGTCAATCAATCAGAGAACCATCTGTCCCACTTTAGATTTCAGAAGCCACCTTGCACATCTGCTGTGCCTTTTCTAATGTCACTTATAGAACCCACTAAAAGCTGTTAGATGAATGCGGGGTACCAGAATGCAGCTGCATGTAGCTGATTTTGAATTTTTGCACATCTGCTGTGCCTTTTCTAATGTCACTTATAGAACCCACTAAAAGCTGTTAGATGAATGCGGGGTACCAGAATGCAGCTGCATGTAGCTGATTTTGAATTTTTTTTTTTTTTTTTTTTTTTTTTTTTAATGATAGTCACAGAGAGAGAGAGGCAGAGACACAGGCAGAGGGAGAAGCAGGCTCCATGCACTGGGAGCCCGACGTGGGATTCGATCCCGGATCTCCGGGATCGCGCCCTGGGCCAAAGGCAGGCGCCAAACCGCTGCGCCACCCAGGGATCCCTGATTTTGAATTTTTGCAGCTGGGTTCCACATGTCCCTCTCAGTTTTTTTTTTTTTTTTAATTTTATTTATTTATGATAGTCACAGAGAGAGAGAGAGAGAGAGAGAGAGAGAGGCAGAGACACAGGCAGAGGGAGAAGCAGGCTCCATGCACCGGGAGCCCGATGTGGGATTCGATCCTGGGTCTCCAGGATCGCGCCCTAGGCCAAAGGCAGGCGCCAAACCGCTGCGCCACCTAGGGATCCCCTGTCCCTCTCAGTTTTGAAGTTATTTTTTATGAGATTGGAAAAACAAAGAGAATATAATTTATTTTATAATAATAACTCCTAGGGCCTTAAAATTTTTTCCTCTGATAGTTTAAAATGACACATATTTTTAAAACTCCCACCTAATGCTTAAAATTTAAGCCAACTGTAAACATTTATTTTTTTTAAAGATTTTATTAATTTATTCATGAGAGACACAGAAAGAAGGCAGAGACACAGGCAGAGGGAGAAGCAGGCTCCTCGCAGGGAGCCCGATGTGGGACTCGATCCCGGGACCCTGGGATCACACCCTGGGCCGAAGGCAGATGCTCAACCGCTGAGCCACCCAGGCATCCCAAGCCAACTGTAAATATTTAAATAATTATTCACAAGTTCCTCTTAAAAAAAAAAAGTATCACATGGGAAAAAAATATTTTTAAAACTAATTCAAGAGTTTCTGCACTCATGCTGCTGGCTGTGGCAGCAGGTGCTCTCTGGACATGCAGCCCAGCATGCTCCCTCAGCAGCAGCAGCTCCCTCAGCAGCAGCAGCAGCAGCATCATCCCTCAGCACTGCAAGGACCCGGTGTCCATCCAGATGAACGTGGCCGAGCTTAGCACTGTTACAGGCAGGTTCAGTGGCCAGTTTAAAGCCTGTGCTGTGGGTGGGGCCATTCGTGGTATGGTGAGGCAGAGGACTATATCTTCCAGCTGGCCAAGGCCAATGGCATCATTTCAAAGAACTCCTGGCTGGAGAGAATAAAGCAGGTGGAATATTTGTCATAGGAAGAAGAAGAAGAAGAAGAAGGAGGAGAAGGAGGAGGAGGAGGAGGAGGAGGAGGAGGAGGAAGGAGGAGGAGGAGGAGGAGGAGGAGGAGGAGGAAGGAGGAGAAGGAGGAGGAGGAGGAGGAAGAAGAAGAAAGAAGAAGAAAGAAGGGCACCTGGGTGGCTCATATGGTTAAGCATCTGCCTTTGGCTCAGGTCATGGTCTCTGGGTCCAGGGATCAAGCTCCAAGTCAGCCTCCCCGCTCAGCGGGGAGTCTTCTCCTCCCTCGGCCTCTCCCCTCTGCTCATGTGCTCTCTCTCTCTCTCTCTCTAATGAATGAATAAAATATTTTTTAAAAAAGCAAAAACCTGAGAGAGAGAGATAGACTGATTCAAGAGCCAACTACTTTACGAGATGGAAGTAATTCGGTATCTAGACGCCAGAAGTCTGCTGGCTAGAGCTCTAAAGTATTACCACCTTCAGTCCAGTTCCCCTATATCAACTTCAAATTGACCAAAAGGCAAACACGTGTTTACTTATTTCTCTACGCAGGAAATGAGAATTTTCACATTCTTACAATGTCATAGAACTTAAAAAGCTTACTGACCCAGAATATTAAACCAAAGGAAACTAGTCCTGGCTGCATGCTTACATACACTAAAAATTCTGTTCCGTGTTTTTCTCAGTACTAGCACCTGCAACATTTTCATATGTCTTTTTGATAACACTTACTACAGCACAGCTATTTACCCATTTTTACCCACAATACTGTTCCTTGCAAGAAAAGGGAATCCCCCCATGTTCCTATCAACAGTTTCATGCATACTAAAATGCTTAGTTATTTAACTAAAGTGATTTATATATGTAATTGAAAAGTATTCTAATAAAATTCTAGAATTTTAGAATTCTAAAAGTATTCCAAGTATTCTAAAGTATTCAAGAAAGGCCTTTCTTGAAAGGGCCTTTAATAGATGTAGTTAGAAGCCACAGGCTCATCACACCTGCTTGCTTACCTGCACTGGTGCCCAGATATTCTCTTTCCTTCTGTTACTACAGATTTTTCTGGCAGGCCTCCCCTCCAAGACCAGCCCTACACTTGTGAAGCAATTCTATCCTCTCCCATTTGTTCAAGGATGTCTCCAGCAGTCCTACTCACCCTCTCCCACATCCTTGGCTTCCCTTCACTGTTGAAAAAATCCCCATCAGTTTATAAACGAGCTACAATTTTTATACTGCTAACAACAACAGACACTACAAAACTTCTCTTGACCCCCACATCCCCATTTACTGACTCATTTATGGTGAAACTCCTTGAAAGAACTGTCTATACTTCTGTCTCCAATTCCTGTTCTCCCAGGCTCTCTCGGACATACCTCAAGCGTGTTTTTACCCTTACCTCTCCATGGTAAATGGTCTTGTAAACTCTCTGTGACCTCCATGTTAGTAAACTGATTTTTTCATTTCTCAATCCTTGTATTAGTTGACCTAAAGCAATTGACAACAGTTGATCACTTCCTGTTTAAATGTTTTCTTCGCCTAGTTCCAAAATATCTCACGTTTACATTTTTTTCTATCTTACATATAGGCATCTCATTCTCAGTCACTTTTGCTGGTTCCTCCTTATCTCTGTGGCTTCTAAATTTTTGAGTGCCCTTAGATTCAGATCTTGGACGTCTCAATGGTCACTTCCTTGGTAATCTCACTCAGTTTCAAGGTTCTAAGTACCATCTACACTCTGATAACTTCCAATTTTAGATTTCTAGTATAGACCTCTGCAACTCTAAACTCATATATCTGCATACATATATCTAATTGACACCTCAAACTTTATATCCCCTTAACCAAATCCTGGTATCCAACCCCACAACAGGAAAAAAGAACCTCTTATTTTCAATCTTCTCCATCCCAAATGAAGGCAATCTCTCTTTCCAATGTATTAAGCTAAATCTTTGGAGGCATCCTTGATGCTTTTCTGTCCCACACTATCCTCTCTCTCCCCTTAGAAGTTCTATATCTGTGCCAACATTTTTATATCCAGAACTCTAGGATTACGCCCTGAGCTGAAGGCAGATGCTCAACTGATGAGCCACCCAGGCATCCTTCTACCAGACATTTAAAGTAGAGTTAATATCTATTCTTCTCAAACTGTTTCAAAAAATAGAGAGGGAAGGAAAACTTCCAAGCTCATTCTACAAGGCCAGAATTATCTTGATTCTAAAACCAGACAATGCTCCCACTTATGAGGAGAATTATAGGTCAATATCCCTGATGAACATGGATGCAAAAATGCTTAACAATATACTAGCAAATAAAATTCAGTAATAAAAGAATTATTCATCAGTATCAAGTGGGATTTATTCCTGGGCTGTAGGGCTGGTTCAATATTTGCAAATCAATTAACATGATACACCACATTAATAAAAGAAAGGATAAGAACCATATGATGCTCCTAATAGATACAGAAAAAGCATTTGACAAAATACAGCATTCATTCAAGACACCCTCAACAAAGTAGGGATAGAGGGAACATACTGCAACATCATAAAGGCCCTATAGGAAAGACCCACAGCTAATATCTTTAATGGGAAAAACTGAGACCTTTCTTCTATAATCAAGAATAAGACAAGAAGAACATTCTCACAATTTCTATTTAACATGGTCCTGGAAGTCTCAGCCTCAACAATCATACAACAAAAAGAAATAAAAGGCATCCAAATCTGCAAGGAAGAAGTCAAACTTTCACTCTTTGCAGATGACATTATACCCTATGTAAAAAACCCAAAAGACTCCACCAAAAATTTGCTGGCACTAATATGAATTCAGCAAAGTCACAGGATATAAAACCAACATACAGAAATCTGTCTCAGGGGCAGCCCGGGTGGCTTAGTGGTTTAGCGCCAACTTTGGCCCAGGTTGTGATTCTGGAGTCCTGGGATCGAGTCTCACATCAGGCTCCCTCCATGGAGCCTGCTTCTCCCTCTGCCTGTGTCTCTGCCTCTCTCACTCTGTGTCTCTCACGAATAAATAAATAAAATCTTTAAAAAAAAGAAATCTGTTGCATTTCTATATACCAATAACAAAGCAGCAGAAAAAGAAACCAAGGAATTGATCCCACTTGTAATTGCACTGAAAACCCTAAGATACTTAAGAATAAACCTAACCAAAGAAGTAAATGATCTGTACTCTGAAAATTATAAAACACTTTTGAAAAAGATTGAGGAGGACACAAAGAAATGGAAAAGCATACCATGCTCATGGATTGGAAGAACAAACATTGTTGTAAATGTCTATACCATCCAGTGTAAGCTACATATTGAATGGGATCCCTATCAAAACACCAACAGCATTTTTCATAGAGCTACGATAAACAATCCTAAAATTTGTATGGAACCAGAAAAGACCCTGAATAGCCAAAGGAATCCTGAAAAAGAAAACCCATATGCTTGTGGCATCACAATTCTGGACTTCAAGTTCTATTACAAAGCTGTAATTTTTTTTTTTTTTTACAAAGCTGTAATTATCAAGACAGTATGGCATATGGCACAGGCACAAAAACAGACAGACACATAGATCTGAGAAATAGAGAACCCAGAAATGGACACTCAACTTTATGGTCACTTAATGTTCCACAAAGCAGGAAAGAATATCCAATGGAAAAAGGATAATCTCTTCAACAAATGGTGTTGGGAAAACTGGACAGCCACATGCAGAAGAATAAAACTGGACCATTTTCTTACACTGTACACAAAAATAGACTCAAAATGGATGAAAGACCTAAATGTGAGACAGGAATTGATCAACACCCAAGAGGAGAACACAAGCAGTAACCTCTGTGACCTTGAAACCGCAACTGCTTTCTAGACACGTCTCCAAAGGCAAGGGAAACAAAGACAAAAATGAACTATTGGGACTTCATCAAGATAGAAAGCTGCTGCACAGCTAAGGAAATGGTTGACAAAACCAAAAGACAACTGACAGAGTGGGAGAAGGTATTTATTTGCAAATGTCTTATCAGATAAAAAGGGCCAGTATCCAAAATCTATAAGGAACTTATCAAACTCAACCCCCAAAGAACAAATATCAAGAAATGGGCAGAAGACATGAACAGACATTTCTCCAAAGAAGACATACAAATAGCCAAGAGACATGTGAAAAAATGCTCAATATCACTCAGCATCAGGAAAATACAAATCAAAACCATGATGAGATACCACCTCACACTGGTCAGAATGGCTAAAATTAACAAGTCAGGAAATGACAGATGTTGATGAGGATGTGGAGAAAGGGGAGCCCTCTTACATTGTTCCTGGGAATGTAAGCTGGTGCAGCCACTCTGGAAAATAGTGTGGAGGTTCCTCAAAAAGTTGAAAATAGAGCTACCCTACAACCCAGCAATTGCACTACTGGGTATCTGCCCCAAAGTTATAGATGTAGTGATCTGAAGGGGCACCTGCACCCCAATATTAAAAGCAGCAGTGTCTACAATAGCCAAACTATGGGAAAAGCCCAGATGTCCCTTGACAGATGAATGGATAAAGGAGATGTGGTAGATATATGTAATAAAACATTACTCAGCCAACAAAAAGATGAAGAAGACGAAGACAATGACGAAGACGAAAAGAAAGAAAGAAAAAAAGAAAAGAAAGAAAGAAAGAAAGAAAGAAAAGAAAGAAAGAAAGAAAGATCTTGCCATTTGCAAAGATGTGGATGGAACTAGAGGGTATTATGCTAAGTGAAATAAGTCAACCAGAGAAAGACACTTATCATATCATCTCATTCATATGTGGAATTTAAGAAACAAAACAGAGGATCAGGGGTACCTGGGTGGCTCAGTGGTTGAACGTCTGTCTGCCTTTGGCTCAGGGCATGATCCCACGGTTCCCACAGGGAGCCTGCTTCTCCCTCTGCCTATGTCTCTGCCTCTCTCTCTCTCTCTCTCTGTGTGTGTCTCTTATGAATAAATAAATACAATCTTTAAAAAAAAAAAAGCCAAAAACAGAATCATAGGGGAAGGGAGGGAAAAATGCAACAAGACAAAATCAGAGAGGGAGACAAACCATAAAAGATTCTTAATCTTAGGAAATAAACTGAGGGTTGCTAGAAGGGAGCAGAGCGGGGGATGGGATAACTGCGTGACAGACATTAAGGGGGAAGATGTAATGAGCACTGGGTGTCATATAAGACTAATGAATCACTGACTTTTACCTCTGAATAGGTAACTATTAACTAACAATACATTATCTGTTAATTAACTGAATTTATATTTAAAATTTTTTTAATTTTAAAAAATAAAAAGAAAAAAGTCTGGGCTAGAGTCATCAGGCCATTGATGAAATTTATGTCATGGAATGTATGTATGTATGTATGTATTTATTTTTTTATTTTTATTTTTATTTTTTTTGAATGTATGCATTTAAATGCCCCAACGCTTAAAGCAGTGATTCACAATCCAAAGATTTTGAGCATTAGATCACCTCAGGATCTAAAAATGTAAGTGTGTTTTAAAATTTAGATCTAAAAATATAGATTCTGTGGAGCCCTGTTCCTAAACCTACTGAATCAGAGTCTTCAGAAATGAGACTGGGGGAGCTAAAAAATTATTTATTTATTGAAAGCTTTTTAATTTATTTATTCATGAGAGACACAGAGAGAGAGAGAGGCAGAGACACAGGCAGAGGGAGAAGCAGGCTTCTTGCAGGGAGTCTGATGTGGGATTCAATCCCAGGACCCCGGGATCACACCCTGAGCTGAAGGCAGATGCTCAACCACTGAGCCACCCAGGAGTTCCTAAAATTTTTAAAATCTTCCAGTTGATTCTTCTGGGACTACTCTGCAGCGTGCCAAAGAGGCAATTGGGAACCATTGATCAAAATGATGGATCGAGGAATCCAAAAAGTATTACTTAAAAGAAATGGTAATAATAATACGTAACATCTGTTGTGCATGTACTGTCAGGCACTGTTCTAAATATTTTAGTGCAATATCAGGAAATTCTCACCACTCTATAGATGGTAGGACCTATTACCATCCCCCACCTTACTATCTTAATTCTTCTTCTTCCCCTCCTCCTCCCCTTCTCCTCCTCCTCCTCCTCCTCCTCCTCCTCCTCCTCCTCCTCCTTCTTCTTCTTCTTCTTCTCCATTTATTATTCCAAATGAGGAATTTGAGACACAAAGAAGTTGAGTGATTTATCCGAGGTCACATAGCTAATAAGTGAGAGAGCCAGGATTAGAATGTGACACATGCTCTGAATCAATGCCCCTCAAATTTTAACTTGCTTAAGAATCACCTGTGGATTTATTCCAAAAAATACATTCTGATGGAGTGGGTATGAGATTGTGTGTATGTAAAAACTCCCAGGTGAAGCTAATGTTGCTAGCTTTCGGACCACAGTTGGAAAAGCAAGGTTCCAACACTGGTTCTCAACTTGATTATATATTAGAATCACTTTGATAGATTTTTTTTTTTTTAAACAATGAAGCCCCTACAGAAAACTAATCCAAGCAGAATCTTTGGGTGTGGGATCCTGGCAGTGAAGAAACGGGAGGTGGGGACGGAGCACTAAAAGTGACTAAAATTAATTTCTTTAAAATGGGGGAGAAAACAGTGAAGATACTAGGTCATCAACCAAAGACTATGATTAATCAAATCAATCTGATTCCGTGGTCCGAATCTGTGGTTTGATTTTTTTTTTAAGCTGCAACTTAAAATGATTTTTAAAACACATTTCTAAAGAAAAGAGTAGCCTTTCTGAGTGAAGATAAAGAAATAAAAGTCATCTAAGTAAAGGACGAAAACCAGCCAAGTATTAAGTTCAAAGTTGACAAAGTTCTAATGAAAGCAAGAAACATCGATTACTTTCTTTCAAATATGTTTCCTCATTTAAATGACAAGTGCTAAAGCCAAACATTAAACTGTGAATGAATAAAATGTGGGTGGCTCTAATTTTAGAAGATGGGGATATTTTCTTTTCTGGAGATCATTAATCCCTAAAACCAGCATGAAATGCATACACCCACAAACCCACATAATAAAAAACCAAAATTTCTCACCACTCAAGTTTAAATGATGTCATTTTCTTCTAAATAACTGCAAACTAAATGTACATGAATATACAGAGAAACTTGGATAAAAGACACAAGGAGATTTCTGATAAATCTTACAAATGTTGCTTTTCAAATCTACCCAAAGTCAGTCCTACTGTTAGCCATATAAGGGTTCACATTGTTCACTGTGCCTATCCGAGAAGATACTGTTTCCTAGTTTTGTGTAATCCGGGTACAGTGGGTTCTCAATCCTGACTACACATATGTGTTCATATTTCATACTAACATAAATTCTGTGTTGTTGTTGTTTTTTTCTTTTCCAAATTTAGCGCTGTGTTTCCAAAATCCATCCATGTTACCTGTGTGTATACCTAATCCACTGTTTCTACCCGCTACCTGGTGGTCCACAGTGTACATCTGCCACAGTTTACCTTTGCACCCACTTACCCAGGCATGGACACACTACTTCAAATTTCTCACCACCGCAAGCAGTGACACAACAAACCTCCTTGAACACCCACACATGGACCTTTGTGGAAAGTTTTTGGAACTTATGTGTCCAGCAGAAAAATGCGCATGCCTGTTCTTAATGGGACTAAGCCCTGCCAGCTTTCGGAATGACTGTTCCAGCTCCCACACAGGGCAGGAGACTTCCTGTATACATCCCCACATCCCCACCAACTCCTGGCATTACCCAGCTTTCTAATTTTTGTCAGTCTTTTATACATGAAGTAAATGATCTCGGTTTTCTTGCATTTCATAGACATTTTGAAGTAGAGTTGTCCAGGAAAGATAAGCATGATACATTAACTTCCTAAGGATGCCATAAAAGGGTACCAAATATTGGGGCCCTAAAACCAGAAATTTATTGTCTCACAGTCCCGGAGGCTAGCAGCCTGACATCAAGGTGTCAGTCGGGTCACCACTAGCTACTGGTGTTTGCCAGCAACCCTAGGTGATCCCTGGTTTGTAGATGCGTCACTTCAGTCATATGGCTGTCTTCTCCCTGTGTCTCCACATGGTCTCCCTCTGTGTGTGTGTGTGTGTGTGTGTCTTTGTGTCCAAATTCCCCTTTTGTATAAGGACACCAGTCATAATGGACTAGAGTCAACCCTAATGGTCTCATTTTATCTTGTTTACCACTGTAAACAAGATTTCCCCCGAAAAGCCACATTCTGAGGTACTGAGGGTTGGAACTGGTACATACTTTGGGGGTATGCAAATCTGGCCATAACACATGCTGTGTTTATTTTCTTGTGAAGCACTGACAAATTAATGAGAAGGCAGTGATACTTTATATACCAAATATGAAATCAACTGAGTACTAGAGGTGCTTAAAATGTAAAAAGCAGGTAGTGTAAGTATAAAATATATTAGTTTAGGCTATTGGATAAAGGATAGAAATGCTCAGGATGCCTAGGTGGCTCTGTGGGTGGAGCGTCTGCCTCCCAGGGTCCAGGGATCGAGCCCCAGCAGGGATCCTGCTTCTCCCTCTCCACTGCCTGTCACTCCCCCTGCTTGTGTGCGCTCTATCAAATAAATGGATAAAATCTTAAAAAAAAAAAAAAAAGAAAAAAGAATAGAAATGCGCATTAATAGATGAGTTTAAACAAATTATGATCCAATCAGCAAGTTAGAAACTAAACTGTCACACTTTGTGAAACAAATCTACCTGTGTCAGCACACATCTATTGTTGCAACTGCTGGCCTTCTTCCTTCTTTTGAAAATAGGCAGTGCCCTGATTTTCCTTTGTGAAGCGAAGGGGTGCTCGCTTCAGGTCAGTATGGTGAGGTTGAGCCTGGTACCCCTCAGTTCTCACTCTGGGCCTACAACACCAGCTAGTACATTATTGTCTACTCTGGGACTGTGCCTCAAAGTATTGGGGGAGAGGCACACTCCCTCCCTTGGGGTTGCTAAGCTGCTGGTGCCTGCCAGAGAAAGAAGCCACCGCAGAGGAGGGCAGACACCGGAATGGAAGAAAGAGAGAAAGAGAGACAGAGAGACAGAGACAGAGAGAGGAGGTTGTTTGAGACTATCTTTAGACTACTTGAATCCAGCCTCCCAGGAGGTACAGATCTACCTGTGGACTCTGCAGTCACGTGAGCAAAAAAGAAATCCCTTTTTAATCTACTTTGGTTTGAATCGGTATCTAATTCTTGCCCCAGAAAGAGTCCCAATGAACACTTGGATTGGCATGGAAATGTGCCCATGAGATACTACAAAGACCAAAACAAAAACAAAACAAAAAACCAAGATGCAAAGTACATATAGGGTTATTTCATTTTTTGGTCAAAAATGAAATAAGATAAACAATCCAGAAAAAAACCCAAACAAACCAGGAACAGAAAAACAATCCTGGAGGAATATATGCAAAACTGTTAGAAGTGATTATCTCAAAAAGAAAAAAAAAATCGAGAGCTGGAGTTTCTCTTTGGGTAATGGAACACAGGGGATTTTTACCTTCTATATATTTCCTCATTTAACAAAACTTTGGATACTGAGCATATACTTATTGCTAAAAATAAATATGACTGAAAAATTGAAAATAACATTGATATCCCACAATGGGGGTGGGGGATAATTAAATCAATAATGACTCATCCAAACAAAAAAGATTATTAAAAATCATGTTTTTCAATTTAAATTCCATTAATTAACATATAGTATATTATTAGTTTCAGAGGTAGAATTCAGTGATTCAGTGATTCCCTCCTTAATGCCCATCACCCAGTTACCCTATCTTCCCCCACCTCCCCTCCAGCAGCCTTCAGTTTGTTCCTTAGAGTTAAGAGTCTCTTCTGGTTTATCTTCCTCTCTGATTTCATCTTTAAAAATCACGTGTTTTGTTTTTTAAAATATTTTATTTATTTATTCATGAGAGACACACACACAGAGAGGCAGAGACACAAGAAGAGGGAGAAGGAGGCTCCATGCAGGGAGCCCGACGTGGGACTTGATCCTGGGTCTCCAGGATCATGCCCTGGGCTGAAGGCGGCGCTAAACCACTGGGCCACCCAGGCTGCCCTAAAAATCATGTTTTTAATGAGTATGTAATAACATAGTATGATGGTCACTATTTTACAGTAAATAAAGTAGTTCAGAAATGGTACAGTAGGAACATAGTATTGTGGATAGGATAACAGAGTGCTTCACAGTAAATTATATTACCTTTGGCAAGATTATCTCTCTGAACTGATTTTTCATCTGGGAAATGTAGAAGATGCTCATAGTACCTACCTCGCAAGTTGTAATGAAGAATAAATGAGATCATTAATGCAAACATCTGCCACATAGCAAATATTCCATAAAGGTTATATGTATGCACTAGAAAAAACAAGAAAAATATGCCAAAAAATAGTTGCTTTTTTTGGATATGAGCTTACTGATAAATTTTATTTTCTTCTATATATTTTATTTTTTTTTAATTTTTTAAAAGATTTTACTTATTTATTCATGAGACACACAGAGAGAGGCAGAGACAGAGGCAGAGGGAGAATCAAGCTCCCAATAGGGAGCCCGACGTGGGACTCGATCCCAAGACCCCGGGATCATGACCTGAGCAGAAGGCAGACGATCAACCATGGAGCCACCCAGGTGGCCCTCTATGTTTTAAAAATTACAATAATTGGGGGCACCTGGGTGGCTCAGTCAGTTAAGCGACTGATTTTTAATTTCAGATCTTGATCTTAGGGTTGTGGGTTAGAGTCCCATGTTGGGCTCCACTTGGGGCATGGAGTCTACTTAAAAAATAAAAATTATAATAATGAAAAAACGTTTGGCACCTGAGTGGCTGGGTCAACTAAGACTGCGTCTCTGGATCTCCACTCAGGTCACTCAGGTCTTGATCTTAGGGTTGTGAGTTCAAGCCCCAAGCTGAGCTCCACACTGGGAGAGGAGAGGAGAGGAGAGGAGAAGAGAGGAGAGGAGAGGAGGGGAGAGGAGGGGAGGGGAGGGGAGGGGAGGGGAGGGGAGGGGAGGGGAGGAGGAAAAGAAAGAAAAGGAGATGTATCTACTTTCCTGTAAAAGCTGAGCTCCACACTGGGAGAGGAGAGGAGAGGAGAGGAGAGGAGAGAAGAGGAGGGGAGGGGAGGGGAGGGGAGGGGAGGGGAGGGGAGGGGAGGGGAGGGGAGGGGAGGGGAAAAAGAAAGAAAAGGAGATGTATCTACTTTCCTGTAAAATAAAATAATGATGGAAGAAATTATCAGCAACAACATTCAGTATCTCTGGAAGATTTTGCAGTTTCCCCATTTAGAAGATAGGCCTATGACTACACTATCAGATTTGTCTCCAGATAAAAATGTGTGGGAAAGGGGAAATCCTGGGTAAGTTCTCAGTCAAAAGGGAAAATTTAAAGGAAGTAATAATAATATTTTTATTTGTGTAGCACTTTTTACTTTACCAAGCATATTAACAAGTGGTATTGAATTGTCAGAAAGGATCATTTAGATTTTTTTTAAAGATTTTATTTATTTATTCCTGAGAGACACACAGAGAGAGGCAGAGACATAGGCAGAGGAAGAAGCAGGCTCCATGCAGGGAGCCCGATGTGGAACTTGATCCCAGGACCCCAGGATCGCACCCTGAGCCAAAGGCAGACACTCAACTGCTGAGCCACCCAGGTGTCCCTCATTTAGATGCTGTTATTTCCACTTTACAAACAAGAAGATGATGCTCAAAAAGATTAAATGACAAAAATAACAGAATTTGCAAACAATCAAGCTGGGACTTGAATTTAGTTCTTCTAGGTTAAAAAAAAAAAATAAAGAAGAAAAAAGAGCATAGCACTGGTGTTGTTTCAGAACCTTTTCCTAGAAGTTGCCCATGATAATAATATTAGATATTTTTTCCTGTGACTCATTCTGAAAAATCTGTTCACTCCTTAGGGAAATTCCACAACATTATTTTCATCTTTTATGAGTCTTTTGTTTTTGATGTTGTTTGGTTTTTACTGGACAAAAATTTTCAATGCAGATGATTATTTGTATAGTTCTTACAAAAATAAAAAATTTCAAGAAAAATTTGAATAAGGCAAATAGCACTGGAGATGTTTAGTGCATTTATATTTGCGTTGAGGTGGGGGTTAAGTGCAGAGTAGAGATAAAATGAGGAACTATTATTAACCAAAACTGAATTGAATGTTTACAATCTAAACATTAAATGGAAGTTTAAAAAGCTGAGAAGCTGAATGACTCAATCTACATAGAGAAGAAAATGGCATGTGGGTTTGTAAAAAAAAAAAAAAATAGGTAGGAGCCTTAAATAAATCTGGGCAGGAATAGCGTGTTTGTCCTAAAGTCAGGGCAAGAAGTCTGCCGCTCACACAAAGACCAGCAAAGGCCATTAAAGGGAATTTTAGGAAGGGAGTGACATTGTGAGAGGGCAACAGAGGAAGTTGATTTTGGCAGCAGCTTTGGGAAAGGACTTGAGGAGGAAAAAAGTCTGAAGAAGAGGCATTTCTCAAAAGGAGTAAGGACTATACAATGGACATAGGTAGAGTTGTAAAAATGGAAAAGTTTGTTTTAAATTTTGATGGAACCTTTCTACTTCAAGTCCTTTTAATCAAAATCTGATTTTTCACCTGTCTCTCCATTATAATTTTGCATTTAGCTTTCATTAATTTCCTCGCAATCACTATGACAACAGTGCATTTTAAAATTGACTGTGTGCTTTGACCACCTGCGTCAACCTCAGGTTGTGTCCTAACAAGACTCAGGCATGTGTAATCAGTTGTCGAGCCCAACCATCTGGGCATTCCAAACTCCAGTAGTAAGAACTAACACCTTGGATTTAAATTTTAGAACAAAACACCTATTGTTTGAAACATCATTCTGTGTCATGAATTTGTGTTAAGAGGTGTCGGGGTAGGGGTGAAGGCCAGTTACTCAGGCTCTTTTAATAGCTTTTAGCTTGTTGGGACAAGAGTTTCAATTCTTTAACTCTTGTCCTCCTCCTATTTATCCAGAACAGTTCATTGTTGGATAAACACCTAGCAGCCCCTAGGTTTTTCTGTTTTTTTTTTTTTTTTCAAAACTGTTGCTAACTTATTTTGCCCTAAGCTGCTTTGTATTTTTAAACTATATCCAGATTAATGGTAACTGCTAATATGTGTTTGAAGAATACAAAGTAAGACAGCAACTATCAAAGAGAAAATAATATACGTTAAACAGTTATTATTTTCATATATACTATTTTTATCATGAAATTTAAGGAATTTTTTTTTTTTAAATTTAAGGAATTTAATGAAGATCCATCATATGACTTTTTTTTTAAGATTTTATTTATTTATTCATGAGAGACACAGAGAGAAAGAGAGAGAGGCAGAGACATAGGCAGAGGGAGAAGTGGAACTCAATCCCAGGACCCCTGGTTCACTACCTGAGCCAAGGGCAGATGCTCAACCACTGAGTCACCCAGGTGACCCCATCATACAACTTTCTTTAGTGATCTGATTTAAGTCCTTTGGGGTGGAGCTATTATATCACATCAGTTTTCACTGGAGTAATAGGAAAGGCCAATGGCATTCCTAGATCAAGCTTTTTCCTCTCAATACTGGAGGATTCACAGGGTAAACAGACTGCCGTAGAACTGATGAAGCTATCGATGGATGCTCCTGGGAGCCACAGCATATGCTTTTGGACATCGAAGGAAGGAATTTTCTAAGAGAATGTGTTCTTGATTGCTTAATGGAATTATCTGTGGAAAGGCCCAGAGGATTTAGGCATGGCCGGGAGAACTCACTGGCCCTCCTCCCTACTGTCATCCGGCCTTCAGCGGGATCAAAGGAGGGACTGCAAAGCTGCGGCTTCTTAGTTACCATGAAAACACCTGCCTCTCCCCTACAAAGTGCCAATAAAAGGGGCACCTGGATGGCTTCGTTGGTTGACCCCCAACTCTTGATTTTGACTCAGGTCATGATCTCAGGATTGTGGGATTGGCCTGCATGGGTGGGGGAGTGTCGTCAGCGAGTCTCAGAGTCTCTGCTTGAGACTCTCTCTCTCCTCTTTCTCCCTCTGACCCTCCCCCCCCACACCGCCCCCACTCACACCCTCTCTCTCTCTCCAATAAATAAATAAATCTTTCAAACACAAACAAAAACCAAAGTGTTAGTAAGAAACCAGGAACAAAGCAAAGGCTACAACGAAGACTGACACCCACCTCAAGCCACCCTCAGAATTAATCACATTATGCCAAAAGCCTTATACACACAGCTGTACAAACACAGGTCCAAGGCCCCGGGCCCTTCAGGATCACTCATAGGCTCCGGCACCTCCCCTGGTCTGAGTCAATCCCCCACTCCTCTCCCACCAGCCAAACCTTTCCACTCTGTGCTTCAGAATTTATGGTTCCTCGTTCCTTAATTAAAGTCTGGCTAGCCTTTGAAGACGCTTCTTCTCCTCAGCCCTCACATGGCAGTGGTGTTTTCTCTCACACACCGCACTCGAGGAGCACCCAGAGGTGAGGCCTGTGTGTCTCGTTGCCGCCTTTAGGTGTTTTTATCATTCTTCCTCTCAGAACATGATAACAACTGCCACTGCCACAACCACCAGTTCAGCGTCTTGGAGGCACTTGGTGTCAGACCACTAAGCCACCGTATTGAGTCATCGCTCACCTCTCGCTGACTTCCTTAGACAATGAAGACTTTAGATTCCGGCCTTCTGTCCCTCTCTCCACCACTACCCTGTGCTATGCTCCTCTGCTGGGTGACTTCAACATCTACAAAAATGATCCATGTGCCCATGTCCATATATTCACTGGCCTCCGAGTTCCTGAATCTTCCCATCTTCTTTTTTTTTTTTTTAATTTATCTATTCATGAGAGACACACAGAGAGAGAGAGGCAGAGACACAGGCAGAGGGAGAAGCAGGCACCATGCAGGGAGCCCAACGTGGGACTTGATCCTGGGACTCCAGGATCAGGCCCTGGGCCGAAGGCAGGCACTAAACCGCTGAGCCACCCAGGGATCCCCTCTTCCCATCTTCAATGTTATTTTCCTCCACTGTATTTCAGCAAAATGCTGCTGTGATCATATGTCCCAAAGAACTTTCCTCCATATCCCTTAATCGCCTTCAAAGATTCTTGAATTTCAGTATTTCATGTTCTTCTGACCAAACTTCTCCTACCTTTTAGCTGTACCATAACCACCACTTCAATCAATCCCTTTGGAGCAGCCAATTGATTGGTCTATCACCTCTTCACTGTCCATGTTCCCACGTGTGTTACTGTCCTTCCTCCTGGTGCAGCTTACTGTAATCAGGTCTCTTGCGTATACCCACAAGTGCCTTGCCCCTCTCACTTTCCAACCTACTAGAAAAACCCAATGCTGCCTTAAACATAACTCCTTACTTCACAACAGCACCGATCAGTTGAATATGGTTAAAGGACAATATGCAACCATAACGACAGCTCTTCAAACATTTTTTCTGGTCATTCTTACCCTGTTCAACAGCCTATTTTTTTTCCAGATTTTATTTATTTATTGAGACACCTGGGTGGCTCAGTGGTTGAGCATCTGCCTTTGGCTCAGGTCGTGATCCCGGGGTGTTGGGATCGAGTCCCTCATTGGGCTCATCACTGGGAGCCTGCTTCTCCTGCCTCTCTCTTGGTGTCTCTCATGAATAAATGGATAAAATCTTTTTTAAAAAGACTTTATTTATTTACTTAAGAGAGAATGAGTGAGAAAGAGAGCATGAGCAGGGAGAGGGAGAAGCAGACTCCCTGCTAAGCAGGGAGCCTGATGTGAGACTTGACCCCCAGACCCCGGGATCATGACCTGAGCCTAAGGCAGATGCGTAACCAATTGAGCCACCCAGGCATCGCCGTTCAACAGTCGTGTTACATTTCCCCTCTCCTGGATAGTTGTTTCAGTGTCTCCTCCACCTTTAAACCTCAAACATCCCCACCCCACTTCTTGCTTTTAGATAATGACCCCTCTTCTAGTTTGAGAAAATAGAAGCAATTGGAAGAAAATTGCCCCATTGTTCTCTTCATTAAGTCAATGCATCTACCAGGATCTGTACCTGTGCACTTTGCCTCCCCTTCTGTTACCTGGCATAACCCTCAGCGCTCCCATCTGAAGCCAACATCTCCATATGTGTATCCGATCTTGCCCTTTTGGCCCACCAATGATTTCAATCAAATGATAGCCTCTCTCCCCTCTACATCCACAGTTTTTTCCTTCTCTTCTTAATCATTCCCATCAGCATACAAGCAGGATGTGAATTCTCCCTAGTAGTCTTGTCCCCTTCAACTAACGTCATATTTTCCTACTCTTTTTTTTATTGCAGTAGCCCATTAAAATGGTCTATGATTACTGTCTCCACTTTGTCACCTCGCATTTTCAATTCCACTCATTCCATTTCTGGCAATTGCACTGACTATTCTTCTAAGAACACTCTTGTCAGAATCAAATAATAGCCTCGATCTTGCCCAATCCAGTGGTTATATCTCAGTTCTGACCTTGCATGACTTCTCGATAGCATTTCATTTGACCATCATTCCTTCCTTAAACATTTCTTCACTTAGCTTCAAGATCACATTTCTTTTCGACTTCTCCTACTTCAGTGGCCAGTCCTTCTTCCACCTGTGTTAAAGATCAGCACATCAGGGCTCAGTCGTTGGCTTTCAAAAAAATCATCTATGTTCTTTGTGTTCATTTCCTAGATGTTCTCACTTAATCCCATGGCCTTGAATACCATCCATACACTAGAGCTTTGCAATGAATCCCTCTTGCTCTAACTACTCCCCTGAGCTCCAGATTTATAATCCATCTCCAACTTGATAACTCTCCTTGGTATCTCCAACTGCAACTCTTGATTCCTTTCCCCAAAAATCTTCTTTCCATGTGTTCTCCTTTTCAGTAATTGGCACTTACCTTTCATTCCACTGACCTGCAAGTCATCCTGAACTCCTTCCTTTTCATTGTATTCAGTCCATCAGCAAGTCCTGTCAGCTGTATCATCATAATATATCCAAGATCTAATGAAATCTCACCACCTCCATTGTTCCCACTCAAGTCCATGATGGCATAATCTCTCCTCCAGGCTTTTGCAATCATCTAACAGGTCTCCCGGCTTCAATTCTTACCCTTACACAGTTCATTCATTACACAGAATCCGGAATGATCTTCTTTAATTGGTAAATCAGATCATGCCATTCGTCAGAGTCAAGACCTACAATGGTTTTGCATTGCAGTTATTACAGTTAAGAATACAAACTCAAACTTTATCCATGTTTACAAGGCTCTAATGACTTGGCCCACCTCACTGGCCTCATCCCTGTAACTCCCCATCTCCTTCACTCTGATTTGGCAACTTGGACTTCCTGCTCTTCTTTGAACATGCCAAACTTATTCCTGTCATAAGGGGACTTAGGGTTTGTAGAGAATCTGAGTTGGCCTTTTTTTTTTTTTTTTTAGATTTTATTTATTTATGTGACAAAGAGAGAAAGTACAACAAGCAGGGGGAGCAGCAGAGGGAGAGAGAGGAACTTGATCCCAGGACCCTGAGATCATGACCTAGTCAAAGGCAGATGCTTAACCAACTGAGCCATCCAGGTGCCCCTGAATTTGCTTTCAGGATAGACAAAAACTTAGCAGTGTTGTGGTTGATTAAGCATGCTGGGTCTCAGAGCTAGACCTATTGATTGAGTCAAATTGCATTTGCAATCTTATATATATATTTGTTGATTAGTTGCTGATGAGGTAGTGAACTCCATGGACATGTCTGAAAGCTCATAATCATATCATATAGCTCCTCAGCCACTGCTGATGGTAGTTACTCTCCAGCCCAGACTGCCTTGGTTTGGATTATTTGTGTCACAGTGTACTTCTCTTTTCCAGTGGAATGTGAGACGGAGGATGCTGCTCTCGTGATTGATGTATTAATAAGCACTCGTGAAATCTATCTCTGGGTTATATTTTAATCAACCCAGGATTCTTCTTCTCTCCTTCTTTGTTCCTCATCTTTCCTGTGGGAAAAGGCCCACATATCTTTTCCATTTACTACTTTTCCCCTTCATTCTCATTTTCCTCCCAAAATCTGGTAGCAGAAATTTTACTTGCCTCAAATTCTAATTCTAATCTAGTCTACATTACAGGCAACCTGAAGGCAAAGTCCTATCAGCTGTGTTGTTCACTGCATTCACAGTACCTAGCACGTTGCTTGGCACATAATTGGCATTAATAGTAATTGTGGACTGCAGAGATGAGTGGAAAATAGAAATACCCCAGTTTGTAAACAGAAGCTTAGCATCTTGTTGTTGTTGTTGTTAGGATAATAGAGAAAGAGATTCAATCTTTGTAGAAATCAAAATGTTTCAGTAAGAAGAGGATTGTCATGACGAAAGGCCAGCAACTGTCCTTTAAGAAACTTCCCAGGAGCGTGCATCACCCTGGGATGGAATTTATAACCGTCACAGCCATGATTGTCAAGGGACTTGGTCCTAGCCTTAATAGGCTCTGAAATCCAATTTTAGCAACATGCTAAGAACAGATCCACTTCTTATGACTGGACTGACATTATCTAATAATGACGTATGAACCAGAATGCCAACTTATTAGTTTATCATGAGAGCTGTAATCATCTTGAGAATTAGAAAATATGGAGTCTGTATAATCACTACATGCCTGTCGTAGTGCTTCATGAGAAGGTGTATTAAATAAAATGGTTGCTTGATGAATAGGGATAAGAGATGCATTACCACTTGGTGATTAAGACTCAGGCAGACTTCAAAAAAAAAAAAAAAAAAAGACTCAGGCAGACTTCAAATCCTGAGATGGCCACTGACTAGCTCTGTGACCCGGAGCAAGTCATTTAATTTCAAATGCCTTAATTTTCTCACCTGTAAAATGGGGATAATAACAATCCATGCCTGTAGAAGATACTTTTTGGAATATATTCACAGGTCACTCCCCCTAAGAATAACCACTTTCTGTGTCCCCCTCCCTACCTTCTTCCATAAACGTGGGCCTCTGCTACACATGTTGTGTTATGACCTGATGCCACGGTGCACAGGAAAATGGGTGAGGGGTGGATTCCTTACTTAGGTGGGACTAATCAGGTTCTCTCACCCAAGGATTTGCAATTTATTATTTTTTTAAAGATTTTATTCTTTTATTTGAGAGAGAGACAGAGATAGTGACAGAGAGCACAAGCTGAGAGGAGAGGGAGAAGCAGACTCCCCGCTGAGCAGGGAGCCCAACACAGGACTCCATCCCAGGACCCTGAGATCATGACCTGAGCTGAAGGCAGACGCTCCACCCATCTGAGCCACCCAGGCGCCCCAGGAATTTGCAATTTAGATTCAGAGATTCCATCTGGTCTGGTCTGTTTGCCTGAATGAAGTGATAGAAACGTTGGCCAGGAGGCTGCCGTGGAGGAAAGATGCCTGTCCGTGTGCCACCAGCACCAGTTGAGGCTGGTCTGTAGAGAGAGGGATGGGGGAATGAAGCAGACTTGCCCAGAGAAGCAGAAACCAGGACCATAGGCACCAGAGAGACCTGGAACCGTGCCCACTGGCTCCCTATTCCAGGTCCTTCAGAGGCTCAGCAGCTTTACCCTTTCTGGAGACATCCCTGTGTTCTTTCATAAAGCTCCTCTTCTGGCATCAGCTAGTTAGGGTCAGTGTCCATTCTTTGCAATAAAAAAAATCTTGAACGAGATAGCACTACACTGTATTTTTAAGAAGTCAGTAGGTTGGGGGCACCTGGGTGGCTCAGTCTGTTAAGCATCTGCCTTCAGCTCAGGTCACGATCCTGGGGTCCTGGGATGGAGCCCCCAGTCCAGCTCCCTGCTCAGTGAGGAGTCTGCTTCTCCCTCTCCCTTTCCCCTGGCTCATGCGCTCACTCTCTCTCAAATAAATAAATAAATAAAAATCTTTTTAAGAAAGTAAGTAGCACATGTAGGACATGTGTAATGATAGCATTCCTGCCACTGGGATTGACAAATTGACTCCTTCAGTCATGGTGTTCTCTCCCCGCAAGGGCTTGGATGAAGGCTGCCAGTAGTTTTCTATGGTTCTTCTCCTTCCCTGTCTCCCTGGTTAAGAGAATCATATCTTATTTGATATTATGGCCTACTTTATCCTTTTTAGACAAGTCTCGGAGTGTTAGGTGACTTTGGATTTCTCTTCTATGATTCATTTTGTGCTGGTTGTACAATGAGCTTCAAGATGACCTTTAGATGCCTCTCATTTCCAGATTCCTTAAAGATACTTCAATGCTGTCTCCAAACACTGAAAATAATTTATGCTCCACTTGGCTTGTCGGCACATGGGCATAGAATAAGGTGAATAGTCTTAATGGTTCTGTTGTCTATCTAATTCTCGCCCTCCTCAGATTCATTTATAGATTTCTTAGGGCAGTTTACAGGGGCCTCAGCCAGGCGTCTCTATCTCAGCTGCTCTAATGTCACTATGATTAAGAGCTATTTTCTTGACTTCTCCATTAACCTTGGACCCTACTCTTCTGAGAACTTTTTTAGTGCTATAGGCAAGGGGCATAAAGGAACCTAGGGAACAGCAAAAAGACCAATTTGGTCCAAATAACAGTGGAAGTTGGTGCTAGAAAAATCGGTTGGGGTCTGTAATGGCATTGCCATTAAAGACAAGACCAAGTTAGATTCCCCGAGGTTGGGAGAATCTCCAAGTCAGGGCAGAGATTAACTTGAAGCCTAGATGCTTTCTCTCTCGCCATCACTCAACAATGACAGCTGCATCCATCACCCGGGGCAGGAAGAGCCACTGCCCTCCCATTAGCACCACCACTTTGAACATGCGATTGCCACCATTTCCACTGCTTTTGCTGGAAGCTCTTCAGTCACAAGTTCTCCAGTGCGAAGGACACTTTTGATGTCAGTACCATTTTGGAGGCTGGAACAAATTGTTTTCTTACTTGCATGAAAATTACCAGGCTGACATCGTACAGGCTAAAAATGTTCACATAGCAGGACTTCTATAAATAGACCTAAACTACTAAATTGTGTTGAGTGGGATTTTACAACAGCGATCAGATATCTACATATGGTTTGTAAAACTTTTTCTTTTTTTTTTTGGAAAAAGTGACCTGCTAAAATACCAAGATGTAGACAGTTGGGGATTTTCTTGAGGGGGGAAATGACCCCTCACAGATAAAGATTTACATTGTTTTACTGACCAAGTGAAGGAGCCTAATTCTTTAAGGGTAAGATGTCTCTTTGAAGGATAATTTAAAATAGTGCTCAATTGTTGCAACTTTTTCTATGTTAAAGGAATAGTTTACTGAAAGATGATTTTATTTTTTCAGTTGGCTTATAAAAATACTTAACTATGTTGGTGATTTTTATTACATGTAGATCATTTCTGAAAAAATGACAAAGCAATTGCATTTTGCTCTGCTCCTTGAACTTGAGCCTGTGCTTCTCTGTGATTATATGACCAGAGTAGCTACTATACTACTAATCCGCTTATCTACTTACATAATTAATATATGTGATATATACCTAGATTTATATGTCTCTATTTCAGTTTATCGATACACTGAAATTCAGGCCAAATTTACACTTGCAGAAAGGTAGTAAAACGTCAAGGCTTTTATTTGGATATTTGAACAAACCTCCCTCCCCCATCAATGAACAACTAAATATCAAGATAATTGTAGCAAAGCTATTTTTATTTTTATTTATTTATTTTTTTGCAAAGCTATTTTCAAAAGTACCTGTATGTCTAAGTACTTTATTTCATTTTGCTGAAGATGACCTCACAGGAACAAGTACTCGTAAGTCTTCATAACGTTATTCTTGTTGGCTGGCAGGATCACCATATATACTGTGTGTCTGCACATGGTTTTTGCAGTATCTTGGGACCACCTGGAAAATAGGCAAGTAAAGGCAAGGTTAGAAGATAATCCTTGGACAAGATAATGGAATAGGATATGAATCCAGGCTATGGTTCCCCAGAGCCCGCTTTCCCCATATCTTTCTGCCTCCTGAGGAGTTTATGTAATACTATATTTCATTCTTTTTTTTTCCTCCCAAAAAAGATCAGGCTCTAGGAAATGGTGATGTGTTTACCAAAACCTTCTTTCTTTTCCTTCAGAATAGTGACTGGTTTAATTTCAAATTAGATTTCAAAGCAGAAAAAAAAAAACACACGGGTTTATCTGGAATCCATAATGGGACCCAAAATGCTGTCTATTCAGTTTTTCCTGAACTTTTGATGTATGTTGTCGCAGGGTAAAAAAGCAGTTAAACTTCTCCCTCCAAAAATGACGTGATAACTCGTAAAACAGGGCTCATTGGATACAACCAAAAGCGATAGCCTTCTTTTTCCTGCATGCTGGCAGAAAATTATTGCAACAGCTTAAGAAAGGTGATTACTGCCTCATTTGCTAGCATCAGAGTTCTTCTCAGGGAGAATTTCAGATTTTGTTCTGAAAGAACAAACAAGTGATTGAGAACCTGGGGTCTTGGAAAATCAGCTGGTGACGGAGCCTTAGAAAAGGAATCCAACCTGCTTCGTTGGGGAATTTGCTCTATGGGAGGAGAGAAATTCTTGGCTGTGAGCACAGACAGGACAGAGAGGGGGAAGAGGCACGACAAGGGGGTGAGCAGGACCCAGGGATCATGGCAGAGGGCCTGAGACAGTAGGTGGTAGGTGGCTGAAAGGACTCTGAGCTGCTGGCGAGGCTGTACCTGATGGGGCTGCTCCATTCAACACTCTGCTCTCTCGTGAAGTCTTCCACCCTCGTTAAGGTTCAATAGGTTTGCTGGCTTTCTTGATGTTAAAAGAACCCCAAAAGGAGTCTTCAGTGAGAAAGAATGAGACTGGAAGCAAAGGTGAAATCAGAATCCCCAATTCCACACCTTTGCCCCGGGGTATTCACAAAGCTCCTTAGGAAGGCCTTTGGACTTATATAAGGTGTTCAGGCTCATTGTTTTTTAAGACTTTATTTATTTACTTGAGACAGAGAGAGCCTGAGCTGGGGGAGGGGCAGGAGAGGAAGTTACAAGCAGACTCCCTACTGAGCATGGAGTCTGGTGTGGAACTCATCCCAGGACCCCAAGATCACCACCCGATACCCAAGCTGGTTAGCTGCTTAACCAGCTGAGCCACCCAGGCACCGCATCAGGCTCATTTTCTAAATCTTGAGGGTCCAGGTGTCTCCAGCTGACATCTAGGTTTTATAGGACGGAATGTGTTTGTTTATACAGAGTAGGCTTGCCAGATAAATTACAGGACACCCAGATAGGTTTGAGTTTTAGATACATAGAAGGGACTTTCTCTTTCTTTCTTTCTTTCTTTCTTTCTTTCTTTCTTTCTTTCTTTCTTTCTTTCTTCTTTCTTTCTTTCTTTCTTTCTTTCTTTCTTTATTTCTTTCTTTCTTTCTTATTTTATTTATTTACTCATGAGAGACACACGGAGAGAGAGGCAGACACACAGGCAGAGGGAGAAGCAGGCTCCATGCAGGGAACCCGATGCAGGACTCGATCCCAGGACCCGGGATCAGGACCTGAGCCAAAGGCAGCCGCTCAACCACTGAGCCATCCAGGTGTCCCTTGAGGGGACCTTTTTAGTGTAAGTATGTCCCAAACATTACGTTGAATATTTTTCTGTAGCAATGAGCATTCTTCACAAGGGCTTCCCACCGATATCCAAGGCAGTGACCTTGAATTTGGGCCTCATTCCCTGTAAACAATGTCTTGAGAAAGAGACTTGGATCTGAGCTATGGCTATGGTCCCATAGAACACACCTTCTTCATTTCTTTCTGCCTCTCTTTTTCCTCCTCCTTCTTAACCTTTCTTCTGCAATTACTTCCCATTACCCTATAAATTAGAGACAACTGAGGGTATGCTAAGGAAGGAAACTGAGATGTGGTTAGTCTCCTCTTCCATAAAGGGAGGGTGATAGTGCCTTCTTATGGGGTTGCTGTGCAGTTTCAATGAGTCAATACATATAAAGTATTAAGAACAGTGCCTGGCATAGGCGAAATAGAAGTATTTGGCTCCAGGGTGTGGGGTCTAGAGTCAAGAAGCCTTTCTTGACTTCCTGTAGCCTAACTACCTGTAGTCACCACTGTTGCCCTCCACTAACCTATTCTCCGTATTATAGCTACTGATCTTTTTTTTTTTAAAGATTTTTATTAAAAAAATAATAAAGATTTTTATTTATTTATTTGACAAAGAGAGAGAGAGCACAAACAGGCAGAGCAGCAGGCAGAGAGCGGGGGAGGAGCAGGCTCCCTGCTGAGAAGGGGGGGTCCCCCTTCCTGCCCCCTCAGGAGGCTTGATCCCAGGACCCTGGGATCATGACCTGAGCCAAAGGCAGTCACTCAACCAGCTGAGCCACCCAGGTGCCCCACTAGTGATCTTTTAAAAATGCAAATCTGATCATGTCATGGCTATGACTGAATAAAAACCGACTAGGCTCTGAATGTTTATGCTTTTACTTCTTTCTCTAATCTGACTGCTTGTCTCTTTTCCCTTCACTTTGTATTTTCCAGGCACAGAAGCCTTTCAGGGCCATCAGGGTGATGCACATGCTGTGCCTTCTACCTGAAAGATTTTTCTCCTCCCACCCCCCACTTCTCCATGTTAATTTTTCAGTCAGAGGCTACTTCCTTAGGGAAAACTTCCCTGACTTCCTAATCTAGATTTTTAAAAAGATTTTATTTGAGAGAGAGAGAGAGAGAGAGAGAGAGAGAGCGCCTATGCGCATGAGCAAGAGGGAGGGGCACAGGGAGAGGGAGAAGCTGACGCCCTGCTAAGCAGGGAGCCCTACATAGGCTCTGTTCCAGGACCCTGGGATCATGACCCCAGAGGAAGGCATGACCCTTAACACCTGAGCCACTCAGGCATCCCCTTCCTAGTCTAGATTATAAATCATGATTAAGAGCACTCTGTACTCTTCCTTCATAGCCATTTATTACAGTTTTTTTTCATTTATTACAGTTTTTAATTATACATCCATGTGCTCCATGAGGACAGAGCCCATGTCTATCTTGTCAACCATTAAAGTCTTCAGGCCTAGCATAGTACCTACCACATACCAGATAATCAACCAAAAAAACTTTTTTTGATGAATTAGAGTATATTAGACCAGAAGTCAGTAGGCAAATCTGATCCACTACCTCTCTCTCAGACCTGCAAGCTAAGAATGGTTCTTAAATTTTTAAATGATTAAAAAAAATCAAAAGAATAATAATATATTTTGACACATGAAGATTTTTTTATTTTTATTTTTATTTTTTATTGGAGTTCAATTTGCCAACATATAGCATAACACCCAGTGCTGATCCCATCAAGTGCCCCCCTCAGTGCCCGTCACCCAGTCACCCCAACCCCCCACCCACTTCCCTTTCCACCACTCCTTGTTCGTTTCCCAGAGTTAGGTGTCTCTCAGACACATGAAAATTAAGTAAAATTCCATTTCCATGTCCATGAATAAAGTTTTTTGGAACATAGCCCCGCAGGTTCATTTACGTGTTCTCCGTGGCTACTTTTGTGCTACAGTGACCGAGTAGTCGTGACAGAGACCAGATGGCCCACAAAGCCAAAAATATTTACTATCTGGCCTTTCAGAGAAAAAATTTGCTGACCCCGTGTTAAACAATAGTAATTTTGGGCTCTGGGGCAGCTTGTGTTCAAAAGCACCTGCAGGTGGCTTTTCTCAATTGTTAACAGTTTGCCTCTGTTGCTGAAACAAGTGATCTATTTATTTTGCTTGGCTGGTAGGATTAATTAAAGAGACTTTCCTTTGTGCTTTGTTTTTCTGTTTTTCTATCAACAGACAGAAGCCCCCAAAGGAGATTAGTCATATGCCATACTCCTTTGCTAGTGGTATGATCATGTAACTTGTCTCCCACCATCAGATTTTCCAGTTCTTTGGATAATTCATGAATTCCTCTCCCAAATGAGAGAAAGAGTTTGATAGGTGGTAGTGATGAATTTAAATAGAGTGCCTACATTTTCCCATCCACGTTCCTTCAAATTACAAACTGGAAGCAGATTAAAAACTATTTTTTGTCTTCTTTTAAAAGTATCTCTTTCCAGTTACAAATTTGTACTTATCAGAGCAACACTTTAAAATACACATTAAAATTTAACAAGGTTTTAAGGTGATTTCAAAGCGATTTCACCAGAGTGCTAGATAAACATTTCAGCCAGGACAGATGATGTGTTCATTTTTAAAATAACTTAATTTAAAAATCGAATCTGAAAAGTAACCACTCTACAGGTTCTTGGCTGCTGAATTCAAAGATATTTTCACTGAGAAATAGACAAAGGGGATTGTATGAATATAGGTGTCTTGCTTTAAGTCATGCCTTTTACTTCTGAAAAGCAGTTTGTTGAGTGGAAATAGATCTAAGTTGAATAAAATTCTAAAAATTCCCTCAGAGTAATCCACTTATAAAGTCAGTATTTAATCCTTGATTTATCTCTTCTTTAAATTCACATTTTCACACAATGGATCTGTTTAGAATAGAAGCCCCTTTGTAATGACAAAAAAAAAAAAAAAAAAAATCCAAATGGCACAGTACTAACATACCACCGATAAGATATTTTGGACAAAGTTAAGATCTTTTTGATAAAGGTATCCCAATTAATAAAATAGTATTAAAATATAAAGCTCCTAAATGATCTAAAATATGTATAGAAAATGAAGACAAAATATAGTATTTTATTAATGGAAGATGATCTCAAATACATTAATCATGCATTCCACTGAACAAGAAATCAATTATTTGAAAAAAAGAAAAAGGAAATCAATTATTTGACATAGTTTAGGAGGTGATATTTCTAGACTTTTACCATAGCATCAGAAAATCCTCTGCAGGATGCTTAGCTGTTATGAGCTAGCCCATTATAAAGAATTTATGTCTGATTCGGTTGCACTATTTAAAAGGGCACTTTTATATATAATTATACTTGAGTGTATATGTGTATATATATATATATATATTTCCGTTAATATAACACAAACACTTCTCTATGTGTTTTAATATGGCTCATGTTATGATTATTATAACTGACACAGGGTAGACATTATGATATTTACTGATGGTTACCAGGCACGTAACCAAAATTTTTGTAAGTTCAGGAATGTGCTGCATGGGTAAGAAATTTCTTTAATTTAAATTTTTCTTGTTTGGAATGCCTGGGTGGCTCAGCAGTTAAGTGTCTGCCCTCAGCTCAGGGTATGATGCTGGAGTCCTGGGGATGGAGTCCCCATATTGCACTCCCTGCATGGAGCCTGCTTCTCCCTCTGCCTATGTCTCTGCCTCTCTCTCTCTCTCTCTGTCTCTCGTGAATAAATAAATAAAATCTTAAAATTTTTTTTTTCTTGTTTGATTCATTGACAATGGGGGAGCTTTCTAAGGATTAAATGATGGTTTTTAAAAAGTGATAAGCTTAAAAAAAAGTGGTAAGTTCCCAATAGAAAAGGAATGGAGCTCTATATAACATGGTACAGAAAGGAATTCAAGTAGCATTTTGTAAGCACGTTCACAAATAATAAGAATTTCTCTACAGATAATCTGGTAGGAAGCTAGCAAGTCAATTAGTGTGATGCTATGACCTTTACTAAAGGAAGGTAGAGTGAAAAGTAACAAAAAAATCAAATAGTTACCCCCCACCACCACCCTGGACATCAGAGGAAAAGAAAACCTTAGGAATATTTTCATTTCTCAACATCCTTTAAAAATAGATGAAAAGAGGCATCAGATCAAATAATTTGAAGTGCAAAGAATATTCTAGTCTCAATCAGAGGTTTTTGCAAGTTTTTTTATGTCAAATTTATTCAAAGAGCTTTTATTCTGAAATTATAACCTTCCCAATTTTTGGTGATTTTTTTATTTTGTTTTTTAAATAGACTCCATGCCCAGCAAGGAGAACAATGTGGGGCCTGAACTCATGACCCTGAGATCAAGACCTGACCCGAGATCAAGAGTCAGACGCCTAACTGATTAAGCTACCCAGGTGCCCCAGAGTTTTAAAGATTTGATTCATTGATTTAGAGAGAATGTGAGCAGGGGGAGGAGCAAAGGAAGAGGGAGAAAGAGAATCCCAAGCAGACTCTGAGCATGGATCCCAGGACCCGAGACCATGACCTGAGCCAAAATCAAGAGTTGGATGCCCCACCAACTGAACCACCCAAAGCACCCCTCAAGTTTGGGTTTTAAAATATTTTTATTTTATGGAATAATGGGAAGAATAGATATTTATTTAGACTTACTGTGATACCTTTACTTGGCAAAATCAAAAGTTATTAAGGCTATGTCAGTTACCAAAAATTCCTTGCAAATTTTCAGTTCATGAAATAAAGTCTGGAAATCGGTGATCTAGACTCATTGATAAGACATATTTACAATAAAATATAAGTAATTCAAATGTTCTTAGAATAGAATTCTGCTTAATTAGATCTTCACATTTTAAGTTAACCTTTTTGTTTCAGCCTTGCTCATTCGACTCAATTTGAAATGCATTTATTGAAAGCATCAGTTATGCCAGGCATTGACCCAAGTGATGCTGATACCAAAGTGCCTAAGTGAGGCCTTTGATCTTGGAGAACAAATCAGATTAGCGCAAGAGACAGAAAAAGAAACACTTAAGTCCTGTCTTCAATTTGAAATCTAATAGTTGTATGTATGTGGTAGAGAAATAATCATGCCAGGAAAGGGGGTCCAATCTGAAAAGTCTTCACAAAGAAGCTAATGGTTCTATTGGATGTTGATGGACAGGAATATGAGAATCCTCCAGGTGAGCAAGGAGGGAAGGACACAAAGGGAAGGACCCAAAAGCATTGAGGCTTGAAAGAACAGGATCACTGATATCAATAGAGGAGCCATTTTAAGTGTCAAATGAAGGAGTGGTCAGAGAAGAAATCTGAGAGGTAGCCTGGAGTCATTAGAAAGGGAGATGTATATTTTGCTGAAATCCTTGGACTCTATTCAGTGTGTGCCTTGAGAATCTTTTTTTTTTTTTTTTTTTGCCTTGAGAATCTTTAAAGGATTTTGAACAGGAGAGAATTGGAAATCTTTCCAAAAATGTATTAGTATCTCTTCCTTTCTGCCTCAGTAGATAGAATATACTGAACAAAAATGACTCTTTTACTGATGCTTGAAGGTCATTCAGTGATATTCCCAATGAATATCAGTGTTCTTTTTACAGAGGGACCCTCTGAAGTATGGAAGGTGAAGGACATGGAACTCCTTCCTCTATAGAGATTCAGGAAATATTTCTTCCTTTTTTTTTAAGCTTTGTTTTTTATTTATTTTTTTATTTTTATTTATTTTTAATTTTTTATTTATTTTATTTATTTATGATAGGCATACAGTGAGAGAGAGAGAGGCAGAGACATAGGCAGAGGGAGAAGCAGGCTCCATGCACCGGGAGCCCGACGTGGGATTCGATCCCAGGTCTCCAGGATCACGCCCTGGGCCAAAGGCAGGCGCTAAACCGCTGCACCACCCAGGGATCCCCTGTTTTTTATTTTTAAAAAGGATTTTATTTATTTATTTGAGAGAGAGAGAGAGAACATGAGTGAATGGAAGGGGCGGGGAGGGGGGAGAAGCAGACTCTAACTGAGCAGGGAGTCCCACATGGGGCTTGATCCCAGGACCCTGAGATCATGACCTGAGCCCAAGGCAGACAGATGCTTAACTGACTGAGCCACCCGGGTGCCCTGGAAATATTTCTTTGAAGTTTCTTTATAAAATCAAATTACTAGGAACGTATTTTCTCTTAATTTGCTTCATTCTTGTTAATATATATATTTTAAGATGTTATTTATTCCTGACAGACATAGAGAGAGAGGCAGAGACACAGGCAGAGGGAGAAGCAGGCTCCATGCAGGGAACCCGATGCAGGACTCGATCCAAGGACCCCGGGGTCATGACTTGAGCCAAAAGCAGATGCTCAACTGCTGAGCCACCCAGGGGTGGCTCTTGTTAATATTAATAAAGGGCTGGGGGAAGAAATTTTTGTGGACAGTTTCTAGGAATTGGATTTTTCTTAATTTTACTACAGAAAACCACTAGTTAATAGATAGTATCCACCTACGTGCTAAGTGAGGGGTAGAGTTGTGCCACTTTTGGATAGAATGTGGAGATTCTGTCTCTGGAGAGTGGAGACATAGTCATTCCCCCCCCTATTCTTTATTTAGCACATAATAGTTACTATATAAATTTACAGTGAACTGAAAAGAATTTGCATTATAAAGGGTAACAATTTTTCTAAGGAAAACGAATTACTGGCTTCACAAGTAGTTCTCTGATGTGGTTTACCTTTGTGTGTAAACAGGGTAGGATAAATGATCCTAATGTATTTCACCCTTTAACAGAGTTTAAAAGAGATCCATATACAAGGATGTTAAAAAGCTTGAGTCATGCTGGCACATCGGTAGAATATTTCATTTTTTACTTGTTTAATCTCTACAGCCAATGTGGGCCTTGAACTCACGACCCCCAAGATCAAGAATTGTATACTCTACTGAGTGAGCCAGCGAGGCACCTCTGGGAATATTTCTTTTTAAAGGATGGGGAATCTAGCTTGCAGATGAGAAATAAAAGTATGGGATAAAGTTCCTCTGAAGGGAAAGTGCACATTGTAAACTTCTCCAGGAGATAAAGTCTCTCTGAAGGGGAAAGTACAGATTGTAAATTTTTCCAGGGACTGGTTCAGTAATACCGAACATTCTTTCTTCCTTCCTTCCTTTTTTTTTTTTTAAGTCGTTTACCTTTTTGAAAAAGATATTTATTTATTTATTTGTTTGTTTATTTATTTATTTATGAGAGAGAGGGGGTAGAGAGAGAGAGAGAATGACAGGGAGGAGCAGAAGCAGAGAGACAAGTAGACAACGTGCTAAATAGAGCCTGACCCCGGGGTTTGATCCCACGACCTGGACATCATGACCCGAGCTCAAATCAAGAGTTGGATGCTCAACTGACTGAGCCACCCAGGTGCTCAAACACTGAATATTCTTAAGAATGACCTGCATATTGGAAGCTCTAGGTTTGCAGGTTTCTAAATTTTTCCTCGATGTGAATACTAATAGTAGTATCAGCTAGTAGAGGGCTGGGTGTATGAGCTAAAAAGTGATAAGCAATCCTGTTGTGGGCAAGTGTGAAATAGAGAAAAAATAATATGAATTATGTTTGTAAGGTAATGATCTCAGCATGGTTGGCTAAGTATAGGGAAGAGAATTTAGAGGTTACTGCAGCCTGCCTTTGGGAATTATGAGCCCAATGTGCTCGTGTGACAGAATAATCTGGACATCACAGAACAGGTGTTTTACGAAGAACTTGAAAATATCACCTAG
Organism: Canis aureus; assembly: GCF_053574225.1. Classification (NCBI taxonomy): domain Eukaryota; kingdom Metazoa; phylum Chordata; class Mammalia; order Carnivora; family Canidae; genus Canis; species Canis aureus. Next base: position 48,010,745 of record NC_135624.1, on the reverse strand, counting down.
ACCTCAAACAAAACTTGTAGTTGTGGACACATCTGAAATATCTAGATCATACTAGATATTAGAACATAGAATATTCTTTTTTAAAAAGATTTGAGGGCAGCCCAGGTGGCTCAGCAGTAGCACCCAGGGTGTGATCCTGGGGACCTGGGATCGAGTCCCACATCGGGCTCCCTGCATGGAGCCTGCTTCTCCCTCTGCCTGTGTCTCTGCCTCTCTCTCTGTCTCTGTGTCTCTCATGAATAAATAAAATCTTAAAAAAAAAAAAAGATTTGAGAGAGAAAGTGGGGGAGGGGGGGCAGAGGGAGAAGCAGACTCCCCACTGATCAGGGAGCCCAATGTGGGGCTCCCTCCCAGGATCCCAGGATCATGACTGGAGCCAGCCAGGTGCCCCTAGGATATAGAATATTCTTAAATTCTGATATAGAATATCAGAACCCAGCAGTAGTTTGACTGTTGTAAGAAAAACGGAATTGATCCTGACTATAGTTAAAAAACAAAAAACAAAACAAAAAACCCTAACAACCCCAAATCAAAATGGAATAGTCTGAAAATGAGGATTTAGTTGCACTTAACAAAATATTTATATAAGCATCTCTGAAGGCCATATAACCTAGCTGCTTATCTTGCGCCCTCACTAGAACTACCTGAAAGACCAACAGCATTTCCCCTTTGCTCACCTTTCGATATTTAAGGTTGTGTCCCTAAGATTTTTTTTTGTGTGTGTGTGTGTCCCAAAGATTTTTGAGCTGAACTCACCGAAAAAGTCTTGACCTAACCGATGTTTATCTCCCCCTTTCTGGTACTAAAGCCCACTTTCAGGGCACCTCTGGGTTCCCCCGGGCTACTACCCTGCACCTGCACTAAACAGCCTGAGGTCCAAAGGCCTCCCCAAGTTCAAGGGCAGTCGGAGGAGGGCCGGGACCCTTAGACGTTTCCCCCCCTAAAAGTCTTAGATGGGGACCAAAGCATAACTGTCCTCAGCTGTCGTCCTTACAACCTTTCGGTTCTTGCAGCTCTGGTGGGAAACCGGGGCCGTCAGGACCCACCGGGCTGGGCCTGTCCAAGAATTCCTCCCCTCGCGGGGGGAGGTTTTGCGGCACAAGGTGAAGCTTCCGGAGCCAGACACCCTCTTCCTCTCAAGAAACAGCCTCCTGCTGCCGGTGTGGGCTCAACCTGGGCGCCCCTGCGAGGGTTCTAGCAAGGGAGACGGACGTCCTCGGCTTCGGAGGGGGCAGGAGAGGCACCGCGTCTTCAGTCTTCTCGGGAGTCCCTTAGCTTTCGTGACGAACGCCCGCCCCACAGGGGACGTGGATGAAGCCGAACTTTTTAATGGAAATGATTTAAGTAGGAATTTTTTTTTTTTTTTTTTTTTTTTTTTTGTGACCGACTGCGAGGTGACACGTCCAGGTTTGCAGACACCTTCACTAAAGCTCTTCGGGGTGGCGAGATGCCCGTGCACGCTCACACCTGGGCCGACGTCGGGAGGACTTAGTCCCAGAATCTCAGGTGCTGCGATGCACCCTCACCTGCCCATCCACGGCTAGACGACGCGCGGGGGCGCGCGGGATCCCCGCTCCGGGCACAGCCCCCCGGTGGAGAGGATGTTGCACGCTCCTCTCCGCCCTTGCCCGCTTTCTCCCACACGGGCCGGTGAGTTCGTCCACGACCCCTGGCCTCGCTGGACGGGAAAGGCGCGGGGAAGGAGGCTAAGCCAGGGGAGGACTTTGCGGCTGGATCTCCCAGCCCCGCGAAGGGAGCGCGGCGATGGGGCGGGGCGTGCGGCCTCCCTCCTGCCTTGCCCAATCAGGTGCACAGGAAGATGTCCTCTTACCAATCAAAATAAAGTTCGCTTTCCGGGGGCGGGAGGGTGAGCCTTGATTGCCAGTTCTCCAAAGCAACGCCAGGCTAGAGGACGCGGAGTGACTCGGCGAAGGACCAACCGCGGGGAGGGGGCGGGCCGGGGGCGGGCACCCCGGTGAGCGGCGGCCTGCCGGGCCAGTGGGGCGCGCCGGCTGCTGTTCCTGTTGTAGGGTCTCTCGCCAATCGGGAGGGCGAGGGAGTGGGCGGGGCGGGGAAGGGGTGGGACGAGCTCGCAGCAGCGCCGGGCGTCCGTCGGGCTCCGGGGGGAGAGAGAGAAATCCGGTGAAAATCAGAGTCGGAGGTTTAACCACACATCGGTTCCGATCGGATTATTCCTTAAAGGGGACGCGCCATTGTCAAGAGAACGGAGCCCGGGGCCCGAGGGCGGGGACCGGCGGCGCCCGAGGAGCGAGGCAGCTGCACTTGGACTGGGGACGGGTAGGTGTTGCCCGGGGAAAGACGCCTCATTTCACTTTCTCTTCCAGCCCCCGGGGCAGGCGGCGGGATGCCCGCCCGACCGGGGGCCACAGCCCTGGCGGGAGCCGAGGTCGCCGGCCCGCGCGCGGCTCCCTTCCCGGTGGGAGCCGAGGGGAGGCGGGCCAGGATGGCTGGCGGGCTGCGCCGGCCCCGCACACACTCCAACGGACGGCGCCCGGCCGCGCAGCCCCCCGCCTCAACCGAAAACCCGCCGGAGCGGCGGCGGGTCCTCGGGGAGCGCCGCGCGCCCGGCTCCCCTCGCGCGCCCCCTGCCCCCGCGCGCCCGGCTCCCCTCGCGCCCCCTGCTCCCCGCGCGCCCGGTTCCTCTCGCGCGCCCCTGGCTCTCCTCGCGCGCCCGCAGCTCCCCGCGCGCGCCCACGGCTCCCCCCGCGCCCGGCTCCCTCGCGCGCCTCTGGTTCCCCTCGCGCGCGCCCCCTGCCTCCGCGCGCCCGGTTCCCTTCGCGCGCCCCCGGCACCCCCGACCCCCCCCCCCACCCCCGGCGCCCGGCTCTCGAGCGCCCCCTGCCCCCCGCGCGCCCGCCTCCCTTCGCGCGCCCCCCGCCCTGCGCGCCCCCTGCCCCCGCGCGCCCCCTGCCCCCCCCGCCCCGCGCCCGGCTTCCCCGGCTCCCCCTGCGCGCCCCCCGCCCCGCGCGCCCCCTGCTCCCGCGCGCCCGACTCTCCTCGCTCGCCCCCTGCCCAGCGCGCGCCCCCTACCCCTCCCCGTGCCCCCTACCCCCCGCGCGCCCCCTGCACCCCGCGCGCACCCTGCACCCCGCGCGCCCGGCTCCTCCCGCGTCCCCAGCCCCGCGCGCGCCCGCCTCCCCTCGCGTGGCCCGTTTCCCCTCCGCGCGCGGGGCTCCCCCTCGCGCGCCGCCGCCTCTGCTCCTCGGCCCCTCGCCGACTCTCGGGAGCCGCCCCGCGGAGAGGACGGCGGCGGCGGCCGGCGGCGGAGGGAGGGCCGGGAGCAGAGTTGGCGGCAGCTGGCGGCCGCGGGCGGGAAGAGGCGCGGGGACCCCCTTGGAGCGGCCGAGCCGCCGCCGCCCGGTCCAGCATTGTCCCTCGGGCTCGGCTCTCGGGTCTCCGCCCGCTCCTCGCGGTCGCTCCCGCAGCCCCGGAGCCGGCCGGGCCGGTGCGAGTCTCGGCCTCCCGGGTCCGCGCGGCCGCCGCAGCCTGGGCGCCGAGCTCGTCGTGCAACTTTTCTTTGCCGGTCGCGGGAAGTGGTGGCTTCCGGGCAGCAGGTTCTCTGGGCACAGACTCTCCGTCCTTTCTGGAGAGGAGGCTCTCGAGGGCTCCGGGTTGCTGATGCCCGGCTCTCCTGCCGTCCCAGTTGCGTCCCTGGCCCGCTCCCCTCGCCTCCCTCCTGGGTTTGCAGTTGTTCGGGAGCAGGAGCCTCTCGGGCCCCGAGATGAGGGCGAAGGAGCCAGCCCAGGGAGCTGCGTCGGTGCGCAGCGGGAGCTCCGCGGAGCGGGATTTGCCGTAACCCTTGAACTGCGGAAAGTTACCTCGACCTCCTGCCCGAGGTGCTTGTGGAAGGAAGACCACAACGAAACCAACTTCTTAGGTTGCGAGGGTCTGTAGGATTAGAAAAAAAAAATGCTTTTTTTTTTTTTTAAAGAAATAAAGTCACTTTTGTAAAATACCGTTCTGCCTAGCAGATGTCTACCGTCCAGGTAATTTCTAGGACTGAATACTGAATCGCAGGTATTGTGATTAGTAACAACTTTTTCTATTGATAAAACAAGTATAAGAGACTTTTTTCTCATCCTGACCATTATTGCTGTGCTATACCTGTCAATATTTGCTAAAGAAATCATTCAGAAACGGCACATCCCTTGTTAGAGACCTTATTTAGAAAAGGAATGTTTTCATAAGCATTCATTTTTGACAGTTTCTTCTTGAACAATACTTTGTAGAGAGTACTTGCATGTGCAAGTTACAAGCCTATAAACAAAGTAGCAGTGGGTGTGTTATTCTGTAGTTTTTTTTTTTTTTTTTTTTTTTTTTTTGCTACTCATGATCAAAAATAGCATTCCATCCTGTCTTTTCTAACATTCTGAGTTATTTTGTAAAATTACTTCTCTGGAAGAGTGAATTTTGTTGGAATGCCTGGCTCAGTGGGTTTTTTTTTTCTTTTGTTTTTTTTGTTTTTTTCTTTAAAGCAATACTAACAACTTCCTGAAGCGTTCCTTGATTAACTCACTGTCTAGTAACTTTCTGAGTGGCGTGGAACATTATTAGTTCACAGGCTGGCAATAACAAGAAACAGGGAAACTGAAAGCCAAATTCGATTAATAATGTTTTGAGAAGTAGTCTGTTCTTCCCACAGAATTTAGGAAGTGCAGACACATAAAACCATGTTCTTTTGTAGTAATCCTGATGGTATCTGGCATTGTTACACCTATATTCCTCTCCTCCCTCCCCTTTGATCCTCTTCTGTGATAAGGATGTCAGGCCCAGCTTGCAGGCATAATCTCCCTTTCCATCTCCTACTATAGCTAAGTAGAAGATTAAAACACGTTTCCAAATTTCTATCTTTGTTTACTTCGAGTTTAAACAATAGAGGAAAGAATTTCTGAACTTTTAAAAGAGCACATTCAGAAAGAATTGTCTTTGAAATATCTAGGCTGTGCTTCCTGGAAAACATTTTTTTCCTGTGTGCTTTTCATATTGTTTTAAACACATTGTCTTATGTATACACATTGTCAAGCCATTTCTTGAGCTGTGAACTGTCCCTTGAGATCCTTGGGAACTGGGACTGTCCTTCATTTCTCTGCAAATTCACTGTGTCACAATAAATGTGTTGTCTTAAGACTTTGTGACAAAGAGATAATGTTCTATGAAGGCTGCTTGAGAGATTTAATTTTGTTCTTTTAAAATAAGCACCCTTTCTGAGCAAGTTACACTAAAGCACAACAATTAGTTCAGTGTCTAGGGTAGATATTAAATCTGGATGTTTTCTCTTCTGTGTACGAATATATAATTGTTTGTAATATCTGTCCCGCAGACTCTTTTGTGATAGTGATAGCTTATTGTCACAATAATCAGAGCTAGGTTTAACCTGTCAACAATATCTGTTGAGTATGTATTTATTTAAGAAGTATTATGGAAAGGTAAAATAGAAAGGGATTACAGCCATTGCTCTCAAAAGTGTAACAGTTTATTTTTTTATTTTAAAGATTGTATTTATTTATTCATGAGAGACACACACACAGAGAGGCAAAGACAGGCAGAGGGAGAAGCAGGCTCCATGTAGGGAACCCGATGCAAGACTGGATCCCAGTGCCATAGGATCACGCCCTGGGCTGAAGGCAGATGACCTCAACTGCTGAGCCACCCAGGCCTCCCAAGGTATAACAGTTTAATGGAAAGGTGTAAAATTATCATCTTTAGGAAAAAGTGTATATCTCAGCACAGTAACAAGTGCAAAGGATTCATGCTCATGTGGTAAAAGAATAGTGGAATAATAGAAGAAATCTAGGTGAAGTAGGAAAGTTTTCATTGCTTTATATAGTAGGTTTTATATTTTAAAAGATAAAGTATGTTTGGGGCTTGGCTGGGTATATGTTCTCTACTTGAACTATTTTTATCTATAAAATATTTTTTTGGGGCAGAGCATGTGCTCTGAATTTCAACTGTTGTTACCTCACTAGAGGGATCATCCATCTAACCCAGCTCAAATGTCACCTTGCCTGCGAGCTCTTCTTCTATTCTCCTAATCAAGTGATCACTCTTTTCTTTTGCTATTATAAAACCCTTTTACAGCACAAGCCGTGCTCTGACTTACGGTATGGTTATGTTTGTATTTTCTTCATTAGATTGTAGACTTTGCTAAATCATTAACAAATTTGGAGGTACTTCCGCCCTCCCCTCCCCGTCGTCCCCCACCTTTTTTTTTTTTTACTGTTGCCTATAGTACTGGAGCATTTTTGTTATCACACCAGTATTCTGAAAAACCATAAGCTGTAAAGAGGTTCAAATTGTTTTACTTGGAGAAAGTGTGTTGTGTATGTATATTTAGAGGTAAACTATTTTTCCCTTATCACTAAAGCTTTGCATGCACAGTATAAGAATATTTGCATGCTCTTGAGTATAAGGCTGCCACTAGTATGTTGGTGTTCAAAACATTTCAGAAACTGCTCAAAACTTGTATTCCTGAAACAGTGTACCTGCCATCACCCTAAAATATTTTTGGAGTATATACTCCTAAGCTTAATCTCATTTCTTGATTCTTTTACTCTCTAGAGAGCATTAAAAATGGCTTTGAGACTGCCAACAGGCGCTCCTCATAGTAGTCCAAGGCGGAATGTGGGAAGACATTTCTTCATGATCAAATCACATACAGAGGTTTTACTCAAACCTTATGTTGCTCATCATAAAAAGGGAGCTACAATTTGGGCTGATGATGTGGGTAGTAAGATTCTGTTGTTCTAGGTGCTTCTTTAAGCCAGCCTAGAGGGGAAAAAAAGGTTTTCCAAATGTTCCTAAATAGAAAATGCAGTTGTAAGCAGCCAGTTGGCCCAATCAGCTGAGAAATCTCCATTCATTCAGCAAATTTTTATTGAGAAATGCATCTACTTTGTGTGCCATCGTGCCTAGCATTGAAGACAAGATTTTCTTTTTCTTTTTCTTTTTTTTTTTTTTTTCCCATTGAAGACAAGATTAAGTCCCTCTCTACCTAGTGAGCTCCTCTGAGTAGGATCCTTAAATAGAGTGGTACATGTGGATTAAAAGTAGTATAAACAAATGCACACGTAGGTGAATTTATTATTCATTCTTGTTTATTCTGTGTAACTTTTTCCAAAGCATGCTAACCAACAAGCATAGTCTTCCATACGAGGTGGGTTGGGTTCATGCAGACTGTTAAATAAATCTGTGAGCTCTAGAATTTTTTTTTTTTTTTAAATTTAAACCCTGTTCTTATGGGGCAGAATATTTTTGAGATTCTACAAACATAAATGTGTCTTTTCTTATACCCTACAAGGGTCATCCATTTCAAAGACTGCCGTTATGAGACTACATCTGTATGCTAGCTGATAACTGGTAGTTTCCTGATAGAGTAGTAACAGTCTTTTAAAATCAGAATGCTATAATAGATGCTTTTATCAGGATTTAAAAAAAAAGATTTTATTTATCTGACAGAGAGAGAGAGCGTGCACTCAAGCAGGGGGAGAAACAGAGGGAGAGGGAGAAGCAGGCTCTCTCCTCTGAGCAGGGAACTTGACAGTGGGACTCGATTCCAGGACCCTGGGATCATGACCTGAGCCTAAGGCAGACCCTCAACTGACTGAGCCACCTAGGTGCCCCCAGGATGTTTTTTTGGAAAAATAATCAATTTTTCAAATTTTTGAAAAAATATTATGAAAATAATCATTTTGAAAAGCCACTTATATAAAAATACTGTGTGAATTTTATTTAACATTAATAAAATATATAAAATGTACTGCCTCCCTCCCCCCCCAGTTACTTAATATTTGTATTTATTGAGAAATAATTAGATTGTTAATGAGACTGTACCGTGTAGGCCTGTCAGTGATGAGGTTAGCCAGGTCAAGAAGAATATCCAACCGAGGGGTACAGCCTATGGAGTTTGACCATAATGCAGTAATTATGATTTGTCAAATCTCATGAAGAGGTAAAGTTTTAAAATAATAGTGGTGCCTGGCTGTTTTGGTTGCTGGAGTCTTAGGGTTGTTGAGTTTGAGCCCTGCATTGAGTGTGGAGATTGCTTAAAAATAAAATCTTAAAGAATAAAAAAACCACAAAAAACGGCTCTTTGGAGATAATAGTCATTTACATACCATACAGTTCACCTATTTAAAGTGTTCAATTCAGTGGCTTTTGGTATATTCCAGAGTTGTAAACCACCACCACAATGAGTTTTAGAACTTTTTCATTCACCTTCCCCACCTCCCTTACCAGTCCTAGTTAACCATTGACTTACCTTCCATCTCTATTTGTCTGTTCTGAACATTTAATACAAATGAAATATAGCGTTTTAATAAATGTGCATTTCTGTATGAATTGGTCCCTTTCCATGTAATCCTGGGAGTGGAGAGGTACCTTCATCATGTGTGTAAGCTCCAAGTTTAGAAGGATTTTAAGAGGCAGTTAATCTAAAATCCCTTATTCTATCTAAGCCTGGAAAGTAGTGGGAAAAGAGATTTTTTTTTTCCCTAGTAAAATCACAAGACTCATTTTGCTGACAGTTTTTTATATTCATTTAATTATTTGGTGACTCTCAACAAGTACACAATTTATGTTTCAACTTCTGCCATTGGGCCTAAATAAAGAACAGTACTTTAAGAGAAGTTGCGGGGGGGCACCTGGATGGCTCAGTCAGTTAAGCGTCAGACTCGATTTTGGCTCAGGTTATGATTTCGGGGTCCTGGGATAGAGCCCTGCATGGGGCTCTGCACTTAGGTCTGCTTGGATTCTCCCTCTGCCCTTCCCTTGCTCATGCGTTCTCTAAAATAAATAAATAAATGAACCTTTAAAACAAAAAAGGTTAAACATACTTAGTTCTTTTTTTAAAAAAGATTTTATTTTTTTAAAAGATTTTATGTATTTATTTGAGGGAGAGAGAGAGCAGACAAGTAGTTGGAGGGGCAGAGGGAGAGGGAAAAGCAGACTCCCCACTGAGCAGGGAGCCTGATGTGGGGCTCAACCCCAGGACCCTAGGATTGCGACCTGAGCAGAAGGCAGCCACTAAACCAACTGTGCTACCCAGGAGCCCCTAAAGATTTGATTAATAATCTCTGTACTCAAGTGGGGCTTGAACTCACAACCCAGAGATTAAGAGGTACGTGCTGTGCTGACTGAGCCTGCAAGGCACCACCTTAGTAAGTTCTGATCATTGCTGAGTGTAACGGGAAGCGTTACCTTATTGGTTCAATATGTTATACTCCTATTGTGCCACTCACCATTTATTTGATCAAAACTAGTGCTGCATAGGTTCATGGCACTGAACTTTTATTGCTACTGCATAGTGCTGGTGACCTTGTAGGCACTTAATACATGCTTATTGATTCCTGATCACTATGATCATAGATATTTTCATTGGCCCTACTAGTCCGTATTTGTCATCTTGTAATAATAACAGCTAAATTTATTGAGAGTTTTGTGATAAGTACTTAAATGTACTATCTTTTAAGGTAAAAGGATGCAATTTATTTTTGAGAATTTTCTGTAATTATCTCCATTGATTATGGTTTGACAGTTTTTTTTTTTTTTTAAGATTTTATTTATTTATTCACGAGAGACACACAGAGAAAGAGAGGCAGAGACACAGGCAGAGGGAGAAGCAGGCTCCATGCAGGGAGCCCGACGTGGGACTCGATCCCAGGTCTCCAGGATCATGCCCTGGGTTGAAGGCAGGTGTTAAACCACTGAGCCACCCGGGCTGCCCTGGTTTGACAGGTTTCTGATCATTTCTTTGTCTTTTTAAGATTATTTTGAATGACCGTTTTTTATGTCATATCTAAGGCACTTTCATGTCGCTGCCTTCTTGATCTTTCTGGGAGATAAGATTTTCACCAACTACATCCTGCTGTTGGGTGACAGCAATTGTAGATACATCTCTATTTCAGAGCATCTATATTTTAGAGAGGTTGAAGTGTTGTGTTTGTTTGTTTTATTTATTAAAGGGCATCTGGGAATTGATGAGGAAGGGATATTAGTTTGTTCACTCACTGTAATGCAGCCTCACTTTTTAGCTCATAAAATATTCACATGTATGCTTTGTTGCCTGAATGAATTTCAACATGATATTTCAACTTCTCAGGATTCCGTGTTTTGTTTCTTCTGTTTTGAATTTTGGTATGTCTCTATTTTATGGTAAAATTCAGATGTGATGTAACTTAGTTCAATACTAGAGAATGCTGGAAAGATAATTTAACTGCAATTTTCAGTTTTGTTTCCCTGTTTAAAAAATAAGATGGTTTATGCTGTCTATAATACTAGTTAAAAAAATAATACTTTGGTGGTTCCTTTCATATGTCTTGGGCACTAGTGAACACATACTGGTTTATTTGCAGAAGAGCCTCCAGCCATTAGTTTCCTCAGTCAGCAATATACAGATCACCATATTTTGTTCATTTGTTGGTAAAACTATTCCTTTCTAAATCATGTTGGTTTGGAGATTGATTTACTTATTACTTTGTTAGCTATATCTCTTTGCTTTCATTACACTTGCTTATTGTACTTTCCTTGCCTTTCTAATATGATATGTTTAGTGTGCTATGTAAGAGTGGAATCCATAACCACACTTGATGAACGAATAGTCGATAAAAATTCTAGAAGGTTCTGAATAAGGAGCCAAGGAAGCATGGAGTTTTAGTGCTAGGACCTTGCTATATTGATTTTTGCTGCTTAGAGGACTCTTGCTTCTTTCCTGGTTTTTGGACTCTGTTTCAGGTAGGTGATGTTTCTGGATAGCAGGTGGTATAACAGGGTGGTATAATTACCTTGTAGATGTTTAGCTTCCCCTGAATAATAGACCTCTAAAATTCTATCTTATTGGGATGCCTGGGTGGCTGAGCGGTTGAGCGTCTGCCTTTGGCCCAGGATGTGATCCTGGGGTCCTGGGATCGAGTCCCACATCGGGCTCCCTGCATAGAGCCTGCTTCTCCCTCTACCTGTGTCTCTGCCTCTCTGTGTCTCTCATGAATAAATAAAATCTTAAAAAAAAAATTCTATCTTATTAAGTCTAACTCAAGTGGATGGTGAAAAAGTAAGTGGATAGAAAAAAGGAAAAGAATTTTTTCTTGGATGACTCGATATTCTTAGTTCTTTTTTTTTTTTTTTTTGATATTCTTAGTTCTTAAGAGAACCATCATGAGGCACCTGGGTGGCTCAGTCCATTGAGTGGCTCAGGTCATGGTCTCAGGTCCTGGGATTGAGCCCTGCATGGAGCCCCGCATTGTGCATGCACTCTCTCTATCTCAAATGAATAAATACAATCATAAAAAAGAGAGAGAGAGAGAGAATAATCATGATCCCCAGCTTGTACACCAGCATTCCTGAATGCACTGGTGTGTTGTTTGTTGCGATACAGAGCCTAATGTAAGCCCACGAGTAGAAGTTAGAGGACTTTGACCATGGTGAGGCTGCATGCAAAATAGCCACCTTTGCCTATTATCTGGATATTTATATTTCAACTGGACCTCTGGTAATCGATTTTCTTTGAGGTAAAATTGTCTTTGTAAGTGCTGTTTTCTATGTTTATGTTAATGATAACTTAGACTATGTCTTGTATTTAATATTCCTGGCAATACGGAAACTTTGGTATACTTTCAGTAAATATTGGTTACAGTTTAGTCATACATTTCTTTATGGTTGCTGCAACTTTCCTGTTATAGAACTCATGGAGTTACAATGTCTTCAGAGCTGGAATGTCTTTGGGAATAATCTAATACCACTCTTAAATTTTGTGGATGACAGTGAGCTTGTGGCTTGTTTAAGCTGTGGATAGAATAGACTTCTTTTTGAATCTCATTCTGGTGTCTTTCCTGTTCATGTATATGCTTTCCTAAGTAAAACTTTTTTTTTTTTAAGATTTTATTTATTCATGACAGACACACAGAGAAAGGTGGAGACACAGGCAGAGGGAGAAGCAGGCTCCCTGTGGGGAGCCCGATGCAGTACTCGATCCCAGGACCCCAGGATCATGACCTGAGCCGACAGCAGATGCTCAACCACTGAGCCACCTAGGTGTCCCAAAATATTAGTAATTTAAAAAATGAGTGTGATTGAATATCACTTTAAAAAACGCTTTATTTTGAAATAATTATAGACTCATGGAGGGATCCCTGGGTGGCGCAGCGGTTTGGCGCCTGCCTTTGGCCCAGGGCGCGATCCTGGAGACCCCGGATCGAATCCCACATCGGGCTCCCTGCATGGAGCCTGCTTCTCCCTCTGCCTATGTCTCTGCCTCTCTCTCTCTCTGTGACTATCATGAATAAATAAATAAAATCTTTAAAAAAAAAAAAAAAAAATAGACTCATGGGAAATTGTGAAAATAGTGTAGGGAGTTCTGTGTCACTTTGATTCAGCTCTGCCAGTTGTATTATCTCACATAATATAACATTAATAACATTAAATCAGGAAGCTGGCATTTGTACAAGAGTGTTAAGTAGCCATATTCAGTTTTCATGGTTTTTAATGCACTCATTCATGTGTCTGTGTATGTAGTTTTGTGCAATTAATAACATTTCATGTCTAGATTCATTTTACCACCGCCAAGTCAGGATGCAGTACTGTTCCATTACTGCCAAGAAACTCCCTCATGCAGCTCAAGGTCTCCTCCCCAACCCCCATCCCTGTTTACTGGCAACCACTAATTTGATCTATCTCTATAATTGTGTCATTTTGAGAATGCTACATAAATGGAGTCCTACTGTATGTATCTTTTTGAGACTGATTTTTTTTTCACTCAGCACAGTGTCCTAGAGAACCATCCAAGTTATGGAACGTATCAGTAGTTCATTTCTTTTTATTGTTGAATAGTATCATTGTATGACTGTGCCACAGTACACAGTTTGATTATTCACCTGTTGAAGAACATATGAATTGTTTCCAGTTTTTGGCTGTTAGGAATAAAGCGGCTATGAACATTTATACATAGGTTTTTGTGTGAACCTAAGTTTTCATTTCTCTGGGATAAATGCCCAAGAGTGGAATTGCTGGGTTATGTTGTATGTGTATGATTAATTTTATAAGAAACTGCTGGACTATGTTCCAGACTATATGTTCTCTCCAGCAATGTATGAACAATCTGGTTTCTCCATAACTTGTTAGGATTAGGTATTTTCACGTTTTTTTTTTTTTTTTTTTATAATAGTCATTCTAAATAGTTGTGTAGTGATATCTCATTGTGGTTTTGATTTGCCTTTCCCTAATGGGCAAATTGTTTCCCTAATGAGCAAATTGGGTTGTTTTTCATTGTTGAGCTTTGAGAGTTCTTTCTATATTCTAGGTATAAAACCCTTTCAGTCCTCTGTCAGATATGTGATGGGCAAAATTTTCTTCCCATCCATAGCTTGTCTTTTCATCCTCTTAATTGGGTATCTTACAGAGCAAAAAAGTTTGAAGTTTTCATGTAGTGCATTCAATCATTTTTTTTTTTTAATGAATTGTGCTTTTAGTGTCACATCTATGGACTCTTCATCTAGTCCTATGTCTCAAAGATAATTTTTTCTTACGTTTTCTTCTAAAAGTTGTATAGTTTTACAATTTATAAGATAATCAGTCTTACCTCATAATCTTGATAAAATTTTGTTAGTTCTACCATTTTCTTGTTGCATGGTTGTATTTTGCTTTATTATATTAATCTGCCTTTCTTTGCAATAACTATTACAGATATAGCCAAGTATCCAGTTCTGATAGCTTTAAAATTTTTTTTTAAACATTTTAATTCCAGTATAGTGAACATACAGTGCTATTTTCATTTCAGGTGTGCAATATAGTGATTCAGCACTTCCATATATTACTCAGGGCTCATCAAGACAAGTGTACTCCTTTAATGCCTCTCCCCTATTTCCCCCATCAGCCCACTCACCTCCCCTCTGGTAGCTGTCGGTTTGTACTCTAGAGTTGAGTTATTTGGCTTGACTCTCTTTTTTTCTTTGTTAATTTTTGTGAAAAAAGATTTTATTTATTTGAGAGAGAGAGAGGGAGAGAAAGCACGAGCAGAGGGGAGGGGCCCAGGGAGAGGGAGAGGGAGAACCCTCTGGTGGGTGTATGTACTCCACTTTGAACTTAATACATTTTGAATCTCTAAATAGTAGGAACTGAGTAGGTCTGGTATGATTTTTTTCTCTCAAATATTTAAATTTATCTTAACATTTCCCAATTTCTAAAACCGTATCTTTGCCAGGGGTGCCTGGCTGGCTCAATCAGTAGAACTTGAGACTCTTGATCTCAGGGTGGTGAGTTCAAGCCCTACATTGGGCATAGAACTGACTTAAAAAAACAAAAACAACCCTCATATCTTTCCTTTTTTATAAATGTGTTGTTTTTGGGAAACACTCATTAAACTCAGTCAATATTAATTTTCCTTACTGTTAGGACCTGGGCCTTCTCTCTAACACCCATGTTTTCCCAGCTCTCCCTGGAGAATAATGTAAAAGAGGCAGGTTTTTCCTAAGAATTGTGCTTTGGTGCCAGAGGATCTTCAGCCAGCAGTCTTCACTACTTTGGTATCTATTTGACAAAAATAATTAAAGTTTGGTTTGTTTTATTGCATACTTTAGATTTTTATTCCTGGGTGTTGCAAATTTTGGCACAAAATCAAAAGTGAGACATACAACTATCCTTGCAAAGACTAATTTTATATGGTCTGTAATGGCAGTAGTTTAACGTGCAATAAAATAAGTTGTATGAAAAATTTTGAGTATGTGTTCGCATGCATTTTCCTAGTGAGAGGTCCATAGGTTCATCAGATTTCAAAGCAGAGGCCACGATCCCGAGAAGATTAAAAATGGCTGCTCTAGAGGTAAAAGTTCAATCAAGACATTTGCCAACAATTTAACACCAAGGCTTTTGCTGTCAATCACAGACCCTTTCCCTGATCTCCATCCTGTGTCCGCAGCCTTTTTTTCAGGACATAAAAAGGAAATTCTTGTTTCCCAAGTGTTTAGGGGAGAGTGAAGGAACATCTTAAGAGCTCATTATTATTATTATTTTTAAAGATTTTATTTATTTATTCATGAGAGAGAGAGGCAGAGACACAGGCAGAGGGAGAAGCAGGCTCCATGCAGGGAGCCTCATGCGGGACTCAATCCTGGGTCTCCAGGATCACGCCCTGGGCTGAAGGCAGGTGCGCTAAACCGCTGAGCCACCCAGGGATCCCCATAAGAGTTCATTATTAAATGAGACTGGATACCTGGAGGTCAATTATACTGCTCCAGTAAACATTTTTTTCAAATAGGATCCATTCCTATATGGTTGATGGGATCCTGAAAAATGATTTGTCACATATGTCAAGATATATTAAAATGTTGATAATCTCTCATCCAATATATTATGCCTCGGGAAATTTATCTGAATGCTTGAAATAGTTATAAAAACAATTTACATGTTCAAATCTGGAGCCTAGAATTATACAATTTTGGAAGGAATCTAAAAATCATGTGATTTTAGACTTATTTCTTAACTTACTATCATATGACCTCTTCTCATATGCCAAAGCATGGGGTGGAGAGATTTAAAAACTTTAAACAAAATCATGCACAGAGATTTCTAATGATGACAGGAGAGATGGTTTTGATTGAAGTAGGGGGTAAGAAAAGGCTTTTTCCCTTTACCCCAAAACACACACACGTATGTGCGCATGTGCACATGCATACGTGCAAATAGAGGGTAATGAGGGCTTTAGAAACAGTCCAGTGGAGGCTGTGCTCTCTGAATCCTGGTTCCACTGGTTTGGTTCCACAAACATTATTATAAGAGTATCTCTTATAAGCCTGGCAGTTTGGGTTGTTATTCAGAGTCTCCAAGTGCCACGGGTAGTCTCAGATTCCTCATGTATAAAATGAGTAAAACATGATTTCCCTCATAGAGTTTTTGTGGGGATTAAATGAAAAGATACAAATGAAGCACATGGCATTGTGCTTGTGGCAGGCAGAGGAATGGCCTGCCTCCCTTCCACATCTTCATCCCTGGAACCTGTGAACGTTATGCGACACAGCTGAAGGGCATTCAGATTTCAGGTGGAGTTAGGGTTGATACTCAGCTAATTTTAAACTAAAGTATCCTGGTTATCAGGTGGGCCTATTGTAATCACAAGGGTCTTTTTTTTTTTTTTTTTTTAAGATTTTATTTATTCATGAGAGACACAGAGAAGCAGAGATATAGGCAGAGGGAGAAGCAGAGAAGCAGACTCCCCACAAGGAGCCTGATGTGGGACTCGATCCCAGATTCCAGGATCACGCCCTGAGCCAAAGGCAGAAGCTCAGTCTCTGAGCCACTCAGGCATACCTCACAAGGGTCTTTAAAACAGGTAGGAGACGGAAGAGTCAGGACCCAAGAGATGGCGTCAGGAGAAGGAAATGAACATTTACTGGTGGCTTTGAAGATAAGAGGGGGCCAGGAGCCAAGGAATGTGGGCAGCCTCTCTAAATTGGTAAAGGCAAGAAAACGGATTCCCCATAGAGCTTCCAGAAGGGAACCCTGCTCTGCCAATGCTTTGGTTTGAGCCCAATAGGACCTGGGCTATTTTGGACTTCTGACTCCTGGAACTCTGAGATAATGAATTTCTGTTATTTTAAAGTTTGTGATCATTTGTCACTGCAGCAATTGATTGCACTGCAGGAAACTGATATAGTGCTTGCTTAATAAATGTTAGGGGTTAACTAAGCATTCTTTCTCTCAAAACCATCTGCTGAATTTAATCCTTATCTACTTCAACATATCCCTGTACCTAGTTTTCTCTTTTCAGAAAGACAAATGCCCTTTATCTTCTTTCCACGGGAGCCCCAGGATCTCTTTCCTTCCCCATTTTCTGTCCCCTCCTGTAACTTCATTTTTTCTTGTCTTTTTGCCCATTACCTTAAAATACACACAGAGCTATCACCTCTTGGAGAAGTCTCTGCTTGATGCTTTCCCTTTTCGTTACCACACTGTCATCCACTCCCGAGAACCACAGGACCTTAAAATGTCTTCACATTTATCAGATAACTTCCTGTTTAATTTTTTTTTTTTTTTTTTTTAGATTTTCTTTATTTGACAGTGTGCACACACAAACAGGGGGAACAGGAGAGGGAGAAGCAGGCTTCCCACTGAGCAGGACTCTGGCATCATGACCTGAGTTGAAGGCAGACCCTTAACCGACTGAGCCACGTAGGCACCCCTATTTTCTGTTTAATTGTGTACAGGTTTATAACTATTATATGTGATATAAATTCACATAAGAATTTGAGTGCTTACCTTTCCATAAGCATTATATACTATGTTGGTTCATATGAGTTTAGAAAAAGAATGAGAACGCTTCGCTTCTCTGTGGGATCCTATTGCAGACAATAAGTAAATTAGTAAACAGTAATAAGCAGTAAATACTAAGCATCAGGTGTCAAGGCAAGCAGTAAGGACAGTACTAGGTATCGTTAGAGGGCAAGGTAGGGAGAGGCTGTTTTAGACTGGGATAACCTCTGAAGGCTTTTTTTAAAAAGATTTTATTTATTCATTCATGAGAGACACACACACACACACACACACACACAGAGAGGCAGAGACCACAGGCAGAGGTAGAAGCAGGCCCTATGCAGGGAACCTGATGTGGGACTCGATCCCGGGACTCCAGAATCACGCCCTGAGACAAAGGCAGGCGCCAAACCTCTGAGCCACCCAGGGATCCCCCGCTGAAGGCTTTATAGGAGAATTTCTTGAGTGAGGAATGTACTCTTACAGGAATTGGGGAAATTAGTTTCAGTAACATAACCCGTGTTATTAGAAACACAAAACTTCTTAAAATTTACTCATTTTTTTTGTGAACATATGTGGAAAATATTTTTTTTACTGTTGAACTTTAATGGTTGAGGAGAGACCCCTGGAGAATTTAAAAGATGTATAGCTCTAAATTACAGTAAATTTACAACACATTTATCTTGATAATCTCAAGTATAACATGAGATCTTTATTTCCTCTGTTGCCTTGAGTGATACATACTGCTTTTTCATTGTATTATGTTTGATGTTAACTATATAAATCTGAAAATATGATTTGAAATGTAGTATGACCTAATCTCAGGTCATTGTGTTTTATGCACTAAAAACCTTGATTACATGGGATCCCTGGGTGGCGCAGCGGTTTGGCGCCTGCCTTTGGCCCAGGGCGCGATCCTGGAGACCCTGGATCGAATCCCACGTCGGGCTCCCGGTGCATGGAGTCTGCTTCAGTCTCTGCCTCTCTCTCTCTGTGTGACTATCATAAATAAATAAAAATTAAAAAAATAAAAACCTTGATTACATTTTTAAAGGGAAGTATTATATGGGCTCACTAGAGACAATTATGTTAGACTTACCTTCTTCTTAAGTAGGATTATTAAACTTTGGGTCAGGAGAGTGTAGAGGATAACCGTATAAACGAATTTCTGCCAGTCATTCTATAATATTTCTGTGGACGAGTGGAAGAATGTGGACTAGATGACCATAAAATTAGTTGGAGATGTGATTAGTTGAGTAAGTCACTTTAAAAATTAGTGAATAGTGAATTGATGACCGTTGGAGAAAAATTTCTCTTCCTGAAAGTTAACTGTCCATGTTTTTGTAACATGAATAGAAACATTGATACTATGCTTGTCACATTTTTGGATGAAATGAATTTGTTAGGGTTAACTTTTGAAAATATTTCTGATTGAAATGGTGGGCCAATGCTAACATGATAACCTACTGGAGCTTGATAGGAAGCTCCAGGTTGAGAAAACAGCTGCATTAATTATTGGGACGAAGAAGATGTGGTTGAATACAAACAACTTACATATTTTAATTAGTGTAATCAATTCTGTATGGATATAAAATATAATGTGACTAGGAGGAAGGCTGCACAGACTTCTAGTGTGGACTAATAGGAGAAGGTTCAGAAGATGAAAGGTGGTAGGCTTAATCTGTACCATCCAGACAACACCTGGAATATCGTGTTGTTCTGGATGTCATATTTGAGAATGAATCAGGAAACCACAAATCAGACCTGTTGGTGAGGATATGGAGACATTGTTACCCTTGTATGTTGCTGGTAGAAATGTAGAAGGGTATAGCTGCTGTGGAAAACAGTTCGGTGGTTAGATAGTTAAATCTAGAACTAAGATATGAACCAGATAGTCCACTCCTACGTATGTACCCAAAAGAACTGGAAACAGGTATTCAGACAGTTGTACATGAATATTTATCATAGTTCTGTACTTACATAGCAGTGTACATTAGCAAAAAGGTAGAAACAACCCAAGTGTACATCAACTAATGAATGGAGATATGCCATGTTTTGGTTATCCACTCAATGGAATATTATTCAGCCCTAACAGTGAGGTACTGATAAATGCTACAGAGTGCATGAACCTCAAAAACCTTATGCTAAGAAGCTGGAAACAGAAGAGGATCTGTTATGTGATTTCATTGATGTGAAATATCCAGGGCCGTTAAATCCACACATAATAAATCAGATTGAGTGATTGCCAGGGCCACGGGAACAAGAAATGACTGCTTGACGGATATGGTTTCTTCTTGGGATGGTGAAAATGCTTTGGAACTAGATAGAGGTATTAGTTGCAAAACATTGTGAGTGGCCTATGTGGTGTTGAGCTGTGCACTTTAAAGTGGTTACTTATCTGGTTTTCACCTTATAGTGTCAGTAAGAAATCAAATGGTTAGTACTGGGAATCCTGAAATAAGCCCCATGATTAATAGATTTATTTATTATTATTTTTTAACAAATGTGCCAAGAAAATTCAATAGGGAAAGAATGGTCTTTTTGGTGCTGAGACACCTTGAGATTTGAGATATACATGCAAAAGAAGAAATTTGAATTGCTTCTTCCTCACATCATACACACAGATTAACTAAAAATGGATCATAGACCTAAATAACATCAGAAATGACAAAATTCTTAGAAGAAAATGAGTAAATCTTAATGACCTTGGCTCTGCCTTAGGACAAGCCACAGAGAATAAAATAGATAAATTGGACTTTATCAAATTAAAAACTTTTGTGCCTCAAAGGATACCATTAAGAAAGTGAAAAGCCAAACCATAAAATTGGAGAAAATATTTGTAGTTTCTGTCTAATGAGGGACTTGACTCTAAGGTCTATAAAGAACTCTAACAACTCAGTGATAAAGATAATCTAACTAAAAACGATGAGTAAACTGGTATATTTTATGGTATGTGAATTATAGCTCAAAAACAGTTAAAAATGATAGAGATTTCTAGTCATAAGGGATTCAAAATTAAAATCCTACACTTAGGGCACCTAGGTGGCTCAGTTGGTTAAGCCTTTGGCTCTGGTCATGATCCTGGGAACGAGTCCCCAGTCCCACATTGGTGGCTCCCTGCTCTGCGGGGAGCCTGCTTTTCCCTCTGCCCCTCCCCCTGCTTGTGTTTTCTCCCTTTCTCTCTCTCTGTTAAATAAGTAAAATCTTAAAAAAAAAAAAAAAAAATCCTACTCTTTCCCCATTGCTGCTGCTTTTTGCTTTTGCCCTCCTGCACTACAGCTTCCAATTTCTGTCCCCGGTGCTTTTTATACTGACAAGTTTGAGAATATTTACATTCTCTTCTGTAACCTTAATGAAGTCTTTGGTGCTTTGTGTTTATGTTGGTCTGATGGCTTTTAATTAATTGTGCAAATATTCCGGAGCAAAGAAGTAAGTTACGGTGACATTTCCTTCTCTTTATGCCAGAGTCATGACCCCATGCCCATAGGAGGAGGATGTTCATAGCATCAAAGACAAATAGATTCTCTTTCTGTAACCCATCAGCTGCTCAAAGTCCTGTCACATTTTTCCACACTTGAACCAGGACTTTCTTTTTCTAGTATTTTTATTTTTTAAGTAATCTCTATGGCCAATGTAGGGCTCAAACTCATGACCCTTAGATCATCAGGAGTCATGCTCTACCAACTGAGCCACACAGGTGCCCGAGAACCATGACTTTCTTGAATAGATTTTTTCCCCCTGGTGTATTACTTTGGTTCTTTTGGCAATGTTTTTGCGGAATATCGGAGTATTGAACCATAGGTGATTTAGCTGATCATCTTGGCCTTTCTTTTATTGTTGGTGGTTACTGTTGCTCCAGGCATCTTTTTCTCACTTACTAAAAGCTGAGAAGGGGATAGGATGGGCCCTGATTCTTTTAGATCTTCCGTACCCCCCCCCAACGCCCCTTTAAAAAAAAAAAACTTAGTTTTGAAAAATTTAAACTTACAAAATTGTGAAAATAGTAATGTGCACTGTTGTCTAATTTTTACGTTGATTCCTCAGTTATAAACCTTTTGCTATATTTCCTTTTCCCTTTATCTCTGTCTCTATATAGTTGTTTTTTTTGGGAATCTTTTAGAACACTGGAGAGATAACTCTAAATGCTTTACTGCGTATCACCTGTGAAAAGGACTTTCTCATGTGATCATGGAACGATGATTATATTCAAGAAATTTAACACCTGAGTTCCCTGGGAAGCAGATGCTGAGGTCAGGAGTAGGATTGCACAGAAGTAAAAGAAAGAAGCAGGAATGGGCAAGTGGAGCGGTCAGATTGTGATGATGGCCTGTCTGCCAGAAGCAGCAGCAGATCTGGAGTCAAGATTGTCCATTAGAAGAGTTCTGTGTTGGCTAGAAATTCCTTGGCCTCTACCTTGCCTTTCTTAGTTATGAGCTTGAGCTGTTCAGAGATTGAGACCTCCTGACAGCTGAAGCCACTTTGATGAAGCTAATAGCTTACTCACACTCCTCACACCTGGTGGTGAGTCTTTGGATGTGGGTGGTACATTTCCATGTCTACCATGATATAGTGCTATTATCTAATATACAGTCTATATTCAGATTCACCAGTTGCCTGATAAGACCCTTTATAGCACATTTCCTCCCCATCAGATCTCTTTTTCTTTCTTTCTTTCTTTCTTTCTTTCTTTCTTTCTTTTTTTTTTTTTAGATCTCTTTTTCATTTTAGAAAGTCTTTCAAGTTGCTCCCCAGGTGATTTTCCTGTAGTCTCATTGGCCTGAAATGAATCACTTCTGTACAATGGGACAGGAGAGATTGCTCAGGCCAATTGCTGGCAAAGGAGAATGGGATTTCCAGGCTTACTTTAGACTTGCAGGGACTTCATCCCCCTGGATCTGGGAGAGAGGCTACCTTTTCTAATCATGTGCTTCTCACCTGATAACTTAAAAAAAAAAAAATAAATTTAGGTTTCTTTAGTAAGGGAGAAGGGAGGAACACTGGGCAGACAATTAGCAGCATTCTGTAGGAATTCTATGTTGCATATGCATTGTTTTTTCTATTGAGAAGCATATGCATTCCTGTCATTAAACTAGCGTCTTAGTTATTCTGTCTTTTGAATGGAATCCACTCCTTTCTTCCTTTTATGGAGTTTGCTAATTTTCTGTTTTAAAAGGATGAATTATTGTCTAGTCCTGCTGCACAGCTGCCATCCTGGGACGTCTTTTTCATTTCACTCTTGGATCATTTCCACAGTTTCTTGTGTTCTCACATCTATTTTATTGGTTTTCATCCTTGTTGCTAGAGAATACCCTCAAGTAATGTCCTTACTTGCCTGAAAGTGTCTTTATTCTGCTTTCTTACTTGATGGATCATTTGGATTTAAAAATCTAGGTCAGAATTATTTCACTTTAGAAATTTCTGAGGCATTGCTCTGTCTTCTGCAATTGAGAGTTTCTGATTTTAGTCAGATTCTTCATTTTAGTCATTTTTCCTCAAATCATTTAGAATCTTTTCTTGGTGTTTGTGTAATTTCCCAAGATTTGCCTAGATGTTTTTTTCATGGAACAGAAGGTAGGTCACTTCCCCTCATTTATCACCTGGCTCCCTGTCTTAGAAGTGTCCTTTATTACTAATCTTTTTTTCTGGGCAATTTCACCACCAATGTGGATGGTTCATCAGATGCCTTTGACAGACCATGTATTTAATAATGTGGCTCAGCCTTAAGCCAAATGTGTTAATTCCGTTCTCCTTGTTCATGATTGGTTTCAGAATAGTGACACATCAAGGAAGTCTGTTGGGAGTCAGGTTTCCTTTGACATATGAAGGTACAGCCCTTTTGGGTGTTGTCATATGAGCTCATGATACTTGGAGCTGCTGCAGCCATCTTGGGTTGAAGAGAGTGAGAATGACCCTCGTCTCAAAATTGTCTAAGATGGAACTCCTGATCTCCAGCCCTTCCCCCACCCCAGTTTTTCACTCCATCTTTCCAGTTGCTAAGGCCCAAAATTTTGGTGTTACGCCTAACTTCACTCTTTTACATTCCACATTTGGTTTATTGGAAGATCCTGTGAGCTCCTCCTTCAAATGACCTTTACAGTTTTACTGTTTTTTCCTATTTACCCCTAGTGCCATCGTGGTCCAAGCTACCACTGTTTCTGGCCTGAGTTACTGCAATAGAGCAGTGCCTACCCAGGGGATTTTATTGGGAGGCAGTCAGACCTGGGGCCTGTGTCCATATTTGACATCACATTTACCTAGGAGAATATGGGCCAGCTTACCAGCAGAGAGGCACAAACATCCTTCCCCCCCCCCCCCCCCCGAGGATTGGGGGCGGTTCTTGTAGCTTTGCGGAAGGAGAAGAGCAGCGGTGTCTCGCTGGCTCAGTTGGTGGAGCAAGCAGCTCTTGATCTCCGGGATGTGAGTTCAAGTCCTATGTTGGGCCTAGAACTTACTTTAAAGCAAAATCTATATAAAAAGAAAACGAGAACGCCAGAACTATCCTATCCCCTGCCTCTCCTTCCAGGTGAAGCTTAGGTGTGGGTAAAGAGGCGCACAGGAGCTGGTCCGTCGCTCACCCGGCTCAGGGCCCCTGCGAGGTGCGGTGCGCAGCGGGTTCAGGTGAGCGCGCCGCGGGCAGCCCCGAGCTGCAGCCGCCCCCAGGTTCAAGGTTCCTCCCAGGCCCAAGCAGCCCGCCCGTGGGTCACTATTACCGTGAGCCGTGTTGCCTGGTGACACAGCTGACACTGACATTCCGTGGTTTCCCGGGGAACAGAGCTTTCAGGAAGTTAACTGAATCCAAGAGCAGTTTCTCCGGCCGAAGGACCAGGGTTTCCCTGACCGTGGGTCACAGCCACGCTCCTGATCCCCACCTGGCTGACTCGTCAGTTCTTTGTTCGCCTGTGTGCCGTACACCTGTTCACTCACCTGTATTCCAGTTAAAGATTGCAACCCCCGGGGCAGCCCGGGGGCTCAGCGGCTTAGTGCCGCCTGCGGCCCGGGGCGTGACCCCGGGGTCCGGGGATCGAGTCCCGTGTCAGGCTCCCTGCATGGGGCCTGCTTCTCCCTCTGCCTGGGTCTCTGCCTTTCTCTCTGTCTCATGAATAAATAAATAAAATCTTAAAAAATAAATTAAAAACTAAAGATTGCAACTCCTACCAGCCTGGTGCTTGACAATCCATGATTCTTTTTTTTTTTTTTTTAATAGCTTCTTTCACCTTTTCCTACCCTGTAATTTTTAATTTACCCAGTTTTATTTATCATCTCCCATTGTTACATGTGATCTACAGGAGGCCAGCCTTCTTAGGTGTCTTACTTTTCATTGTCATAGCCCAACTGCTGGGGACAGTACCTAGAGCATCGTTGATGCTCCATAGTTTTATTTTTCATTTTCTGTATTTTTTTCTAAAGATTTATTTGGTAGAGAGTGGGTGTGGGGCAGAGGGCGAGGGAGAGAGCCGATCCTCAAGCAGACTCCCTGCTGAGCGCAGAGCCAGGTGGTAGTCCGGCTCAGTCCCACCACCCTGAGATCATGACCTGAGCCCAAATCAAGAGTCTGACTCTCACTGACTGAGCCGCCCAGGCATCCTGCTGCTGCTGCTGCTGCTTCCTTTTTTTTTTTTTTTTTTAAGATTTTATTTATTTATTCTTGAGAGACACGTAGAGGCAGAGACACAGGCAGAGGGAGAAGCAGGCTCCCTGTGGGGAACCGGATGCAGGACTCGATCCCAGGACCCAGGGTCATGCCCTGGGCATAAGGCAGGCGCCACACCACTGAGCCACCCAGGGATCCGATGCTTAGTATTTATAAATAAATGAGCACACCTTTACCAAGGGCTTACTGTGTGCTGAGTGTCTTAACATACATTAATTTTCATGAAACTCTCGAAAATAGGTACTTTTATTACCTCCTTTTTAAATAAGTGTGGAAACAGAGAGGTTAAGAAACTTACCTCCTGTTTCAAAAGTCCTGAGTGAATCCTCCCCTCCCCCCCAGTCTTCCAGGCTGTCTTTGGAGCCTGAGCTCTTTAACCGATACACTGCAGTTAAGCATCTTTCTGCATAAGCAATTTTTTAACCTGTTTTTGGATTATTTCGTAAATTTCCCTTTGGGTTAGAGGTTATGAACATTTTAATAGTCTTGACACATGTAGCCCAATTATTTTCCAGGATCTCGTCAACCATATGTGAATGTATCCTTTAAAAAACAAAGCTTGGGGTGATTTAATTGACTTCTAGTTGTCCTCTTTCATCTAATAATGAGCTCCTAGGTTGTTCCCTTGTACTTTTCTGAATACTTGGGTGACAGTAAATTATTTTTATGTCTGTGAGAAGGAGCTCCATACACAGGATGGAATATTTCCTAAATAATGGTGATAGAACCCTTAGTATTAAGTAGCGGGTGGATGTCTTGATTTAACTTATACCTAAGAACTTGTCATTTTCGGGCTTATCTGGATAACGGCTCCTTTTGAGAATCTGGTAACTCTGGACCTCTCACGAGAAGATGCTTATAAACACATGCTTTAACAATTTCCACGCAACATGCTGTATTGTAAATTATTTTCCATCACAGGCTACAGAAAACCCATCTTTGTAAAGATTTCGATCTCGTTTTTGTGTAAAATTATTTGCTACATCCAGGAAAAAAAAAACAACCAAATTTTTGATAAGACAAAATATCCTTTATTTTTGAAAGTTAATTTTAATGGAAAGGCCAGTTTATGATTAAGCTGAAAGTCTGGCATTGTCTTTGATATAGCTATACATATGTTATTTAAAAAAATTTCCAAACATTTTGCTTTTTAGTTTTAATGGCAACCAAAGCTGAAAACTTGTTTTGTGGGAACAATTAGAATCAGAGCTAGATCAGATAAGACAAGAGGGTTTTTTTCTTTTTCCCTCTTTAAAAATTTTTTGAAAAAAATCTATTTTTTAAGGACATTATTCTCTATAGGGACTTCTTTTTTTTTAAGAGCAGCTTTTGATTCACAGAAAAATTGAAAGTACAGATTTCCCATATACCCACTGTTCATACTCCTCTGTCCTCTCCCTCATTATCAGTATTCCCTGCCAGAGTGGTCCCTTTGTTATAATTGAGGAACCCACATTGTCACATAATTACCCAGAATCCCCAGTTTACATTAGGGTTTGCTTTTGGCATTGTATATTCTATGGATTTGGATAAATGTATATTGATATGTATCCATTATCATATCATGCAGACTATTTTCATTGCCCTGAAATCTGTGCTTGCTGTTTATCCCTCTTCCTTAACCCCCATAGTTTTGCCTTTTGCAGGGTGTCCCACAGTTGAAATCAGTATGTAGCTTTTTCAGATTTGCTGCTCCCGGTTAGCATTATATATTTAAAGCTCCTATTTCTGGGCTTGATAGCTCATTCTTTCTAGCGCTGAATGATAGTCCATTGTCTGGATGTACCACAGTTTATCCATTCTACCGAGGAACATCTTAGTGACTTCCAAGTTTTGGCAGTTGTGAATAAAGCTGCCTTAAACATCTGTGTGCAGATTTTTGTGTGGACGTGTTTCCTGTAAATACCAAGGAACACAATTTCTGGGTCATATGGTAAGAGTATATTTAGTTTTCTGAGAAACCTCCAAACTGTCTTCCAAAGCAGTATTTCCATTTTGCATCCCCACGTGCAGTGAGTGAGAGACCTTGTTGCTTTACTTCCTTCCCAGCATTTGTTGTTGTCAGTTGTTCCAGGTTTTGGCTCTAATAGAAGTTCAGCAACATCTCGTTGTAATTTGCATTTTCCTGTTGGCATATGATGTGGAGCATCTTTTCATGTGCTTATTTGCAGTATGCATATTTTTAGTTAGAGGTCTGTTAAGGTCTCTGGCCCATTATTAGGGAGAGAGAGAGAGAGAGAGAGAGAGAGAGAGAGATAGAGAGATATCACATGTGTGTGTGGAGGGAGTGGAGAAGGGGAGGGAGAGGGAGAGAGAATCTCTGTGCAGGTCTCGATCTTATGACCCTGAGATCATGACCTGACCTGAAACCATTTTAAGATTTTATTTTTATTTATTCATGAGAGACAGAGAGAGAGAGAGAGAGAGAGAGAGAGAGAGAGGCAGAGACACAGGCAGAGGGAGAAGCAGGCTCCATGCAAGGAGCTTGACGTGGGACTTGATCCTGGGTCTCCAGGATCATGCCCTGGGCTGAAGGCAGCACTAAACCGCTGAGCCACCAGGGCTGCCCCATTTTGGCCCATTTTTAAATCAGATTGTTTTCCTATTAGTTTTAAGATTTCTTTGTGTAATTCAGATAACAGTCCTTTATTAGGGGGTGTGTGTGTGTGTGTGTGTGTTGGAAATATTTTTTCCTAGTCTGTAGCTTGTCTTCTCATTCTCTTGACATTGTCTTTTGCACAGTATGATTTCATTTTAATGAAGTTACTTATCAATTATGTCTCTCATAGATTGTTCCTTAGGTATTTAAAAAGTCATCACCATATCCCAGGTCATCTAGGTTTTCTCTTTTGTCATTTTCTAGTTTTATAGTTTATTTCACATTCAGGTCTGTGATCCATTTTTTTTTTTAAAGATTTATTTATTTATTTATGACAGAGAGAGAGAGAGAGAGAGAGGCAGAGACACAGGAGGAGGGAGAAGCAGGCTCCATGCTGGGAGCCTGACGCAGGACTCCATCCGGGGACTCCAGAATCGTGCCCTGGGCCAAAGGCAGGCGCTAAATCGCTGAGCCACCCAGGGATTCCCCTGTGATCCATTCTGAGTTAATTTTTGTGAAGGGTAAAAAGTCAGTGTCTAGATTTTTTTTTTTTTCACGTTGATATCCAGTTGTTTTAGCCCATTTGTAGAAAAGACTCTTTGCTGCATTGTATTGCTTTTGTTCCTTTGTCAAAGATCAGTGTGGCTGTGTTTATGTTTGTTTCTAGGTTCTCTATTCTGTTCCTTTGATGTTCCCCAATATTATACTGTAATATTGATTTTCTTAGGTTTAAATCTTGAAGTTGGATAGTGTCAGTCTTCCAACTTTGTTCTTGTCCTTCAATATTAGCTATTCTGAGTTTTTTTGCCTCTCTGTATAAACTTTAGAGTCAGTTTGTTAATATCTACAAAATAACATACTGGGATTTTGATTGGGATTACATTGAATCTATAGATTAAATTGTGAAGAACTGACATCTTAACAATATTGAATCTTACTGTCCATGAACATGGACTGTCTCCATTTATTTAGTTTTGTGATTTTCCTCATATAGGTCTTGTGAACATTATGTTAAATTTATACTTAGGTATTTCATTTTGGGGGGATGCTAATGTAAATGGTCTTGTGTTTTTAATTTCAAGTTCTGCTTGTTCAGTGCTGATATATAAGAACACAGCTTTTATATATTAACTTTGTATCCTGCTACCTTGCTATAATTGCTTATTAGTTCCAGGTGTGTGTGTGTGTGTGTATTTTGGTTTTCTATTTAGTGATCAATCATGTTATCAGTAAACAGTTTTATTTCTTCCTTCTCAATCTGTATATAATTTATTTTCTTATTGCATAGCTAGGACTTCCAGTACAATGTTGAAAAGGAGTGGTGAAAATGAACATCTTGCCTTGTTCTTGATCTTACTGGAGAAACTTCTAGTTTTTCACCATTAAGTGTGATGTCAGCTGTAGTGTTTTGTAGATGATCTCTATCAAGTTGAAGAAGTTGCCCTCTACTCCTATTTTACTGAGAGTTTTTATCATGAAGGTGTGTTGGATTTTGTCAGATGCTTTTCCTGCATTCATTGGTATGGTCATGCAATTTTTCTTTTTAGCCTATTAATGTGATAGAGTACATTAATTGATTTTCAGATGTCTTTTGGCTGGCCTCTAATGGCTGCATATAATGAATTAGGAAGTATACCCTCTGCCTCTAATTTTTGGAAGTTATTGTAGAGAATTGTTATAGTTCTTCCATAAATGTTTAGGAGAATTCACCTGTGAACACATCTGGGCCTAGTGTTTTCAGTTTCAGAATAATAATTCATTTAATTTTTATTATTATTATTTTTAAAGATTTTATTTATTCATTCATTTGAGACACATAGAGAGAGGCAGAGACACAGGCAGAGGGAGAAGCAGACTTCACACAGGAAGCCTGATGTGGGACTCGATCCCAGGTCTCCAGGATCACGACCTGGACCGAAGGTGGTGCTAAACCCCTGAGCCACCCGGGCTGCCCCAATTCATTTAATTATTGATCAAATTTTGAAAAATAAATATAGGGCCATTCAGATTATATTTTCAAATAATTAGTCCATTTCATCTAGGTTATTAAATTTGTGAGCATATACTTGTTCATTGTATTTCTTTATTCTTTTTTTTTTTTTTGTATTTCTTTATTTTAATTTTCATGGGCTCTGTAGTGATGTCCCCTCTTTCATTTTTGATATTAGTAATTTGTGTCCTCTCTCCTGTTTTTCTTAGCCAGCTGTTGGTTTCATTGATTTTTCTCTATTGATTTCATGTTTTCAATTTCATTGATTTCTGCTCTAATTCTTATTATTTCTTTCTTTCTGATTACTTTGAATTTAATTTGCTCTTCTTTTTGTAGTTTCCTAAAGTGGAAACTTAGATCGCTGATTTTAGTTCTTCTTTTCTAGTATACACATTGATTACTATAAATTTCTTTCTTTTTTTTTTTATAAATTTTTATTTATTTATGATAGTCACAGAGAGAGAGAGAGAGAGAGAGAGAGAGAGAGAGGAGAGAGAGGCAGAGACACAGGCAGAGGGAGAAGCAGGCTCCATGCACCGGGAGCCTGACGTGGGATCCGATCCCGGGTCTCCAGGATCGCGCCCTGGGCCAAAGGCAGGCGCCAAACCGCTGCACCACCCAGGGATCCCTGATTACTATAAATTTCTACCTAAGCACTGCTTTTGCTACATCCCACAAATTTTAAGTATTTTCATTTTCAATTTAAAATATTTTTTGAGATTTCTTCTTTGGCTGTGTATTATTTAGAAGTGTGTTCTTTAATCTCCAAGTATCTTGTTATTTTCTCTAGTTGTCATTTTTTTTTTTTTTTTAGATTTTATTTATTTATTTATTCCTGAGAGACACAAAACAGAGAGGCAGAGATATAGGCAGAGGGAGAAGCAGGCTCCTTGCCTGATGTGGGACTTGATGCCAGGATCCAGGGATCATGACCTGAGCCAAAGGCAGACATTCAACCACTGAACCAGCCAGGTGCCCCTCTTCTTTTTTTTTCTTTAAGATTTTATTTATTTATTTGAGAGAGAGAAAGATTGAGCATGAGCAGGGGGAGGGGCAAAGGGAGAAGCAGTCTCTCTACTGAGCCCAGAGCCCTATATGGGGCCTGATCCCAGAACGCTGGGATCATGACTTGAGTTGAAGGCAGATGCTTAGCTGACTGAGCCATTTAGGCACCCCTCCAGTTATCTTTCTGTCGCTGATTTCTGGTTTAATTCCACTGTGAACTAACAGTAGACGTTGTAGGATTTTTGTTATCTTAGGTTCGTTAAGTTATATTTTGTGGGCCTGAATGTGGTCTGTTTGGTGAATGTTCCATTTGTGCTTGGGAAGAATGTGTATTCTGGTCTTGCTGAATGAAGTAGTCTAGGGATGTCAATTATATCCAGCTGATTGATGGTGTTATAGAATTCAACTATGTCCTTATCGATTTTCTGCCTGCCGAATCCGCTCATTCCTAAAAGAGGAGTGTTGATGTCTTCAGCTATAATAGTAGTGACATTTATTTCTCCTTGCAATTTTATCATTTTTGGCTTATGTATTTTGATCTGTTGTTAAGCATATACACATTGAAGATTATTAGATCTTGGAGAATTGACACTTTTGTCACTACGTAATGGTCCTCTATCCTTGATAACTTTCCGTGCTTTTAAATCTGCACTGTATGAAAGTAATATAACTGTTCCATTTTTCTTTTGATTAGTGTTAGCATGGTATATCTTTCTTTCTTTTTTTTTTTTTTAAATTTTTTATTTATTTATGATAGTCACAGAGAGAGAGAGAAAGAGAGAGAGAGAGAGGCAGAGACACAGGCAGAGGGAGAAGCAGGCTCCATGCACCGGGAGCCCGATGTGGGATTCGATCCCTGGTCTCCGGGATCGCGCCCTAGGCCAAAGGCAGGCGCCAAACCGCTGCACCACCCAGGGATCCCTGCATGGTATATCTTTCTCCATGAAGTTGCTATTTTTTTTAGGTAGACTTTATGCCCAATGTGGAGCTTGAACTCATGACCCTGAGATCTAGAGTCGCGTGCTGAACTGACTGAAACAGCCAGGAGCTCCTCCATGCAATTACTTTTAATCCATAAGTGTCTCTACGTTCATTCATTCATTTATTTAGATTTTATTTATTTATTTGACAGCACAAGCAGGGTGAGTGGCAGGGGGAGGGAGAAGGAGGCTCCTGGAGGAGCAGGGACCCCATACAGAACTTGATCCCAGGACCCTGGGATCATGACCTGAGCCAAAGGCAGATGCTTAGCTGACTAAGCCACCCTGGCATCCGTGGCTTTACATTTAAAGTACAATCTGCCTTGCTTTTTGATCTACTGTGACAGTCTCTTTCTTTTAATTGGTGCATTTTAGTTGATACTCAAATTGATTTTTTTGCTGTAGCTGAATTAAAAACTACCATATTTGTGACTGTTTTCTAATTATGGCCTTGTTTTTCATGTTTTCCTTTTATTCTGATCTTTTTCTGCCTTTTATAGTTTTAATTTGAGCATTTTATATAATTCTGCTTTTTAATTGTACTTCGGAAAATTGTTTTTAGTCATTGCCCTAGAGTATGCAGTATACATTTACAACTAATCCAAATCCACTTTCAAATAATACTATACTATTTCATGAGTAGTGCAATTACCTTATAATAAAGTAATCCTAATTCTTCTCACCCTTCCCTTTTTTTTTTGTCATTGCTATTTTTCATTTCATTTGTATAAGCATACATAATTGAATATATTGTTGCTAGTACTTTGAACAAACTGCTGTTAGCTCAATTAAGAATAAGAAAAAGCTTTAATTTTAGCCTTCCCTTACTCCTTTGATGCTCCTCCTTTCTGTATATATGTGAACAGTCTACTGGCAATAAATTATCTTGGTTTCTGTTTGAGAAAGTCTTTATTTCTCCATTACTAAAGGATGATTTTGCAGGGTACAGAGTTCTAGATGGTTTTTTTCTGTCAATCTGTTAAATATTTTACTTTACTCTCTTCTTGCTTGCGTGGTTTCTGACAAGTCAGATGTAATTCTTATCTTTGCTTCTCCATAAATAGTATATTTTCTTCCCCCTCTGGCCTCTTTCGGGACTTTTTATTTTTGATTTTCTGCTGTTTGAGTGTGATATGCAGGGTTGAAGTTTTTTGGCATTATTCTGCTTGGTGGTCTCTGAGTTTCCTAGATCTGTAATTTGTTATCTGACATTAATTTGGAAGAATTCACAGCCATTATTGTTTCAAATGTTTCCTCTGTTCTTCTAGTATTCCTGTTATGTATATGTTACATATTTTGTAGTTGTCCTACATTTCTAGGATATTTCTATTTTTTCCAGTCTTTTTTCTTTTCAGTTTTTTATTTTTTATTTTTTTTATTTTAGAGAGCAAGTGATCAGGGGAAGAAGCAGAGGAAGAGGGAAAGAGTACTGAACAGACTTCTTGGGAGTGCCTGGCTGGCTCAATTGGTAGAGCACTTGACTCTTGATCTCAGGGTTGTAAGTTCAAGCCTCATGTTGCATTTAGAGATTACTTTAAAAAAAATCTTAAAAGTACAGGTTTTCTTACCCTAGCACTGATCTCCATGGAGGTTTCTATTCCACTAAATTGTGATTCTCTGTATTTGTTTGTTTCTTCAATGCTGGGAGTAGTGATTTGCCCTATGACTACACTTTTTTTTTTTTATGCATCTAAGAGTTGTTGCTTTTTCAGTTCATCTTTTTACTTCATGTTAGGATGAAATGGTAACTTCGAGAAGTATTATTTACTGAGGTGCAGTGCGGGGGGCAGTGCAGATTTAGGGGGATGTATTAAGAGTTGAGTTTGAGGTCCTGTATGGTGTCCAAATGGATGGTTGAATTTTTGAGGTTTGTTCTCAGGAAAAAAGAATGGGCCTAGAGATATTATCTGTATGCTGACAAATCCCAAATTTGAATGTAAGGCCCCGAAACTGGAAAAGTAAGGTCATTTAGACATAAATGTCAGTGGACAAGAGGTGAGGTGGGAAAGAGGCAGAGGAATTGCAGCTCATTTTGCAGTCTAAGTGAAGAAGGCCTTTCAAAAAGAAGGGAGAGAGCAGCCCGGTTGGCTCAGCGGTTTAGCGCCACCTTCAGCCCAGGGCGTGATCCTGGGGACCTGGGATCGAGTCCCACGTCGGGCTCCCTGCATGGAGCCTGCTTCTCTCTCTGCCTCTCTCTCTCTCTCTCTTTCTGAGTCTTTAATGAATAAATAAATAAAATCTTAAAAAAAAAAATGAAGGGAGAGAAATGCTGCTGTAGAGTCAACTCAGGTGAGGCCTGATGTTGACCTTTAGATTTCACAAGGTGTGGAGGTCATCAATGACATTGACAGACGGTCCTGTGGAGTGGAAGGTAGAAAGCTTTACATTAGATAGAAGAGAAAATAGAAACAAGAAGGGAAGCAAGTGAAATACTGCATAGAGGCAACTATGTGGATGACTTTTATTATAAGAGGGAGCATAGAGATGCTGCTGACACTGACGGGTTCTGTGGTCAAGGGAGGTCAACATTCTGATCACCAATTCCAGGATGCATGTGTATGGGGTTTTCCCACACCACATGGAATTCTTAGACACCAGCTGGGTGTCCTACAATTCAACTCCATTCTGATACTACCTGGAGATAGCCTCAGATCTTACAGTTTAATGGCTGAGTCCTACAAGACCATCTCCACCCTCCTCAACCCCCAGCCCTAACAGAAACACTTCAGATGCCAGTCCAGGTTGTCAACCTATGCTCCTGATCTATTGGCTATAGATGAGAGGTTTCAGCAAATTCCTCCTCATGTTCAATTCATTTGCTGGAGTGGCTCCCAGAACTCGAAACATTTTACTACAGGTTACTAATTTATTATAAAAGGATATACAACTCAGGAACAGCTAGATGGAAGACATTCATAGGGCAAAGTATGGGGAAAGGGCTCAGAGCTTTCATGCTCTCAGAGGGTGTCACTTTCCCCACACCTGCATGTATTCAACACAGAAGCTCTCCAGACAGATTCCAT
Organism: Canis aureus; assembly: GCF_053574225.1. Lineage (NCBI taxonomy): Eukaryota > Metazoa > Chordata > Mammalia > Carnivora > Canidae > Canis > Canis aureus. Next base: position 47,976,244 of record NC_135624.1, on the reverse strand, counting down.
CCTTTTGTGGTTTTTTTGTAGGTTTCATTACACAGGCATGATGATTATATCTTTGGCCACTGGCAATTGATCCAACCTCCAGCAATCCCCCTGACACCGCGTAAGGAGGCAGGGTGACACCGAAAGTTCCAACCCTCTAATCACATGGTTGGTTCTTCTGGCAACTAGTTCTAATCCTTAGGTGTCCTCTCATTAACAACAAAAGATACCTTTAAGGCTCTCATCACTTAGGAAATTGTAAGGGTTTTAGGAGTTCTGTGCCAGAAATGGGATGAAGACCAAATACGTATTTCTTATCAGAAATCACAGTGTGGAGGGCTCTTTTTTTCCCTTTCCTTAAGGTGGGCATCATTATGTTTGTATGTAGACGGGCATGGTCCCTTGTGAGTGGAGAAAAAAAGATGTAGATTTTTGTCAACTTGAAACCAGTATTCTCAGTTTTAAAATGTGGCTTGGAGATGGTTGGTGTTGGGCTGAGTTTTCTCTACCCCACCCTATTAAGGGAAACTTTGTAACTTTCTTTTATTTCTCTCTTTTTGGCTTGCTTAATCTTATTGTGTATCTTGATAGATTTTTATCTTTCTCATTTCTGGTAAATAGTGATTATTATTAGGAAGTTGAACCAATTGTGTATAAGAAAATGTAAAAGACATTTAGCGGGGAATGTGTTTCCTAAGACCCATTGTTTACCACAAAAAGGAAACCACTGACTTCTTACTACATCAGTGAAGATAAAATTATTTTGTGAACACAGTACTTCTTTTACGAGTAACATTTTTCATACTGTGCTCAGAAATTTTATGAAAACAATAAGTTAATGGGAATTGTAGGCTTTGTTATAAGTAGGGATTTATGTAGAGAGGGCCCTTAAAAGTCAGATTTCACTTCATAACGTTTTAAAATTCTTCTAATTTAAGATTGGAGATATTTGCTATAATTTTAAGTTATGAAAAAATATAGTTTAAGCAGCTTAAATGTTAGGTATTTGATTCTTAATTTCTTGAAATGTAATAAAAATTTTAACTCATTTGAGGGAGAAAACCTAGGAATACAGGTTGGTAAGAATATTTACTTCCATTCTGAAGCAGAAGGAAATCAAATTACTGTGCATATAGCTAATATTATAGTGAATATACTTAAGGTGTAAGTTGACTATATATCTCATAACCTCGTAGCTCCCCTTCTATTGTAAACTCATGTTTAGAAGAGAAGTCCTCAGGTAAAGTTTCATAGAAACAACAAACTTTGTAGAACATAGGGATGTTATAATAGATTTGGGGTCATTGAAGACCAAGCCTCTTGGACTTTTCCGTTAGAATTCCTCTACCCTTGCCCTCTACTGACCTCCACTTCCCATCCCCACTGGGGGGAAATACCTCTTAAATACATCTTTAGCAGTAACAAAGTCTCCCAATTTCTGAGTATCTATGAAATGTACCAATGGAAAAGCATCTCAGAAAAGCCAGAGATTGTAAGATGTTTAGATTGTAAACTATATTGTATAATAGACACAACTTTGTTATATAAATGTGACCCTTATGCTAATATAGTGATTTCCAACTTTATTTGGTCTACGTATAATTTGCACGTAAGGAGATAAATGTATATATGGATATATGTCAGGTAGTGATAAATTCTGTGATAAAAACAAAGTGGAAATAGGAAAGTAATATAGGAGGCCTACCTGATACTGCGTGGTCCCTGAGCCAGCTGCCTTTTTCTCATTTCCGCTACCTCCTCAGAGTTGTGTGGAGTTAATTGTGAAACGTACCTAGCAAATGCCTGGTATCATATACCGAACTACCCATCGTATGTTACTCTCCTCCCCCCCCCCCCTTTTTTTTTGGTAGTTTAAGTCCTCTAAATCTCCAGGATATAGAGTATGTGTAAATCATAAGTTTAAACTAGAACTCATGGTGTTCAAGTCCTTTGCGTGGTTTTGAGGTGCCGAATGAACCTTGAGGATATATGCCTAGTGAAATAAGCCAGTCACAAAGGACAAATCCTGTGCGATCCCACTTGCGTGAGGTCCCCAGAGTAGTCAGACTCATAGACAGAAAGTGGAATGCTTGTTACCAGGGGCTGGGGAGAGGGAGGAATGGAGAGTTAGTGTTTAATGGTCACAGAGTTTCAGTTTTGCAAGATGGAAAGAGTTCTGGAGATGGATGGATAGTGGTGATATTTGCACAACAGTATAAATGTACTTAATGTCATCGAACTGTACACTTAAAAATGGTTAAGATGGAGGATGCCTGGGTGGCTCAGTTGGTTAAGCATCTGCCTTTGGTTCAGGTCATGATCCCGGGGTCCTGGGATTGAGCCCTGCCTTGCTCTCCTGCTCAGTGGGAGGCCTGCTTCTCCTTCTGCTCCTCTCCCTCCTGGTTCTCCCTCTCTCTCTCTCTCTCTCAAATAAAATCTTTTAAAAAATGGTTAAGATGGTAAATTATATGTTAGGTGTATTTTACCACCATTTAAAAAAAGCACATGTTGAAACTACTGTTTTTGATAAGGCATGCCTTCCTTTCCTATTCTTGGTAGTAGATATTACTGAATTAAGTTGTCCCCTCTCCCCCATTTTATTGAGATATAATTGACAACACTACATAAGTATACAGCATAATGACTTGACATATATTGTGAAATGATTATGAATCAAGTTGCTCTTGACTAAATAATGAAACCGCTCTTTTTACATCATGAATCTGTGTAAGATTCCCATCCACTGAAAAGTATTGGTTATCAGAAATTTTCATTAACTTTTGGAGGTATGAAACCTCAAACTATTGTTTTTAGAGGTATCAAACCTTAATCTATTGCTTTTAGAGCAGAGTGTAGTATGGCTGGAAAATACAATTTTTGGTTTTCTATGTCCATTTAAAAAATATTTATTCAGCACTTAATTCTGTTGAGTGAATAGGAGTAACAACATTCGTTGAGTAATATATGCTGGCTCTTATTTTATACTTAATAATACTTATAATATTTGTAGCACTTTATGATTATAAAATAGTCCTTGAAGGTATGACAGTTGAGAAATCCAATGCTCTGATTGGATAAGATTTTAGAGGAATTTCAGTGCATAGAAACAAAGAATGGACATTCCGGTTGGAAAAAATGATGTGGGTGTAGGAATGGGATATGTTTGCACAGAGCAGAGGTCAGCCTGACTGAAGTCTAGAGAATATTAGGGAGATGTGCTAGCAGTTTCCATTCTGCCATTAGGCCCTTGACTTTGAGGCTAATGAATTTCTGGACTTTATTCTGTAGGGGTTAGGAGTATCACTGTAGATTACCAAGATTTCATGATCATAGTTGTGTGTTTGGCAGCAATCTCTGAGGTGCATTGGAGTACTATGATCCAAGGTCAGATCCACGATAGAATGGGCACTTAGAATTCTTTTGAAGTTAATAAGGAAGAGTATTTTAATGTTTAGTATTGGGGCCGTGAAATACTGGGGATTGAGGATAAGTTGATAGGTGAGAAAGGAGAGGCACAAATGTGTGGTAAGAAGAAATCAAGAGGAGTCTATGGTGCATGAGTATAAGTGAACAAAAAATTATTTGTTTTTGGTTTAATGGTCATCTGAATATGCAGGTCAGATATAAGTTTAATTTTGAAAACGGAGGATTTAGGGAATTTAAGAGCATAGAAAGAGGGATTTCAGCACCCTTGAATCAAATTTGAAGAGTTTACATTGGGCATCCTCTTCAGTTTAAGGGACAAGTTATCTGTAGTGTTCAGGCCTGTGGTGGGCCTGGGAACTTAAAGAGGAGAAAAGTTTCAGCCTCTCTGAGATGGAACTTGGTAGGTCAACGGTCACTCTTCAGAACGTGAGATAGAACGGTAGGAATAGCGGTACACTTGTCAGTGTTTTATACAAACTACTTATATAGAGTAGACTTTCTCTTATATGATATTGGTTGTATAATCAACCAGTAGTTGGCTTGGCTACACAGAAAATCTGTTTAAAATGAGGAATCAGAAGAAAGATACATACCTTAAATATTTTATAATTGAAAAGTATAAAATGCTTATATATCATCAATCATTTGTATAGATCAGGCCTTCTCTTTAGGATATTTTTTCTTTTTTTTTTCTTTTTTTTTCTTTTTTTTTTCTTTAGGATAGTCACAGAGAGAGAGAGAGAGAAGCAGAGACATAGGCAGAGGGAGAAGCAGGCTCCATGCACCGAGAGCCCGATGTAGGATTCGATCCCGGGTCTGCCAGGATCGCGCCCTGGGCCAAAGGCAGGCGCTAAACCGCTGCGCCACCCAGGGATCCCTAGGATATTTTTTTCTTTTAAAGGACTTGTCTTTTTCAAATCCTGTAGCTTAATATTTTTTGCACTCATATTTTTGATGTAATTTTTAACTATATTACAATAATTATTGCAAATACAATTGGCATAAACAGATTTTGGGACATATAAAATTTACTCGCAATTCAATTGCTAGGGAAAAAATAAGATGGTGTAATACAGAGGAACACTCTGCTTCCCCCAAGAGGAAATTGAAACTCAGAAGTTCTGACTCATTTATAGTTGAGGATTCACAAGAGTCTTGTTTTATCTTGAATCCAATGCCTGTCTCATTATATAGTGTTGCAAGGTGATAAGGAATAATACAGGAAATATTGGTTAGTGGTGAAGAAGATTGCAGACTATATATATATAGGTATATGTATTTTTAATATAGCAGCTTCATTAAGATAAAATTCACATACCAGGCAAATCACCGGAGTGTACAATAGTCACAAAATTGTGCAGCCATCATCAAATTGATTTTAGAACATTTTCATCATCTCCAGAAGAAACAGTGTACCCATTAGCAGTCCCTTCTCATCTCCCCCACCCCCACTCTAGTCAACCACTGATCTATTTTCTCTGTGTGTGTAGATTTGTCTATTCTAGGCATTTTGTATAAATAGAATCATGTAATATGTGGCCTCTGTGGCCTTTTGTGATTAGCTTCTTTCACTTAGCGTAATGTTTTTAAGATTTATCTATGCTGAAGCATGTATCAGTACTTCATTCTTTTTTGTGACAGAAATACTCAAGTATTCCCTTGGATGGGATATACCACATTTATTCATTCATCAGTTGATGACATTTGTGTTGTTTCTGCGTTTTGGTTATCACAAATAACACTAGTATGAAGATTTATACACATATTTAAAAAAATTTATTTATTTATGATAGTCACACACAGAGAGAGAGAGAGGCAGAGACACAGGCAGAGGGAGAAGCAGGCTCCATGCACCAGGAGCCTGACGTGGGATTCGATCCCGGGTCTCCAGGATCGCGCCCTGGGCCAAAGACAGGCGCCAAACCACTGTGCCACCCCAGGGATCCCTATACACATATTTTTGCATGGATATAGTTTATCATTTCTCTTGGGATATACCTGAGAGTGGAATTGCTGGGTCATATGTAACTCGGGCTGTTTTCAGTATTTTACTTTTACAGATAATCCCACAAGTCTTGCTGTACACTATTTTGTGACTGTATAAGTATATCTAGGCAGAATGTCCCAGAAAGAGGATTGTTACCACCAGCAACAGAAAGTGCTTATCTCTTAGGGTACTTTGGGGTGTACCTTTGGAAATGCAGTTTCTGGGGTCATTTCCCTAAGTCTCATAAGGTATATGTCCTCAAGTACTATGGAAGCACTCTTATGATCGCCTTTGTGTCATTAAGAAACAGTTGATTATGTTTAGATGGTAAGAAAATAATTTATAATACATCTTAGAAAGATGTTATGGGTGGCCAAAAAAATCTTTAATTTAGAACCTGCCAAAGATGAATTCTCATATTTTTGTTTTCTCTCTCCAGATCGATTCTTTCCCCTTGTAGTTGAGATTTTTATAAAGAAAGTTCTTCTTATCCAGATTCTCAATTATAAAAACTAATTTCAATAATGATATTTGTTCTGTGAAAACTAAGATGTTACAACTTCTGTTTTAAACATGAGTGTTAACTAATAACCAACCATATTTCTTTCTTTTCTCTTTTTTGTCTTCCAGCCTTTAACATTCCATATTCTGCTTTGTACATGGTGAATCACTACTGCTTTGCACCAGTGTGCCCACTTGTGTGCCTCTAAAGTACAAGCTCCAGATTGAAAAAGCTTCTAGATGGATCCTTTCCAAAATTGGTGTCTTTTCTGCAAACTCTGTGCCTCAACAACCTGTTCTAAGTGGTAAGGATATGTGCTTTTTATTTTTTCTATTTTCCTTCCTTCCTTCCTTCTTTTCCTCCCTTCCTTTCACAGAGAACCCAAGGGGAGGAGGGGGAGAGGGAGAAGGACAAGCGGACTCCCCACTGAATGTGGAGCCCAACGTAGGACTCCCACCTCAGACCCTGAGATCATGACCTGATCTGAATCCAAGAGCCAGTTGCTCAGCTGACTGAGCTACCTGGGTGTCCCAAGGATATGTATTTTTTAACAGAATAATAGAAATTTGTAAAAGCAATTTTTGTTTGGATTGCCTTCCCCTTTATTATGCCTTCTCTTCTTACATATGAGTAATACCTGTACTTTTTCCCCCCAATTTTTAAAAATCACATCTAAAAATAGCAGTAACATTAGGTTTTTGGAGGTTTCAAAACAGTCTTTCCATAGAAGATTCTAGGTCCAGTATAATATCTGATATTTATAAGGAAAAAATATAAAAATATGTAAACAACTGCATATGTTCATTATACACTCTAACTGTACTCTGTAATCCCTTATTGGAAGGTTGAGGTAGTTCATCCTGTTACTGTCTTTTCCTCTCTATTTAGGTACTTTGAGTCCATTGGGTCAAGAACATCATCTACTTCCTATTGATGTACGTTATGTAATTACATATTTATGGAGATGATAAGAGAGGTGTGTGATGCCAACTCTTCTTTTTTTAGCCTGGTACTGTGTGTGCCTTTTCATATTCTAACAGTTTTTGGAAGCATAGATGCTAGTTAGCCAACATGTTTTTTGAACATCCCTGAGATTTACCCAATACATTTTTGGCTGGGGTGGGACAGAGGAGTAACATTGAGCAGAACCAGTTGCTGATTTGGGAGACCTTTAAAAGAAAATCATTGAAGTAGGCTCATTTTGAGTGTTACTCAACAAATATTTACCAAATGCCTGCTGTTGATGCCTGAAAATACATAACGACATTTAGCAAGGTAGAGAAGTCAGTCGCCAAATGGAACCCATGGTGTTAGATGAGGATGCGAGGTAGGGAGGTGGAGTGAAGAATGGGGTACATTTTGGCCCTAGTTCTAATCATTAATTGCATACTGTTCTTGAGCGCAACTTAATTAGCCTTAGTAGACCTCAGTCTTCTCATCTGTGCAATGAGTGAACTAAAACTAAATGATTTATAAGGTATTGTCGTGCTTTCATACATCTAACACTTTAATAATTGTAATGAACAAATTGGCAGATTGTTGGTCTTTTGAGGATAATTTTCTTCTGTAGCCCTTTTGATTGAGAGATTTTTAGGCTCTATTCTTTGAATTACAGGGTTACAACCAGGCTTCCTTTTTTTTTTTTTTTTTTTTTTTTTTTTAATTTTTATTTATTTATGATAGTCACAGAGAGAGAAAGAGAGAGAGGCAGAGACATAGGCAGAGGGAGAAGCAGGCTCCATGCACCGGAAGCCCGATGTGGGATTCGATCCCGGGTCTCCAGGACCGCGCCCTGGGCCAAAGGCAGGCACTAAACTGCTGCGCCACCCAGGGATCCCTACAACCAGGCTTCCACTTAACAGAACATCTTCAATTAATTTCAATTAATTTTGTTTTGAAGTTGATGTGTTTCTCTCCCCATTTTTATCCTTCTCTTCTATTGACATCTAGACTTTCCTTTTTTTTTTTTTTTAATTTTTTATTTATTTATGATAGTCACACACACAGAGAGAGAGAGGCAGAGACACAGGCAGAGGGAGAAGCAGGCTCCATGCACCGGGAGCCTGACATGGGATTCGATCCCGGGTCTCCAGGATCGCGCCCTGGGCCAAAGGCAGGTGCCAAACCGCTGCGCCACCCAGGGATCCCGACATCTAGACTTTCCTGTTATTTGACCCAGATGTTCCCTTTCTCTTGTATCATGTTGGCTCTCCTTATGCTTCTTTGACCTGCCTAGCCTCCATTATTTTTGCCGGCTAGTTTTCCAAGATCACTACATCTTAGACCAGAGCTTCCAGTCCTGAAACTCTTACACCTACAGATATGTATTGAAATAAGCTTGGGAGAAGGGTGTGATTCTCTGGCAGGTAGCTGGAACTAATTAGTTAACCAGCGTTAGTTCACCAGGACTGGAGCCCTAAAGTTCTGCATACTGCTCACACCCATCCCTTCTTTCCTTAGACTTTACCATCACCTGGAACACTTCTATTTCTGAGGCTTTGGGAAGTTTCTTGTCATGATCATCTCCCTCTGTCACATCCCACTTCTCAAATCTGTTCTTAGTCTTTATTATGACTTGCAGTTTCTTGGCGTTTTTTTTTTGTTTTGTTTTGTTTTGTTTTTTTTCTAACCAAGTGAGCTATTTCCTAGCCTCATTAGCTTTCCTCTTACCCAAACTCCATGATTGTTCTTGCATCTTATATTCTCTTGCCTTTTTAAAATTCTGAGGAACTGTCTTACCAAATCTCAAACCTAAGTTCATTTGCCATATGTATCCTTTTCCCTCTAGTTCTGGGTGCTTGATATAATTGGAAACAGACACATGACTAAGTTTGGATTTACTCAGCAATCTTGTACTTGATCTCTGAACTGGTTTTCAAAGTTGGCTTCCTACCATTCCTTTAAAAGATCTCACACCTTAGTCACAGTCCAGTTGCCTTTCTGGGGTGATCTAGCATACTTCCTGACCTATTCTTTTTACATCAGATTTTTTTCTGTGTTGGAATAAGAATGTTTTGCTTTATTTTTTATTTTTATTATGGAAAATTCAAAATTTATACAAAAGTAAACAGACTAATGTAATGAACCTTCTTGTACTCATCACTCAGGTTTAATAATTACCAAGTCATGACCAAATTATTTGTCTATCCCCCACCAACTTCTCTCCCACTCCTGTATCATTTTAAAGCCAAACCTAGACCTCATAAAATTTATTTGTATTTCAGTATGTATTCTTGAAATAGAAGACCTTCTTTTAAAACATACAACCTCAATACCATTATTACCTTTAAAAAAACAGCAACAATCCTAACATAATAAAATATCCAGTTGACGGTAATTTTGATTCTTTTGTGTATTTTCAAAGCAGTTGACTTGATTGAATCAGCATCTAGATAAGCCCTCCCTTCCGTTGCAATTAGGTAATTTTTCTCCTAAGTTGTGTGGTGTGTTGTCATCCCCTGCCCACTTGGTCCTTAAAATTTATTTATTGAGCTAAAAAAAAAAAATTATTTATTGAGCACATTGGGATGTAGATGTGGACAATCCTGATTACATTCCTGTGAAGTGATTAAACCTACTCCTCTGTCCTTTGTATTTCTTGTTAATTGGTAGTTGGATCTAGAAACTTGCTCAGATTCAGGTTCAATTTCTTTTGGCAAGTCTGTGTGTTTTGACAAGTGTCTGTCTGGTGCACACAGTTTTTAGTTTTCCCTCTAATGTTGATTAGTTGCCATTTGTGCTCAGTGTTTTAGATCAGGGGATGGCACACTTTCTCTATAAGGGGACTGAGAGTGCATAATTTAGATGGCTGTGGGCCATCTGGTCTCCTCCGATGCAGCTACTAAACTCTGCCCTTGTAATGGGAAAGCAGCCATAGACAAAATGTAAATGAATGGGCATAGCTGTGTTCTAATAAAACTTTATTTACAAAAACAGGTGATGGACTCCCTGCTGGAGACCTATTAAATAATTAGAGGTTGCAAGATACTGATGTGTTAATACTATAACCTTATTGTTCATTTATCATGTGAAATCTATAAAGAGAAACTGTTCCTCATGTACTATTTCTTACCTACTAGTACAGTTTGATTAAGAAAGATCAGAAAAAGCTTGATAGTTTCCCCTGGCTTACCAATTTCAAAACAATGAGTTGGTTATATTAGCCCTCTTCTCTCAGGATTGCCCCTTCTCCTCTAGACTCATTAGATACTCTTAGATTTAAATATAATGGATTTAAAAAAATTCATTGTCACTATTTTTATCGATGCTCAAATTATTTAATCTTTGGCCAGTGGAAGCCTTTTAAAGTTGCTTACTGCGTTATTTTGACATGACTCTAGTAGTTTTTGGTAGTGATCTTGATTATCTGGTATGACAAGGAGTTCCAGACACATCATGTACATTGCCTCCCTACACCTGGTACACCTGGACCCAAGGGACCCTGATTCCTTTACTGGGGAATAGGATTACAAGACTATAGTCTGGGCTCTGAGGGTTCTCATTTCTGATGAATTGATCATTGTTTCTAAGTCTTTTCAGTAGTCAGAATTAGGGGAAACTTTTTAAGATAGAGAACCTCATGAGTTCATACTGATACTTCAAATTCTGTTTCAGCTATCTAAGATTTTTCTCAGTGTTTTTTATTTTACATCTATCTTTTTCTCAGCTAAGAATCCTGGTTCTTAGACACCAGTAATATAATTAGAATGTTTCATAATTACTCATTTTGAGTACCTCTGTGTGTTCTACACATAGCAGTCTTAGAATAGCAATACCAGTGTTAAAGGTTTGTCTCTGCCTTCTTTTGCTAACGTTATGTCTGTGAGATTTACCCATGTTGTATGAAACAGTAGTTTGGTTTTTTCATAGCTGTGTAGTATTCCATTGTATGAAATGCCCCAGTTTATTCTCCAGTTGATGGATGTTTGAGTTGCTTCCAGTTTGGAATAATTATGAATAAAGTTGCTGTGAACATTCTTGTGCATGTCTTTTGGTGGGCATAAGTATATTTTTTTCCTGGATATGTATCCAGCGATAGAGTTTGCAATTCTTTTTTGATATAGGACACATTCCCTTAGAAATGTATAGTCAAAATACTGTGTGTGCTAGTTATCTATTGCTATGTAACAAATCACCCCAAAACTTAGTGGCTTAACATAGCAATCCTTATCTCACATTTGCTATGGGTCATTTTTCTTAGGATGCAACCTACCTAACTGGATGCCTCTCGCTCATAAAACTGCAATCTCAGTGTCAGCTGGGGCTGTATTCATGCCAACACTCGGAGGGGGCACAAAGAAGCCTGGGGGTGCTTTCATGCCCACTTAGATGATTATTGGTAGGTCTCAAATCCTTTCTAGCTGTTGGCCAGAAACCAGTTCCTTGGGCTTCTCCACAGGGCACTTAACAACATGGCAGCTGGTTGTTAGCTTGGAGCAAGGGAGAAAGGGTAACCAAAACGGGAGCCATGGCCTTTTCATAACCTCTTCTTAGAGTGACAACCTGTCGCATGCACTGCTCTTTCTTTTTTCTTTCCTTTTCCTTTTCCTTTCCTTCTTCTTTCCTTTTTCTTTCCTTCTTGATTCATGAGAGACACACAGAGAGAGGCAGAGACACAGGCAGAGGGAGAAGCAGGCTCCCTGCAAGGAGCCTGATGCGGGACTCAATCTGAGATCCTAGGATCCTGCCCTGAGACACAAAGGGAGATGCCCAACCACTGAGCCACCCAGGCATCCCCATTGCATTCTTTTTTTTTTTTTTTCCATTGCATTATTTTAAAAACAATTATTGTGGTGTAAAAACAAAACAAAACAAAAATATATATAAAATATATAACATGAAATATGCCAAGTTAACCATTTTTGAGTATCAGTTCATTTGCATTAAGTACTTGCACATTTTTGTATAATCACCACCACCACTCACCTCAAGAACTCTCTGTCTTTCCAAATCAAAACTCTGTACCCATTAAACATTGCTGACTCCCCATTCCCCGCTTCCCCCAGTCTCTGGCAACCACTATTGTACTTTTTGTCTCTGAATTTGCCTCTACTGGGTCCTTCATAAGTGGAATCATATGGTATTTGTCCTTTCGTGACTTATTTCACTTAGCAGAATGTCTTCAGGATTCATCCGTGTTACAGCATGCATCAGAATTTCATTCCACCTTTTAGGCTGAATAACATTCCGTTGTATGTATAGACCGCGTTTTATTTACCCATTCATTTATTGATGGACATTTGTTTCCTCCTTTTGGCCACTGAATAACTGCTGTGGATATGGGTGTTCTGCTGATTTCTATTCTTAGAAGCAAGTCTCTAAATACAGTCCTTAATAAAGAGGAGGTAATTACCTATGGGTGTGAATACCAGGAAGTGTGGGGGTCATGAGGTCCCTCTCAGAGCTTGCCTACCATACTGTTTAAGTCATTCTTCATAATTGTTCTCTGTACAGTTACACCACCAACTGGTTATACATCTAAGTTTTTATATATGATTTTTGATACTTGATAATACTGAAATGTAATTTTGTTTTATAACTGTATAACAGCTTCATGTGGAAATTCCAAAGCCAAACCTGCAAAACAAGATTTATTCAAGGGAGTCTAATCTCTTTGCTTTCCCTTCTAAGTAATTGCATTCTAAAAACTTGTTTATTATTACACTTTTTTTTTAATATAAGCAAAATATATATTCATATTCTGCCTTTCTCATATAGAATACTGTGTGCCTTGCTCTTTTCACTTAATATATCCTGGTGATCCCTTCTTAGCAGTAAGTTACTCATTCCTTTTTATAGCTACATTGAGTGAATAAACTGTAGTTCATTTAACCAGTTCCTAATTGGTGGGCATTTGAATTGTTTCTAATTTTTTGTTCATAGTACTGCTATGAATAGCCTTGTGCATATGCTTTTTAGATATTCGCCATTGTATATTTGGGGCAGATTCCTAGATGTGGAATTGCAGGGTCAAGGGATAAATGAGTATGCAGTCTTATTAGACATTGCCAGATTTCTCCTCGCATCTCTCTATGTTCCCATCAGTAATGTGTGAGAGTGCCTACGTGGCTGTACATAATCTCGGCAACAGAATATGTTGTCAAATTTGTGGGTTTTCCTTGCTGAATGGAATATCCTTGTCATGTTAATTTCTATCTTGTTATGAGTGAAATTGAATATCTGTTTTTAATTTTTAAAATTTATCTGTTGACATTTTAGAATCCCTTAACAATGAATTTTTATTTATTTATTTATTTTTTAACAATGAATTTTTAAAGATAATATCATAACGAGTTCACCTTGAGATACGCGTTGGACTGAATATATTTTTATATGGTTAAGAGGCACGTGTGTTTCTTTCTCAGTTAACTATTTTTCTAGCCCTATTTTCTTTAGGTTTGTTGATAGTTTCTATTTTCTAAGCCCTTCACACATTAGGAATACCAGCGGTTTTTTTTTTTTTTTTTGCCTGTTTTCTTCTTCCTGCCAGTTAAATACAAGTTCTTCTGACCTGCTTTTAGCTTACTTTATTTTGCTTCTCCTTTTCCAATAATGTTACGTTTCTTCTTCTGGCTAAGTGATCATTCACTGTTTGGTGATTCCACATCTCCAGCTCAGACTGACCGAATCTACGATTTCTGCAATTCAACATTCCCCAGATGGAATTCCACGTTATCCACAGACTTGATGTTCTTCTGTTCCCTTTATTAGGTAATAGCATTATCATTTGCCCAGTCCAGCACTTCAAGTGCTCTTTTGTGGTTTATTTATTATTCAGCAAGTGTTTGTGAAGCACCTGCCAGGTGCCAGCTACTGGGCAAGGCACTGGGGAACAAATAGTCATAATCCTACCTCTCAGGGAATAGTCTAATGGGGAATAGGTATTGATCCAATATATACACAAACCCACGTGGAACTTCTAGGGAATGAAAAGTCCAGTTTGACTGGCACGTGGTGGGGGCAAGAGGGTGGAGAGCCTTGAGATGCAATCTGATCTACTTTGTAAATCACTCTGGCTGTGATGGGGGGAATGCACGGGAGGGGGAACATGCAGAAGTTGGTTAGGAAGCTGTGGTAGTATTTGTGAAAAGTGTTGGTCCCCTGTTTGCTCAGTTGTGAAATCCTTTCAGCTCTACTTTGGTGCGTTGTTCCTGCCTCCCACAGCCTTAGTTCAGGAAGTTATCTCTTGACTACTCCAAAGGTTTTTTACAAACTGGTCCTGCTCTTTCAGTCTTTCTTCCTATCTGTTTCAAAAGGTAACTTTTAGAAATCACAGGTCTATTCACATCACCTCCTTTCTCGGAAAGTCATGGAGGGCTTCCTGTGTTGGTTAATTTTGTGTGTCAACTTGACTGGGCTAAAGGATGCCCAGAGAGTCAGGAAAGCATTATTTCTGGGTATGTCTGTGAGGGTGTTTCCAGAAGAGATTAGCATCTAAATCAGTAGACTAAGTAAAGAAGATCCACCCTCACCACCGTGGGTGGGCATCACCAATCCTCCCAGGATCCAAATAGAACAAAAAGGCAGAGAAAGGGCGAATTTGCTCATGCTCCTTGTGCTGGGGCTTCCATCTTTTGCTACCCTTAGACATTTGAGCTTCAGGTTCTTGGGCCTTTGGAGTCCAGGACTTAAACATACAGCAGCCCCCCTCTCCCCGCCCCGATCTTTGGCCTCAGACAAGAGTTACGCCATTTGCTCCTCTGGGTCTCCATCCCCCATGGGACTCCTACTGAATTGTACCATGGGATTTCATGGTCTCTAGTTTGCAGATGGCATATCATGGGACTTCTCCATAATCATGTGAGCTAATTCCCACAATAAATCTCTTACATATCTATATATGAATGTATCTGCTCGGTTCTGTTTCTGTGTAGTCTCTGAACCCTGGGTAATATACTCCCTCGTTGTGGAAAAATGAAAGCCCACCTGAAATTTGAAGGCTTTATCCTTTTTTTTTTTTTTTTTTTTTTAAGCTTCCAAGTATGGTCCTCTGAGACAGCTTTCCTTTAGGCAACCAGACTGATGTGTTTCTACATCTTTTCTTTAGCTCATGTTCATCTTCTGTCATGACATTTCTGCTTCTGGAATCCTATATTCTCTCTCTCTTTTTTCCCTAAAGGCTCTCCTCAAATCCTAACTGTTCCCCAGTCCTCCTTAAAAATCCTCAGTCAGGTTGACTTTTAACCCACATACCCTATTTTGTTTTTTGATATGTCAGTTCTAAGATGTGTCACAGTGTGTGTTGTGTTAGAAACGTTCACATATTTATTTGGAGTGCAAAGAAATATTTTTCATTTTTGTAACTGATTACTCAATAGATATTTGTTGAATTGCATGAAATTAGGGAACATTCAGTGAGGTAGATCACTTATCAAAATCTCTTGTAAAAGAGACAAGTCTCAAGTACAATTTAAAAAATACCTTGTATTGAACCTTCAGGGATAGGACATCTTCCCTTTTGAAATGGTCTTTACAATTCAGTGAACATCAAGTCATACTCTCTGCACTAGTTGGACAAAAATATGTTAATATGGCAATATCAGGGAGCTCTTATGACTTGTGGGTGTGTGTGTGGCATATTTAGAGCATTCAATATTTGATTTCCATGGTGATGGAGAATGGCCAATAAAATCATGACTATGTAGCATATTACCTCTTCTCTTACCTGTGGTTTCTTGTGGACTAATCTTATACTTGGCTAATTTTTTTTTAATCCAGTATCTTGCTAGGTTGCATGTACTAGTCTGCATGTTGACAAATATTAGTATACTTGATCCTCATATGTGATTTCTCTTGTATATCAGGGCCAGCCAGCATCTTTCTTTTGTGAAGGGAAGAGAACTATCATTTACTGCCTGCAGACTTGCAAAAATGATATAAAAGTGCTCCATCTTTTTTTTTTAATTCTTACAGATTTTCCTCTTTTTCTCATTTCTTTCTCCTTTCCCCTGCCTCTCTCCCTTTCCTCTTATAAATGAGGTTAAGTCACCTTGTCTGTTAATCTTGTCTGTTAATATAACTTAGTATTGTGTAACATACATTGTGCTGCCCTCTCATATGAGGTCATTTCTCTGAAATTATAATGGAAATGGGGTTTATATAGATTGGTTTACATGTGACTTTTCAGATATTAATGCAACTTTTAGTTTCTTTTGATCACCTCTTGAAATAAGTGACTCTTTTTTGTCTTCTTATACATATTTATGCAATAAAAACAGTTGAGAGATTATAATAATTTTAACAATCCCAAATCGGCTTTCTTTTTGTCATTGGAAATACAGTAGAGACTAAACCTTTTAAATCTATTTTAAAATTAAATTTCCTAAAGTCATGTTTCAAGTTTTTGGTGTTTCAGCAATATTAACTAGTGAGAAGCGTTTTGGTTATTTTAGGGTAAAAATATCTTCACGGAAATTCTTAGTGAGCTTGCTTAAGATGAAATTAGGACATTAAGTCTTAGTTTCTGCAATAGGATTTTTTTTTTTTTTTTTTAATTCGAAACCTTAACTGGGACAGGTGCTTGTAGGTAAGAATCAAGTTATCATTTGGTAGTGTGATCTTCAATCATATTGCATTTAGTTTGGAGTGATGAAAGTTTTTATTTTTAAAACCAAGAACCTATAAAACAAAAAAATGTTTCATGTGGCTCATGCTTTGAGAGGTTTATTGAAAAGCTTAAGCGATAAAGTTGTCATAAGTGAAATATTGCATTCCACATAGGATTTATGTAACGAGTAGCGAGGATGAAAAACTTGGTGAGATGGGAGAGGTGATTCAGTTCCTTGATTTGCACTCTCCACTCTGTTCCCTCTCTCCTTTCTAATCCTACATCAGTATTCCACCTTCAAATACAATTGCAACCTTAATCCAGAAGCCCGATCTATTAAAATATAAGCATTTGTTATGTTGTAATAAGTCCCATTTGTACCATATTGGAACTTTCTACACCACTCTCTTTCCAGGACAGTTGAGGAGGGATGGTCTCAGGACTGGGCGAGTCTCAGATTCCATAAGATCATGGATCTATCTTATTCACTGTTTGTGCCCTTCACTACCTTAGCTTGATAAACCGTTGGGCTCAGCAAATCTTCAGTTGGTATTTACATCTAGCCTTATAATGACTTGGATGTATATCAAAATTCTTAAGAAGAGGAGCATAACCTAAATTGGGAAGCTGGTTCAGAGACAGCATTCCAAGGGTATTATTCTGATGACCCTGAACTCTCCACTCAACTGAGCCAGGGACCAAATATATTGTCTCAACAGAAAGCAGGAATAAAGGAAAAGAGGCATACCAGGGACCTCGGAGAAAAAGGAGGATTTAAGTGGAGTGGGGGAAGTTTCATTTTAAACCACAGATATGGCAGGAGATACTTATATACTTTGTCAGATTTTCCCTATAAATGTAGAGACCGCTAACTGAATTTTGCACCTGATTGAACTATCACTGGTGTTTAAACTGTGAGCATCCATTTTTTGGGAACCATTTGAGGTTAAAGATTATTTTAAGAACTCTGACTAAAACAGAGGAATGTCACTTTCCTTTATAAAGCTGCTCTAGGACTTTTAAATTAATAGTAAGACTTTAACAGAAGATTGAATTTAGTCTTAAAGTGTCTCTGTGATTCGTTGGCATAACAATGAGTTCTCCTTTTTCTCTTTAAACTTTTTTTTAAAACTTGATTTCTAGTTTCATATCACTGAGGTTAGAAAAGATGTTTTTAAATCCCTTAAATTCATTCAGACTTGTTTTGTGGCCTGCCATGTGATCTATCCTGGAGGATGTTCCATATGCACTTGAGAAGAAAGTGTATTCTGTTGATTTTGGATGAATTGTACTGTAAATATCCATTAAGTCCATCTGGCTTAATGTGTCATTTATGACTGACGATTCCTTATTGATTTTTCTGGATGGTCTACCCATTGATGCAAGTGGGTATTCAGACCCCTGCTATTATTGTATGGCTGTTTCTCCAGTCCTAGCTGTTAATGTTTGCTTTATATATTCAGGTGCTCCTATGTTGGGTTCATAACTATTCACAAATGTTATATATCATCTTGTTGGATTGACCCCTTTATCATTCTAAAATGCCCTTTGTCTCTTCTTAAAATTTCTGTTTTGAAGTCTATTTTTTTCTGATATAAGTAGAGCTACCCCAGCTTTCTTTTGGCTTCCATTTATATGGATATCTTTAAAAATTTTTTTTTTTTTATTTAGAGAATGTGTGCTTGGGGCAGTGGGGGGAACAGAGGGAGAGGGAAAGAGAGACTCTTAAGTAGGCTCCATGCCCAGCTCAGAGCCCGATGTGCGGCTCGATTCCACGAGCCTGATATCCTGACCTAAACTGAAATCAAGGGTTGGATGCTTAACCAACTACGCCACCCAGGTGCCCCTGGAATATCTTTTTCTATCCCTTCACTTTCACTTTCTGAAAGTGAAGGGACTTCCCTTCACTGAAAAGGGATATAAATATAAATAAAAATATAATAAATTTACTGTCTATAATAAAAAAAACTGCCGAAATATAAATAATAAATTATAAATATAAGGGAGTCTGTAGTGGGCAGCATGTAGTTTTTGTTTTTTAGTCCATTTAGTCACTCTCTGCCTTTTGGTTGTAGTATTTTGTCCATTTATATTTAAAGTATAATTATTGATACGTAGGTACTTATTGCCAATTTGTTAATCGTTTGCTGGATGTTTTTGTAGTTTCATCTCTGTTCCCTTCTTCTCTTGCTCTCATCCTTTGTGGTTTGATGACATTCTTTAGTGGTATGCTTATATTCCTTTTCTTTACCTTTTGTGTATTTACTATAGGTTTTGTTTTGTAGTTAAGGTTAGCTTTAACTGTAACAACTTATATCTACTTATATCTGTAACAGTCTATTTTAGGTTGATAAAATAGTTGCCAACTTAAGTTTGATCACATTTGCTCAACATTTTTACTCCTCCCCCGCATGTTTTTGATGTCACATTTTACATCTTTTTTTTTTTTTCTTTCTCTTTTAATCCTCTCCCTGCTCTAACACTCAAAAAAGTGCCCAGAGATTAAATGCAAGGAAGCTCAAAGAGCCAAGTTAAGCCAGCCCAAGATTAGCAGGCTCCCTCCCACAGGGGCCAAAGTCTGGGCACGGAGGTCTCCAGTCAGAGCCTGGTATTAAAAGCTGGTACAGAATAAGGTGGTTCCAGAGGCTAGCAGTAAATGGGACACCCCCAACAGGGTCAGGCTGTGTAAGAAGTGTGGCTTGTTGGCCTTGTCAAAGAGCTCCTTCCTGTAGGCATCTGTAAACCATGTGCTGTGCACCCCATAGGAGGCTGGACCTAAGACCCTGACTCTGGACAAGGCACTCAACTCAGGCAGTGGAAAGCAGCCCATGGCAGTGGGTGGTCATGCACCAGAAGAACCTGCATCTTTTTATCTTGTGTATCCCTTAACTAATTATTATAATCATAGTTATTTTACTACTTTTGTCTTTTTAATCTTAATAATAGGTGATGAATCCATTATTTTTATTATTGTACTTATCTTTCCAGTGAGATTTACTCTTTGATATGTGTTCCTATTACTGAATTAGCCCTCTTTCTTTTCAGCTTAAAGGGGTCATTTGAATGTTTCTAGTAAAGCTGATTTAGTGGTGATAAACTCCTTTGGCCTGTGCTTATCTGGAAAATGGTCTCTTTAATTCTGAATAATAACTTTGCTTGGTTGAAAATTTTCTTCTTTTCAACATTTTGACTATATTGTGTCACTCCCTTCTGGCCCGCAAACTGTCTGCCGAAAGAAGTATTGATAGCCTCATAGAGGTTCCCTTTTACAAAACTAGTTATTTTTCTCTTGCTGCTTTTAGGGTCTCCTTGGGGTCATCTTGTTTGGAACTCTCTGGGCTTCCTGGATCTGGATGTCTGTTTCCTTCCCCAGGTTAGGGAAGTTTTCATCCATTCTTTTTTCAAATGAGATTCCTGACCCTCTTTTCTTCTGGGAGCCCTATAATGAGAACGTTAGTCAATTTGATGTTGTCCCATAAGTCCCTTAAACTATCTCCCCCCCCCGCCCCTTTTTATTTTTTTTTTGTCTACTTGCACTCTGATTGGGGGAGTTCTACTGCTTTGTCTTTGAGTTCACTTATCCTTTCTTCTGTGTTATCTAGTCTGTTGGTGAACCTCTAGTGTATTTTTCAGTTCACTTATAGTGTTCATCAGCTCTGTGACTTCTGTTTAGTGTGTCCATATGTTTTCCATCTCTTTGTTGGAGTTCTGCTGTGTTCATCTGTTCTTTTCTCTGTTTTCTCCGTTTGGTAAGGATCTTTATGACCATTACTTTGAACTCTTTATCAGGTAAATTACTTGTCTCTGTTATCATTATGGGTTTTTTTTTCTTCCAAGGTTTTTATAAGACCTAGATCTGGGCTCTGTTCCATCTGGTGAAAGTCCTTCAGGATCCTCATCATATCTGTAAAGCTGCTGGCCTTGGACAAAGAGACACAGATGACTTCACATGAGCTGCAGGGAGCCTTGTGTTCTAGTTTGCATCATTCAGGGCTAGCAGAACAAAGCAAGGGGACTGATGGAAGTTCAGGGACCTCTATCTTGGTCTCCTTGGTGATGTCACTAATGACAAGGGAAGTTGTACAGTGGGTTGAGGATCCTAAAACAAGGAAAGGGAGAAGAGGCATTTAAACTTCCTGGAGATAAGAAATCTGTTGTTAATGAACCCACAGCTCTACAAACTGCCACTATCTCAGCATTTTGGGCTGTGCAAGTGGCTCAGCTCATCTTGCAGCTCTGTGGTGTTGCTTAGGGCACTGACACGGCTGGCTTTATTAAGGTCAAAAGCCTCTCTTTGGACCCATGCAGGTTGGGCATGGAGGCAGTGTAGTTCATGACAATCTAGACTTCCAGGTATGCCTCAGGGATCATATGTCACTCCTGACCAGGGCATATGTCTCCTCTTCATCTGCAGCAGTCCAGGCGATATCAGCCAGAATAGGGACATAGGTCAGAGATGTTAGGCGGGGGCACCAAGGAGGCCCAGAGACATGGCTTCAGGAACAGTTTGGTCCCAGTGCTTCTCACTAACCTGTGAGCAACCCACTGTGGCTTGTTTTACCAGATTGGGATGGTCACATTGCTTCTTATTCCTGATACTTCAAAAAGACCCTGAATTTGAAGGACAAGGCACCCACAGGGCATCTCTGGGGGCACAGGGAGGCTAGAAGGATGAGTCCTTTATATCAGGCTATCTTAGGGAACACCTGATTTCTCTTCCTAATGACCCTTCCTACCACTACAGTCCTCCCTCCATTTTTTCTTTTTTACTTTTGATAAGGCAGATTTATTCTTTATGAAATAATTCACACACAATTTACCTAACTATGCTTAACTCTTTTTTGAGAGGTCTCTCACTTTTGTTCTGAGGTTCAGAATCGGTATAAAAATATTGAAATCATAATTACATTTTAATTTGAGAATTTTGTTGCATGGAACTCTATATAACAGCTTATTCTTTAAAAATATAAGAGTCCAGAAGAGCAGTATTCTTAGTTCATTTAGTAGCTTTGTCAGTTTCCATAGCTGCCAACCTGAACATTTATAGAAATCATGGTTTTGTTTGGGTTAAAATGAAGTAATGTGTGTTAAGCACCTAACCTAGTTCCTTATGAGTAGTAGGCCCTCAGTAATTAGTGGTGGTGGTTGTTATTATTATTGGCTACTTAATTTGGATTTCTAGGGCACCATTTCTTTGGGTACAGTGAACCAATTCTGAATTCTACCCTCCTATATTTGTAATTTGTTTAGACTGACTTAACTGCTGTGAAGAATAAAGCCTATTGGTGAGTAGGGTGGGGTTTTGGACTTTATTGTGCAAAGTCCTTTTAGAGTTACTGGGTGTACTGGAATGTGAAGGATTAAGCTTTGTGGCATGTTCTATATGGTCATCCATAGTGACCAAACTCATTTGGAATGTTGTTTTGATACTAACTTTGAAATGTGTTATTTTCCATACAGAGGATTTTGATTTGAATACATTGCTTATTATCTTTTATAAATTTCTAGAGCGAGAGGAGCTGTCAATTGGTGTAGACCTTACCCTACACAATACTTCCTTTCATAAACATGGGGAGGAGGCGTCCTCAAGATAACCATTTCTGGGATAAAGCCAGGCCCCGTTGTGTAACTAGGATAGTGTGGGGTAGCACCCGGCATTGGAGCCTGTCACACTGGGACATTATGGCTCACAGGCCTACAGTGAAATAGATATGTTTTTTTGAGCCTTCATATATTACTTAAATGGTTGGGTTTTTGTTTTTATCAACAGCTAGCCAGTTCCTCAAAGAGAGTGTAAAAAAGCTGTGTATCTAGTTGTACATTGTCGATTTGGTGAGTCTTCTGGCAAGAGAGGCAGTGAGCCCCACTTTCTTGGCGAGGTCTTTCCTGTTCTTTGTAAATTGATGATTGTCTCCCTTGTTTGTACCTGATGGTAGCTTGAACATAGTTAGGCAACTTTTCTCAAAGCACCTGAAACTTTTCATCACACATGTCTCTCTTTTGGCCGGTCTGTAAGCTCCTGGCTGGCGGTGGTTGTGTCTGTGTAGGTAGAACTTAGTGCAGATTCTGGGAGCTTGGGGTTGACCATTAGACACTGCTAAGTGCATGTCTCCCCATGGCTTGTGGAGACTCTTTTTTAACTGGTCCATTAATATTGTTGGATGTTATCTCTAACAATTCTTTTTTTTTTTTTTAAGATTGTATTTATTTGAGAGAGCCAGTGAGGAAGGGGTGGGAGGGAGAGGAGAGGGAAAGAGAAAGAAAGAGAAAGAAAGAGAGAAAGGAAGAGAGAGAAAGAGAGAAAAAAAGAAAGAAAAGAAAAGAGAAGAAAAAAGAAAAGAAAAGACTCTACTGAGCAGGAAGCCTGATGCAGGGTTCAATCCCAGGACCCAGGATCATGACCTGAGCAGAAGGCATACGTTTAACTGACGGAGCCACCCACGTGCCCCATCTCTAACATTTCTTTAATGAAAATCTTCTAGAGAAGCTAATCCCCTCCTGTATCCTGTATGACTCCCATCGTTCACATTTTTATTTCCTTCTTGTCTGCCAGTGCAAATTCTCTATTTTCTTTATTTCTTTCAAGGGACATTTCAAATCCTTCTCCATGAAGCTTTTTCAAGGTATGTTTAATTTTAATTAGTGGTAATTAAAATTTAGAAATCTGGGAAAAGGTGAGAAATGTCAACCAGAACTGGAAATGTGGATTTGCTCATTAACATGTATTATTCTTTTAGGGGCAACTGGGTGCCTCAGTCAGTTAAGTGTCCAACTCTTGGTTTCAGCTCAGGTTGTGATCTCAGGGTTGTGAGGTCTGCGTCTGTGCTTAGCACAGAGTCTGCTTGAGATTCTGTCTCCCTCTGCCCCTCCTGCTTGTGCACTCTCTCTCTCTCTCTCTGTCTCAAATAAATACCTCTTTTTAAAAAATACTTGATTATTTTAGTAATGAAAACATATTTGTAAACCTTTTCCTCGTTTGAAAATCAGAAATTATGTTGGCAAGATTCTTTTTTTTTTTTCCCAAATAATTCAGAATCTCAAAGTAATAGGAATTTTTAGGTGAATCTTATGGAAAGAAAACAAAAGTTATAATATTCAGGTTGTCATAAGAAAGAGGTCTTTTATTGCATCTCATGGCATTTTATAATATCCTATAAAAAGTATAAGTATTGGCTTTATTGTCCTTATTTATAAAAGGTTTTTTTTTTTTTTTTTAAGACTTTTTACAAAGAGTCCTCAAATGAGTGGAACGAAGGGTAGAGGGAGAGGGGGAGAG
This sequence comes from Canis aureus, assembly GCF_053574225.1. Taxonomy (NCBI): domain Eukaryota; kingdom Metazoa; phylum Chordata; class Mammalia; order Carnivora; family Canidae; genus Canis; species Canis aureus. Next base: position 47,952,528 of record NC_135624.1, on the reverse strand, counting down.
AGAACCACAAGTCCCCATTGAACACGGAGCCATGCCGTGCTTGATCCCAGGACCCCGAGATCATGATCTGAACTGAAATCAGGAGTTGGCCACTTACCCGACTGAGCCACCTAGGTGCCCCTATAAAAGGCTTTATTGGGATTTAAAATTGGAAATTCTTTAGGTAGGCTCCTTTTAAACCTCTCCCCCTTCAGTTAAACTATAATAATTTATTGAAAGTTAATGTATATAGGCAAAAACTTTGATGTCATTGCAATTTTTTTTGGAGAAAACTTCTAAGACAAAAGCAGAGGAGACCATTTGAACCAAGAACTCGTGAACTTTGGAATACTATAAATCATGGTTGAATTATGAAAGTTTTATATTGACCAGTTGTCTGCTGTTATTTGTTGTTTGTACAGGGCCTATATTTTGCTAATTAATTAATAATATCATTAAGCAGGGAGAGAAAAAGGTATGATTAAAACTAAAAGTGTTTAAGTTGATTGTGAGTTTTAGGATAATTTTACAGTGTTTTATACCATTTTGGACAATGTAACAATAGTATTTGCTTGGTGACATAGATATATATATATACAGACACATACATTCATATATATACAATATATATTTTAATATTTTTATGCTTATGAGCTTCCAAATAATATATACAGTAGCATTGATTTTTATACTTAATAGTGTGTCAACAACATACATTTAATGACAGAAATATGCTAGTTTGCATATTAGTAGAATTTAATTTTTATTTAGTGCTTTATTATTTTTATGAAAGTCCATTTGCTAGGCACTGTGGGAGATGTAATGATGTATTCTTACCCTTTGTAAGATGTAAGATGAATTTGTTACCCTTTAGGGACTCATACTCTCAGAGCCAGTTCTTAGAACCACAAAACTTTAGAACAGGGAGAAATTTAAGAGATTATTTTCTCTTGGATATATGTATATATGCATGCATGTGTGCAAGCAGCAGTCTTCTGATTCCAACCCACTTTAGTATCTTCTGTTCCCCACTTCCTCATCCTTCCAGACATGTAATAGTGTCATTTTCTGTGCAGGGGAGAGAAGAGTTCAAACAAGCAGATGATTGGGTGACAATCACTTAATCAGATGACTGGTCAAGTACTTTCTTCATTCTTCTTTGTTAGTAAGCAGGAGGAGATGCAGGCCTTCTTTTAAGTCCAGGGATTTAAAACTAGGAACTCAAGAAATTGTTTTAGTGGGTAGTGACTAGAATATAACACTTTTTAAAAATAGTTTGGAGACATATCAAAGTGTATTGCAGATTATTATTTCAGGAGTATCATGTGGGTGTGTATATATATACATTCACACACATATATACTGAGTTGTTATATAAAATGTATTATAAGTACATTTATATACAATGGTGTTTGGTTTTTTGTTTTTTTTACTACAGTGAAGAGTTGGGAAACATCTTTCTAACCTGTCCATTTCACCCTTGTTTTATACCTGGGGAGCAACCACTGATACTCTTATCCCTCGATATGTGACTTACTCTTTTTGCAGTGCTCTCTTGTTATCATGACCTGACGTCAAGATAAACTGTTTTCTATACAGGTAGAAACATACACAGGTGATATTTTACCACAGTTAATCTGAATAAAAGACATATGGTAAGGTAGTTTTTTTTTTTTAATTACCCTGCTTCTGGGTATAAAACACATTTTGGTGGATCTGTTAATCTGTAAGTGTTGTTTACGACGTGCCTAACATGGTACCAGGATGTGATTTAAGCACCAAGAGAATTTGGATTATTTAATACTAGTACATAATAAAACTACTTATCAAATATTCATGTGGGCACATACAGAGGCATAATTGTATTCTTGTAATGCACAATATAAATACTAATATTGTTTTGGAGAATCAGCATGGTATGCTGAAGCCATGGTTTGGAAAAAGGCATTGTAGTATGTTTTTATCTGTGGGAATTACTGGCAAGTATAATTGAGAGATTCTAAATACTGTAGTTGTTTACTTCACTTTCGAATTTGGCTTAAATTTGTTTGGTCTTTTTTTTTTCTGTTTTTATAATCATTCTGGATCTATAGTGTAAGCTAAACCTATAATTGTTTTATAGATTTTAATAATTATATCTTTTAAAGATATAAAAACAATTTCTCCCACCAAAGATAATTAAAAAAAATAATTAAACGGGATATAGTGGAATGAATATTCATGTACCCATCCTCAGCTTCAACATTTATCAACTCTTTGTTACTTCTACCCACTTCCTTTCTCCAGTTCCCAGGTAGTTTGAGGGAATCCGTTGGTCTTGAAACAGCATCCGTAAATATTTCAGGATGTGTTTCTGAAAGACTAGGACTTCATTTCTAGACCTATAGGATAGAATTTGCAGCTTTTGGGGAATTTACTGAAGTTCTGAATATTCAAATTGTGTTTGGAATGTTAGAGTGAAATAAAAGGAAAGTGAGAGCACCTGGATGGTTCAGTAGGTTAAGCATCTTGCCTTTGGCTCAGATGGTGATCCTAGGGTCCTGGGGTTGAGTCTGCATTAGGCTCCCTGCGCAGCGGGGAGTCTGCTTCTCCCCTTTGTTCTCTCTCTCCCTCTGTGCCCACTCTCTCTCACTTGCAAATAAATAAATGAAATCTTAAAAAAAAGGGGGGGTTGTTGTAAGGTCCTTTACATGGACTAAATGAAAAAAAGTGAAATACCTGATAAGCAGTTGTACCAAAAAACAATACAGAAGTTATAGTGAAAAAGCAAATTAATATCTTTTAAGTGCCCCCTGGAGAAAAAGGAGAAATCAGCATTTTTACATACAGGTCGGTAGAAAAATGAAGCCAAGTGTATTTCAGACCATTTGAGATAGAGATTCTGTTCTAGATTTTTTTCTTGGGGGAATTTAAAAGATGTGTATAAAGACTGCCAATTAAGGTATTTAGTGCAATATTAATAGTGAAATGATAAAAGTACACGTTTATAAAATATATTTTGTAGTTGCTAGAAATGATTCAATGTGACACCAATTTTATAAAACATCTAGTACATATTGAGAGACCTGAAAGAAATTAACTCAGATATTAATATGAATTAGTAGCAGCTCTCTCTAGGTGTTAGAATTATGACTGATTTTTTACTGCTTTATTACTTTCTTTGAAAATGTTACACATCGGTCAGAATATGTGATGTAAGTTAATAGTAAACATTTATTGAGTAGTTACTATGTGTCAGTCACTATTTAAACATTTTTTGTCTTTTATACTTAATTCTCTTAATAGGTGTAAGAGGTTTTATTGTCCTTATTTTGTAGATAAGGCAATGGGGACACGGAGAGATTGAGTCCCTTGACAATTTGATTCTATCCTTCTACGTGTATTGTTTGCTTCCTTTTTTTTTTTAAGTATTTATTTTTTGTGGTAATCTCTACACCCGCCATGGGCTTGAACTCAAGACCCTGAGATCAAGAGTCACACGTTGCTCTGAGAAAGCCAGGCAACCATATTCTTTGCTTCTAAATGTACTTTAACTCCCAACTGTTGGAAAGATACTATAAATACTGTTCTGTTTTACTTTTAACTTTAAGATATATGGTGACTATTGTGACGTAGTATTAAAAAGTATTTTTAACCGACGGATAATGCTTTATTTTATGAATATGCTGTGGTTGTTTTCAGCTGGTGCTTTGGGTTTGTTCTGTGCCGCCTCTGCAGCATTCTGCTCATAGAAATAATGGTACAGTGAACATCTTTGCAAATAAATCTGTATATATACTTATGATTATCTTCCTAGAAGAAAGGTCTTAGAAGTAGAATTCTTGGATCAAAGAATATAAAACATTTTAAAAGCTTTTGATACAAATCGTGAGATTGCAGATGACAAATGATCACTCCTTAAACTTGTTTTGGGGCTATAAATTTGGGAGAAATAGATCATCTAAACATCAGGAGAATTTGTACTTTCATAGTTGCTCTTGTAACAGTCAGACTTCTTAAGTCTGTTGGTGACCATAAACAGAGAAAAAAAGGAGAGACAGACTGGGTTTATATGGTGACCATTTACTTTTATAACTTTGCAGCCATTTACTTTTCATTTTTCTGAACAATTTAAAACTTGGATTAGCTCAGCAACCTTTTTATTTGAAAACTAAAATAATTTGAAAATGTACAAAATATTCATATCAAATTTGCATCCAATATCTTTGATATTTTACCCGATAGGACCTCAGGGTCATACTTAGTTGCAAATTCCATTGTATAATTTTAAAAATTATACACGTAAAAGGCATAGCACATTGATTAGAGATTGTAATGACCCTAGAAAGTGTTTTAGATGTTGCATTTTTAAGTAAAAAGGACATCCCCCCCCCTTTGTTTTTCCCCTTTTTTTTCCTAAGTCACTCTTTTTGTGATAAGCCAAAGCAAAAAAATTTCTGGTTAATTAGTTGATAGTTTCTGTTAAAGGATTAAATTTTAATTGTGGTTTCTCTGTTTTCTGTGTTTTTGTTTTAATTTTATTTTTTTCCATTTATTTATTTATGTTTAAATTTAGTTAATTAACATATAACATTATTGGTTTCAGAGGTAGAGGTCAGTGATTCTTATAGAACACCCAGTGCTCATTGCATCACGTGCCCTCCTTAATGTCCATCACCCAGTTACCCCCAACCCCCTCCTCCCCTCCAGTGATCCTCAGTTTGTTTCCTATGATTAAGAGTCTTCTTTTTTTTGATTTTAAGAGTCTTCTATGGTTTGTCTCCCTATCTGGTTTTGTTTTGTTTTAGTTTTTCCTCTCTTCCCCTATGATCCTCTGTTTTGTTCCTTAAATTCCACATATGAGTGAGATCATACAATAATTGTCTTTTTCTGATTGACTTGTTTCGCTTAGCATAATATCTTCTAGTTTCATCTGGTGTGGTTTCTCTTGAGCATATCTTCTATCAGACACTCTGTAGGCAACCTTGCTTCAAAGACTAACAGATAATTTGGGCAGGGGGAGGGAGATTTTAACTTAAGGGGGTCCAGAGAATAATTAATGAAATCAGAAAATTTCCCAGTGAAGCTACCAAATCGAATTTTCTAGAAAGACCAATATTGATAAAAGGTAATCTGACAGCCTAGAAATCTGTGAGAGGTACAGTTGGATTAAATAAAAAAAAATATTGAAATTTGAAGGCCATAAGTATTTTAATGGAGAAAAATATTATTTTTTACTATGAATAGTAAAATTATGAAACTACTATAAATGGCAGAAATAGAAAATAAGCACAAGGAGGATTTTCATCAGGAGTTCTTAACCCATGATTAATGATTGGATTAGAAAGGTTCATACATTGCAAAATTAGGTATATATGTGCATTTTGGAAGGAGAGGCCTTCAGCAGTTTTCAGATTCTCAAAGGAATGACTCCAAAAAACTCAACCTCCTAATAGAGGATAAGCCTCATGAGGTCAGGATTTTTGTCTGTTTTATTCACTTCTCTGTCTCTGTTTCCTGACATGTAGGTCTGCTTAATCAGTATTTGTTGAGTATATGATTTCTGTACATTTATGTATGGCATGGGTACAGTAATAGATTTGTAGAAATTAGAGATTGGAATACATTCCAGATTTAGTGAGGTTGATGTCTCACTGGTCGCGTCTACATTTATTTAAAAATTTTCTCTTGGTGTTTAAATTTAGATGAGTAGATACAACAGTTGTACAATAATTTTGTGATTGAGTTACTTTTTTTTTTTTCCTATGCCAACATGGAAATGTAATAGGAAAATTATTCTAAACCATACATATTCATTCATTGGTATTTTAGAAAATGTTGTGCTCTGGTACTATTTTCGTTTGACTCAATGAATGAAACCTTTGTAACAAAACTTCCCCTTAAATTTTTGAATGGAAAATTTTGCCAGTTGTTTTCATTAGATCAAGTAGTATGATAACAGTTGCTATTCTGGCTAAAAATGTAAAATCAACAAAATTTTGACAGATTTACCTGCAGAGAACGTTGCTTTATCAGCAAGAAATTTAGATATTTTTTTTTCTTTTTTTGCATTGAAGCCCTATTTTAGCTCAGTGCCATTATACAGCATTTTTTAGCAGGTGATATAGCATAATCTGTGATTATAATAGTCTGTTTAATAAGTTTGTGTGCTCTTTAAAGTTGAAATTTGGGAGAAGGTTAAAAAAAATGACAGGAGAGTAAAATGCAAGCCCGCTTTAAAAATTGTAAAAATGATAGCATTTCTAAAATAAGAGGAAAAGTGAATTTCTAAAAATTGAACTGTGATGGAAGCTGTAGATTTTGTGAATCATCAGTTTTCTTTGTTAATTAAGGGGATGATTATAAGTTTTTTATATTAATGATTTTTACCAGTCAGAAATAAAAGATATCTGAATAATTGTTTGCTGCCTGCACTTGATATATGTGAATAGATTTTTCATACTTTATAAAATTTTTGGCAAATTAAAAAAATTACTAGATTTTTATATTTTCCATAATTATTTTGCTACTGTGAATAGGAACTGTGATTATTCTAAATTTATTTGAAAACGATCACATCCTTATTCTAAAAGGCTGTCAGAACATTTGAATCATTTTGGTCTTTTGCATCATTTTAAGAGGCTTTATGAGATTCCCAGAATAATTTTAATAGAAGGGCAGGAATTTGCCCTCATAGATTACATATCTTGCAATCTGGTTTCTTTCTTTGGTTGAAATGTGATGAATTTCTAGCAACTACATATTTTAGTATTCATATACAGTTGACCCTTGAACATCACAGGTTTGAAGTGTGCGGGTCAACTGAATGATGGATTTTTGTGAATAAATGTACAGTACTGTAAATGTATTCTTTCTTATGATTTAACATTTTTCTCCTTCTTATAAGAATTCAGTCTATAATACATATAACATACAAAGTATGTGTTAATCAACTGTTATCGGTAAGGCTTCCAGTCAACAGTAAGCTCTTAGTAGTTTAATTTTGGGGAACCCGATTATAAGCAGATTTTTGAGTGTGTGGAGGTCAGCACCCTTAACCTCCATGTTGTTCAGGGGTCAACTATGTAAGTATAAAAACATCTGGAAGTCAAATTTAGTTTTGAGTTGGAATCTTTGAAGTAACTTAGCCTAATCTTTTTACCCAGTGGAATAACCATTTCTTTGACCTTTTCTAATAGCCTTTTCCTTAAAATCACAGTAAGCAGGGACTTCATTTCTTTATGAAGCAGAATAATTTGCATCAGTTATATAATTAAGTTATTCTTTATGTTGAGTTCAAATCTGCTTTGTGCTAGACACCAAAACTGCCTTGTTCTCCTTTTCAAATTATGAAGTATACAGACAAATATTAAGAAAATTATAATGAACATCACGGAGATTCATTTGCTCTTAATTTTTGCTCTGTTTGCTTGAGATTATTTTCTGAATCATTGTATATCAGAGACACATACTTCAAGTGTCTTACCACAACTAAGATACATTAAATTTGTATATTTCTGTTCTTTACAATTCTAGTAATTCTGTTCAGAGAGGAAGTGAGGTTAACATGCTATCTGAACAACCATTCAACTTTCTCTTTTACTTTTGGACTGAAGTGAAACAAGGCTGTCCTTGGAGGACCTCATTTGACCTGAGATCCTCCCAAGCACCAGAGCTGGGTCACTGTTCTCTTTATTTATTGCACATGGAAGCTTGTAGACCATTTTTCTTGCTGCAGGTTTAAAGCCTTGCTCCTTCAAATTTTGTGCCATTTGGCTATTTACAGTTTCTTCAGTGTTGTCAAATACTGACTGACCTCTGCAAGTAACACTTGTTTATATGACTTTTTTCTTTTAAAATAAACTATGTTTGATTTGAAACTATATTGATTACGTGTACACTATGACTACAGTTACCTAACCTGTTTGACCATAACCATGTCAAAAGTAGTATTAACAAAGTAGTAATAGAAATTACTTTTGCAGATAAAATGTTCTCCAAATTAATCAAGTGAAAGGACAATTAAAATGAGTCCCATGTTAAGTAATATATATGGACACAAGATGGAAAAAACAATCAACATGCAGAAAGAAACCTCAAACCAAACCAAAAACAATAAAACCTACCCCTGCTAAAAATGATTTTAGCCCAAAATTAAGGCCAGAGAGGTATAAACCAACTATTTCCCAGGGTAACAAAAGACCTATGTTTATTTTATCAAAAGTGAAAGTTGGAAACAGGAAAGTTATGTATCTATTAAGGAGAGGTATTGAAAATTCTAGACAAACATTGGGAAGTCTTAAAATGGTGCAGTGCTCTGACAATGTGGTTACAAGTAGAGAAAACACATTTTTACAAAAAGTATGCATTAGCTCTTGCTATGTCTGAACAAGAACCTTATTCAAAAGTGAAGCAAAACGAAAGACCTGGGCATGCTGGTACAAATCAGCCTTCTTTGAAGTTGTAGTATTCCTGAAACTGCTTTGTACTCTAGTAATAATTGGTTTTATGATTTGTCTTAGAAGATGAAGTGAAAGTTTAAATTTCATTAAGTATAGAATCTTGCTGCGGGGCGGGGGGGAATCCCTGGGTGGCGCAGCGGTTTGGTTCCTGCCTTTGGCCCAGGGCGGGATCCTGGGGACCCGGGATCGAATCCCATGTCGGGCTCCTGGTGCATGGAGCCTGCTTCTCCCTCTGCCTGTGACTCTGCCTCTCTCTCTCTCACTGTGTGCCTATCATAAAAAAAAAGAATCTTGCGGGACTGTACTATTCACTATAGACAGAAAAGATATGCAGTTTGTCATATAAGCTTTATTTACTTTGAGGGAGAAATGATTCCATGAACCTAAGAGGATAAAAAAGTGTCAAGAATTATGGCAGAATTGTAGATATCCTTTTGTTTACAGATTCAGAAATTTTTGGCAGGGCAGTCAAAAATTCCAGTAAATCTGAGTGATATTGATTATGAATAAGTGCATATGAATTAGTATTTTATTTGTCTTAACCAGTTCTTTGACTTTAAAGATTTGGTTTTAATCATGATTTAATCAGTTATGCCTGTCAACAAATGGAATATCATATTTTTCTAAGTTGGCTAAGGGAACTTTGAATTAAGGTTAAGTACAGAATTAATATTTCAGAGTAGTTAGTCCTTTCTCTTGGGTTGGGGATTAAATTCACTAAACAAACAAAAAAAATAGTAAGAAACCAGTTATAATTTCAAATGAAGTTATTTTGAATTTTCAATGCCAGATTTAAGATGTGGCCTATTTAACTATTGAAAAATGCCAAGATTTCTAATGGTAATAAAAACATGGAATGTGCACAATTATATGAGTTATTATATATAGTAAAAGGATAACTCTCTGTGGTCATTAGTTTCATTCTTAGTAACCATCCAGTCATTCTAGATGTGGTACAGTAATTCATAATCCATGACTCCATCAGTTAATAGAACTGGACTTTGAAAAGTATGTATCTCATAACTTTTCTGTGGATGAGATAAATATTAGGCCTTGTGGATATATGAGCTATTCAGCAAATCTGTTTATTTTCATGAATAAAATAAAAATATATTAAATGTGCTATTGCACAATGAAGGTATTGACATGTTAGTTCAGTCATTGGCTCATAAAAGCATTATTTATCACTGCAAAGGGAAGGAAGGAAGGGGGGAAATCATAGATTAAAAGAGATTTAAGAGACCCAGTGACAATTGCCTGTATGGGTTTTTTATTTAGATCTGGATTAGAACAAACTTAAAAAAAAAGCAAACAAACCACTTTTGATAAAGTTGGGGAAATTTGAGCACTGATTGGTATTTGGTATTGTAAGTTATTAGTTAATTGTAGATATTAGAATGTTATTGGCTTATGTTTAAAAAGTCCATCTACGTCTTAAAGAGATACATACAGAATTATCTCCAGATGCAATGGTATAATGTTAGGAATTTGCTCCAGGATACCAGAGCGGTAGGATAAGGGTTAAGGAGTGGGTGGAGATATTAAGGAAACATGATTTGCTAAGAGTTAATAATGGTGGGCATAATTATACTATTCTCCATAATTTTGCATTAGTTTGAATTTTTTCGTAATAAAGATTAAAAAATAATGCAACATAATTGAAAGATAACTGGCAGCACTAGGTGACACTGCTATATAATATATTCAGAAGTGAAGATAGAGATGAGCAATACAAACGTACTTAAAAACATATGTGTAAACCTTGTATTTTGCTTTCCTTTAGAGCTGAAGCCATTTTATCTGAATCTCGGATGATTAACACTTAAATGCTTAACTCTCAAAACTGCTCCAGAGTCCCACAGTCAAGATCAGATGATTCAAGTTACCACCGAGAAATTACCGTCTTGAGTTCTCCGGTAAGATAATAATAAATATTCTGAAGGCTAAATAGTGACTATGAAGTCTATGTTTGAGTGACTAGCTTCTATGATAATTTCTTAATCCTGATGACTGCACCAGGAATTGGAAATTGTGGTAATCAACCAGGGATCTAGTACAACAAAGGCTTTATAGCATTTCCTCCTCGTAGATTCAGCTAGTGATGGGTAGTCTGGTCACTGGAATGCCATACTTTCCTCTTGCTCCATGTCTCAGGGTGGGGCCTTCTGAAGCTGATGCTGAGAAATAGTTTGGCTTCCAGGATGTTTGTTAGGGATCAACACCTGTTAAGAGAGGACGTTAGGAAGCAGATTAGGCAAAGGAAACGGAGCTGCAATTCAGGCTTAACAAAGCCTTGGCCAAGCCTACAGGAAGAACTGTAGTTTTGAGAATTTCTTTCCCTTCATAGATAAATAGTAAGTTCCTTGGGAATAGAGACATATTTTCGATGCCCTTGCACGTTGCACGGGCCATGATAGACACTGGTCAGCAAACGTGTGTGGAATAAAAGAAATCTGAGAAAAATATTGTGGCTGCTTCTATATCACCTACCCCTTGCCTTGCCTATCCTCATTTGAAAGTGCCATTGAGAACAGGGGGGTTAATAGAGACACAGGTGGTTGTCTTGTATATCTTGAACAAGCGTGATGATAATCAGCCTGTTATAAACCACTGTTTCTTGGTTCCATGAGCTAAGGGGGACCTGCAGCGGGACCCAAAGAGAACCACAAACAGAAGTTGTAAAGAATATGTGATCCTACCTGTAAGAGGAGAGGGAAGAGACCCTGGGAGACACAGCGATAACTGTTCAGCTCTGAAGCCATACGGATTATGGTTCTAACCAGTTGTTTTTTCGTGGCGGGGAGTGGGGGGGAGGATAGGCTGTTCTGATAAAGAGTTTTTATCCTTTTATGCTCAATGGTTGAGGGAGCATCTCCTTCTTAGAAGCATTTTTTTAAAAGTCAACCTTGTTTTCTAGTAAGTATGGTCCTGCTTTAGGTAGGGGAAGAAATTTAAGTCTTTGATTTGATTTCCTTGTTTTTCCTTAATTTTTATTGTAGGATTCCCTGAGATAGGATATGCATCAATAAATCCTTTAGGTTTTCCCCTAACCTTAATAATATATTATTGCTTTGCATGTCGAGGACCTTCAATTAATGTATTTTAAATGAATGAAATAAATAATTGACTTCATAATTAATGTGGTAGAATAAGGATTAAACACAGCAATTTTTTTTTTTTTTAGATTTTATTTATTTATTCATGTGAGAGAGAGAGAGAGAGAGAGAGAGGCAGAGACACAGGCAGAGGGAGAAGCAGGCTCCATGCAGGGAGCCTGATGTGGGACTCCATCCCTGGACTCCAGGATCACGCCCTGGGCCAAAGGCAGGCACTTAACCCCTGAGCCACCCAGGGGTCCCCACACAGCAATTCAGAACTAGGAATTTGCCTGTTTTTATATTACAACTTTTTTAAAGGTTTTTTGTTGTTGTTTTTTAAAAATAATTTTTTTTTTAATTTTTTTAAATTTATTTATGATAGTCACAGAGAGAGAGAGAGAGAGAGGCAGAGACACAGGCAGAGGGAGAAGCAGGCTCCATGCACCGGGAACCCGACGTGGGATTCGATCCCGGGTCTCCGGGATCGCGCCCTGGGCCAAAGGCAGGCGCCAAACCGCTGCGCCACCCAGGGATCCCTTAAAAATAATTTCTACACACAACATGGGGCTCAAATTTAGCAACCCCAGAGCAAGAGTTACATGCTCTACCAACTGAGCCAGCTGCATACCCCTTTTCATTACAACTTTTCCTGCTATCTATTTACTTTTTTATGCTTCATCTTTTAAAATATCTAAATTATTTCCTTCATGTTGAATATTAGAAGAATTAGATTGTGGTTGTGTTTCTGCTGAGTCAACCAGATTTATTATTAAAATGTATATCCTTCAAAGTCAAAAATTTGATTACTTAGGGAGTTTACGCCTTACCTGATCATTGTTTTTAATTTCCTTCTTGCTCACTTTGTACCCCCACCAGAGGGCAGGCAAAGGAAAGGAAAAAAAAAAAAGATACTAATTTCAGTTCTCAAAGTTTTATGTAAGCACCTTTCACTGGTGTATTTTGTCATGCTTCTGGACTACTTTAAGGCAGTAGAATCAGCTGCTTTTGCTATGTTAAAATATTCAGTACAATGCTCAGTTCTTTGAAATTGAATTATGTAAGGTTGATTTACTGGGTTTATAGAACTAAATATTTATACTTTAAATTCTTGAATTTTATATTCTTAGATCCATATATTTTTAAATTATCCATCCTTTTTTTTGGCAGTTCATGACAAAGTTTTCATTGTTACTATTGATAATTATGATTGATTATAATGAGTTTTTTTGTGTTCAAAAGTACATTGGAAAGTTCACAATACGGTATAAAGTTTTAAATTACTGCTTTTAATGTCCTATAAAACTTGATGTTTCTGAGGTCTCAGTGAACTTTCAGAATGATAAGAATTATCTTTTGAATACAAGTTACTGTTTTGCACTTCAGCTGTAAGTTTCTTTGAAAGTAAGACACACCCCAAATGGAAGTAAATTGGTCTTAACATTATTACGGCTTATATTTTCAAAGTCTAAATGTTAAACCAAATGGGTGCTAAACATTTTATTGTCTCATTATTGCTGTTAACACCCATCGTACATGTACACGTACGTGTATGAATGTATGAAGTGCAGTTTCATGGTCTATAGCTATTTGGTTTGTTATCAGTAAGAACAGTGTATGTCTTAAAAATCAGCTTCAAAACACCTGGCAGTTGACCTCCTGGCTCTTAGCACCACCTAAGTTCACATGACATTTCTTTTTGCTCTTTGACACGAATAGTATACCTTACCTTCCCATCAGGAAGTTGGTACTAGCACCTTCCCATGTGCTCGTGGGGCCAGTAATGGAGAAGAACCTTAAGATGGATTTTTTAAGGAGAGTTGTTCCTCCCATTCTTTCGGGAGATGTGGTTTTGGATACTATAGATAGCTTTCGGGAAAGCTCCCCAAGATTACTTAAGATGAGACGTCTTAGTTTGCTTTCATCAGAGAAGATTGTAGATGAGAAAGATGGAATCCATTCCTGTCATAGTAATTATGACAGACACCAACATCAACAACTAGGTAAAGTAAAAATGTATTATTTTAAATTCTTTAAAATATTTTAGGAAAATAAAAATTTTACAAGTATGAAGTCTAGTGAGCATAGATCTTTAAGTCTAAATATCAAAAATGTTTAATATAGTAAATGTATATTTGGTCTAAATTTTAAGTATCCAAATTATTTTGAGTTTATTTTTTTATTTTTTTAAAGATTTATTTATTTATTTATTTATTCAGAGAGAGCGAAAGAGAGGCAGAGACACAGGCAGAGAGAGAAGCAGGCTGTACGCAGGAAGCCTGACGTGGGACTCGATCCTGGGTCACCAGGATCACACCCCGGGCTGCAGGCGGTGCTAAGCCGCTGCGCCACCGGGGCTGCCCTATTTTGAGTTTAGATGGGGGAATGTTGATGTTATAAATCAAGATCATTAAGCCACTAATAAAATAAAAACTTTGGTGATCTTTGGGAAAATATTTTGATGAACAATATTATATTTACTGAAAAAATGCTGTTGGTACAACCTATGGGATATGTAAATGAAAATTAAGATATGAGTTTTATCTATCACTATAGAAGCCACTTAAATTTTGTTTAAAAAAACTATATCCCATTCTTTTGTTCTAAAGATAGTAAATATTTGGAATGAAATATCAAAGAGTCACATCTTTTGATATAATTATTATTTTGTGTCATAGTTTCTTTGTTTCCTATAGTCCTACAAAGTTGAATTTAATGCCTTTTAAAATTTGAGAGTATAGTATTTATTATGTATTAGAAAAATCAGTTTTGCACATAGTAACCAGCAAATATTAAAAGACAGGAAAATCATGTAGGAAGAAGTTTTAAGTTTTTACATTTTTGACTAAACCACTTTAAAAATGTTATAATAAAAAAATGTTATAATGTTCTGTGTGATTATGAGCTTTTTAATCCTAGGGAATAAATAAGTGCTCATATAAATTAAAGTAATATTAGTAGAAAGTAGAGTTTCTTATAAGCTCTCTGCAAGTTTGATACATATTTTTATAGCTGTTTTCTATGCATCTTTGAATATGTACATATACATTTTTATTTATAGAATTTAAAGATGAGATTTACTGCCCAGCTGTTCTGATACTTGCTTTTTCACTTATTCCACCATAAACATATTTCTATCTCATTTAAAATGTTCTCCATTGTGTGGATATAATAATTTATTCAATCAGTGTCTTATTGATGAACATTTAGAGTGATTTTAAGTTTTAGTTATTAAAAATAGTTATATAATAAATATCCTTTTGTATATCACTTTATACTTCTGTATAATTACTTCTCAGTATAAATTTCTATGTACATTTTAAATTTTGATAGACAATGCCAGGTTACCTTTAAATATTTCTCAGTTTAAGCTCCCCAGAGCAGGGCGTGTCCCTATTTTTTTGTATTCTCCCTAACAGTATCTCTTGTCATATTGTTTGTTTGTTTGTTTATTTATTTATTTATTTATTTATTTATTTATTTATTTATTTATTTATTTATTTTTAAAGATTTTATTTACTTATTCATGATAGAGAGAGAGAGAGGCAGAGACACAGGCAGAGGGAGAAGCAGGCTGCATGCAGGGAGCCTCATGTGGGACTTGATCCCAGGACTCCAGCATCACGCCTTGGGCCGAAGGCAGGTGCTAAACCGCTGAGCCACTTAGGGATCCCCTCTCTTGTTATTTAAAAAAAATGAGTTCATATTTATGAGAAGCCATATATTTTGTCAAATATGTAAAAGAAAGGGGAAGGATCTTTAAGAAGGATATGTTGGCATTTACAGTGTACTGGTAAGCAGTAAGTTTTCGTGCTCTTACTTTGGTGGATAAAGTAGAGCTGAGGCCACTGATGGGTTAGGTGTGTCATAATTTAAATTTGTAAGTCGTTCAGCCTTTAGTTTTGTGCTCAGCAGTGTATGCATATGTAAGGCATATTAATGTTTGGTTCTTGAATTTACTGTGTCTGGCTCTGTGCTGAGCATGGAGCCTGCTTAAGAGTCTCTTTCCCTATGCCCCTCCCCCAACTCCTGCCTCTGCACACTCTCTCCCTCTCTTTCTCTCAAAAAAAAGTGTAATAATTAGATTCGTAATTTATATTAATTTGCAATAAACACTCAATTTGATGATTAAAAATTTTCTATAGTATCTGTCTTTTTACCAATGACGATCAAAGCAAAGCAGATTCATGGAGTACTGAAAAATCTGTTGCCTAAAATTTCAGAGGCTCCAAGTTCTTTGCAGGATAACTTTTGCTCAATTTTTCTCTTTGAGAATAAAATTCAGCTTCATGGAGTGACTTAAAATTAATCGACAGGCTTTCTTTGGCAATTTCTGTAGAGAGACATGGTCTTTAAATGTTTGGTTCTTAAATTTACTGATCAAATTCCTTTTCTTGAATCTCAAGATTTGATACTAAATTTATATTGTACAAGAGAATAAGACACACATGATTCGCAGCAGTGTGCAAATAGGTTGCTTGGAACTCAGCTTGAATGAATTTTACTTCCTGTTTACTGGTGGTTCTGAGATAGAGATAATACAGTAGTTTACCCAGAAATCTTGCAAATATGACTGGATACGGTTCTTTTAAGGGGTGTTACAGTTTTGTTCATGTAATGAAAGGAGAAATCAAGACTATGAAGAGATCTCATATCACTAATGCAAAGAAGGAACTATTTCTTTTTTTAAATCTCATAGCTTTGTACTTGGATTAGTTGCCAACTTATTGTTAATTAAAAATGGAAGATTTTCTTTCTTTTTTTTTAGGTTTTATTTATTTATTCATGAGAGACAGAGAGAGAGAGAGAGGCAGAGACACAGGCAGAGGGAGAAGCAGGCTCCATGCAGGGAGCCTGACGTGGGACTCGATCCTGGGTCTCCAGGATCACGCCCTGGGCTGAAGGCGGCACTAAGCTGCTGAGCCACCCGGGCTGCCCTGGAAGATTTTATTTCTAAAGGGTAGTAGACAAGTTTGTACTATGGATAGATAACTATACTTTCATGAGAGAATCAATTGAAAATAAGCTAGTCTGAAATATAGAGAAATTTACTTGCTACTTTAAACTCTGAAGTGTTTATAGATACTTAGGGTTTCCTTAACCAAAAAAATGCATAGAATTTTGTGGGAGGTGCAGAGTTGTTGATATCTTGAAAATTTTTCTTTGCTTTTGATAGATTTTTTTTTTTTCATTTTTCCTTTACATATTAAGTTACCCGAATATTTTAAGAATTTTGTAGAAATCCTCAAGCAACTCACTGGATTTACCAAAAATGCCGTTTCTCTGTTAAAATGTCTTAACAAATGCCTGTGGTACACTGCACTGTCCAAAGGCCTTTCTTACCATTTTGCACCCAACAGGTTGAGTTGTGTGGGCTTACGAAGAGTTGGCTGTGTTTTAAGCCAAACCTGTTTTATGCCAATTATGCTTGTAATGGTGATCATGTAACTTAATTAGGTATTACATAATTCAGTGAAGTATGAGACTGAAAAGAAGGGGTTGTTTTGGTGTAAACAAGGTTGACTGCTTTGGTCAGACTTCATAAAAGCGAATTCCTTAAAAAAATTTTTTTTGCTTTTGAATTACATGTAGGTCAGAGAAGTTTATAAGATTGGAAGGGTTTTTCCCTCAGATACCTTCAACTTTGCTTTCTGCTTTGAAGAAATTGAAATTGGAAATCAGACCATGTACGTGGGTTGGACTGCAAGCAAGGTGCACAATGCTGTGATCAGCAAATTTACCTTTAAGAACTTGGCACTATATCAAAATGCTAGGGAATATAGCATGGATTTCATATTTTAAGTTACAATAAAACCTTTAGTGGACCTATTGATCTTTGTTTCCCCCGATTCCGACTTTAATGGAGCTTTTTGATTACGGTTGTAATTTATAGTAAAGGAACTCTGCTGTATATAGTTGTGTAATGTTGCAGTTTTGTTAAAGAAGAAAATCATATATTTTCTGTCCCAGCTTCCTTAATAAAAAAATTAAAAAAAGAAAAGGAATCAAGATGTTCCATGGTATATAATCTGATTTATAACATGCTTAGCTATCCATGTATTTTGGGAGTAGAGTCCTAATCATGTGATCAAAGGCTGATTTCACTGCTAAATATTATAGTAGAATTGGCATAAATGATACCTATCTTCAGGCATAAAAGTTGGTGGGGAGTAAATGCCCTTCACTGACTCAGAATATATTATGGTGTCGTCCAGCCACTGAGGAACCGTGACTATTAGGCATAGTCATGAGTCAGATCCTAAGAATCAGGCAGCATGTTTCCACAGGCTTCTGTTGTGACAGCTGCAAAGTCCTTGCATCTCCAAGATTGGGTTATTTTTATTCTGATGGAATTGACCTTAATTTTGTTGTGTTCATTCTGTTTGGAGTCAAGAATAAGTGAATGCAAATATACTATAAGATTGATTTTATAATTCACCAAGAACAGAAGTTCAAGAAATTGAATAGAATGTTAAAGGTAGAAGAAACTTCTGAGTACCTTCTGTATTCTAGGCACTGTTTTCTTGCTTTGTTTTACCAGTAACTTAATAGTCTCTTTATCTCCCTAATTTAGTGCATACCTGTCCCCTTTTTTCCTCAAATAGAATATAAGTTGAGCATAGACTTTGTGTACTGATGCATTCCAGGACTTGGAACATGATAGTTGCTCAACAAATTACTGGTTGAATGAGCAAAAGTTCTCTAAGTCTTTCTGAAAATCTTGTGAGATAGGTTGTTATATCAAGTTTTAAAACTTTAGAGAGGCTTAAATGAATTATTTGCGGTCTTGTAGCTACCAAGTGGTATCCATTGCTTTAAAGTCAGGCATTTGTTCCTTGTACTTCATCGTGCTGCAGTGTTTGAGGTTTACGAATCTTTATAAAATATTTGTTTAAAGAGTAGTGCATCCACCATGTTTAATTGTGCCATCAAAGTAACATATCCTTTTTTGGTGATTTCATTTTAATTAAGAGCTATGTTTCAATAGGAGAAAACTTTAATGCCAATATAAAGCATTAGTCTTTTTTTTTTTTAAGATTTATTTATTTATTCATGAGAGAGAGAGAGAGAGACAGGCAGAGGGAGAAGCAGGTTCCCTGCGGGGATCCTGAGGTGAAACTGGATCCCAGCACCCTGGGATCATGCCCTGAACCAAAGGCAGATGCTCAACCATTGAGCCACCCAGGCGTCCCATAAAGCATTACTCTGAGATTTGGTGTTTCATTTTAACAGTTGATGATGATTTTTATAACACTCTGGTTACACCAGCTGAAGAAGTGGATAGCTGTTTCATGGGACTTTTACAAAAACAATTAAGAGACACACATTGGGATACCATTCCATTTCATTACAAAGTGTTAATGACTCTGTGGGATAATAAACATTTAAATAGTATACCGGTATACCTCTCTTGAGGTATTATTCAGCAGGGCTCACTAGCAGGGACAAATCAGAATGTAGCACTTAGTATAAAATTCCAAATGCCTCTTGGTTGAGTTTTTATTTTTTATTTTATTTTTTTTAATTTTTATGTTTTTAAAAGATTTATTTATTTATTCATTCAGAGAGAGAGAGAGAGAGAGAGAGAGAGAGGCAGGGACACAGGCAAAGGGAGAAGCAGGCTCTACGCAGGGAGCCCGACGTGGGACTCAATTCCGAGACTCCAGGGCCATGCCCTGGGCCGAAGGCATGCACCAAACCGCTGAGCCATCCAGGGATCCCCTTGGTTGAGTTTTTAAAGGCTACTCTTTATTTGACCAGTAAAGAAAAAGGGGAGCTGCTACTAACTGCATTACCTAATTAAGGTAATCTTAATTGAGTGATCTTTCCAGTTTTGTTTTTGCAGAACCATTGCTCTCAGTGGTCAGATTTCCTATGTCCAGAATAGCTCATTTGTGTTTGCTCCCCCCCACCCCATCCCATATTGGGTAGAGGAACATCATGGCAGGCTAGTTTCCTTTTAGGAGGGAATGAGATAGGTGAAGAGCAATTGAAGTCTTCCTCAGAGACTGGACTATTAATAGGAAGTTTAGAGGAAGTCCTGGGAGATAACGGAGATGAGGTTTTCTTCTAGCACTTCTCTAGCTTGTAGCGAGAACAGACATACGGGGATGGGAGAATTGTCTGGAATTATGAAGTGTGATAAAAAGGATGGTGGGCAAGGCAGTGTGTGGGAAGAACCTGAGCTCCAGGTGATAATCCATCTGCTCTGAAATTTCTAGCCTGACCCAAATGATACTTTGTGTAAATATGTGAAGAGGTTCAAGAGTTTTTCATGCTTGTACAAGTGGGATTTGGAAGCACTGGGCTTCATAGTGTCATGGAATCAAGCAGCGTCCCTGACTTAAGAGAGCTCTTGGAGTACTTTTCAGGCTGTAATCGTTGGAGGGCATAGAAGAAGCCTCACTGGATGTTATGTTCACACCTTCTCTGCATCTAGATGGAGGAGAGCTAGCAGGAAGACCTCCAGGTGCTATAGGAAGGAGGCAGTGGAGGATGGACGACCCAGAGAGGAGTGGAGTGGGCTTTGACTCGGACTGAGCCAAGGTCTCCCGGTGACTGGCTGTGTGTCCTTGCACCAGTTACCTCGTCTCTCCAGGCCACTGAACCTCACCGATCAGGGTGAAAGGATAGCTCCTTTTGTGGAATTGTTTTTGAGATTATAAAACATGACAGCAGGATTGACACATAGTTTAATACTTGGTGGCTTTTATTATTTGCCCAGCGTTTTGGAGTTTTGAACTTGGAGGTAGATGAGTCACATAGAACTAGAATTTATCCTTGGATCCATTGCATTGTTGAAAATACTCTAGGAATTTGGATCTAGGTCTTTTATTGTGCATAACTCCAAAAACTTTAGCTTGTGATTTATAGCCACATGACAGTTCCCAGGAGCTTGAGCTGCAGTGCTTTTTCTTGTGCTTCCTTCTTTGTCCACAGCGTGTGCTCCTCCAGATAACGACTGCCAAAAAGGTTGTGTGGTTCAGATACAAAGGTTTTTAGCAGTTAACGCAGCACCACGGCCTCCCGGTTGCTCTTGGTTGTTTATAGAGTCAGCCTAACACTTCACGAGGAAGATCATTTTAGACCATCTCCTCAAGTTTCGTGGATGTATATTCTTTAAAATTGGCAGTTAGGTGTGGCTTGAGTTAGGGTCAGGGCTTCACTCCCATGGCCTTTAGAAAGGACCTGCAAGGGGATCCCTGGGTGGCGCAGTGGTTTGGCGCCTGCCTTTGGCCCAGGGCGCGATCCTGGAGACCCGGGATCAAATCCCATGTCGGGCTCCCGGTGCATGGAGCCTGCTTCTCCCTCTGCCTGTGTCTCTGCCTCTCTCTCTCTCTCTCTCTCTCTCTCTCTCTCTGTGACTATCATAAATAAATAAAAATTTAAAAAAAAAAATTAAAAAAAAAAAAAAGAAAAGAAAGAAAGGACCTGCAAGAAACTTAATTGAAATAAAGATGCTTCTGTCTCCCTTTCTGAAGGGCCTGGAATAGCTTCCCCTCTCTCCCTGTTTTCTGTTCTGCTTCTAGATCACAGAACTGATCCTCATCCAGTGTGCACTGGTACAGTGATACTAGTTGTTAAAATACTACAGTTCCTCCTATCCATTGAAGGTATTGTATCTAGGATAAAAAAGCTGAAACAAAGTAGATAAAGAAAATATATAACTAAATAGTAGGCAAAATAACCCAAAATAATAGAGGCATAAAAAGGTGAATAAGATGATAGATAGTATCTATATCAGAAAACATTAAGAAAACAGTGAAGATGATGTTAGAAAAAAGTAAAAGAGGTGCAGATGACTAAAGCTGAATGTAAGTTTAAAATGTAACTAAAGGAATATACTGGAAAAAGTTAAACAAAAAAATAAAAGGAGTGTGCCATAAAAGGAGTTCTGGAAGCAGCATAAGGGCCAAGGGTTGACTCCACCCACATACAAGCGGGAGCCTTTGGGTGGAGGCCGCTGTGGATCTCAGCTTCTGGTCCTGGCCAGGTCCTGGGTCTGGAGCTCTGCAGGGGTCACAGAGGCCTCCGCATGGCCACGCTTGGGTCTAAATCATTTCCCTCAGCCTCAACCTCAGTCAGGTATTCTTTGCATCAGGACTCTACCTCACTGTCCACCAGCTTCGTTATTCCACTTAATGTAAAAGTACTGTTTCTTCTTACCAGATGGTGAGTTCTTTGTGAAGGGAGTTGATCTTACTTCTGTGGGGAGCCCCAGAGGTTAGCCCAATGGCAGGAACTTAGGAAGCAGTGAGTAAAAGTTCGTTGGATTTTGGAGTCCTCTCTCCCTTGGTTCCTGTCCTCTGTGTACCAGAGCACGTTTTCACTTGTCCCTGAGAGCTGCTGTCAGTCGCCATATTTAGCCGATTGACTTTTCCTTCAAAACCATCTAGCCCAGTGCTCAGTAGCCAGTGGTTCCTGAGGCAAAACTAACCTTTCATAGTAGCTGCCACATGAAAACAAACCAAACCCCCCTCCCCCCCCAAATCCTCAAATCGTGCAAACGATGTTCTAGGGCATAGGTCAGCAAGCCTTTTCCGTAAAGGGCCCGATAGTAAATATTTTAAGTTTTGTAGGCCTCGATTCTCTGTCACAGCTACTTAGCTCTGACTTCCTAGAGCAAAAGGGGCCCAGATGATACGCAAATGAATGTGCGTGGCTGTGTTCTAGTAAAAGTCCATTTACAGAAATAGGTGATGAACTGGACTGGCCTGTGGGCCAAAACATTCAGACCCCTAAACTAGAATATGGAAAAGAATATTGCTAACATCAGAGGGCAGGGAACTTACCTGGGAAGCAGAGAATGGAAGGGATCCATTTGAACAAGGGATCTAACGTCATACTTATTTGTATTTTCTATAGCCCTTGGAATAGTGTTTTATTGATAGTATGTGTCCAATAAATATTTGTTGCTTCAATTCCGGATCCAGCTGTGTCACTTGTCCTCTCTGGGCTTCAGTTGTCTCATGTAAAATTTTATGGGTTATGTTATGTGATCTTTAAAGTCTCTCCAGTTTAAAAAAAAAAAAAATCTGTGACTCACCGACTGTTTGTGGAAGGCCATATGGTTTATTCTTTAAAGATAACAGTTGTTGGCTTATTACATTTCCCGTATGCCCTTCGTATCCTCATGAATTCTGAAATGGTTGCTTTTATCAGTCATTTTGTTTTAGTCTTTCCGCATGGGAGCTCCCTGTTCATTAGGCTATAACTTATACCTTCCACCCATCTCTCTCACTCCATCCTACCATATATGTGAATAGAATACACATTTTGTCTGTTTTAATCATCAAATTTATTAAACCTCGTCATTTTTTGTTGTTATTTAAAAGAATAAATTAGCTAGAAAGGTCCATAGATAACCTCAGGTGATTCTTTGTAGCAGATGAAAGATAAGGATCAGTCTTGTTTAGAATTTTTCTAAGTTCTGTATCAGTAACGTGAACATCCATCATTTGATTTATTCATTTAAATTGTTAAAGATAAACTATCAAATGTAAATTATAGTCACCATAACTGAATCCTAAATTCTTCTTTTTCTTAGATTTTTGATAGCTTTTTGTTTCTAAAGAATGATTTAAGACTATGTAAGCTGTGTGATGATCCTCTTACACTGTTCTCAAGAAGTCTAAGCCAGTATATACTTCTAGCCTACTTGATAAAGAAACTTAAAAAAAAAAAAAAAAAAAAAATAACTGAAAAGTTCTTTGTAAGGAATACAGAGAATTTATTTCTTACGCCTCTAAATTTTCCTAATCACCTATTTTTTTTTTTTTTTAAAGTAGGCTCCACGCCCAGTGTGGAGCACAATGGGGGCTTGAACTCACGACCCTGGGATCAAGACCTGAGCCTAGATCAAGAGTCACATGCTTAACCAACTGAGCCACCCAGACTCCCTTCCAATTTCTATTTTTAAATGAGTATAGATGTGTGCTAAAAATAGCATAAACAAGATAATGATGTTTTTATATTAGTATATTTTAAAGTAACTCTTCTTAAACTTTAATGTGCTTGAGAGTGACCTAGGGAACTTACAAAAATGTGGGTTCTGATTTACTGGGTTTAGAGTGGGGGCTTAAAAGAATGTAAAGATTACGAAGGCAGGTTTTTCCAAATTCCTTTGACACAGTATATGTTAAGGTTACTCGTGCAGAAATGTTTTTTTGTGTTTTGGGCTTGCCCATTTAATTCTCTTGGATGATCTTTTCATCTTTTCTCCCTGCCCTTACTGGCATTCTGCTTGCTAAGTGTGGTTTTTGTCTGTACATTTGGTTCCCCGTGCAGTTGACACCTTTCCTTTTCTGTTTTTGACTCTGCTTCATGGCAGCCTTGCTGACTCACCCCTTTGTTGTGAAACTAATAATGCTATCAAAGGTGGCTTTAACGATGAAAACTTGTAGTTGATTGAAAACGTTCACGCTACTGGCAGTGCAGGAAAAATCCAGAAAGGTGGGTGTTGGCAGGAAATAGTGAGCCTTTACTTGGTAATGGGTGCTTCATGGGTACGGTGACCATAGGTCTCTGGAGACCCTGGCCAGTTGTGGTGTTTACGCCGCTGTTTTGGCACATCATTAGTGGGGCCTACTTTTGGTCTCAAAGTCTGGTTTGGTTCACCTTATTCATAGCTTATAGAATTTTATCTAGCCTTTGCCAGTAGGATTGACCGATTATAATGCATAGAATACCCTTTTCTTCCCAATACATCTTATATATTGACAGTGACAGCGTCTTAGTACTAGCAATTGTAATTTTTTTGGGGGGCAGTGAGTATACATTATGTGTATTGTAATAAAAATACAAATCTATAATTTTTTTTTTACTTTATTTATTCATGAGAGACAGAGAGAGAGAGCGCGACAGAGGCACAGGCTGAGGGAGAAGCAGACTCCAGGCAGGGAGCCTGATGTGGGACTCGATCCCTGGTCTCCAGGATCACACCCTGGGCTGAAGGTGGCGCTAAACCGCTGAGCCACCCAGGCTGCCCAAAAATACAAATCTAATAACGAGTAGCCTTTAGAATGGAAAATTTTATTTTTTAATTATTTTTTAAGGTTTTGTTTATTTCAAGCAATCTTCATACCCAACACGGGACTCAAACTCCTATGACCCAAAGATCGAGAGTTGCATGCTCTTCCAACTGAGCCAGCTAGGCATCCCTATAAAATTCTAAATCTGAGTTTTTATTAACAGTATCTTTAAAAATTATTTCAGGCAATTGAAAATAATTTCTCATGTCCAGATAAGGATCTCAGGAATTAATTTTAAATATACTCACAAACTTTTATTTTCATTCAAGAAATAATAATATCTTAGCACTGGACCACGTAATAGCAAATTGGTATGGTTTGTGAAGACAAGAAAGTATGATTACAGGGTCTGGACTGTTTCATTTTAAGCAGAGGAAGCAATTTTTTTTAATGGGTGAAATATATAAAAATAAACCAAAAGCTAAGAACAAGTTGGACTATTAATAAATATCTCATGTTGGGAAGGTAGCAGTAATTGTACCTTACATACACAAGTTATATAATTGCTTCATAAGTAACCACTCCCAAAATGATAGAGTGTAGTTAAAATGCTTCTTTATAGATTTCATGTTGCTAATTTGTGAATATATTGATGCGTTGGTTCAGTCTGTGACATTTGTATAAAACTTACCTTTATTAGAAATCCTTTTATAACTATTAATTCAGAAACTTGATTTACATTCCTAAAATAAGCAGTTAATGTGGACAAAACCTGACACCTTACTACCCAGAAACCTAGATGGAATTCTGGTCTGGTCCGTTTCAGAAGCAGATTCCCTTCATTACTGACTTGCTTATTTTGTTGGCTCTTTCATAGTGCTTTATTTGAATTATTGCCTGTCTGTCTGTGTCTCTCTCTCTGTTTGGTTTGATTTTTCTTTGCTTCAGGTAAATCCATTAATTTATGGTTATTGTTGGCTGGCAGGTACTTGAAAATAATGAATTTGTCCTCCTTCCTCCCCCTCCATCAACGGAGAGGACAGCGAGAGAGCTGGTGGGGTCTGTCTGCTTTCTTTTGTCTTTATCTTCCTCCTATCTATAGTCCTGACGTCACTTTTGTACTTTGGATTGATCTAGACCGAGCTCTTCTTGGTGTGACATATGTCTGGCTATTCCATGTTCAGTGCCACAGTCCACATAGTCACTAGTAAAGCTCAGGTTCACTTTTAAGTATTTCAGCCTTATTCCCCCCACCCCCATCATCCTATTAGTCACCAACAAGAAGTATCTGGTAGGAAAAATTGGAATCTCTCATTCCTGTCTTTATTGCTTTTTCCCTAACTACTTAAGTGTACTAGGGATTATTTTAGTCACTGTCTTTCTCCTCAGGGGAGGTTCTCCTCAAGTCCATTCTCCACCTCACCAGACAACTGGTCTGTCTCCCCTTGTTTCTGCTCAGAGCTCTTCTACGATATCCAGTTAACGATTTCAGTATTTCTTGGAGCCCTCTGGGTATTTCATTGCAAACCTTAAGTGAAAGAAAAAGAGTGGGTATGACGTTGGTACCCTAATCCTTGGTCAACCAGAGTTATTTTGATTTTAATCTATTTTCCTTTTTGGGTTTAAGCAAAGATTCATTCTTTAGGAGAGACCCTGCTGAACAGATTTGAGATTCAATATCTTCCCCTTGGAGTGGCCATCCCTGACCACACGAACTCAGCAGGACCTCGTCTGTTTTTCTGTGTCAGGAGACCTACTTTATTGCTTTCACATCCCCAATCACAATTTGTAATTTTTATTTGCATGTTTGTATGTAGGGACTCACTCCCCCCCCACACACACTCTTTATCTGCACCATTGTATCCTAACCTTCCCAAGGGCACAAAGATCTGTTTTATTTACTAAATTCCCATTTAGCACTTGGCATGGTGCTTCCAAACAGTGTTTAGACAATTGATATGTAATTAGTGATATGGTTGGGCTTCAAAGTATCTTGTTATTATTTTCTATTTGTCCCATCTGTTTTGTTTTTTCTCTCCCTTTTGTTGCCTTCTTTTGAATTAATTGTATTTTTTTAGTATTATAATTCCACTATTGACTTAAAAAAAAAAAATTCTTCTTTTTTAAACTAGTTGGTCCAGAGTTTACAAAATGAAGTTCAGCTTATCCCAGTCTACTTTCAAATTATAGCATAATATTTACTATATAACGTAAGATCCTAAAATGTTATACTTCTGTTTCTCCCCTCTATCCTTTGTGCTATTGTAGTCACATTTTTTATTTTTACATATGTTATAGACCTGACAGTATGTTAACCACTTCTGCTTTAAGCAGTTAACTTAAAGAAACTTAAAATGAGAAAGAAAGGGTCTCTTTACCTGCAAATGTACCATTTCTGGCATTCCTCATCAATTATATGAACTCAGGTTTTCATTTTATATAATCTTATTTCTGCCTGAAGAACTTTCTTTAACATTTTTTGTATGCAAATCTGTTGGTGACAGACTCTTAAATTTTCTCTGTCTTAGAAAAGTTTTGCTTTTATCTTTATAAGATATTTTCACTGGGTATAGAATTATCGATTGGGCCGCCTGGGTAGCTCAGTCAGTTAAGCGACTGCCTTGGGCTCAGGTCATGATCCCTGGGTCCTGGGATGGAGCAGGGCTCCCTGCTCAGTGGGGAGTCAGCTTCTCCCTCTTCCTGTGTTCTTCTCTCCCTCTGCCCCTCTCCCTGCTTGTGCTCTCTCTCTCTCTCTCTCTCTCATATGAATAAGTAAGTAAAATTTGCCAAAA
Organism: Canis aureus; assembly: GCF_053574225.1. NCBI lineage: Eukaryota > Metazoa > Chordata > Mammalia > Carnivora > Canidae > Canis > Canis aureus. Next base: position 47,925,250 of record NC_135624.1, on the reverse strand, counting down.
CTAATTGTAGGTTATTGGTTTTATGATTGAAGCTTTTCAGCAATATCATTATGGGTGAAATGTTATCAACCAGAGAAACTCATTAGAGACTTAGTGCCCAGGATAGAGCCTTGTATAGTTTCAGCTGAAACATCTGTGTTGACTTTTCCTTTTCCTCTGTATGTAATATACTATTTTCTTTGACTGCTTTTAAGATTTTTTTTGTCATTGGTTATTGACAGTTTGATTATGGTGTCTCTTAGCATGGGTTTTTTTTGTTTTTATTCTTGTATGTATATTTATTCTTGCTTCAGGTTTGATAACAGTTTTAGATTTGTACGTTTATAGTCTTCCTCAATTTTAGAAAGTTTTTTATTATTTCTTCAAAGAGTATTTTCTGTTCATTCCTCTCAGATTTCAATTACACGTAAGTTGGGCTGTTTGGTGTTGTTCCAAAAGTCACTGAGGCTTTGAGCATTCTTTTTTCTATTGTTTTGTCATCTGCACTTCACTTTGAAGGTACTATTTCCATTTCTTCAAGTTTACTGATTTTTTTTCCTCCCCCAAATCTAATCTTTTGTTGGTCACATCCAGTGAATTTATTGTTATGGATAGATTGTATTTTACCTTTCAAAGTTCTATTTGAGTCTACTTTTTTCTTTCTTTTTTTTTTTTTAAGATTTTATTTATTTGTTCATGAGAGACAGAGAGAGAGAGGCAGAGACATAGGCAGAGGGTGAAGTGGGCTCCCTGTGGGGAGTCTGATGCAGAACTTGATACCAGGACTCCAAGACCATGCCATGAGCTGAAGGCAGATGCTCAACCACTGAGCCACTCTGGTGTCCTTTGAGTCTGCTTCTTATGTCTTCTATTTTCTCCTCATTATGTTTATTTTTTCTTAAGTCCTTGAGCCTATTTATAATAACTTTTTAAAAAAATTGTTTATTTATTTGAGAGAAAGAGAATGCACAAACGGGGAGTGGCAGGCAGAGTGAGAAGCAGTCTTCCTGCTGAGCAAGGAGCCAGATGTGGGATCATGACCTGAGTTGAAGGCAGACACTTGACCAACTGAGCCAACCAGGCACCCCTATAATAGCTTTTTAAAGAGCACATGTGCTAATTCCATCATTTTTGTTATTTCTAGATCTCTAATGACTGATTTTTTGGGTCACATTCTCCTACATCTTGACAAATAATTTAATGGTAATTTTTAATAGTTTTTAAATACAATTTTTTATTGGATACTAGATGTTATAAATGTGACATTGTTGAGAGCTAGATTTTGTTACATTCTTTTAATGAATGTAATTCTTTGTTCTTGAAGGCAGTACTCACAGATAGCTTAATCCTTTGAGGCTTGTTTTGGATCCTTTGAAACCATGTTAAGAAGGATTTAATGTAGTACTTAGCCTATTGCCCTTCTGAAGTATCTACAGAATGCCCTAGGTATTCAACTATTATAGTTTCTTAGGCTTTCCTTGTTTTTAATTACCTTGATAATGCTGAAGAGTATTGGTTTGGTAATTTGTAGATTCTTCAGTTTAGATTTATCTAATTTCTTTTTTTTCATAGTTAAACTGGGGTAATGGCTTTTTGGTAGGAAGAGCACAGAGGTAAAGTGCCCTTTTCATCATGATGATATCAAGACTCTGTACTCTCATCACTGATGATATAAACCTTGATCTCAGGTTTCTCTAACAATAAAATTACTCTTTTCTCCCTGCTTTCTATATCGTACCCTTTGGAAGGAAGTCACCAAGTATAGCTCACGCTTTTAAGGGTTGAGACTAATGCTCCTTCTTCTTGAGGGTGAATTATCTACGTAAATTATTTGGAGTTCTTCTGAATATGTCTCAGGTCCATGAGACCATTCTCAGATTTAATGATCTACTAGAAGGACTCACAGGACACAGCATATAGTTGTACTCACAGCTGTGATTTATTACAGCAGAAAGGCACTATGCAAGTTAGCAAGTGAAAAGGCATATGGAGCAAAATTCAGGGGAAATCAGGTGCCAGCTTCCAGAATTTCTTCCAGTGGCATTATAGAGAAGGCAACTGATTCCTCAGCAGTGTGCTGCGACATTCCAGGTGAAATGTTACCAATCAGAGAAATTCATCAGAGACTCAGTGCCCAGGGTTTTTATTGGGACTGGTCACATAGGCATCTGCTGCCTGGCACATACCCAAGTTTTAGGCTCCCTGAAAGAAAGCAGATGTTTAGTATAAACTAATATTGTTTGTACTGACAGTTTAGGCATAGTGAACATGCTTTTTAGTTCTGGGAATGGTGGGGCCATTTAAAATCGAAGTTCTTAAATGCTAGCTAAGAGCTGACCTTGTAAGCAAACATGTCAAAGGGTAACAGACCTGCTAGGTTAACTCTTCTGTACAGTGTGAGATTTGTCTCCTGTCTCTTAGTTACTTACTTATTTATTTATATCAGTGTAGACTCATGGATATTTATTTTATACTTGGGGTTATGTTCCAAAACTACATTGTTTATTTTGTTATTCAAATTACTACAGCTTTGGCTCTTGGCAGCTCTATCAGTTGGCTCCCATATCCTTTTGATACACCTACTTTAGTTTGTGTTTGGAGGCTTTCCTACTTCCTGGCCCTAGAAAAGATGTTGTAGGCTTATCATGTGTGTTTGTGCTCTAGTTCTAGGCACCAGCCATTTACCGAGGGAACCCTGCTCCCTTTATGTAGTGAGGTTTTAAAATGTTAAATGCGTTGTAGAAAGTTTGGAAAATGTATAAGAAGTAAGTAGAAAGCACTAAGAAGTAAATGTTAATTACTGATATAATTATAGATAATTACTGTTAACATTTTGTTGCGTTACTTAACAAGAATCCAAAGAAAAATAAAAGTAATTTTTAAACCATTTTTTCTTCTTTTTAAGAAAATTATTTATTTTCATTTTATATTCCAGTATAGTGGAATTTACTGGCAGTGTTATATTAGTTTTAAGTGTACAAGATAGTGATCTAGCACTTCCATATATCACCGAGGGCTCTTAACCACAAGTATATTACATAATCTCCATCACCTATTTCTTCCATTTCCCCACTTTGTTTTCTTCCTTGTATTTCATGTGTAGTATTAATTACCTAATAGCCCTGAGAGCATCTTTCTCTCCATTCCTAAAGCCTTTCCGTCTCTTTTCTAAACTCCAGGAAAGACAAGGACTTTTTGAAGAGGCCAAAACTTCTAGGGCTGTAAAAGGCTCTAGGAGTGATGGGATGGTTGACATTTTATATAGAAGAACTTGCCAAGTTTCTGGTTTTTGTCATTTTATAATTGTTTTGGATACCAGTGTATTACTTTGAGATATCTTAAAAAGTGTTAATATAAGGGATAAAATGCTTATATTTTCACCCTTTTTAAGGATGTTAATAACTAAAGACTTTTATTTCTTTTTGGATAAATTTCAGTGAATTGTATGATATTTTCCGTTAAATCCAAACTTCATTGTATATTGGGGAACATTTTGTTCTGGTCCTATATCTAAGTGGAGTATTTTTGAAGGATTTATTGAGAATTTCTCCTGGCACACATTCTTTTGGTATATTAGAATGTACCTCTATCTTCCTTCTACTTAGAAATATAAAGCAAGGGACTAATTCCATGAATCCTTAAAATGCCAGTGAAAAGGACATAGACTTAAACGGAAATTGATTAAATGGAAGAGGCAAACCTACTTTCTAACTCCTTGAGGGCAAGAGAACTGCCATGGTCATCTTTTGTATGCAGTGCTTTATATTATCTGGCTTAGGCAAAGGGGATCTCAGTAAAGGCTGGTAATATTGAAATTGTGAAATTCTTAAAAATATTCTAAATCTTTATTTTTTATTTTTATTTTTTAAATCTTATAATTTAAAAGCAGTCTTTTATTATAACCTAAAAGACAGAGAGGCATATAGTTAAAGGAAGTTATACAAAGTAGACTTTTCTGTTTTTCCTAATATATACCATTGAGAAATGATACCCATGGCTATCTTTCTATGGTGAGGATATAAAAAAATGTATATATATATATAATACAACTTGGAGAATTCTGAATTTATAGAAGGAATAAAATAGAATAAAATAGAAGACTGATATTTTGACTGGTCTTTGGCAAGCTTGCAAGAAGCTCTAGGCTCTGTGTTTCTGTGATTAATCGATAGGTTAAAAATAGAGAAGTCATTTGAAGAATGATGGGAATATTATTATCTGTGTATAAAAATATGATTTGTAATTGAGGGATTAAGAAAACATTCAGAATACTATAGGTCTCTGTTATCTTAGTCTTCTAAAAGGATTGTTGGGCTCATGTAGTTATGGGTGGATATGTAGTTCTGATTAATACTTAAGTGATTTGGGTGATAAAAATTTTGGGAAGGGTTAGAAAAAAAATACTTATTTCATTAAACTTTGGTAAATTTGTGATTCCTATTTGGAATAGTAGTACTACTTATTTTATCCTTTGTATTTCAGAATAAAGTTCAGAGCCCAGGCTTTGCCCATATAGCAGGCTTGTTGAATTATTTCACATATAAATGGAAAGTGCCTTTTTCACCCACCCTCTGCCTATAAGGAAATCCTGATGTACAGTAAAACTTCGAAAAATAAGCCCTGTAAATAATTTTATACATCTGTGTCCCAGAGAAACTATTTTCTGTAGTTGTATATACATAGTAACAGACTGATTAGATATAATAGAAACTTTAGGATCTGATAAATTCTTTTATTTAATTTTGTTTTTAAGATTTTTATTAATTTATTTGAGAGCGAGAGAGCCAGCACAAGCAGGGGAGAAGGAGAAGCAGGCTCCCTGCTGAACAGGGAGCCTGATGCTGGGCTCCATCTGACCCTAGGATCAGACCCAAGCCCAAGGCAGATGCACAACTGCTGAGCTGCTGCGGTGCCCCTGATATATTCTTTTAGATCCATATAGACAAAACTTAAGCAAAAGAAAATACTTTTTTTTAAAAGGATTTTAGAGAAAATCACCTATTATTTAACTTCTACCCCCACTCAAAAAAGTTCTCATACTCTGATGTGTTCTATGACAGTTTTGCTAGTTACACTTTTTAAAGGTTTGCTCGGAATGAACTTTGGCTACTTTGGTGGGCCATTGTGGCCAAATAGTGTTGAGTAGCTTTTAAGATTTATATGAGGCTAAGTAGGCTTAGCTCAATAAGGGTAGAAAAAATATGGCAAAATATCTGGGTATACGCCTCCCAACTTGTCTGCTTGCTGACATGGTTCAGTTCTGAACCTTGACATTTAATAGTATAGTTTGCTTGGGTCTAGATCAGTTTATTCCCTTAATGTGTTAACAACTGTTTGATGAAAAGAGGGTTGTCAAATCACTTTCGAGAATACTTTAATTAAAAATTAAACTGGTCTGTGTACAGCTCGGAACCTTTTGTTAATACATTGTTAATGTACAGGAATGGAATGTAGGAGGTAGTGTTTTTGGACTGTGGAATGCCCTTTATTCATGCAACACTGTGAGTCATTTGTGTTTCCTCTGACCAGGGGAAACCCTGCTCTTAGCTGATTCAGAGAGGTCTCCGATCAAGAAGATGTACCCAAACAATGTGTTTTGGTATTGGGGGTCTGTGTGATTAGCCTTTGCAGCCCTGGCTTGAATTTAGGTTTGGGATCTGTTCAGGAGTAGGAATGGCCCAGACTTATTCCATATTTCTTAAACTACTCAGAAGTAGTACAGACCTTACATGAAACTCCCAACAGTACTATTACCACTGAATTTGTCTTAATGGATAGGATTATCTTTTTCTCTTAGTGTGTGGAAGGATGTTCTTTTAGCTTTTAATACAGTGCCTAGCCATTTGGCTGCAAATAAATTTATTCAGTTATGACTTTGATCACTGAATTTACTTATTCCTTGTGATATTTAAAGGATACAGTAGCATAAATGGGTCAATACAAATATATTGCCACATATGGAAAAACATGCTCCATTGACCTTCAGAGTCACAGTAAACTAATTATGAGGTCAAGACCTTTTTCTTCCGACAGTAGCATAAAATATTATTTATTGGGTTTGATGATGAAATTTTCCTACTATTTTGAAGAGCAGATAGGCTCCTAACAATGCCAGTTTTCAGTTTTTAAAACCATTTCTATAGAATAAAGTTTTGAAAATGTGCATTTTATTTGACCAGAAGATTTCTCACTATTCATTGATATTCCAACTGTAAGCTTTTCTAGGGGAATTATGTGCTATATTAAGAATAGAAGGCCCTATATTTTGAAATAATCCCATTACTATAACAGAATTCCCTCTTTTGAATAAGTTGCATGAAGCAGAGGAAACTTTGTCCTGAGCTGAGCAGTTTTTAGAGGGCCGATGGGGGCTCAGCCACAGTGTTCATTACATCATCTTTTCATCCCATTTAGCCAGCGTTCTCTCTGGTGGGTTCAGTGAGGCCGTGGACTCGGTATCATAACCCTGCTGAGAAAGTCGCTGCTTACTGCCTGGGGGTAGTAAGGTAGAAGGGCAAAGAGAAGAGAATGTACTACTGAAATCACCTAGAGAAAACTGATACTGGAGTGGGATAAATACCCATGAGTCTTTTTTTTTTCTTTTTCTTTTTGGTCAGCTGTTATAGGAAGAGATTTAAAGCTCTTAGGCCAGACCTGAATTTATTTTTATTCCTTAGGCCCTTAAGTGAGAAAAGTTGGCATCCAAGGGCAGAGCTCTACCCTTGTGTGTTTACTAGCAGTCAGTAGTGACTACAGGGAAGGCAGCCGGAGACACACAGTTCATCAAAACTGATAAGCCCGGGAGCAGAAGCAGAGAAAGATTCTTGCGGCCACGTGTATGCCTACCTAAAGAAAGGTGATGATGTCCTTCAGGGCACTTGTAATAAACTTGTAAGCTTTTATTCAACTGGATAGTTCATCTGCATTCAGCAGCGTTTCCACTATAGTTGTGCGTCACTGCGAGACTGCATGGTAATGAAGCCAAAGCACTGTGGGCCAAAACTCTGCTGCCTGGGAGAGGAGAAGGGACAGCGGCTTGGAGAGATAGATCAACAAACCGGAGGCTGCTGCTGCTGCTGCTGCTGCTGCTGCTGTAGCAGCCCAGTTGAGACACAATGTTGAGCCTACAGGATTCTGTGTTTTTTGAAATTAGCATAAAGTCCTTGTTAAAGTCCTGGAGCAGCAGCTGTAAGTATATATATTCCTAAATGGGAGAAATGCTGATGTATGATCATGGCCATTCCTTGCATGCTAATCCTTTAGACCAATCCAAATAGAATCAGAGCTGTTGAAAATAACACGAGGAGTATTTTCTTGGATGGTAGTCAGTGAGAGGGTTAGAAAATCTGGATGTGTACACACTGGGCAGTCGTACTATTGGCGGTTAAATAGTCTTTGACTGAAATTGACCAGCGTTGGTTTTCTTGTTAATTTTTTGTATGGTTCTGGCAAAGTTTCTCTCCATTGGTCCGACATAGGGGGGGAAATGACAGATAGACTCCGACCTCTGCAGGGTTCTCAGATACCAGTACTATTCCACAGTTCTGTTAGGACAGAATGTTTGTTTGAAGCAGCATCAGCTGTCTGAAAGCATCAGATGATTTAATATAATGCTCATAAGTTTTCCCCTACTCCTGTAATTGAAGTTACTAGGAGGATTTTTCCTGTATGTAGTGAGTTTTCTGATAAGGAACATTCAAAGTTCAGGTAGGTCAGTAAAACTAATGTCGTTGAGTTGTCATGTTGTCCATAACTCCCTTCCCAATATGTGAATTTGACAGAAATCCTGATTTTGTTCAGTATTTCTAGTATTTTCCAGTGGTACTTTTCTCTGAAGACCTGAAAGCACTTCTAGAAATGATTTATTACCACAATCTGTGTTTTTTTTTTTTTGGTCAAAATTATCATAATAATATGATATCAAACTAATGGAGTAATCGAGCAAAGATTCTGTTGTAATGTCTGTTTTGGCCAAAGAAAACTAAAACATAGGGGAAAAAATGTGACTTTACCAAGGTCATACAGTGGCAAAGAACTGGAATTAGAACTGAGTTGTTCTTGCTCCCAACTGTGCTGCTGGTGTCTGAGCAAACTACTGAATAAAATATGAAAGACCTAAATTTAATTTTTTCCAGTTGACTCTTTACCAAAATATTTACTTAGCATAGTTTTGTAAGCAAATAATGTAAAAGGCCAAATGTTGATATAGGGGGAGAAAACCTCTTAAGGGAAAGCCTTACAGAATAGAATTTGAAGAGATTTGTATTTTGCCAAATATACTGCACTTACAATCTCCGTATTTCTTTTATTTTTGATCTGTAAGTAATTCTTCCATATGGAGATGTTGTTCTGCCAGATGGCAGAAAGTTATCTTAGTTCTAGGAAAGTTTCTAAGTGAATTAAAATATTGGGAGAATTATAATTGAATAATTATAATTAAATAAATTAAAAATAATTAAATAAATTATTTAATAAATAAAATAATTAAATTCTAAATAATTAGAATTATAATTGAATTACAATTGAATTGTAATTACTAATTTAAATGAAGTACTTTTACTACTTAAAAGGGTAATACAGAATGCATTTTTACTAAAACCGACTGTAGTTTCTAATCTCTCTTGCCCCTTTGTCCCTCCTTCCTCCATCCTTACCAGGTACTTTTAAAAAATAGTAAGACAGGTTTATAGTGATAATAAAGCTCTAACTAATGGGCTCTTGTATCAGAACAGTGCATTAGATTATATCACAGCCTGAGCTTGTCTTGTAAAAACTTAAGTTTGCTTAGATACTTGTGAATTATGTGGTTATTTTGTTTTGTGACCATTTAAACATTTCTACATGTCATTGCCCTAACCCTGTAACCAGCCACAGCCAAATCTCATGTAATCACATTCCCTGAATCCAGAAGTGAACCAAAAACAGATGTTTGTAAAGCCTTTGTCGTTAGCTATTAGTATTCTAATGATTCAGTTTGTGGGCATCCCGTTTCCCTTGGGCAGTCATGGTCCACATCTCGTGAAGGTGTTTTTACTGTTGTAAAGCAATAGGTTAATGTGGAGAGGAGAGACAAAGTCGTTCACCAAGACCCTGACTAGGTCGTTCTAGCCCCAAAAGTGGGAGACTGTTTTTCTTTTACCAGTATCTGTGGAAGTCTTTTTAAAATCTTCCCTTGGCCCTTTATTGTATTTAAAAAGGAGAGAGAGAGAAGATAAAAATATTTTTAAGACCCTAGAGAAGGATGGTAGTTACCTCTCTCTTCCAGGGGTTGTTTTCATAATCCAGCACTTGAATCAGCTCACATTGATTGAGCATATACTGTACTGAAACTAAATGTGATCTTGGCTCATAAGGAGCTTCTAGTTTCATCAGAGAGTAAATATGCATGTAAAGTTAACAGTAAGAAGTTAACCGAGTGCTGCTGCATATGCATCATGACTTACCACGTGACTGTTACATGTGACAAGAATGGGGAGTACGGAGACCAAAGGAATCCTATTGAACCACAGGGGACAGAGAAGACTTACAGGGAAAGGAATTTGAGTTCAGTTTTGAATGACAGGATGTTCCCCACCATGGTAGACAGTACTGTACCCACAGTCTCCCTGAGCCAGAAAGCAGGTGTGGATCAACAGCCCTCTCTCACCAATACACCACCTACACTCGCCACTCCTACTCCCCTGCCCCCAGCCACTTATCAAAATGTGTTGTCCTACCTTCTACAGTTTCCTTAGTCCTTCTACAGTTTCCTTAGTCTCTCCTGCCTTCTGTTCCCAGAGCCACTTAACTTGGTTCAGGCCTCTCTTCATTATCATCTGGATTATTGCCAGAGCTTCCTTTTTGTCTTCTTAGCCTCTTCCATGTTGCTGCCAAAGGCTCCTTCTAAAAGCCCGCTCTTCCCATCTCTCTCCATCTTTTATCCCCCATGGGATGAAACCTTTTGTCATCCAGCCCCTGCTCATTTTGTGCCTTCCTTTCTTGCTGTGCTTGCCCAGTTCCTGGAGCATGCCGCGCCTTTGTATCTGCTGCTACCTTTGCCTGGAATGTGCTTCCTTTAACCCCCTCAGCTCTCTGTCTGCTTCACAATCAATTCTTCTTGTCTTTGAAGACTCATCCTTTCCGGATGGGATACTTAATGCTTCATCTGTTCTGGTCTTCACCTTAAACATCATGGTATCACCATGGTATCATCATTATGCTTATCACCTCATTCATGACTTTCTCCTCTACTTGAGTGGAAGCTCCTGGAGGGCATAGATTGTCTTTTTTGTTCTTTGCATACTTAATACTTTTTTATACACTTAATGCTTGATTAAGTTCTGGTAACTGTGTGGGCAACTAAGATCAAACTTGGAGATGTAGTCATTTTTGTTGGAATGGACTAATAATAGGAAAAAAGGAGGATAGATATATGGCATAAATATGGCACATATCTTGTTCTATGTGTTTATTATTATACTAGTGATGTCTCTAAGGAGAGTAGCTCCTAAAGCAGGAGTTTATAAAATGATACCTTAGTAAATTTTTAAAAATTAGCATTAAAATCTATTTAGTGAATTTCTCAGGAAGAATAGAGAAAACCCCAATTTATTAATAGCTTTTGTCTAAAAAAAAATGGAAATGGCAAATTGTTTTCCCATTAAATTATGTATTTCAAATGTTTCCCTACTCTCTTTAAAGAAAAAGGAAAATTAAATTTTTGTTATTGAGCATAATTTAATAGCAGTGCATGTTATAATTCTTTATCATTAAATAATAATGTTTCATGTTTATAAGATGCATTTCCCATGATTTGTATTATTGTTAAACCCTACCTTTTTTTTTTTTTTTTTTAATGCTACGTTTTATATTAATCATTAGAGGCCCTCTGGTTTCAAGGCCTGCTTAGCTGGCAGAATGTTGATGCAGTGCTGCTGAAGTTTGATTATAGTTGAGCTTATTTCTTTCAGTAACAACAATGAAGTGACATTCATATGGCCTAAATTCAGGATTTTGTCTTTGTGCCAACAGTTTTAGGCATTACTTCTTTTAAAAACTGAATCAGGAACATTCTGTTAAACCAGCTGTGTAGTGAGGATGTTATCATTAAAAGATTGGCTTAGTTCCCTAAAATTGATAAGACAATGCAAGATTCAGTACTGAGATCTATCCAGTATGTATCTGCAATGTTAATTAAGGTCACATATGCATTATCCATATAATACTCTTGTAAACATATTTATAGAATTTATTTTGCATACATAATTTTATGACAGCTAGTGTTTCAAAAAATTCAGTTGTTATCATAGACATAGAAGAGATGAATTGACATTTTAACCACCGTTTTTATAAATTAAAATATGAATAAGATACGGTATGTTAAGAAACAATCTGCATAAATTACTTGGGTTTTTGCACAATGAGCAAAGTTCAGAGTTTTTAATGCTCAGAGATGTTTTTCCTAGATTGCAAAAATAGTAAATGTCAGCTCCCAAAAGCACAATTATGCATTTATCTAAATTTCAGTTAAAATTTGTGTGTCGCTTGATTAAAATAATACTACTACCATTTATTGAAGTAATTATGAGTCTGGTGTTGTGGTAAGTACCTATTATGTGTGTGTGCACAGTCAAATTATGTGTATATACATTCATTAAATATCTTGTAAGCATCTTGAAAATCTAATGGGGCAAGCTATTATTGTCATTTTAGAAATAATAGGTTTATGATATAATGTAACGTATATATAATTTACATACCATAGCATCATCCTTTTACAGTGTATCGTTCAGTAGCTTTTAGTATATTAACTAAGTTGTACAACTTATCAACTATCACCACTCTCTAGTTGTAGAACATTTTTATAATCCCAAAAAGAAGCCTCATACTTATTTATCTATTGTTTGTCTCTATGGATTTGCCTCTTCTGGACATTTCATGTAAATGCAATCCTAATAGGTGTTGTTTTGTGACCATCTTCTTTCACTTACCATGTTTCTGAGGCTCATCTATTTGTAGCGTGTATCAGTATCTTATTACTTTGTATGATTGACTAATACTCCATTGTATGGATATACCACATTTTGTTTATCTACTTATTGGTAGATAGTGTTTTTTTTTTTAATAGAAGAGTAAATTGGGGTTCAGATAAATGAAAAAGCAGTAAGAACACCCACCCCATTATACACCCAACACCCTCCCCTGGTTTTATTGAGATATAATTGACATATTACATTGTATAAGTTTAAGGCATATAATATAATGATTATATATATATATATATAGCAAAATAATTACCATAATGAGATTAACATCCATCACCTCACATGGTAGAATTTTTTTTCCTTGTGATGAAAACTTTTAAGATCTACTCAGCTAGTAACTTTCAAAAATACAACACAGTAATGTTAACCCAGTATTTTCAACAGAGTATAGTTATTGTACATTACATGCCAAATTCGTTAGCCAACAGCCTTTAATTCTTCATATTTCAAAGTCTTCCCTGATCTCTGGTGATACTTCCGTAAAATCTGAAGGAAGACAGAGTTAACAGTTTGGATGCAGAAGGGATATGGCATGTTGGACAGTAGAGGAAATATGACCAATTTGGCTGGAGCAGAGAAGCATGGGAATGAGCTGGAAATGTAGGCAGGGGCGAGAGCACATGGAATCTTGAAGCCTCCTATGGATTTTGTCTTAAGCCTAAAACAGATGCAGAACCATTGATGGATTTTGTGAAAGTAGTTGGGATAATTTCATCAGACTTCTCTGTTTTTCATGGAATGGGGTGGGGGTGGAGAGAGAGGGACGTACTGTGTGTGTGGGAGGAGAGTTGGGATGTGACTGCAGTAGACGAGACATGAGATAAAGGTTGAACAAAAGAAGAAAGGAAGAAAAGAAAATTCTTTTTTTTTTTTTTTAAATTTTTTTATTTATTTATGATAGGCACACAGAGAGAGAGAGGAGAGAGGCAGAGACACAGGCAGAGGGAGAAGCAGGCTCCACGCACCGGGAGCCTGACGTGGGATTCGATCCCGGGTCTCCAGGATCGCGCCCTGGGCCAAAGGCAGGCGCTAAACCGCTGCGCCACCCAGGGATCCCCTATTCTTTTTTTTTTTTTTTTTTTAAGCAAACGTAATATAATGCCTACTTCATAAATAGGTACTCTTCTGAGTGCTTCACAAAATATTAACTCATTTAATCACGGATATGAGAAATACTTAAGAGGCAGGAACAAAGATATGGGGGGGTGAAGGAGATTTTGAACTAGGTTTCTATAAATGAATTTGGTAGGGTAATTTATATTCTCATTGACATTAATTTCAGAGATGTAACCATTGAGAGTTAAAATTGATCACATTGTAAAAGAATCACTTATTGCCTATTGCCAAAATACTCTCTCATCCCTCAGAGAAATCTGTCTGCTTTAGGAAATGAAGCCTAGATAAAGAAGCCAACTCATTGTGCTAAGTGAACAGTATGAACTCTGTGATGGTCCCTGAATTTAGAGTTCCTAGCTGCAGACGTCATTGAATTTAGGAACCATGGGCCTGCTTTATCCATTTAAAAAATATACAGATTTTTAACTCCTGAAGCTAGGTTTACATCATTTGACACATATACTTAATTCTCAAGACTGAACATTTTGTGTTGTGAGAAGTAAGCTGATTCTCTAACTCATTAAATATTTTGTTTTATGGTTTGTTTGAAGATTTGGTAAGTATTAGAATAAAGACATATAATTTAATAATGAGAAAATTCAAGATTGGGAAAATCTAAGATGAATGGTCAAAATATTCATAGGTGTCTAAGATTATTAAAAAAGGACAGTGTAGGGGCACCTGGGTGGCTCAGTCCATTAATTGTCTCCCATTGGCTCAGGTCCTGATCCCACCCTGGAATCGAGCCCCTCTTCAAGTTCCCTGCTCAGCAGGGAGTCTGCTTCTCCCTCTCCCTGCTTTAGTGGCCTAGCAATCGCTTTCTCTCTCAAATAAATAAATTTATTTTTAAAGACGGTGTAATACATGTGGCAAGTTTCAGACTTGCTGTTATATAAATGTGGATGTCATAACCTCCCCGTTTGTACCTTTTGTTGTAGTTGTGTCTAAATTCTGTCTTGGGGTGCCTGGGTGGTGCAGTGGGTTAAGCACCCAACTCTTGGCTTTTAGCTCAGGTCATGATTTCAGGGTCATGAGATCAAACCCCGCATCAGCTCTGCTCTCAGCATGGGGTCTACTTGAGTTTTTCTCTCCATCTCCTTCTGCCCCTCCCCACCACACACTTGCTCTCTTTCTCTCTCAAATAAATCTTCATTAAAAAACCCCAAACCCTGTCTTATTATGAGGCCCTGGGTCCTCTCCAATGCAAAGATAACTGAGTTTTGGAGAGCCCTAGCTCACTAGTCCAGACAACTCAGCATCAGCCCAACTTCACTATAAGCTTTGGCCTGACTTAGTTCTTATGTTCTAGTATCTGGGCTGCTTCTCTTTCTCGTGTCAAGGAATGGAGACCAGAGCCTTCACCTCTACTAATTGGTATTTCTGCCTTCCTGAGCCTTGCCTTCTCAAACTCTTCGGTGACTCTGTTTCCTTCAAATATGAGACTGCTTTGCTCCTCAAGAGAATGAAATTCTCATCCCAAAAGAGCAATTTGGACTCAAAGACCCAAGACACCTTTCTTACTGCATGTACTTGTACTTCCTCTTCTTAGACTTTGCATGTTCGCTAACATAACTGTTGTTCTTTCATGGATCCTCATGGTGCCTTTTACCTGTTGTCAGATTCTTTAGAAACCACATTCTGCCTCCATTCCTAGATTTCTCATTACCTCTGGCATTGCTGATGTTAAGCCATTATGCATCCTTATGGCTGTACTGATCTTTACAGCCAGAGTCAATTCTAATTGCCCCTCTATGCTGATTGCTAAATGTTTTATTTATTTTTTTTAAGATTTATTTATTTATTTGTTTATTTATTTATTTATTTATTTATGAGAGAGAGAGAGAGAGAGAGAGAAAGAGAGGCAGAGACACAGGCGGAATGCGCAGCAAGCTCCATGCCAGGAGCCTGACGTGGGACTCGATCCCGGGACTCCAGGATTGCGCCCTGGGCCAAAGGCAGGCGCTAAACCGCTGAGCCACCCAGGGATTCCTGCTAAATGTTTTAAATGTGACACCTGATAGGTATCTGGCATACATTAGTAGTTAGGCGCCAAATCATTGGGTTCTGACTTATTCCAGTGTTCCAGTACTGGCCATAATACTCTTTTAGGCTTCCTTTCTTGAAGTAACCATGCTTACAATTTCATCACATTGATGAGACACAGTTTGCTGGCCTTTTGCAGGATGGAATGGGTTTTGTTCTCTTGATTATTCCTCCTCGTCTTTTTTTTTTTTTTTTAAGATTTTATTTATTCATGAAAGTTATATAGGGAGGGGCAGAGACATAGGCAGAGAGAGAAGCAGGCTCCCTTTGGGAAGCCTGATGTGTGGGACTCAATCCCAGGACCCCAAGATCATGACCTGAGCCAAAGGCAGACACTCAACCACTGAGCCACCCAGGTGCCCCTTCCACCTAATATTTAATGCTTGATGTCCAGGACACTGCTTAAGTGGAATTTCTTACAATTTTCTTCTGAGTCTACTAGTTGGTTTAAGCATGCTATTTCCCAACTTAAAAAATTTGCTAAAATGAGTGAAGTGTTAAGGGTTTTTAGAAAAGAGAATTCAAGAGAAATCTGTTTGGGGAAAACTGTAGAAGCCAAATTCCAAACTGTCAGACCTATTCCTTTTAGAAGATAATTAATTGGAAATGTGATGGCAGTTCATAGTAGAAAATCATACGGATAGTTTAGAGACAATACGTGTATTTATTGACACATGTGGTACAGAAAGTAGTGAAAATATTCATAAAAATGAAGGATGAACTAATATCTATTAACAGTATAACAAAAATACAGATTTATATTAGGTGCATTAAATGTATATTTTTTGTTTAAAATAATCTTCAGTGATGTTTAGAGCAGCTTTATTCATATTTGCCAAAACTTGGAAGTGACAGAGACGTCCTTTAGTAAGTGAGTGGGTAGATGAGCTGTGGTCCATCCAGACAATGGAATATTATTAAGTACTAAAATGAAATGAGCTGTCAAGCCGTGAAAAGATTTGTAGGCAACTTAAATGCATTATTACTAAGTGAAAGAAGCCAGTCTGAAAATATTACATACTCTAGGATTCTAACAATAGGACGTTCTGGAAAAGGTAAAACTGGAGGCAGTTAGAAAAGTAGTTGCCAGGGGTTAGAGGGGAGGGATGGATAAGTTGGTAGAGCTCAGGGGATTTTTAGGGCAGTGAGACTACTCTGTAGTAGTACTATGTTGATGGATGCATTTGTTCAAACCTATAGAATATAAAACACCAGGAATGAACTGTAAGGTAAACGATCGCCTTTGGGTGATAATGATGTGTCAGTGGAGGTTCATCGACTGTAACAAATGTACCTGCTGGTAGGAGATGTTGGTAATGGGGGAGGCTATGCATGCCTGGGACCAGAAGGTATATGGGAAATCTCTGTTCCTTCTCTCAATTTTGCTGTGAACCTAAAACTGCTCTTTTTTTTTTTTTTTTTTTTTTTTTTTTAAGATTTTACTTATTTATCTGAGAGAGAGGATTATATGAGAACAAGAGAGCAAGCATGAGCAGGGAGAGGGGAGAGGGGCAGAGGGAGAGAGAGAGAAGCAGACTGTCTGCTGAGCAGGGAGTCTGTCACAGGGCTGGATCCCAGGACCCTGAGATCATGACTTGAGCTGAAGGCAGATGTTTAACCGCCTGAGCCACCCAGGTGCCCCCTAAAACTGCCTTTTTTTTTTTTTAAGTCTTAAAAAAATGGAAAAACTAAAAGTTTCACATAAAATTTTGGAGCAATATATGAATGAGTCATTCTTATTATAGGGAGACTGTGGAAGAAAAGAAAATGATGATTCCAATAAAATGGCCTTAGTAACACTCCTGAAGGTAAGGCTAGTGGTGCATTTTTATGCAGCGTACAGAGGCATGCATTTCCATGATTTGCTATGTAGGGCCTAGCGAGGTTCCGATAGAGAAGAGTCACTTTGGCTGCTATGTGAAGCTGTTATTTCATTTGCTAAGAAGCAGGGATAACTGTGAAGGAAGATTTTTCGGGATTCTGCATAGATTATTCTTATGCACTCAAAACTTAACCATGCAGAAAAAAGAAGGAGGGATTCCTTTCAGTACCATGGGGTTTGGTGACTAGACCGGTTATAGGGTACAAGTCATGGGGAGGAATTGACGATGGTTCTTGAGTTCTCATCACTGAAACCTCACCCCTTGAGATTGTGGATAATGAAAGGCAGAGGACTGATGGGCACCAGGATATGTGGTCTGGGGCACGGTTCGGCGAAGAAAGCCTAGTGGCAGAAACCACGAGAGAAAAATCAGTTCGTGGAGATTTCTAGTTCAAACTGGGAGAGAACCACGTATGACATCTTAAAATTAGGTTTTCGAATTGTTTTATTGATCCTTCACTTTGCTTCCTAGAGCTTTGCCCCTGACATGTATTTATTGAACACTCTCCAAATTGCTTGATGAATGTTATTTGTGATTTTTCTATAAACAGGTTTCTGTGTTTATGGTATTTTTGAAACTTGTTATTGATCAGAATTAGTTTTAAGTAAAATCATTGTACAGAACTAATTGTTCCACTTAAAATGAATAGGCAAGGATTCTCAACCTTGGCTGCACCTTAGTATCATGTTAGGGAGTTGTCAAATACCACAGATGCGTGGGCCTCACTCCAAAGTTTTTGATTGTGATTTAAGGAATTGCCAGAGAAGGCCAGTGAAGACTGGGATCAGGTCATAAAACTTGACTTTGCCTCAATGCTGAGAAGGGATATGCAATCTTTTTCAGGAGGCGGAATTATAATAAACAGTCCAACAGAATCAAGTTTTTATGTTTGCCAATTGACTAATTTACAATGAGAAATATGCCAAGTGGGTGTTAATGCTGGAGCTGGCTGGCTGTCCCTTCCTCTCCTTGTGGGGTAGGTCATACAAAGCTAAATTATAATCAGAAAGTTGCACGGAATGCTTGTAGATCAAAGAAATTAATATCTGTGGTGCCGTGCCATAGGGGCTGGAATATTCCTCTCATTCGGCTTACTCGGCTGTATGAGGAGGATGTTACATTTCCGCCAGCAATAGGTTAAGTGTTCAGTTTCCCTGTACCTTGCAACAGTAGAGCTGATTATTTGTTTTAATATTTGACAGTCTGATGTGTATACAATGAAAGCTTATTGCTACTTTGGTTTGCATTTTCTGGATACTAATATTTTTTTCACATATGGTCTCTTTTAGGTTTGTTCTTACATGAATTGCCTAATTATATTCTTTTGCCAATTTTTCTCTATTATCTTGTCAATTTCTAAGAGGATACTTTTTATGAGCTGCTACCTACATTACAGTCTTTACCAAATTATTTCCTAGCTCATTTATGGCATTGTTTGCTTATAAATATTTAAATTTTAAAATTTTTATTTGAATGCATTTGTCTTTTTAAAAATAAGTTTGGGTTTTCTATCTGGGCCAACAGTTTTCTCTCCTGGATTTTGTGTGTTGACCCCTAATTTTTTTCTTTAAAAAAAAACTTCAAAAATTTAAAAAATTAATTTTCAATATCCTGTTAATCTGGACTTTGGTTTTTGAATATAGTGTATTCTTTTCAGATGAATAGTCGGGTGATATTCTAACATTATTACTACACAAGTCATTCTCTTCCGTCAGATTTTGCCCATGTTGAATTCTTATTCTGGGATTTTGGGGGAGGTTGTCTAATGTTTCACATTAATCTGATTTATCTGTACTTAGGTTTACTGAATTTATTATACTGTTGTATTATGTTCTGGTATAGTCATTTTATATTTTGATGGAATGTTTCTAATGTATTCTGATTACAGTCATGTTGTCTTCTGATTTAGAAAATATTCTTTATTTTTAAAAATAATTTGTTTAGCCATTTGGGGGATATTTAATCCCCTTTATGTACACTCCTAAGATGGTTTTATCCAGTACAACTTGAGAAAGATAGTATTGAAATCTTAATTAAAATTGTCATAATTAATATATTAATTTTGTGATAATTGACCCTTATCATAAAAATGCTCTTACCCATAAATAAGTCTTTCCATTTGTTCAAATCTTCTTTTATTTCCTTTAAGGAGTTCTTGTATGGACACCTGGCTGGCTCAGTGAGTAGAGCATGATGAGACTCTCGATCTCAAGATCATGAGTTCAAGCCCCAGGTTGGGTGTAGAGATTACTTTAAAAAATTAAAAAAAAAAAAAAAGGTTCTTACAGTTTCCTCCATGTAAGTCCTAGGTTTTCCTTATTAAATTTATTACAACTAGGGGCACATGGGTGGTTCAGTTGGTTGAGCATCTACCTTTAGCTCAGGTCCTGGGATCAAGCCCTTGTTTGCTCGGGTCCTTTTTCCCTCTCTCCCTCTCTCCCTCTCTCAAATGAATAATTAAAATCTTTATAAAAAAATCTATCGCAACTGATTTTATATTTGTGAATACGTTAGTATCCATTTTCCTTTCTCGGTGATTATTGCTTTGATTTAGAAAACTTTATTTCTTTTTCAATATTTATAGCAATAATTTAACTTTTGTGTGTTTTTTTTTATAACTTTTGTGTGTTCTTTTTTTTATTATAATTTTTTTTTTATGATAGTCACAGAAAGAGAGAGAGAGAGAGAGAGAGGCAGAGACACAGGCAGAGGGAGAAGCAGGCTCCATGCACCGGGAGCCCGACGTGGGATTCGATCCCAGGTCTCCAGGATTGCGCCCTGGGCCAAAGGCAGGCTCCAAACCGCTGAGCCACCCAGGGATCCCCTTTTGTGTGTTCTTACATTTACTTATATTATCCCTTTACCTCCTGACATTAAATAAGGCAAGAGTCTGCATCCTTGTTTAGTTTCTGTTTTTAATTGAAATAGATTTGGTGTGTTGAAACCTATATTATTTAAGTTGGTAAATATTTTTGTTTCCTCTCCGGCTGCTGGATATCTATAGTGTGCAGTTACATCTCTTTGTGTGCCATACAGTTAGTGCTTTAAAGAGTAATCCCAAGAGTGGGAGAAGGGAAAGCAGTCTCAGCCTTTGTGAGCCCCTGTTAGTTAGCTCCCAGTTAAGATATTAGGAGGGGGCCCCTTTGGTCCTTGTCTTCTCCCACCATCTCAGCCTCATGGGTATGGAGGATTCAGCCCCCTTATGAGATTGTGCTCAGCTTCTAGGAAGGCAGGGAAGACGGTTATATACCCATATGTAGTTGTTGACTTCCCTCAGGCCCTGGGCCCACGTATGTAGGGAACTGGCATTCACATTTTCATTTCAGGGCTATCCTATGCTGATCCCCAGATTCACATCTCGCTAGAGAAGAAAAGTTTGCCACAATAGCTTTTGCACTGGCTGCGAATGTTTTTATGGGAGGAAGAGAGGAGAACAAAAATAAAAACAACTTTCTTGTTGCTACTGATACATACCCATGGTTGAGATATAATTCAACCCATTCATTTTCTAGTGGAAAAACAGAAGCCTAGAAAGGTTAAATAATATGACCACGATTATAATGATAACTAAGTAGCCAAGTCAAGTTTGGGGCCCTGGTCTTCTGACTCCTGGGTTCATGCACATTTTAAAAATACATCGTTTCTAGATTTTTAGAATAGTTCCTTAGCTGAGTCTCTGAAGGTTCAAAGAGTACAAGAAAATAATAACCTCGGGGAGATTCTAGCTGAGTGAATAATGGATTATTTAGAGATGGGTCATTTTTCTTGAGCCTTATAATAAGTGATATTTCTGTAGTAGACTTCAAGTAAAAAACACTGGAAATGTGCCAAAGATGTCATAGGACTTCTATGTTTAGAAACTGTTTTCAATAGGAATAGTTTAGACTAGGATAAATAAACATTTTAGGAACAGATGTCCAAAGAACAAGCAAAAGTCTTAATTTTTCTATCCATTGAAATTCCACCAGAGCAAAAATGTTGGACTGAATAGTAAGAAAAATGATTACATTCACACAGAATAGAAATGTAAAGTATTTACGAATAGAACTAATAAGAATTACATATTCTGATTTTAAAAATTAGTAACTCAAAGAGTGAATAAAAATTCCAATCCAAAAAAAGAATTATATAGATCCCTTTGGAAATAAAGTATGCATTTTTTCTTCGGGTACCAAAGGAAGAGAAATTAATGACAGTTTGGCAGGTTCTAGACAAGAAGTCTTAATTAAGGCATCAGTTTGTTTTTTTTTTTAATATTTTATTTATTTATTCATGAGAGACACACAGAGAGAGAGAGAGAGAGAGAGAGAGAGAGGCAGAGACACAGGCAGAGGGAGAAGCAGGCTCCATGCAGGGAGCCCGATGTGGGACTCGATCCTGGGTCTCTAGGGTCACGCCCTGGGCTGAAGGTGGCGCTAAACCTTTGAGCCACTGGGCTGCCCCAAGGAATCAGTTTTTTTTCCAACTAATTTATGAAGTTCTGCATAAGCCTGGAAGAATAAGTGAAAAACAATAGCTGAGAAATCACTGAAGATGATGAGTAAACAGGAGTATTTGTGCCAACAGATAATAAAACCTAGAAAGCTACAGTAATTAAAAGGAGATCCTGGTATAAAAACAGATTTTTAAAAATTTGATTGTGATTATGTTTTACCATCTCACCATGATGTTTTTACATTTGTTATTATGAGACTGTGGTTTCACTCTATCATTGTTAAATTTGTTATCGAGAAAGGCATAGCAGAATATCACTCCTCAAAAAGACCAGTACCCAAGCTACAAGTTAAAGTGACAGTCCAGTACATATAGGCCTAAGAGCTTTCTTCCGCCTACATTGTAGGCCTAATTCACTTCCAATCCCTTTCCTTTTTAAAAGATTTTCTTCTCCTGGCACCTGGGTGGCTCATTTAGTTGAGCACCAGACTCTTGGCCTCCTCTCAGAATGAGGGGGGAAGCAAGCCCCGCGTGGGACTCTGCACTCAGCGGGTAGTCTGCTTGAGGTTCTCTCTCCCTCTGCCCCTCCGCCCCTTGCACACATGCATGCTGGCTGTCTCATCAATCAATCCATCCATCCTTAAAAAAAAAAAAAAACAATTTCTTTTCCCAGCTTCCCCACTGTATGTATATAACCAAGTGGGGCAGAGCATCCAAAAGCAGAATTTTTGTTGTTGTTGTTGTTTTAAAGATTTATTTACTTAGAGAAAGAGAGAGAGAGAGAGAGAGAGAGAGCATGTGTGTGTGTGTGCCAGGCAGAGAGGGAAAGAGACTCTCAAGCAGGCTCCCTGCTAAGCATGAAGCCTCACATGGAACTTGATCTCAGGACCCCGAGATCATGACCTAAACCAAAGTCAAGAGTTGGGTGCTTAACCCACTGAGCTACCAGTGCACCCTCTCCCAAAACCAGATTCTTCTTCCTTCTTCCTTCTTCCTTCTTCCTTCTTCCTTCTTCCTTCTTCTTCCTCCTCCTTCTTCTTCTTCTTCTTTTCTTCTTTTTTAAGATTTTCTTTATTCACGAGAGACACAGGTAGAGGGAGAAGCAGGCTCCCTGAAGGGAGCCCGATGTGAGACTGGATCCCCGGACCCCGGGATCACGTCCTGAGCTGAAGGCAGACCCCTGAGCCACCCATGCATCCCAAAACCAGATTCTTAATGAGCAGAATAGAAAGCACAATTTGAGTATGGATTTAGTTTATGAGTGAATAAAATCAGTGATAGAATTTCAGTAAAGGAACCCAGAAGAATTGATTAAATATTAGGGAAATAAATGTCTTTATTGAATATCACTCCAAATAAACTCCAGTTGGGTGACAGATTTAAATAGGAAAAATATAACTAAGTAAAAAAGAGTTAAAATATAGGTCAATACCTATCAATGTGGGAAAAGCTTTGTCTTTTTAGTCCTTTTTATGGAAATTGAAGATGCCACCAAAATATTTGATTTGGGAAGTACTTATTCTAAACGAATAGTATGTTAATAATCTGGACCTTTAAGGAAAAAAAAGGGGGGGATTTTCAAAATCTGGTGATTCTGGAGAAAATAAAACCACTGATCTGAAAGTTCTTAGAAGCTCAGGACCTAGGACGCCTGGGTGGCTCAGCGGTTGAATGTCTGCCTTTGGCTCAGTGATCCCGAGGTCCTGGGATCAAGTCCCGTGTTGGGCTCCCTGCATGGAGCCTGCTTCTCCCTCTGCCTGTGTCTCTGCCTCTCTCTATCTGTGTGTCTCATGAATAAATAAATAAAATCTTAAAAAAAAAAAAGAAAAAACTCAGGACCCGGAGTTCGTATTTCACTCCTGTGTGACAAGCGACTTTAATTAGAAGTCAGTTTCCTCATGATAAATGACTGTAACTTGAAATAGTATATTCTAGATCTAGTTCCTGCTAGGAATTTTACCAGCTGGTTGTTAAACCCTTGATGGCTTAAAATCAGCCAAGATGACTATATTTACACAATGGAATCGACAAATGCTATAAATCAGGACACTTTTTAAGAGACGTTTACCAGCCTATGACTTGAAATAAGAATAGTTTTGTAAAAACTACAGAGAACAAACTGATGGTCACCTGAGGGGAGCTGGGGGTGAAGGGGGAAATAGGTAAAGGGGATTAAGAGGACAGTTGTCATTGTGATGAGCACTGAGTAGTGTATAGAGGTGTTGGGTCACTGTACTGTACACTTGAAACTAATATAAACCATATGTCAGTGATACTGGAATTAATATAAAAACTTAACAAAAAAATAAAGGAAAAAGCAAAATAGGTTTATTAGGGTAACATGAGACAATATGCAAAATGCCTTGATGTATTAAATAATGTTTCATTTCTGTCAGAAATACAGTGTCTGGTATTGGTTTTCTTCATGTATGAAGAAATTTTGAGGTTACCTCACCCAACAACACACTGTGTGTGCACTGAAGTCGTCAAATAATGCTTTCGTATTGCACCTCTCAGCACCCAGCGGGTGCATATTATTTCTCTCTCTTTATCTCTTCTTCAGATATAGTTGCTTCCAAATGTGCCGCTCTTCTCTGGATAGTTTTTTGAGAGCTTGTACCAACCTAAGTGGCCTCACTGAAAGTTGAAATTTGCTGCTATTCCCTGATACTGATTTTGCTGGCTTTGTTTCTACTTGCAGTCCACCATGTAACCTGATTTGTGTTTTTGACATTTTATTTTTAATTGACTTATAATCCGTTTCCTTTCTCTGAGCTTGATCCAAGCACATTATTGTTTTAAGCTTTAGCTTGAGCTGTTGTTTGTTTTGACTCTTCCCAGGCATCTTTGGTTCTGGCTGACAGGGATAGAATGGGCTTTTCTTTCTGTGTTATAAAAAATAAATAAATAAATAAAAAATAAAAAAATTAACAGACTGTATTTTTTAGAGCAGTTTCACATTTACAGAAAATGTGAACAGAAAGTACAGACAGTTCCCGTGTACCCCTTTATCCTGCTCTCCCCAATTATGAACCTACTTGACATATCATAATCACCCAAAGTCTTTAGTTTACATTAGGGTTCACTCTTTGTCTCGTATATTCTATGGGTTTTGACAAATAGTATGATGTTTCCATCTTTACAGTATACAGAAGAGTTTGGGGTTTGTCAGAATCACCAGTGCTCCCCTCTTCATCCCTTTCTCCCTCCAACCCCTGGCAATCTCGCATCTTGTTACTGCCTCCCTACTTTGCTTTTCCCTTAATGTCGCATACCAGGAATCATTAGCATGCAGTTTTTCAGACTGGCTTCTCTCACTCAATATTACGCATGTAGGTTTCCTCTAAGTTTTCTGGCTTGATCGTTCATTTTGTTTTAGCATTGAACAATGTTCCATTGTCTGGATGTACCATAGTTTGCGTTTCCATTCACCTACTGAAGGACATCCTGGGTGCTTCCAAGTTTTGGCAGTTACAAATAAAGCTGCTATAAACATCCATATGCAGGTTTTTGTGTGGCCGTATTTTTAAACTCGTTTGGGTAAATAAACACCAAGGAGCATGGTTGCTGGGTTGTATGGTAAGAGGATGTGTGGTTTTGTAAGAAACCTCTAAACCATGTTCCAAAGTGCCTGTACCATTTCATATTTCCACCAATGAGGAATGAGAGTTCCTCTCGTTCTGTACCCTCACCAGCATTTGGTGTTCAGTGTTCTGGATTTTTGGCTATTTTAATAGGCATGTAGTGGTAAGTATAAGTGTTAAGTTATTTTTTTAAATTTCATTTATTTATTCATGAGAGACACAGAGAGAGAGAGGCAGAGACACAGGCAGAGGGAGAAGCAGGCTCCATGCAGGGAGCCCAATGTGGGACTCCATCTGGGTCTCCAGGATCATGACCTGGCCGAAGCCGGTGCTAAACCGTTGAACCACCCTGGCTGCCCTCATTGTTGTTTTAATTTGCATTTCCCTGAAGACAGATGATCTATCTGGAGCACCATTTCAAATCCTTATCTGTCATCTGTATGCCTTCTTTCTTGAGGGGTCTGTTCAGATATTTGGCCCATTTTTAAAAATTGGGTTATTTTCTTGTTGACTTTGAATAATTCTTTATATATTTTGGATGCCAATTCTTTATCAAATATGTGTTTTGTAAAGATTTTCTCCCCATCTGGTCCTTGTTTTTTCATTCTCTTTACATTGTCATTTGTAAATGACTCCTCTTCTTTCTCCTCTGCCTATGGATGTCCAGTTAGTTATTCCAGCACCATTTGTGGAAAAGTCTCCTTTCCCATTGATTGCCTTGGCTTCTTTGTCAAAGATCAGTTGACTTGATTTGTGTGGTTCTATTCCTGGGCTCTCTGTTCTGTTCCACTGATCTATTTGTTCTTTTACCAATACCACACTGTCTCTTTAACTTTATAAAGTGAGCCTTGATGTTGGATAGTGTAAGTTCTCCAGTTTCTTTGTTCTCTTTCAGGATTGTGTTGTCTATTCTGGGTCATTTGCCTCTCCATATAAACTTTAGAATCAGCTGGTTGCTATCCACAGAAGAACTTGTTGGGACAGGCTTGCTTTTTTTTTTTTTTTAAAAAAAGATTTTATTTATTTATTCATGAGAGACACAGGCAGAGGGAGAAGCAGGCTCTACGCAAGGAGCCTGATGTGGGACTCGATCCCAGGACCTTGGGATCATGCCCTGAGCCAAAGGCAGACGCTCAACCAGTGAGCCCCCCAGGCATCCCAGATAGGCTTGCTTTTTAAACTGAGAATTTTGGTTTTGCCTTTTTTAATGCAGAAATAGTTTTTTACATTTGTCCTTGTTCCAAGGCCATTTACCTCATACGTTTTTTTCCCTCTTTGGGTGGCCATCAAAATTTTTATTGTTAGCCAGTTTAAGTAATAATAATAATAATAATAATAATAATAATAATAATTTAAAAAGATTTATTTGAGAGAGAAAGAGAAAGTATGAGTTGGGGGAGAGGAGGAGAAAGAGAGAATGGAGGTGGGGCTCAATCTCACAACCCATAAGATCATGACCTGAGCCAAAACCAAGAGTCAGACCCTTAATAGGCTGAGCCACCCAGATGCCCCACAGAGTAAGTAATACTTATAATAGTAAGCAGTTGTATGGAACTTTGTTATATTTCTGCATTTCTATACATAAACATATGCATGTACATATATGAGGTTGTGACTGACTATAAAGTAACAATCTTTATTCTTAAAGACCTGTTCTTGGGCATAAGGATGCTGTAGACATTTTTCACAGACTCCACTGGGATCTTTTTAAACTATGTCTACCTGCCCCCACCAGTCCCTATCTGAAATATCCCAATTGTTGAGAATCAATTTATATTTTGAGAGACGTTACTGTTGAGAGTGCTTGTATAAGAACAGTGGAGGCAGAAAAAAAAGTCTGAGAATCAATGCTATAAAGTAATAAAACCAAACATGTCTCATTTTAGAGGTTATGTCTCTTCTCACTTGTCTGCTCTCTTTGAACTTAAATTTATTTTATAAAGGTATAGGAGTCTTAAGAGCATGAAAAACATAATTATTTTAGTAAATATGCTAAATATAGTGCTATATAGAATTAGCTGTCTAAAAATACAAAAATAAATGATTTTTTACTTGTACTTTATCCCAAAGAAAGAATAGGCATGCTAGTTTATATTCCCATATTTTAATTATTCAGGTCTTACTTTATTCTCATTATTAGCATTTAGGGTTTAGCAGATATATATTCCAAGGGTGTTTAATATGACATTGGGTTTTTACAATTTGTAATTCAATGCCTGAGTTGTGTTCTTAAGAATTATGCTCTAACAGTTTTGTCTTTGTTCTCTCATAAGCTTACATAAAGTTTTCAAAATTTCATGATAATATGTAGGGAAATACTGCTACTTTACATTTATAAAATATTTAATTCAAGTGGTCAGGTGATGTCAAATTAATCTAGTTATGTGGAAACTAGTCTTTTCATCTTAGAGTGATCACCCTGGTTTTTTTAACTATTAGCAGAATATGAGAAAAATTCACACATCTTTATTGAAGCTGAACATTATAGTGAAATACAAAATTAGGGGGAGGGAGACCACTTTGAAAAATGTTATCTAATTTTTACTTGTTTAAAAAACATTAGTGAGGCAAAGTATTTTAACTTGTTCACATCTTTTACCTAGTTTTCAGTTTGAGGGTGAGGGTCTTTTTCTAACTGACTTCATTAGTGCTTTCTGGATGGAAGTAAATTGATTAACTCTTTTTTATGCTGCAGATAATCTTCCGGCCTTTTAATTTTATTTTGGTTTTATATACTTACTGTCTTATGACCTTTTTGCACTTAATTCTATATATTGAACATTTTCCCATGTCATTCAGTATTTTTTGATAATGTCATTTCAACAGTCTATAGACCATTCTGTTTATTAGATTATAAAGATGATTTATTTTGCCAGTCCATAACATCAACATTAGATTGTTTTATGACCTGAAATTTCAATCAGTAGATTTGTTCTGTGTTACTTTTTGGTAGGAGTAGTCAACCAGCATTCATGAAATATTAAGAAATACAATTGAAATAAATTAATTTGTTTGATTTTATTTGATTTAAAAATCCAATAAAGATCGGATCTTTTTCCAAACTTGAAATATTTTTATTTTGGAAGATAGTGCAGATATTTGGAAGAGAAATCTTTATTTGGAAGACAGGTGCAGGTTTTCCTAAAATTTTTGGCTTTATTGGCAAATTTCAATTGGCAAATGTGCAATTTTGATATGTAGGAATATTTATTTATGCTTAATTTATACTTTTTTAGGAAGTATAAGATGGTAAAGGCAAATTATTTGAGAGGTCATTTTAACTAAAGTTTTTTTTCTTTATTGAAGAAATTATTAAAAATAATGTCATTTAAAAAAGATTATACCTCATCCATATACCTAGAGGTTATACCTCACCTAGAATGTAAGTACCAAGTCTATTACAAGGCGACTTCTTTGGTCACTTTTATTGTAAAGTAAACCCAAGGAAACTTTGTAACTGTTATGATCTTATAAATCTTATTTATTTTATTTTATTTTTTTTAAATTTTTATTTATTTATGATAGTCAAACACACAGAGAGAGAGAGAGAGAGGCAGAGACATAGGCAGAGGGAGAAGCAGGCCCCATGCACCGGGAGCCCGACGTGGGATTCGATCCCGGGTCTCCAGGATCACGCCCTAGGCCAAAGGCAGGTGCCAAACCGCTGTGCTACCCAGGGATCCCTACAAATCTTATTTAAAAGAAAAGATATATTTTGTAACCATGACCTTAGGTCGAAGTCTTGAAAATATTATATCTTCCTTTTTATGTCTCAAATGTAAATTAAACTTCTGAAAATTCTGAGTAGTTGTTGTTTTACTATTTTATGATTCCCTAAAGTTATCCAACATAATATGGATATAAAATATAGAGTTCTCTTAATGATCCAAAATAATTTCTTTTAAGATCTCCATTTTGCACAAAAACAGTTAACAGATTCTCTCTTTTATAATACACAATGTTGGATCATGAAACAGAGTAAACAAATAGGTCATTGTTTAAAATAAATAGTGTGTACTGTGTTCAAAGGACTGTGAATTTTTGTTTTGAATTGTTCTTATTATATAATTTTAGTTCTAGAATACAATACATACTATATTTTAATTTGTGATACAAAGATATTAAGTTTTAGGCACAATATTAACAATTTGTAATATTCTTTAGATTAGTCACACATGATGCTTAGATATTAAAAAATAATTTTTCATTTTCATTTTGGAGGAAAAATACTCCATTTTGTGGAAAATAAGTAAATAAAGGTAATGACTAGGGCATGAAAGGAAGCCAATTATTTGGAAATGCTGTCTTTCAAAAATATTTTTCTTAATTTGCAGTTATTTTTTCTGAAGTAACTGCTGTAATCTGACTTTATTCCTTTCTAAAATTTTTTTTTAAAGTTATCACAGGTCACTTTTATTTATCTTGGCACACTGTGTTTGGTAGAGTACGGTTAGTTGCTTTTTGTTTCCTTGATAGAACAATTTATGATTTTGGAGAGTATATATTTAGAATAAATTTGTTGTACTGCAATTATGTACACACATACAAATAGATATTTCGCATTCGATTGTGTTCTGCTTCCCCCTTCATGGAAGGGTTTGCTTTGAGAACAGCATACGAAAGGGCATTACTTGGAGATCAGGTTGGGGTAGAGAAGTGCAAACTTGCAGGTTTTCAGTGAATAGTCTAGGCCACAGGGGATGACATCAGCTGAAGTAGGAGAATGGAAGGGTCTGTATTAAGCAGCTAGCTGAAAGAGCGAGGTGATCAGATAAACCACAGATGGAAAGCCAGGCAGTCAAGAGAACAAAACCTATGAAGATTAAAAGCGTGTAGCAGTCAGCGTGTGCTCTTTTTGTGCCACAGCTGGTGCAGTGTGTTATTTGCCAGGCACTGTGACATCCCTATCTGAATAAATGGGACCCCTGTCCTTTGTATGATTACAACGAAAGTCCTACAAGTCATTGTTCATTCCTTTCCTTTACCTTGATGCCAAATTCACTAACATGTGACAAATGTCAGGTCCTCTCCTCTCCTGTGCCATTCCATCCTCTTAGCCTGAGGAAGGATCATCTCACCTGCACCTGCATAGTGGCTTCCCTGGTTCTCCCTTTGCCCTCTTCCCATCCATTCTCTTTTGGGAGGAGCCTGAGAGATCTTTGAAGAGAAGCCAGATCCTATCCCTTTCCAAGTTAATACTTTCCACTGAATTTTAATTTCATTTAGAATAAGATCTGATTTTCCTACAAGGTTTTAAATCCCTGACTAATGATCTTGACCTTATCTCAAATTACCCATCACTCCTGCCTGCTTCTTCCCTTGAGCTGCAGCCACACTGGTCCTTTAGTTTATCAGACAGGCACACTCAATTTAGTGCTTTCTGTTCCTGGTGCTTTGCCTTGCTGCCTCTTTTTTCATCATCTGGATGAGTTCAAATGTAGCTTCTTCAGCCTTTTCATGCTCATGCTTTCCAAAATAGTATCTATCAATGCCAGTCTCTATTTCTTATTCACATTTGTTTTATTTCCTTCATTACATATAACTTTTAGAATTCATATTCATTCATTCATTATGGATTTATTGTATACCCAGTATACGCTAGACATTGTTTTAGGTACTTGGGATTCATTGATGAACAAAATGCACAGAAGAGAATCCCTTTTCTTAGGAAATTCACATTAGTAGGATCAAGAGAAAAACAGTACATAATAAACACATAACTAAATTATAGTTGGGCAATTTGTTAGAAAGTAGCAAGTGTAATAGACAAAAATAGAGTATTGAAATACAGATTGGGAGATCGGGATGGGATTTAGGGACAGGATGCATATTAAATAGGGTGGTTATGGGACACCTGGGTGCCTCAGTTGGTTAAGTGTCTGCTTTTGGGCCTGGGTAATGATCCCAGGGTCCTGGGATTGAGTCCCGCATTGAGCTCCCCACCAAGTTTCTCCTTCACCCGCTCCCCTTGCTTGTGCTCTCTGTCAAATAAATAAATAAAAACTTTCAAAATAAATAAGTAGATAGATAGGGTGGTTATGATGGGTCTCATTATTGTGTTGATAATTAGAGTTCTTTTGTTTCTTTTACTTTTAGCTTCAGCACCAGTCAGCAAAGTGAATAAGTACTGTGCTTCCTCTAACTTTCATTCCACTTTGGGAAAAAAGAATATCATCATGTCAAGCATTACAATTGACCCAGATGTCAAGCCTGGTGAATATGTCATCAAGAGCCTCTTTGCAGAATTTGCTGTTCAGGCTGAAAAGAAAATTGAAGTTGTAATGGCTGAACCCTTGGTGAGTAGAGGTGACCTATAAATCTGAAATATTTTCTTAACTTTTGTATTAACCATTATAATACAAAATGTCCAAAGGGAATAGAGTACTTGGGAAAAAAAAGAAAAAAGGAAACCAATCTGAATAAGCTACATACCATATAATTCCAACTCTACGATATTTTTAAAAAGGCAAATCTATGAAGACAGTAAAATGACCAGTGGTGCCTGGGGCTGGGGGTGGATGAATGAATAGGCCCAAAAAAGAGGATTTGTAGGGCAATAAAAATCCTCTGTGTGATTCTGCAGTGGTGGACACATGTCATCGTGCATTTGCCCGTACCCACCGAATGTACAACCCCAAGAGTGGACCGTAATGTAAATTATAGAACTTGGATGATGAAGAAGTGTCACTGTCGGTTCATCAGTGGTAACTCATGTACCACTCTGGTGGGGAGGCTATGCAAGTATGGCATGGGGTATATGGGAAATCTGTACCTTCTACTTCATTTTGCTGTGAACCTAAAAGTGCTCTCAAAAAAATTA
The DNA here is from genome assembly GCF_053574225.1 of Canis aureus. Classification (NCBI taxonomy): domain Eukaryota; kingdom Metazoa; phylum Chordata; class Mammalia; order Carnivora; family Canidae; genus Canis; species Canis aureus. The sequence goes on along the minus strand of NC_135624.1, from coordinate 47,893,368 downwards.
AGTCTTAAAAACTAAGAGAGAGGTTAGTAACATGGTGATCTAGAAAGCTGTAATGACTTTAGAATCCACCTTGGTAAGTTACTGCAGGTCACCAAAGAACAGAAATGGATTTCACCAGGGGGGAATTGTGGAGACAGATAAAACATAAGAGAACATAAAGGAAAATCTAGAATATTCTGCAAGTTGATGATATGGTAGTCACCAAACTTATAATAAAAGCAATAAACTTATTTTTAGACAGATAGTGCATGAGACATACTTACGTGGTGAGAGAAGTTCCATGTGATTAGAGCTTACGGGTGGGAGGAAGGAAGAAAAAGACTGAAAACAAATGCTTGAGTCAGATTCTAAGGGGTTGGAAAGATGTTGTGAGAGATAACACAGTGGTTGGACCCTCGCAGGGAGAAGAGATTAAAGGCGGAGACTAGAGGGGCGCCTGGCAGGCTCAGTGGGTAACGGCATGTGACTCTCAATCTCTGGGTTGTGAGTTTGAGCTCCATGTTGGGGGTAGAGATTACATTTAAAAAAAAGTCTTTAGGGATCCGTGGGTGGCGCAGCGGTTTAGCGCCTGCCTTTGGCCCAGCGCGTGATCCTGGAGACCCAGGATCGAATCCCACGTTGGGCTCCCGGTGCACGGAGCCTGCTTCTTCCTCTGCCTGTGTCTCTGCCTCTCTCTCTCACTGTGTGCCTATATAAATAAATTAAAAAAAAAAAAAGTCTTTAAAGGCAAGAGACTACCATTTTACTATTGTATATAATTCAGGCTGGAATGAAAAGAGTCTTGAATTAGGACATTAACAGTGGATGGGCTTGGAGAAGAAAGTAAGGTAGATAAATAATGGAATTAGTAGAACTCAACAAATGGGAGTAGGTGTTTTGAGGGAAAGTGAAGGTTAAACGTTCTTTGCAGTGTTAGAAGAGATGATATTAGATAAAGAACATGAGACTATTAATGGGGTAGGAAAGAAGAATAAGATAATTTTTCTTGTGTGTGTGGTAAACTTGAGATACCGGTAATCTAAACCATGTGGAGTTATGTTATTGGTAGCTGGGAATTTTTTGTCAGGGACCAGAAATGGTGACCAGAAGTAGAGATTTTGGCATCATCTACAAGAGGGTGATAAAGCCGAAAGAGCAAATGATGATCCAAGAGAAAGAGAGTCTAGAATAGCATTGTTATTGTCAAATGATATAGAGAGGCAGGGTACGATGAACACTGAGAGAAGTTACTGGACTTGGGAATTAAGCAGCCTGAGAGCAGAATTAGGGTGATACAGCTTTGGGAAATAACTTTGGGAGTTTGGAGGGGCTGCATATCACCGTGTCGGTTAAAAGCAGAACGATCATAATGAAGATGGAAGGTGGAGGATGGAACAGCTGGGTGAGGGATGGGGGACCCAGGGGCTTACTTGAGTGGCAGCATGAGGAGTTTGGCACAGAAATGGCTTCTGAGCCTGTATGATTACTCACTCTGCTGTACTTCTAGGAAGGAAGGAGTGAAAGGAACAGAAGACAGACTAGGTGATGACCTAAGAAAGGTGGGAAGTTGAAGGAGGTATTGTTCTGTGTTCTGAAGTCCTACTTCACTAAGAAAATTAACATTGCTAAGATTGCGAAGCCCTTTGAGTGGGTACGTGCATGGCTTGCGAGTGAATTTCCTGCTGTCCTTACGTAGAGAAGAAACTACTGTGAAGAAAGCATCTCTGCCAGATGTGCTTGCAGTCTAATAAATAATCATACGTAAGAGATCATTAGCGAAAATGGATGTTTTAAAACTGTGCCACTGACTGTGTTCAATTTAAATCATTCCATAGTTGCTTTCTTTGTAACAAATTAATGATTTTGGTTTTATCAGTGTGTATATATTTACAGCATGTATGTAAAGTTCTGCCTTAGAAATAAGGATTACAAGAACTCGTAGATATGAATTAATGATCATGAAGCTTGATTATAAAATACGCTTGATCTATAAAGTGTTATTTTCTTCATCAGTGGTCTGTGAATTACTTGATGCTGTGCTATGCTAACCTGCTTAACCAGCATATAGTAAGAGAGGGAAACACTTAAAAACAAATACATTAAAAAAAAAAGCGACTAGTTGATAATACTGCGTAAAATTGAAATTTGCTGAGAGTAGAACTTAAATGTTCTCCCAAAAAAGGGTACATATTTACAGTGATGGACGTGTTAACTCAATGTGTATATACATCAAATTATCAACATTGTACTACACTTTATATTATACTTGTGTTTGTCGATTATATATCAATAAAACTGAAAAAAAATGTTTATGAAAAATTTCAAGTTTGTATAAAAGTACATATCATAGGGTAATGAATCCTCCAAGACCCTTCCCCTGGCTTCAACAACTTTTTTTTTTTTTTAAGATTTGATTTTATTTTTAAAGGTTTTATTTCTTTGAGAGAGAGAGAGAGTCAGAGTCAGAGCATGAGTGGGAGCGGGAGGAGCAGAAGGAGAGGGAGAAGCAGACTCCTCACCCCAGGGTGGGACTCGATCCCAGGACTGTGAGATCATGACCTGAGCCAAAGACAGACACTTAACTGACTGAGCCACCCAAGGCGCCCCTAAAGATTTTGGTTTGTAAGTAATCTGTATTCCCAACATAAGGCCCAGACTCCCAGCGCTGAGATCAAAAGTCATACCTTCCACCGACTAAGCCAGCCATGTGCTCCTGCCTTCAGCAACTTTGAACTCACACAGCACTTAAAAAAACAAAAACAAAAACAAAAAACTAACTACCTATTTTATAAAATATTTATTTTATAAAAATAATTTAGTTAATAGCAACACATGGTATCGTCCTGTCAGCTCTCAAATATTATGTATTCTTAAAGGAATTTTATTTTGAAATATAAAGTTCTTGAAGGTAAAGGCATTAAAAGAAAATATGGGTGAAATTATCTAACTTGACTTGAGTTTATAAAATGATGATTTTGTATCTTCTTTCTCTTTCTTCCAATGCCATTGTCATTGTCCTAATTCAGAGGCAGCTTCACTCATATTAGATCATTGCAATAACCAGTAAATAAGTGGTTTATCACCTTTCTGTTTGCCTTGCTCTCACCCGACTTTGCTTCATGTAAAACAAATATTGGGACACCTGGGTGGCTCAGAGGTTGAGCATTTGCCTCTGGCTCAGGATGTGATCCTGGTGACTGGGGATCAAGTCCCATGTCGGGCTCCCTGCATGGAGCCTGTTTCTCCCTCTTCCTGTGTCTCTGCTTCTCTCTCTCTCTGTCTCTCTTATAAATGAAATAAAATCTTAAAAAAAAAAAGTCTTTAAAAAAATAAATATTATTACCTTTTTCCTTTAAAAATCTTGCTCGCTTTTTGTTGCTGTGGAATGAATTCAAGGTCCTGTGGGTCATTCCAGCCTCTTCATAGTCTTCTCACAGTTTGTGTAATGTCTCATGATTCTCTTATCCTGATGTGTGATATGACACTTAACGAATTCTCTATATATTCTTTTGTCCTGGTGTGTTTGCCCTCATTTTTCTCTTGATCCAAAATACTTCTAAGTCTTCTGTATTTTACGCCTGTACTCATCCTTCCAGACTTCCCACATGTTGCCTCTCACGGAGCAGGCCTCTTCAAGCTGTACAAATCTTTATCATACTAATTTTTCATACTCGTAGATTCTGACATTGTCCTATTAATTGCTTGCATGTTTATCTCCTCTGATGTGAGCTACTTGATGATACCAGGAGCCAGGTCTCCCTTACCTTTCTGTCTATAGCGCTGCCTATGGTGGTAGATGCTTAGTAAAGATTTGTCCTTTAAGTTGACTTTAGCCTTAAAGAGCATCACTGTGGCCTGTGCCCTTTGTCCTTCCATCAAAACATAATACTGTCAGTGCTCTAGCTGGAGTGTTTAATAGTCCTTTCATAACAGCCTGATGCTGACTATGTTTTTTTTTATCCTGTAATTCTGTAGCTCTTTTCAGAGACCTCTGCTGTGTAATCTGAGATGATAAAATTTGGTGAGTAGTGGTGAGGATTCCATCAGAAAATTGGTGTTTTTACCCCACCATTGTACTCAGAGAGGAGCAGCACTCCCTGCTTACTCTTCCTGACATACCAATGGTATATGGACTGTAGCAGCCAAGGACAAATGGTACCCAGGGTCCTGGAATCGAGCTCAATTGCTTTGTAGGAGAACAGTTACTTTAGCTGTTCTCTCATTAGACTTGTAGCCTCATGAGTTCGGGGATTGTCTTACATTTTGCTCATGGTTGTGTCTCTAGAGCCTAGAACTGTGCCCAGCATACTGTACACTCGGTAAATCATTTAGATAAATGAGTGAATGGCTGTGTGGATGAATAGACGCCTGACTTTTCCCCTTGCCTATTTAGGACTAGTTCTTGTTTGGTGAAATGTGTTGGTTGGGCTTTTCCATTGGCTCTTTACCATCTCCCCTTCTCTCTGCCTTCTTGGTGTTAAGTCTTCTAAAAATTCTTTTACTGTTGTCCTGGTCATGGTTTAAGAGAGAATGGAGGCTATGTGCGTGTCCAACCTACTCTCTTTAATTGCAGATTCCTGAGCTATTTCCACATCAGTGTTATGCTACCAAAATCTTTTCAATAAATGCTCTGCTTTCCCTGGAGGCTACATGTTGCTGTTGGTACTCTACACGTATACTTGTTAAAGAATCAAATTAGAACATAGAAGGATTGTAGCCTTTATTTTATTTATTTATTTTTTAAAGATTTTATTTATTCATGAAAGTCACACAGAAAGAGAGGCAGAGACACAGGCAGAGAGAGAAGCAGGCTCCATGCAGGGAACCTGATGTGGGACTCGGTCCCAGGACTCCAGGATCCCACCCTGAGCTGAAAGCAGATGCTCAACCGCTAAGCCACCCAGGTGTCTCGGATTGTAGCCTTTAAATCATTGCTAGTTTTTTTTTTTTTTTTAAAGATTGATTGATTGATTGATTGATTTGAGGTGGGGGAGAGGCATAAGAGAGGGAGAGAGAGAATCCCAAGCAGACTCTCCGCTGAGCACAGAGAGCAATGCAGGGCTCTATCTCATGACCTGGAGATCATGACCTGAGCCGTAATCAAGATTAAGATGCTCAGCCAACTGAGCCACCCAGGCGCCCCTCATTATTAGTTTTTTATATTATTATGGAATAATGATGTTATAAAAAGTGGAAATAGTTCTGCATTTTATATAACAAAAGTAATGACTCTTGCTTCCATTTTGGCTCAAAATAAACACTGTCCACAGTTTTTCAGTTGATTATTTTTCATGTCTGTTACCCAAGTCTGTAGTACCTGCCACCTTTTTTTAAGGCATAAATGGGAGGTTTTATGTGTGGTGTGTGTGTGTGTGTGTGTGTGTGTGTGTGTGTGTCTTTCTGTACCTAGATATTTTTAGCAATGTAAATTGGAGATTGTTCTATATTACCCTGTATAAATTTATCTCATTCTTAAGAGTTGAATATTATTTTAATAAAAGAATGTAACATGTTTTTACTAGTTCCTATTGATAGGCCCTTTGGGAGCTACTTTAATTTGGAGCTACTGTGAAAATAAATGCTGTGGTAAATGTTCTTGCACAGGAGTCTTTGCATACATGTATATGTAAATACAGAGAATAATTTCTATTCTATTCAAGCATTTTTAAATCGTGTACCTTTTCAAAATGTCATATTGGAAGATACCACAACTGCTTGAGCAATGATGAGGGTGTCCTCAATCACACTTTAATTAAATTGAGAGGTTAGTACAGAGTTCTTGATTAGTAATCTATATTTAGTGCAGTACACTTCTGTTTTTGTACTTAAGGTAACTTGAGCATCCTTTTGCATTTTATTATGGAAAACATATTACCACCACTTCCAGGTTTAGGGAAAGCTCAGTGAGGATTCCAGATCTTTAGAAATCTTTGAGGAAGCATGAGTTTGTTGAGAAATAAAATATGTAAAGATAAAACAGTATGTAGGTGTTTTTGAAAAGTTTATTGCTCTTGATTCTGCTTGGCCATTACTCTAATGCATAAACATGCTTTCCAAGTCATAAACCACTTAGATCAGCAGTCCTCAAAATATCACTGAAGACTTTTATTTTATTTTTTAAGATTTTATTTATTCATTCATGAGAGACCAAGAGAGAGAGGCAGAAATACAGGCAGAGGGAGAAGCAGACTCTATGCAGAGAGCCTGATGTGGGACTCGATCCTGGGACTCCAGGATCATACCTTGGACCAAAGGCAGGTGCTCAACTGCTGAGCCACCCAGGTGCCTCTCACTGAAGACTTTTAGACTTACAGTGTAAAAGGGGCTGACATGAGTGAGACACGAAGCTGCTTATTGTCTCCTCCAACTTCTCATTTTTTAGATTTGATTTATTTATTCATGATAAACATAGTGAGAGAGGCAGAGACCTAGGCAGAGGGAGAAGCAGGCTCTCTGCAGGGAGCCTGTTGCGGGACTCCATCCCAGGACCCTGGGATAACGCCCTGAGCCAAAGACAGACGCCCAACCACTGAGCCACCCAGGTGCCCCCCAACCTCTCATCTTAAATCTATAGTTCACATTAGGATAATAAAGGTTCTTTATTTAGCTTCCTATTTTTCAAACTTTTAGAAATAGTGTTCTGTGGAACTTGCTACAGGACTTTGTGCTTTACTTAAATTTTAGAGCTAATTGGACATGTATATTGTGTAGAATCATCATTTTGCATTGTAAATGATGTGTATCTTGGTTTTAGAAATACAAAACTTGTTCTGCAAGATAATCACCTAAGTATGCTTAGCCTGTGAGGGCCCAGGTGCCACAGACATGCCAAAAACCTATCCTTGTTAAGAAAATAAAGTGCCACAGGTGCTTTCCTGATCCCACTTAAATTAGTTGGAGACAAGTTTCACTGGACAGTTTTTACGTTTCAGTGGCAAATACGTTTGTGGGTTTGTTTTCGTAGAGATGAGTAATGAATGACAGAAGGAGATGGGACTCTACCGGAAAAAGAAGCTTGAAAATATATGTATTTCTAAATTCTCGTTTCTTTCATAGAAAGGTGATATTCCTTTTTCTTTGATACATATTTAATATTAAAGTTTAATTAAAAAGCATAACAGTTTAGGAAATCATCCTAAAAATCTCAACAAATAGTCATTGTATGAACATAATTCCAGCCATCTCTTATATTCAATAGGTAAGCTAGGTGAGTATATTTGGGGTCTTGAGCAGGGCAAGGCAGTAGGAAGACTAACGAAAGGGATCATGCTGTGTATGCTATTTTAAGTTAAACTAATTATGTTAAATTGTGTTTGCATTAAACAGAACAAAAACTGAAACTAGAATGATTTAATTTCTGAATTCAGGTAATGCCTTCTGTTATAGAGAGAATAGTTCTTAAATCTTTAAAGTTAAGTGTAAAGAAGCAAATATGCTGTCATGCATGCATGGAGGTTTGGTGACAACTAGATTTGAAAATGAGGAAATTAAACCACTTCTTCACAATTCATGATTTTGTTTAGTTACATTGTTCTTTCTCATATTTTAAAACATGTCTGTTCTGTAGCCATAATCTTCATGGTTGTACCATCCATTGTTCTAAGCTTAAGTGGATTTGCTGGATGCCACCAAGCACAGGAAACTCAAGAATAACCCTCAAGTTTAAGAATGAGAGGAAGTAATCTGCATTCTTTGTAGAAAACTCAGAAAATAAAAGTAAGCTGATGGTACAACCACAAAACAACCTCTTATTCTGTTTCTTATTACTAGTGTGTGGTAAATATATTTCTAGAGCTGTAAATGTATCGATGTGTATATACTACCATATATACATTTTATCCTTTTATAAGAGTATTATATCAGTCATTCTCTAATTTGATTAATACATTGAAAATGTTTTCTCAGTCTACAAATTTAGTTCTACCTATCACTTTACTGGCTACACAATACTCTAATGTGTAGCTGTACGATGATTTTCTGACCCAAATTCCCCATTGTTGGGGGATGTTGATGTTGCTTCTTTTTTAAAATTGCTTATTTAATGCCCTTCTATAATGTCTTTTGTGAATGTGGGACTCCCCCCTCCCTGCCCCAGACATATTCTTTCTTTGGATCAAAGAGGAAATAAAATCTGAAGTGATGTTTTTATTAGTTGTTAGGATTCTCCAGAGAACCAATAGTGTATGTGTGTATAAAAAGAGATTTATTAGAAGGAATTGGCTCACATGATCCCCAAGGCTGAGAAGTCCCACGATCAGCAGTGGGCAAGTTGTAGACCCAGGAGAGCTAATGGTGTTAAGTTCCATTATGCAAGCCAGTTCGAGAAGAGACCATGTTTCAGTTTGACGTGGAAAGAGAGGTAGGGCTAGACTGATGCCCCAGTATAGTCAGGGAGGAGTTCCTTCTTACTCTGGGAAGGGTCAGCCTTTTGGTTCTCCTCAGGCTTTCAACTGATTAGATGAAGCCCACCCACATTAGGGAGTTTCATCTACCTGCTTTACTCAGTCTACCAATTCAAATGTTAATGTCATCCCAAAACATCCTCACCCGGAAAATGTTTGACCAAATATCTGGGTAGCCTGTGATATAAAATTAACCATCACAGTAGCCAGTGCCCATCAAAACTTCTTTCTGACTAGGATTTTCTTTGTTCCCCCACCCCTCAGCCCATTGCAGCATAGTATCACAACCCATTCCTTCACCCCTTTGTTTTCTACTGAGTGGAGACCCCTTTATGGCCCAATGACTGACTGACTCCTCCCTCCCTCCCTCTTCTTTCCTTCCTTCCTCCCTTCCTTCCAAAGAGAGAGAGAGAGCTGGGGGAGCCCAACGTGAGGCTCAGTCTTCTCACCTTCAGATCATGACCTGAGCTGAAATCAAGAGTGGGATGTTTAACTGACTAAGCCACTCAGGTGCCCCTCACCCCCACCCCATGACAACTTTTCTGTATAACTTTAGACAGTGATCTGGGCTGACCTCTTTCTGGGTCATTTCTTCATATAGCAAGGAGTGCACATGCAGGTGAGAGAGGGTGGAGAGAATTTACTATCAGTGATGTTCCCCAGACCCATTGGTTGAAGGGTAAAGGACCTGTACTTTCCATAACAAGTCCTTTGAGCCCTCGTTGGTTCACAATTTTTGCTTGCTCATAGTAGGAACTCAGTATGTGTTTTTTCATCAAACAAATTAACAGAACAAATGGAAAGTTAAAAAATAAAATAAAATATTCCACTACTGTTGTGTGCTGAAGGAAGACGCAACACTAAATTGGAAGCTCTTCCTGATGCCATTTAAATTAATAGGAAGCACACACTGAAAGGTCACCTCATGAAAGTATTGTGTTTCACTGTCAATACACTGTTTCTTTCAGTAGTGCTCTTTTCCCTTGGCTTCTGTGATGTGCAAGTTGAAATGGCACAAAAATCTATGTAGTAAAAACTTTCCACTCTCAGCCCCCAACCCTCTCCTCTTCCTAAATAGTTTCTTTTCCCACTTGCAAACACATATTTTTTTTAAAGAGGTATTTTATATGTACTCAAAAGTGCGTGCTTGTGTGTGTGTGTGTGTGTGTGTGTGCTATGCACTCATTATAGCCGATTTTTCCATGTTAATACGTACAGAACTGTACCATTCTTTTAAAAGTCTTTATGGTATTCTATAGATGTATATTAATACAGACAGGGTTTTATTTATTTCTAATTTTGCTTTTGCAAATGAAGCTGTAGCATATATTCTTTTTTTTTTTTTTTTTTTTTTTATGATAGTCACACAGAGAGAGAGAGAGAGAGAGGCGGAGACACAGGCAGAGGGAGAAGCAGGCTCCATGCACCCGGGAGCCCGACGTGGGATTCGATCCCGGGTCTCCAGGATCGCGCCCTGGGCCAAAGGCAGGCGCTAAACTGCTGCGCCACCCAGGGATCCCTGTAGCATATATTCTTTTATGAACATCATTTTGTAGATTTGTGACTATATAAGACAAATACTTATAAGTGAAATTTTTCCTGGGTCAAAGGATGTATACATTTCAACATTTTGGCAAATATTGCCAAATAGTTTTTTAAGGACATTGTTACCTATTGACTTTTCATTGGCATCATTCGAGAGTTCTGTTTAGTAGGTAACCTCACCGACACATTGTGCTATCAGACTTTTTGAACTTTATAGGGCTGATAGGTAGTATTTCTTTGTGTTTTTAACTTGTCTTTCTCTTGTGGGTGAGGTTAAGTATATGAACAGACATTTATGAGTTCTAAACATTTTCTTTTTGTGAACTGTCCATTGATTCTTTGTATAGTTTTCCTGTTGGATTGTTGATTTTTGCCCCAGTGATCTGTGGGAACTCTTTGTATATTAAGGAAACTATGCCCTTAGTCTAAATTGCATGTCCAAAATAGCCAAACCATGGAAGGAGCTGAAATGTCCTTTGATAGATGAATGATAAAGAAAACTGAGATACACAATGGAACATTACTCAGCCATCAGAAAGAATGAATACTGACCATTTTTATTGACATGGTTGGAACTGGAGGATATTATGCTGAGTGAAATAAGTCAGTCAGAGAAAGACAATCATCATATGGTTTCACTCATACGTGGATTATAAGAAATAGTGAAAGAGATTATAAGGGAAAGGAGGGAAACAGGAAAAATTAGAGAGGGAGACAAACCATGAGAGACTCCTAAATCTGGGAAACAAAGAGTTGCAGAAAGGGAGGTAGTGGGGAGGATGGGGTAATTGGGTAATAGGTATTAATGAGAGCATGTGATATGATGAGCATTGGGTGTTGTACTATATGTTGGCAAATTGAGTTTCAATTTTTAAAAATCTGGGTTTTTTTCCTATTTTGTCATTTGACTTCCTTTTTTCGTGTTATTTTAACTATGCATATACTTTTTCTTTATGTGGTTGAATTTAATATTTTTGTTTTGCTCTTGCATTTGGTGTCATATTTAAAAAGATCTGAGCTTGTTAAAAAAAAAACTACCATCTTTCAGGACTTCTTTTTCTTCTAGTGTTTTAGTGTTTTTATTTCTCATGTTTAAGTCTTTAAAACATTTAGGATTCACTGCGGTAATGAGCCCATTTAATTTATCCTTAAGAAAACCTAATTGTCCCACACAGTTTGTTAAAACTTTGCCTCAGTGTTTGAATTTCTACCCTTACTATTTTCCCATGTGTATTTGTGTGTGTTTTCTTTTCTGATATAGTGATCTATAGTGTTGTAAGTTCTTATTATTCCTGATCATTTCTCCATATGAACATTCTATTTTAAGAAATGGATCATATTAAATTGATAGAGTTTAGGGAACATTGATATCTCATGTGGTTGAGTGCATAAATGTTAACTGAGTTTTTCAAAACTCACTTCTAGGGCCTCTTCTTACATCTTTTTAGTTAATTGACTTTGTTTTATGAACTTGATTACTTTCTGTACACCGAATGACTTCCAAATGTATATCTGCAGGCTAATCCGTCCCATGTTCTTCAAGCCCCTATTAGTCAACATCTTCTCTTTTGTAGCTTACAGGGACTTCAAATTCAACATGACCAAAATACATCCTTCCACCCAAACTTTGTCTTCCCATTGTGTTCCCACTTTCAAAGGATGGTACCACTATCCATCCATCCATGCACAAACTGGAAACCTAGGAATCATCCACCAACATTTGTTTTCGGTCCCCTGTGGGCACCTCCTGCCTTGACCCCCAATCATGTGATTACTCTTTGGGAGGTTATCATGGAGAGAGAGCTGTGGCTCTGGAGCCACACTGCTGGGGCTTGAATCCTAGTTGTGTGACCCTGGGGAAGAGGGAGTCTTACCCATGTTTAAAACAAACCTAATTACAGATGAAAACAAAAACAATTAATGAATCTACTTATCATATATAAGATTTCTAATATTTTGTATATGTGCCTTTTTTTTTTTTTTTTTTAAACCACAGGAGAAGCCATTGTCTAGATCTCTTCAAAGAGGTGAAGATCTTCAGTTTGACCAGGTATGCCAATTTTGGAGGGATATTTTTTTCCTGAAAAGAAAATGTTTATCCTAAATCTGGTCCAAATACATCCAATATTAAGAAATTATTTTGTTTGTGATTCTTTTTGTCATTACACATTAGATTCTGTCTGAAATTGGTTGTTTTTTAACAGAGTAAATTGAAGGAGCTATTAACTGTGAGCTTTATAGTTCATGGAATGATCTGTGAACTTGATTGGTTTCTCTTCATTTAGCATCTTAAAACTTTTTTTCATTGGTAATCTATGTGCCCTTTGAAATTTTCTTAAAATGTTTCCAATTACATGCCTCAATCTTTCCTTGTGTACCAATCATACAAATTTAACAGAATAATAATTTACCTTTTTTTTTTTTTAAGTGAGAGAAGAGGGTGGGTGAGGGGCAGAGGGAGAGGAAGAGAGATTTTTTTTTTTAAAGATTTATTTATTTATTCATGAGAGACACAGACAGAGAAGCAGAGACATTGGCAGAGGGAGAAGCAGGCCCCATGCAGGGAGCCTGAAATGGGACTCAATCCCAGGACCCCAGGATCATGCCCTGAGCTGAAGGCAGATGCTCAACCACTGAGCCACCCAGGTACCCCGAAGAGAATCTTAAGCAGGCTCCATGCCCAATGTGGAGCCTGACATGGAACTTGGTCTCACAACCCTGAGATCGTGACCTGAGCTGAAATCAAGAGTCAGATGCTTAATCGACTGAGCCACCCAGGCGCCCCATAATATTTTACCTTTTAACATTTTGTTTTTTCTTGTGGGGGCTATCAGAACCTTAAAATAGAATATTAATATCTAAAATTGAGTGTGATATTCCTATAGCGTTAATTCTTTCCTCTTGCTGAGATTAAATGTTTGATCAAGTTTATTTTTATCATAATTCATTTCATTCAAGAATTATTTAAAAAAAAAGAATTTTTTTATTATGTATTGATTGTTTGCAAAAACCAATAACCCAGATTAGCTCTCTATTGGTATCTAGTTTTCCTGTACTGCTTTTCTCATAATTATGTATAGGAAACAAATTAATGTTCATATTAGTCTAATTGACTAGATAAAGGTGACTGGCTAGAATTACCTGGTAGAGACTTAACAAAATATTGTGTTTTTGGATTCTAGCCCAATTCTGAATCAGAATTACTAAGAGTAGTGCTCTGGCATCTGTTTTTTACAATAACTCCCGAGGTGATTCTGACGCATACACTTACTGAGTAGCCACTGGCCTAAGAAGAAACCATAGATAGAAAGGCTAGTTCTCTGTTAGCAATATTAAGATACTTTATATAAGGCTCTTCAAATCTCAGTGTTACTGTAAAAGATATTATTACTAATTATTAATCTTTACTTGTTAATATATTGTTTTAAAGATATTCAGGTCTTTTTTTTTTTAAGAAAGATATTCAGGTCTTAAATCCACTAATGATGAATAAATGTATAATCAGAATTTGAAATTCTATTAAACAGTGATTTTAAGGAATATTTCCATTTTTTATGTAAACGATTAATAAAACTTTAAATGGTCATGCCCCATAGTTCAATTTTTTTTCCAGAGTAAAGAGCCAAATGTGGTAGAAACTGTTTTAGTATATATCTACAACAGAAGATGGTATATTATTTTTTTCTTCTTTAGATATTAAAAGGATTTCCTTTGAGTAATACTGTTCATTGTTAATATAAGTTTGAAAAATTGGTTAAATAAAATTAGAATCTTGTTTTTACTTTAATTTCCTATATTAAAAACTATTTACCTGTCAAATTATGGTAATTATAAATAAAAGCATGATTAAAGGAAGGCAGAGATAATGAAAAAGGGAAAAAGTTTATGCAATCAAATAAACTGTTTTATTCTTTTCTGTTTCCCTGGATGAAGTACATTTTGAAGTTTACATGAAGAATGTAAAATATGAGGAAAATTAAATGTTTAATTCCTGGAAGTATCAAATTATCTTCATCAACTGACGCTTTCTATAATCCAGGACCCGAACAAGACCTTGAGTATTCCTGCAACCCATCACTTTTTAGTTAAGAAAAACAAAGTGAAGCATGTTTGACTGTATACTTTAAGATATTAATTTTATGAGCAGTGAGTTGCATCAGATACAGAAATTCCTTTGGAGAGTTTTGTTTTTGGGGGGTTTTATTTTGGTTTGGTTTTTTTTTTTTTTTTTTTTTCTCGAGATCCTCCAGATGAAGAGTGAGTGATCTTAGAGACTGCTTGCTAATGATAGCTGGTGGGCCTCTTACTGCCACTATAGGAACACTGATTTCCTTCATGAAATGAGTCTGATATTCACCTAGAATTCAGATAGTTTGAGTAATGCCTTAAATTGAATAGCAGTTGCTCATCCTGCCATGTTTATCCTAGAAATAGTAATCATTTCCAAATGATGGCTGGTAGAATTAGGAGTGTGATACTTCGACCATGTATTTTATCTTCTGGTAATATCTTGTGTTTTCAGTTGATAAGCTCTATGAGCTCAGTAGCAGAGCACTGTCTCCCTTCCTTACTTCGCACCTTGTTTGACTGGTACAGACGCCAGAATGGAACTGAAGATGAATCCTACGAGTACAGGCCTCGATCTAGCACAAAGTCTAAGGGGTAAGTAGCTCATTGTCCACTCTTCTACCCAGAATGGAAACACTTTCATTGAAGGAGGTGATACTGTTCTCAACCGAAGACAGTTATTGTTTGGTTTCTAAGCAAAAATATTGATTACTTTTGTTATGAAACTGATGATAAAGGGAAAGCATAGTCCATACTTACCTGTAAATCAAGGGAGGGTACCAGTTAAGGTAGATGGAACTCCACGGTATTCATCAAGCGCATAGTCATCATGCAAAAATGAATTTCAGGAGTGCCGTGTCGGTAGTTCAGTGAGGACCTTTAATAATTCTAGAAGTTAAGAAAAATATTTAAAGAAGGTTCCATTCATATGGTTTGTGAAGAGAAACAATTGGTATACAGGAGGACTGCCAAACCCTATATTGTTACCATGAGACAGACTATCCTTGGTGCTCAAATCCCAGAACTTGTCTTCCCCTCCTTTAAATTTTCCAGGAAGGTATTGGCTTTGCATAAAACCTCTATCTGTGTTTGGGAGATGGTCCATAGTTTGGAATTGGACTTTCATTGATGCCACTTGTGATATTTCAATTTAGATAAATGAAGAAAGTTACCCAGCACTGTATTTTCATCAGAAATGTTATTACTTTTGTTTTGGTTCTTAATTAAAAAAATACTAATCAAATATGGAGCAATGTTAGATTTTCTAAATAAAATCTAAAACATTTTTCTTAACCGATTCCTTTAGAATGGGTTTAATTTCTGTCAGAATAGTGACATGTTTATAAAGACTGTATAAAATATACAACAAGAGAAAGAAAATGAGAGTGTACATATATTGGATAATTTAAAAACAACTTGTATTAACAGTTGCTATAGGACACCATACAGTTGAGGAACTCCGTAAGTAACCGAACTGTTAACCAAAAGCTATTTTAAAATTCATGGTCTTTTTTTTTTTTTTTAAATTCATGGTCTTAAATGCAATCCTAACTTGGGGTTCTTGTTTCAGGGATGAACAGCAACGTGAAAGAGATTATCTTCTTGAAAGGAGAGACTTAGCAGTAGATTTCATTTTTTGTTTAGTTTTAGTTGAAGTCCTAAAGCAGGTAAGAAGCTCTTTTGTCTGTAGTGTTTGTGTTTCTTATTCTTATTTTGCCTTCACATTTCATTTACCTTATTTAGGATGTTATGTCTTAAATTCTGGCCCACATTAGCTAGATTTCTGCAATATAACTGCACTTCTTTCAGTTGCCTGGGGCTTTCATGGCCTTTACCTATCATTTCCTATTCTTTTTACCTTTGCATGCCATCTAAGATAGGAGATCTTGTTAGCAAAAGTAAGCTGAACAGAATTTGGGTTACATCTGGGCTTTTAGCTGTGAATGTAGTCCGCCTGTCATTCATCTACTTTAGTCTACTTTCAAAGAATTTCTCTTCTGAAGCCATCAAGCCTACATTCCGACATGTAATAATTGCACAGTTACAATTAAGGAAGAGGGGCAGTTTGACCTGGGTAGCACCAAATTGTCAAGTGTAAATGGGAAAACACCTCAGGATAATACATTTTTTATGTTTATTGAATGACCTTTAGGATAATGGCATTGTGCTCATACTGCACTCATGAGTTTAACATCTGAATAACGTAAGCAGTAAAGCTATAAACATATAATGTCTGGTATTATGTATATTTTTACTATTCAAAATTAGTATAGGTATACATATAAATACCTGAACTCATTTTGAAAGTTTTTTTTGGGGGGGGGAGGGAGTGTGTCAATTTTTGTTTTTTTTATTTACTAAAATCAACTACTTTGTTCAAATTCATGAAAGTGTTTCTTTATAGTTTGTAGTCTTTAAAAAGTTACCTATCATTCAAAGATGAGCCACATATTTCCAACCATGTACATTGTAACGCTTTGAAAAAGGTAGGAAACCTAAAAGAACAAAAAAAAATCATATTCTGCATATATAACATGTTTGGACAGGGGTTTTGTTTTTGTTACACAAAATGGAATAGAATATATAATATGAAAACAAATGTAAGATGTAAAAGTTAATTGATAGTCTATTTTTTTTGACAGAGGCTAAATTATTTGAATTATGTATTTATACTTTGCATGTTTTTATAATATATGTGAAAAATCATTAAAATCCACAAAAATTTGAAAAATGAAAAACAGATGAATGAGTTAATCAAAGGTGAAAATCATTTAAATTAATTGGTACCTTTCATAAAGGTCTTTCTTTAGGTGTATGAAAGAAAATTCCTCTGAGAGTTGTGCTAACAAGCCAGGTTTGCTTTCTGTGACATCAGTTTTGCTGGTATCCAGAGACCCTGAGGCCCGAGTAGTTAGGGATAGAAGAATTTAGGACCAGAGCCGCCGTTGACCATGACTGGACTTTGCCTAGGACTCCTTGTGGTTGACCTCTTGCATCTCCTGTCTGCTGATGTAGATTATGTGAGTGGTTTGGTAACCACCATCTGCACTTCTTTGCTTAATTAAATACAGGGTTTCTTTTTTTAGCAGGAGAGATTATAAATTGCCTTAGACATTCAGGTCTCTCTCCCTCTCTGATCTGGTTCCATGGTGCCCCCCCACCCCCCACATTCTTTCACTTGCCAATCAGTGTTTCCTCTGAAAGTTGCTCCTCATTGCAATTTCAGAGCTTCTGTGCACAGACAACCCTATATAAGTTTTTCTCTCTCCTCTTCCCCTTCCTCTTCCCTGTCCTTTACCTTTCCCCATCCTCTTTATCCTCCTTCCTTCCTCCTCCTCTCAAAAATAATCCAGATAGCTCTTCTGGTGGAGAAAACCATAAGATCTATAAATTTCCATTGGACTCGTTTTTCAAGTCCATTCCACAAAATCCCTTCAGATCCACTTTCACCTGGACTCTTAAAGTGTGGGGGGGGGGGGGGGGGAAGAAATAAAACAGCTTTAATAGCTAATTTTTGTTTTTGGTTCTGTCACCGTATTGTTCCAGCCTACAGTGGCCTTTCCACTTCCTGTTTTCTCTCTTTACCATTATCCTCATACTTTCACTCAAATGCACCTATGAAAGAATAAAATCTATCCCAAAGAACACAGAGATGCTTTATTTATTAAAGATCTTACATAAGGTTTTTTTCCCCCTCCAGTAAAAGGGAAGTCTTTTTAGCTTCTTCAAAACTAATAAAACCAGAGAAAATGAAGTAAAAATCAATAGAACTTTCTAAAATATCATGACCAATTTTCTACCATGACAAAGTGATGTAGAGTTTAATAGATCCAGAGACTAATCAATGTAATATATCTTGAATTTAATAGGACTTTTACTTTTGCCCCACATAAAAGACACATATTAAAACATGACTCAGTTTTATTTTGATGAGATGGACAGTCCCAGGAGTACTAAAGTATTGATACATGATTGGGTCAGTCTTAGGGAGGAGTAAATATTCCTTATGGTTTAGTCCTTGACCTCATATACTACAATTTTTTTGTCTTGAATAATTTTTCATGTCTTTCATCCATGTTTAGAACTCTTCATGATGCATAAAGTCTCTATATCCTTTGTATCAGCTGGTCATTGTAATAAAACTAAGAGACAGCCAGGGCAAGTGTTTTCATCCTAGCTCTGCCATTGTCTTGCTGTGTAACTTGGGTGAGTTATTATCCATCACTTCTTTCCTCCTCTGTAAGAGAGGGATGATAATAGTATCTATTTTTGTAGAATCGTGAGCATTAAATACAGTAATGCTTGGGACATGGAAAGTGCTCCATAAATGTTATCTGTTATTTTCATTTTGCAGATGAAGAAATGTACTTAATTTAGTGATTTGCTGATGATCATAAAGCTAGTTCACTCTTTTACTCCAAGTTTCTCCTGTTAATAAAAATATTGGTAAAATCAGTGACACAAAATTAGGTGACCAGCATCTTGGAAAACTAAAGTTTCACTCTTTTACTCCAAGTTTCTCCTGTTAATAAAAATATTGGTAAAATCAGTGACACAAAATTAGGTGACCAGCATCTTGGAAAACTAAAGTTTTGATCATAACAAATTGGACAAAGAATTGAGTTTGTATAAATGTGATGAAATTAGTGTGATTCACTGTAGGAACAAAATTAATTCAAGATGATGGAGGACTTTTTTTTTTTCCCCCCAAGAAAGTCCAACATAATTTGAGGGTCATGGCCAACACAGATTTTAGCATGTTAATACCAAAGGCTTTCAAATTCATGTAAAAGCATGTTTAAACAGTAACATAAACATTTAGAAAGTTTGAA
Organism: Canis aureus; assembly: GCF_053574225.1. Classification (NCBI taxonomy): domain Eukaryota; kingdom Metazoa; phylum Chordata; class Mammalia; order Carnivora; family Canidae; genus Canis; species Canis aureus. The sequence continues at coordinate 47,874,542 of NC_135624.1, read as the reverse complement.
ACCATTTTCTTTTCAAGTAAATTTTAGTCAAACATTTACTCATTGAAACAAATAAGATTGGGAAACTTGGTTTTGTGAGCCACTTCCAGCTCTTGGCTTAGTTTTACTACTGCTATTGTGAAGTATCAGAAGGTGGAGTAAGTACATCCTTAGTATTTTCAGATTTAACATTTGTGTAGTAGATGTAGATGAGTTGCCTGAAGGTTTATGCAAATACTTGTTATTTTTCTGAGGCTAAATGTATTCATTCCCCTTTCCATTGAAAGCTGATCTGTGTGGTAATGAATGAGCCTCACTGACTCCACAATATCTATATCTTAACCTGATTTTGTTGTTTTTCACTTTCATGATGTGATAAAAGCATTAAAGTTTGGGAGGTGAGGGGGCTCATTGGTTGAGCATCTGCCTTTGGCTCAGATGCTCATTGGTTGAGCATCTGCCTTTGGCTCAGATCGTGATCCTGGGGTCCTAGGATTGAGCCCACAGGGAGCCTTCTTCTCCCTTTGCCTGTGTCTCTGCCTCTCTCTCTGTGTCTCTCATGAATAAATAAAATCTTAAAAAAAAATAAAGTTTGGGAGGCGATGCTGGGAATGGCCTTGAAATAAAACTTGAATATTCTTTTTTTTTTTTTTAAGTTTTTAAAGTAATCTCTATATGCAAGGTGTGGGGCTTGAATGCACGACCCTGAGGTCGAGATCCTCTGAGCCAGCTGGGCACCCCTGGGTATTCTTTAGAGTCTACTAGGTATATAGCCTTTTGGAATGTTGAAGTAGAATTAGAGCTGCTTCTAAAATCACAGATGACAAGACTAGAAAAAGTCTTGATACTGTAGGTGGGGATATTACTCCCTGAAAGTAGAACTTTTTATCTATAAGCCGAAATGGGATTCTGCTCCACGTCCATTTCCTGAGATTCAATTCGGGAGTGTTCTCAGTTTTGTTACTATTATTGAAAATAAAGGGGAAAATAGGGATATTAAGAATGTGCATCCTGATAACGTTCATTCTTAAAATGTTTGGAAGTTTTACTTTTACCTTCCAAAAATTAAGGATAAGACATATTTCTTCTTTTACTTCTATTTGTGTCTCTCTTCTGGCTACCATATGATAAAATTGAAAGCTTTCTTATTTGTTTCCTTTATTAAATGCATTTTTATATGTCAGAAACTGGGCATACAGTATGTTCTAGAGAAGGACACATCAGCTTCTGAACTTCAGTTCCCTCATCTGTAAAATAGGGAACAAGTATCTACCTTGTAAGATGAAGTGTTACAAAAATACCTACCTAATGCCTGACACATAAACACATAAAAAGCGTTGACAGTGACAACAGTAGGGTAGTAATAAAGAGTATACAGCATGGCGTAGTGCCCTACCTGTCATTGTTAGACTTCAGACATAGCTGGACCTAATAAGACAGTTTAGGAGTTTAGGTTTAAGTTAGCTTGCATTTCATCTCTCTAGCCTAGAGCACATTAAACATCCCTGTGAAGAAATCAATATGGTAAAACCACAACACAGCACAGTAAGTGCAATATAAACAATTAAATCACATAAAATGCAGTGTTGCATTATTATTGCAAGGTCAGTGAAATGTGTGGGGCCAGCCTGTATGATTAGCGCCATGAATTCTGGAATAGATTCTTGAAGTCAGGCTGCAGGCTGCAGGCTCCAGGTATAGCCTATTCCTGACCAGTTTGTCATCCCCTGGTGGTAGATGTAGGCTCCGATTTAACCATCAGTGGGTAGCCACAGGGCTGAGTGGGATATAGAGGACAGAAGCATTGATGATAGTAACTGTTGTTGTTGTTGTTACCTTAGGGCCTATTTATGGGCTCAGTGGAGGGGAGATCAGGCTGGGGGAATATATCTCCCTCCTTGCTTCTCAATGGGCCCTTGTTTCCTGCCATTTTTCCTACCAAGCTTTCTCCTCAGTATCTCCATCCATATTTTCTAGTCCTTTCATGTTCTCTACATTCTCAGGAGATAAGAACTTTGGTGTCCCCTTTAGAAAAAGAAAAGGTGAGAGAACAAAAGAATCCATCTCCAATTGTAATATACTCGATTTTTCATTGTCTTGGGGCTAGTGATTATAGGGTTTCGGTGTGTCGTCTGTTTTATAGGTGGGAAGTGAGAACTTCCTCAAGGTTATATAACTAGTAAAAAGAGAAACTTTGGCTTGATTGAAATAAATCAAAATCTGTGGTCTTTCTACACTTTTTCATTGTAGTGAAGAAAACATTTTTATTTATTGTATAAAGGTTTGAATATAGTTCACTTATAATAAACTCATCATATTGATGTATATACAAGGAGCGCTTTGGGGGATACTCTTTTGAGTTCCTTATTAATATGGAATAACATTATTGTCCCAAAAAGGTGTTCAGGGTACCAAGTAAAAGATGGTCATGCCTCTGCTTAATTGATCAGCCAATATTCTGAAATTCCTATATGAATAAAACATGATGTTATACTTTTATGAGGATGTGTCTGCCTATAAAAGATTGAGAAGCTTTCTGTAATTATACAGTCAAGCATAAAATTCATAGTTAAGTATTTCTAATTGCTAAAGAAATTTTGGGTTTAAAATTCAGTCTTCCAGTGTGTGGGACAAAGGTTAAGATTATTCTTGTGGGGTCTGAATTCTCGAACCTTACTAAGCAGAGTAAATTCCGTTTCTGTGCAGTTTATTAACGTGGGCTCTTCAAATCGCTGCTTCTCTGAACAGATGAATAAACTTCTTTCCTATATCATCAGGCTACTACTAGTACCAGGTTCACTGAGAACTAAGAAAAGTAGCATTTGGATTACAGTTGTTTCCTCACCTAATCCCTATTTGATTTTGTGATGGAGCACATTTTCTTCAAATTGGATTCCGGGTGCAGGCCTTGAGGATGGTCTCGGTTTCCAGGAAATCTGAGATGAATGCTCTCTCTCATCCTCCTCTGGTCAACAGCAAATATCAATATGCCTAGCCAAGATAAAGCTCTAGCCTTCCATCCTGGAGTAGAAGTTCACCATGAGCCTTTTGAAGCTGTGTTAGCTGCCTGCCTCCCTCTGCTCGGACAGCATTTTAAAAATGGTCCTAGGATTCTCCTCTGTGTTGTGCAAGTTTAGTCACTTTCTCATTGAGCTGAGTACCAGTCCAATGAGTAGTTACTTACTGGATTTCTCGTATGTCTTGTCCCTCATTACAATGTAATTGTAGTTACTGTTTCTAATGGCTCTCTCCTATTTACTAGGTTTGAACCAGCTCCTGATCATTATGCAGAACTAAATTCAGCTCCCCACTGATAGATTCCTGATTTACCTTTGTAAAAAATATCTTTATTTTAAATAAAAATCTCTCCTTTATGAAACCCTCAAGAAACATTCTCTGACCATCTCTAAATAGTTTCCTGTTATTCTTTTCCCTAGTTGAGTTTGTCACTTTCTTGATAAATCTCTATTACAATTTTATCCTATTGATAAGATGTTCTCTACTGTATATTGTTACAAATTTTAAGGAAGTGTGGAATTCCTGTCTGTTTTGTTTTAATTGGACTTCAGGGCCACAGAATGGGATAAATCATGATCCTGGTTCAAGATACACTGTTATCACTGGTGTCTATGTGGCTACCTGTGTTTTTGTTTACAATATAATGGTTACCTGTGAGGCCCCAAAATACCTATAGCTTACGCCTAATTATGTAAATCTCTCCTAGTTTACTCCCTTTCTATCCTCTTACCATTATACTGATTTTTATGTTATTCTCTTTTAAAAATGTTTTCATATATGTTTGAATAGTAAGTTTTTCTCATCTTTGAATTTCCTAAAAAAAAAAAAATTGTATCCTACTGTATATTTTTCCTCTGGGACTTACTTTTTCACTCAACAGTATGTTGCAGGGATTAATCCATGAAATGTATAGCTATACGTTATTATTTTCTTAACGCATATAATTGCTAGTGTATCGGAGCTCCACCCTCTTAAATTCATTCCTGGAGCCCTGCAAATTAAGCTGCTGGAGCTCACATTAACAGGAGAAAAGGTTTATTGCAAAGGCACATGGAGGCCTTCTTGGAAAAGAAGTCGAAGACACAAAAGAATGGTTAGACCCTAAAATTTAACAAAGAGCAATACATTGTGAAGTGACAAGACAAAGAAAAGGAAAAGTGGCAAAGGGTAGTAAACTGGGGGGAGGAAAATATATGGGGGAAACTAATGGGAGATAAGGGCTGTTTAGTAAGCTTTGTGCAGACCTACCTTATTGTCAACTTTCTGATGATAACAGTTGCCCTTTTCTTGGTATGGGAAAGAGGAGAAAAGACTGCTTTTAGAGGCAGAAAGGGGGAGGGTGAAGAGCTTTGCCTGCACCTGCTATTTCTCAGCTGCCTTCAGCTCAAAATAATTCTCATGCCAAAGTGCCATATTTTGTGGCGGCATACTTTGATCTGCTTCATTAGGTTGTGGGCTTTATAAAAAATTGAACTCACACCAGCAATGTCTCTGAAACATCATTCACTTACATTTTTTCTACTATTTGGTATTATCAGACTTGACTTTTCCCCATTGAATAGGTATATTTTCATTCTCCTTATAACGAATTAAATCAAGCATCTCTTCATGTTTATTAAGAATAAGCACAACAAAGGACAAAAACAGAAAATTATAAAGCCTAGCCAAAAGCCTTCAAAGAAGTGAAAAGATACTCCATGTAAATGTGAAAGAGCACAGTTATCCCCAAATTGATCTATTGATTGATTGCTACTCCAATAAAAATCCTGATGGTTTTTGTGTACCTTCAAAGTTGAATATGGAGGAACAGTGAGCCAGAAATGGCTATGCTCTCTCTGAAGGAAAATAAGGGGGACTTTCAGGGCCAGACATCAGAACTTATTCAGATAGTGTAATAATGAAGACTGTATGATTTCAGTACCAACATATAAAAGTTGATAGAATAGTGAGCTCAGAAACAGACCTACACATATATAGAACTTGATTACTTATCAGTGGTGACTTGTATAATCTCTGATCCATCAGTTCCTCCTTTTGGACTCTTTCCCATTGTCCTTTTGGACTATGCAAGTATATGACATTAAGTATACAAGGTACTTATTGTATAACATTATATTGGTTATTGAAAATCTGGAATAAAATGTTTGTCAATAGGAAGCTCATTAAATACATTTTAATACACTGAGTATTATACAGCCGTTGAAAAGAAAGGAGGAGCTCTAAGTACTGACATGGAAAGATAAATCAGGGACCCTTGGTTGGCTCAGTGGTTTAGCGCCTGCCTTAGACTCAGGGCGTGATCCTGGAGTCCTGGGATCGAGTCCCACATCGGGCCTGCTTGGAGCCTGCTTCTCCCTCTGCCTGTGTCTCTGCCTCTCTTTCTCTTTGTCTCTCTCTCATGAATAAATAAAATCCTAAAAAAAAAAAAAAAAAAGAAAAGAAAACGAAAGAAATATGAATCATCCTGTTAAGAAAAATAAGGTATGTGTGGGTGCATGTAGGAAAAAATCTGGAAGGATATATACCAAGCTATTAATAGTGATTATAAAAGGGGGAAGGGGCAAGGATTTTACTTTCTGGCTTAAAAATTTTGATTTGTTTCCCATATTAGTAGGTAGCTTATAATTTTTGAAGAACTCAACAAAACAAAAATATTTAAATGACAAATTTCTAACATGAATAAGGCCACAAATAGTTTTACTCTTTTATTTTTTCACAAATAGTTTTAAATTGTTGGAAAAGTTGGTGTCGTTTTGGCCTACTATTTAGGATAGAAAATCAGACTAATGGAATGTGTGGCTGGCTCAGCCTATCAAGTGCTACAGAGAAGTACATGTGGGCATTGTCTTAATTTCCCGACGGTAACAATGACAGTCACATCAGCAACAACTGCTACTTTTTCCCCTTTCTGGGCCATAGTTCAAGGATTTGTGACTATGAAGCTTAACGTTCTTAAATTTAGAGCTTATTAAATTAGATGGGTAACTGAATTCTCAGGGAAAATATAACATCCTTAGAAAAAGGGAAGGTTGACTAAATGGTAATAGATCACATCATGGAAATGAAAACTGCTTATTGATTTAATTAGTTGAAATGTGGAGAATACTCAGAAAAGATTTGTAACCTACTTAGCTCTTGCTGACTTGATTTTTTTGTTGTTGTTGTTCTAGATTCCCGTTCATCCTGTGCCCGATCCCTTAGTCCACGAAGTTCTAAACTTAGCTTTTAAGCACTTTAAACATAAGGAAGGGTAAGTAAAATCCTAGTTGGGGATTATTGATTTTCTCTACAGGTTTAGACTGTTTAAATATAATTCAAACCCTCATTGATCATTTGTTTTTAAAAGAGTCAGAGCACTTATCTTTTTTTTTTTTTTTTTCTTAATCCACACAGAATGCTTGTAGGAAAGGTGTTATGTTTTGTTTTTTAGGCTCCGTGCCCAATTTGGGGCTTGAAGTCATGACCCTGAGATCAAGAGCCCCATGCTGTACTGACTGAGGTGGCCAGGTGCCCCCATAGGAAAGATTTTATTGAAATAATTCTTAAAACTATTGATTGGATTTATAAGAATTAGAAGGTTAAATCTCATGACAAAGTAAAATCCAGAGATAGAAGAAAATTCATATGGATTTTATTGTCCTATCAATGAATCATCAGAGGAAAAAAAAAGCTGTGTAACATCCTAATAAGAAATTTTCAGATTTATTAGGGAGAGTTTATAGAAAAAAAATTGATAATACATTTGTTCTCTTGTTGTTTTAGATATTCAGGAACCAACACTGGGAATGTGCATATTATTGCAGATTTATATGCGGAGGTGATAGGGGTTCTTGCCCAATCAAAGTAAGTGTTATAAATCACTGACCTCAGTTTGTATTTTAGAATGCTTCATTGCTAATATCGTAGACACCATTTTAGATCTATTTCTTTTTCATAGTTATTTTGAAGTCTACTCCACCTTTTATTACTTAGCTGCTTTATTCCTTAGGGGATTTTAAAGTTACATCCATACATTAATTTCACAACTTTTCATTTATTTGGGGTTTTCCATAAATATCTGAATTGAGGAAGTTGGAAATGACCAGGAATAGCCAAAGACATTACCTTATGCTTATTTTTAACTCTTCTATAAGAAGTGCCTTTTTATTTTAAGTCATTTTTTTCTTTCTTTAGAACTCTACAGAGCTAATAATGACTTTTAATACTTTCTAGTTGAGTACTTTCATTTCTGGGGTAGCAACTCAGTGTCTTCCTCCTAATTATCTTATTTGTTTTAGCACCAAACAGAGTTTTGGGTAGGTAGAAGAGATCCCAAAAAAGAAAAAGGAGATAATAGATTACTTCATAAGGGTGTTGTTCATTAGGAGCTAAACTCATTGAATTGTCTCGAACCATCATTCTAAGAAGCAAAGTACAATTCTTGTGAATGTTTAGTTCCTATGATTATAGTGACTAATAATTATTATGAGGAATTTAATAAAGGAGAAAAACCCTTGGAGTCTAGTGTTATTGCAATGGGAAGATTTTTTAATCTAATATATTTTCTTTATCAAATGCAAAAGAATACATTCATGGAAAATGGTATTATACACTCCAAGACTCAAATAGAAGTGGATAAGTAGTATTTCCTGTCATGTATCCGTATTTCATGAATATGTACTATTTTTTTTTCCCTTCTATAGTCAGTGATAATTGGAAAATATGCTTCATTTGTCATTTTAACTTTTAGGAACTGGTTTTGCCAAGTAACATTAATAGTAAAATACTTAAGCTATTTCATATTATATAGACAGAGGAAATTAAGTATTATTGGTTATTAACCTGTTAGGTTTGCAACATAAGCAGAGAAAAAAACCTAGTCACCTTATCAGTTGTGGTCATTTGAATCCAGGATGGTGCTTACATTTGAAAGCATTTCAGTTCTTTAGCTTATTCACATTATATGAAACCATGTCCTCAGATTCCTTTCCTTCAGGTTTTTCTCCAGTGTAAGGAGAAATTAATTTGAAGTGACGGTAGTCTAAAATTGATTGGTTCATGTCTTTTAACAAATTTGTAGTCCCTAATGTGTTCTCCATATAACTCAAATTACGGATTATATAAAAAGCAGCCTTAAAAATTAGAGACACTATCTGATTTACAGGGGGATGTTTTATAGGTGGTTTATTTGGTTGTATTATGATCTTTATTAAATGATAATGGAGCTGCATTGATGCTATTATAGGAATAAAGAAATCTTATTTTCTCTCCTTATGGAGCTTCCCATTTTAAAATAAATGAACAGCAGATTTAGAATAACAAATAACTTTGTTTTTCTCTCTGCTTTTCTGGCAATTTTAATGAGGCCAGATAAAAGAGATGATGTTTAGGTAAAATATCTTTAGATTTCCACCTTGAATATCATACGGGAAATTAGTGTTTATTTTTTATTTTTATTTTTCGAAATTAGTGTTTTGAATTCATATATTATGTACTCACATATATTAAAGGTTTCAGGCTGTGAGGAAGAAGTTTGTGACAGAGTTGAAAGAACTACGGCAAAAGGAGCAAAGTCCACATGTCGTACAAAGCATCATCAGCTTAATAATGGGAATGAAATTTTTTCGAGTAAAAATGTATCCTGTAGAAGATTTTGAAGCATCGTTTCAGTTCATGCAGGTGATCTATCTTCTCTATCGCAGGGTTTAGAATTAGCCTAACAGTAGTTATTCTTGCTCTTCGTGACTTTTTAAAAGAAACAAAATGTGTATAAATTAATGACATCATTATCAATTCCTTTCTCTGAGTGTTAGTTAAGTCATAACAAGCGTGAATTAACTTTCTTTTTTAATTTGAGCATGTTTTGACCTTAGCTTTTTGGTAAAAGGACAGTATTTACAAAATCATCATGATCTTCAAATTTCTTTAAATCTTCCTCTCTTGTTAACCTAATGTATACCTCTTTCTCCTTCAAGGAATGTGCTCAGTATTTCTTGGAAGTAAAAGATAAAGACATAAAACATGCACTTGCTGGTTTATTTGTGGAGATCCTTATCCCTGTCGCTGCTGTAAGTATATTTTAATTTTTGTATTAATGTGTTAAAAGTACTTTTTTGCTGAAGAAGTTGCCACGTGAAATATTCTTACTTTCTGGTAATTTCATAGACTCCTAAGTGGAAAACTTTGAATGTAACATGGATTCAGGGAAAATGGTTATTAGCCAAATGCCAGTAGAGCATTGATTAGTTTTGTCATTAAAAGAGTAGGCCCAGGCCCTTAAAATCCGGAGTCTGTTAGGAGGGCAGAGAATTTGCAACCTTGAGTCTAGGTTATGCCTCTAGGTAATGGCTTCCCGAAGTAGCTCAGGGCAACATGCCACGTTTACTCAGGACTTTAGCTTCCTGCAATGTGGTAGCCATTTTAATAGCCTCTGATGAAAAGTACTGTAACAAGTACCTTGGAATTTACAGAACTGTTTCGATTTTAAATGTTCATTTCTGTAGTTGCTGTTGATGTTCATCATCATATTTGTCCAAACATCTATTCTAAATTATTTAGAAATAGGGTTACTATAAATACGATTGCACTAACTTCTAGGGAAGCCAATTTATAAAAGCCTCTCCTGGTATAAAAGCAGTGTGTTATCTGAAAATAATTTTGCAGTTACTAGTAACAGCCTACTATAAATAGGATTAAGAGATCTTATAATACTTAGATGCCAGGTTTTTTCCCCACTTTTTTTTTGTCTTAAATCCAACTCAGTCATTCTGTATATGTGATCTGCTACTCAACTTTCAGTATGCTACACTCTGCTGCATAAATATTCTTTTCATATATATCATTATTTCATTTTTTTAAAGTTGAGGTAAAATTGACATGTAGTGACTATGCATCAAGTATACAGTGTTGACATATGTATGCATCAGGGAAACCATCACCACAGTCAAGATGATGTGCATATCTGGAGCACCTGACTGGGTTAGTTGGTTAAGCATCTGACTCTTGATTTTGACTCAGGTAAGGCAAGATTTAATCTCAGGGTTGTGAGATTGAGCCCTATGCTTGGCTCTGCGCTGGGCATGGAGCCTGCTTAACATTTTCTCTTCCCCTCTCCCCACTCCCTCTCTTTAAAAAAAAAAAAAAAAAAAGATGATGTATGATGTATATATCTGTCACACCCTAAAAGTTTCCTTTTATTTTTTTAATCCGCCCCCCCTTCCATTCACCCCATCTTTGGATAGTGCAACTGTCAATCTTCTGTCACCCTACCTTAGTTTTGGTTTTCCTAGAATTTTATATCAATGGAATTTTACAGTACAAAACCATCTTTTGGCTTCTTTTACTCTACTTAATTATCTTGAGTTCCAAGTATGTTGTGGAATATATCAGTGGGTTTTTCCTTTTTTCAGTAATATTTCATTATATAGATACCCTACATGTTCACCTGTTTTTGGACATTGGGTTGTTTCCAGTTTTTGGCTGTTAGAAATAAAGCTGCTCTGAAGATTTATGAGCAACTCTGTGTATGGGGCATATGCTTTTATTTCCTTTGGGCAAATGTGTAGCACTGGAATTGGTGGACTGAATGGTAGGTATGTGTTTATTAAAGAAATTGTCAAACTATGTTCCAAAGTTGTTGTACCATCTTGCATTCCAAGGAGCTATATATGAGAGTTCTGGTTTGTCCACAACCTCACCACCTCCTGCTTTAGCCAGTTGTCTTAGCCATTGTACTAACTGTGGTGTGGTGTCTGACTGTGGTTTTTTAATTTGCATTCCCATAATGACTAATGATTTTGAGCATCTTTTCATGTCTTTTATTTGCTGTCCATATATTTTCTTTGGCAGTATGTCTTTTGAAATCTTTTTCTCTCATTTTTTATATGGGGTTGTGTTCTTTATTGGGGGGGTGGGGAGGAGGGAGGTTGTGTTCTGATTGAGTTTTAAAGGTATATATTTTTTTGAGATATATTTATATATATATATATTTTAAAGATCTTATTTATTTGAGAGAGAGAGAGAAAGAAAGGGAGGTGGGGTAGAGAAGGGCAGAGAGATGAGAGAGAGAGAGAGAGAGAGAGAGAGAGAGTCTTAAGCAGATTCTGTGCTGAGCACAGAGCCCAAACTGGGGCTCCATCCCACAACCCATGAGATCATGACCTCACCCAAAACCAAGAGTTGTCAACTTAACCAACTGTGCTGCCAGGTGCCCTAATGTATTTTAAAAATATGTTTTGGTTGCAGATATTTTATCAGATATATGCTCTGTGAATATTATCTCTTAGTCGATGATTTGCCTTTTCATTCTCTTAACTGTCTTTAAAAACTTTTTAATTTTGATTAAGTCTGATTTATCAATTTGTTCTTTCATAAATTGTGCTTTTCTTATATTAAGCCTTGCCTAACCCAGGACCACAAAGGTTTTCTCCCATATTGCAGTTTTAGGGTTTAATTTTAGGTCCGAGGTCCATTTTGAGTTAATTTTGTATATGGTTGAAGTATGAGTTGATTTTGTTTTGTTTAATTTTTTGTTTTGTTTTTACATATTGACATCCAATTGTTCTAGCACCATTTATCCATTTTATGACAAGATAATTCTTTCCAAGTAGCTTAGCTTTTTGCTTAAAAAATCAGTTGGCTGTATGTGTGGGGGTCTATGTATCTGATTCTGTTATGTTCCATAATGGTTTTATAAATGATAGGTTTATTTTATCAAAAAGAAAACAGACTATTCACATGGCTAAAAACTGAAGTGGGAATCTATCTGCCTGCAAATCTGTAATTCATGACTTTTGTTCATAGCCATTATTTAAAAAATTTCAAATATTTATAAGTAAATATTCAAGACAGGTGTAAAAAAATCCTGCCAATCACTGTCATTAATGTTTGAACTTCTTCACTTCCCTGTCCATCTTTCCTACACACGCTCTAGTCAGGACCTGAACACCACAAACCATTCATATGATTACATAGATCACCAGGCATTTAGTTCAGTACTATACAATGAAAATCTAAACTACAATTTGATTCTCACCATGGAAATAAATTTCTTCTCCTTTAAAATTTTCAACTAAAATAAAGCCTGGATAAATGGAAAGTTATTAGCTTCCTTTCCTAGCCAAGATGGTATAATTTATAAAATCATTTATAAAACCATCAGTTTTAGGCTATTATCATTAGTACATGTACTTCCAACTTATTTTTCTAGAAGTGGTTAGAATTATTGCTTATCCGGGGATCCCCGGGTGGCTCAGCGGTTTCGCGCCTGCCTTTGGCCCAGGGCGCGATCCTGGAGTCCCGGGATCGAGTCCCACGTCGGGCTCCCAGCATGGAGCCTGCTTCTCCCTCTGCCTGTCTCTCTCTCTCTCTCTCTCTCTCTCTCTCTCTATGTCTATCATAAATAAATAAAAATAAATCTTAAAAAAAAAAAAGAATTATTGCTTATCCATCCCAGACTGTCATTTGTTCTTCCCCCTAGTCTGAAAATCAGTTCCTGCCAGGTACCTAACTGGGATTAGGTTGTATTTTTAAAATAATTAAAAGGAGCAGATTTCAGGAAGAAAGACCCTTGACTGTGGTCTATTAATGCTTTGTTGCCTTATTTTTCTTTTATGTCATGTTTGCTTTTGCAGTGTGTTTGCAAAGGCAGCCCTAACAAAGTATCCCAAACTAGATGGCTGAAACAACAAAAATTATTGCCACACAGTTATGGTGGCTAGATGTCTGAGACCAGGGTGGTGGCAGGTGGATTCCTTCAGAGAGCTGGGAGGAAGAACCTGTTCCGTGCCTCTCACCTCCTTTCTTGACATCTTTGACATTACTTGGTGTATAGAACCATCACCTGAGCTCTGCCTTCATTTTTACATGGTGTTCTTCTATGTACGTCTTTGTCCAAAAAAAATTTTTAAGCATATCCGCCACGTTGGAGTAGAGCCCTCCTACCCCAATATGACTTCTCCTGACTTAACTAATTACATCTGCAGTGACCAGATTACATCAAATAAGGTCATGTTATGAGGTACATGGAGCTAGGACTTCAACATCTGAATTTGGGTTGTGGGAGAGGTGACGTTTGAATCTGTAGCATCTACTCTGCACATAGAGCCCCTTCTGTCTGGAACATTCTTGCCTCTTTAATGGCCTCCTTCCCCCCTTTGCCTGGTTGGACTCTACTTATTTGTTCATGACGCGTATGGAGTACTTTCTTTGTATCAGACCCTCTTCTATGCAAAGGGAGTGCAAGAATGATCAATCTAGGAAAGACTCCCTGCTCTTACGGAGCTACTTTTAGTGCAGAAAAGAGACCGTAATCTAGGATGTAAAACACATAGTATGTAGATGGTGATAAGTACTATGGAGAGATGTCAAGTAGGATGGGGGATAAGAATTGCTGAAGGGATGAGGAAGTGGGAATTTTAGATAAAGTGATCAGCTGAGGTCTCCACTGAACAAAAACTGAAGGAACGAGGGAGTAAGGCGTGTGCTGAATCTTGGGGAAGGGTTTCTGGGGCAGAAGAAACCAGTGCAGCACATGCCCTGAAGCAAGACCATGTACGAAAATGTCCTAGGACCTGCAAGGACGCTAGCTGATGTGGCTGGATCCAGTGAAGGACAAAGCCAGAGGTTACATGGGGAACTATTGCAGAGTTTCAGGGAAGAGGGGCTGGATTCAGCTTAGGTGTTACTTCCTTGTAGGGTTTTTTCTATAGGGGCCCCTTGTGTGTGCCCAGAGCACAGAGAATTTCCTCTTTACAGCATCTGTTTGTTGTAGCACATGCTTATTGCCTCTTCCTTTACCTGTGTTCTCAGGGCAGGGACTGAGTTTATCGTATTAACTTAGCATCTGGTTATTTGGCAGTTTATAGCATTTCGCTGAGTTAAATGGTTGTGAATTATTAACTGATTTCAAACCTTACAGAAACTTCTTGTAATTCTTGTATAGTCTCATCTAGTGTGTGTAACCATTCTCTTTCTTTTTGTATTATCTTTTGACCTAGGCTGTTAAAAATGAAGTGAATGTTCCCTGTTTGAAAAATTTTGTGGAGATGCTTTATCAGACTACTTTTGAACTGAGCTCCAGAAAGAAGCATTCATTGGTATTGAAAAACACTTCCAACCTTTACATATTTAATTAGGAGTTATAGTAATTGATTTATGAATTCAGGAGAGATTTAAAAGAATTATCAAAACTGAAGTTATAAAATATCCAAAATGCAACATAAGGGCAAGTTTTATATCTTTTTCCTGCTCTTTTTTTAAAACTTCCTATTCCTAATTTGACTAGCTCTACATTTGATAGGTTATTCAGACTTCATCCTAAGTGTTCACCTGTTTGACAGATGCTTTACATTATGTATTATACCATGTGAAATGTTGAGGATGCTCATAGGAAACCATAAATTATTTTACATTACAATAAATTGTACCCAGAAGTATTAGATTATTTAGGAACCATTGTCCCATCTAATTACATCATTTCTACTCAGAGATTTAAGGCTTTTATTTTTTCCACTTAACCACCCACTTCATACAACTTTGAAGGAGTTTCTGTAAATTTTTATGCAGCTTGAAGAGAGTGTGGAGAATTACACAAATACTTGACCACTTAAGGTAGAGTTCTAATAGTGACTAAACAGTGATTGTGCCAGGCGTTGAACCTAAGTGCTTTGCATTCTTTGTTTTGCTTTAATCCTTACAACCCTGTAGGAAATACATAGAAAAATAGCTGAAATGTTAATGCCAATCTGTCCTTGATCCCAGGGCCTGCGTTCCTAACCATTGTGCTTGGCGTAGGAGCCATGGGTCTGAGGAAGAATAAAAGCACATGATGAGATAGATTCAGCAATTATTCTTGCAGAAAATTTGCCCTTTATCATTTTTTTGTTACTCTGAGATCGTATTTCTCATGACAAATGGGAACACTGCCTCAAAAATTTACTTCTCTTTGTTTATGAGAATAAATGTAATTTACAAATCAAGTGCTTTTTCATGAAAAAATGTTAATTCCCCTTTTCCCTGTCTCCTATAGGCTCTATATCCACTAATTACCTGCCTTTTATGTGTCAGTCAGAAACAATTTTTTTTAAATAACTGGCATATTTTCCTACAGAACTGTTTGTCACATTTAAAGGTAAGATGTAATCACATTTCTGACCTGTAAATATTTTAACCATAGCATATCCATTTATGCATATGTATTAAACAATATGTAATAAAACTTTCATTATTATTGGTATCTTTGAATAGTGATACTTGACCATATTGCTTTTCTTATACATTATTCTTTCTGAGGGGAATCATGTCTTGACACGAATAAACTTTTGATTGAAAATTTAGTTTGTCTTAACGCAAAATTGTACATTTTAAACAACTGTTGTTTACATTATCTTAGATCTAGCAATATTTGTTAATAAATAAATTCCTTTAGAATTGCGGAGTGTTAATCTTACAGTCTTACAGAACCCTTCAGATACTTATTTTGTGTTTCATTTTGAGAAAATTAAGTAATGTTGGCCCAAGCCTGAAAATGAAAAAACCTTGATAATAAAATGTCCCTAAAAGCACATTTAATGTAAGTATGCCCAGCCAAATCTAAAAGCCTGGTGTTGGATCCACATGGATACAAAAGTTCCTGAAATGATTCTGCCTTGAATCAAGGGATAGTTGTTACTAACACTATTTGGCACATCCATGTCTAGTCTCTCTTAATGTTGTAAACCAACCTGTGCGATGGTATGGTCTTTATCTTCCCAGGATATTCTTTTCTTCTGTGGATAGGGGCTCCATTCATGAATGTGGGACTATTCGTCACCTGCATGTCGTGTAAATGCTTGATTTGAATACTATTTTGATGCATAGTTGAATATATTTGAATATTTGTTTCCAAGTTCTAGAAACATAACAGACATGACATTTCATTTCCTGTTATTCTTCCAAGTTAGGGATAACGTTGAAAAATCTTATACTTGGAAGCTTTCCTTGTCACTGTCAAGGCACAGATAGATTAAATGACTTTTCCCAGGCCCTATAGGTCATTGTGGTATTTGAGAAATAGGACCAGCTCTTCTTTCCCACTTTGAAAATGGTCCACTGAACAGCATTATCCTATGTATTTTTTCCATGACTTTATGTATCATTTTCAGAAGTGCCTTGATTAGTTAAAGAAGTATACAGAAAATAAGAGTCTTCAAGAAACATTTTTTTGGTTATTTTTCTCCTAGATACACATTGATATTATTCACACTTGGACAAGAATTGATATACTCTCTTTGCTTTATTTATGAAAATTCCCAGGACCAAATCAAGTTCATTAAATTTTTTATGTCATGCAACCAGAATGTTTTAATTAATCACATTAAACTGTTTTCTGTCCTCATTTTGAAAAATTCATACAGATATAGGTACTGAAAGGGAATTGATCATTTTCTGGATGGTATGATTTTCCATACTTTTAATAAAATATTTTAAGACATGCACTTAAGTGTTTTCTGAAAGGTTGCTTTGTTTCATGACAATTCATACTTTTCTGTTGCTTGTTGGAATTTTTTTATATATATACGTTTTCACCTAACATATTTGCAATTCTTTCGCAGTACCGTAACTTTTATTTTTTGTCTTAAGGCTTTCATTTAAAATGCTATTTTCTTTGAACCCTTACCTCCTGTTAAATATTTCTGGCATATTGCCCATTTTCATTAATGGCAATGTCAGTCTGCCAGGCTAAAGGAGATAAGAGCCACCTTAGCATGAATATTTGGAATATAGTTGTCTTGGCCATTAACCCTTAACTTACATTAAGGCTCTATTCAGCAGAAATTTTATGAATTGACTCCTGTTTATTAAGTTTTAGATACTGTGGCTACACTGCAGTTGAGGTAAGACATTGAGTATTCAGGAAAAAAAACTATACTAGTTACCTGTTGTAACAGACGTAATTTATTTGTTTTATATATAGGTAAAATAATTACCATATATTAGATGCTCTAGTATCTCATTTAATTCTTACTGTAACTGAGGCTGAAAGAAGATAAATAAGTAACCCATGTTCAGGGAGCCAAAAAGTGATAGAGATGGGATCTGCATCTAGATGCAGTCAGTTCGTAACTTTGGCCTTCGAGGTCTACCTGTTGTTACCTTTCAATGGACTGTAAGGAATTTTGCTGTACTGAATATCCTCAGAAAATATTTGGCTATAATTCTGTGATATTAAAAAAGGCATCATTCTCTAGAGTCCTGAAAATAAGAATAAATAAGACACATTTTCAAAACACTTTAAAATTGTCCGATTTTTTTTTTAATTACCATACCAGTTTTTGAAGTTGGTGACCATGAGAAGTGGGCTTTAGTCCTGTAGGCCCATAAACAGCATGAGAAAGCATACACTTGTATTCACAGAAAATGTTAAATTTGTTATTTTTGTCCTAAACAGAAGTTGATAGTTTCCTATTTCCCTATCTTTATATCAGCTAAAGTCATTGCGTGAAAAATTATTGAAAAATTATTATTCTAAAGAATAATTAAAAAGGGGTGGAGGGAATAATAAGAATAGATCTCCTGTAGTGATAATTTGAAGACTTTTTTTTTCTACAGTGCATAATGATTTTCTTTTAAAAATTTAAACTTGCTCAAACTTTAATGCAGTGCTTTGAGAGGAATATAATAGGTAGTTAAAATTTTGACTATTTTCTCTTAGTTTGAGTATTGTAGATGTATCCTATGATGTCCGAATTATAGGATTTTTTTTTCTTTAGTGTTTCTGGCCACTGTCTTGGAAATTTCAAATTTCTTCTAAATAGAGACCTTGGTGAAGAGCTGTCTTGTTTTGTGCTTATTTTCATCTAACATGCATGTGCTGCATCTCATGTTTATGTTTGCTGTCTCACATTGCTTTATTTAGATGCCATCTAACAACAGTATCAGAAAACAAATAGAAACACTCCAGGTGAGTTGTGTTGATGTTACAAAGTAAAGTACTGCTTTATCTCCTTTAAGTGTGGCTTTTTTTTTTTCCTTTACCCATTGTTGCATTGCATGTCTAATGTATTTATTCCAACCTGCTTTTCCTCCTGTAAAAGACTAGCACACAAAAGGGACACTCTACAGGGTTAATATTATGGCCCCAAGAAGATGAATTTATGGGCTGGAAGTAATAATGAATGTTGATTCTTAACCCAAATCCTCAATTTTAAAATAGTCTATTTAATTTATTGTCTAATCAACTTTACATTAATTACATTGTTACAAATGCAACTTTAAAAGACATTTTCCAGTGAAAGCAAGGAGGTATACTAGCTTAGATTTTGAGTATGATTTATGATGCATGACTTTTTAAAACTTTCATCCCGTTGGTTTGGGTTTTAAACAAAATATTTTGGTTTTGGTTCACAGTAGGGAAAAGGGAAAGAAACAGTAACATGATTGCTGCCAGACATATTGGACATATCAAAACTTTATTGGATTTTAATTTATGTAACAATCTGATTATTCATATTATACCAAAATTATGACTAGGGAATTATATATATATCTTTGTTTAAGGCTCAGATCAATTTAGGGTATTTTTATTGTTCAGACATGTATAGCAGCATTTTAGGGATTGAATAAGTGATCATTGATTGATTTGTCATTTTTCATCTGATTTTGGGTTTGTTCAATATAGAGTAAGTCTGCTTTGTAAAAATAGTAGTCCATTTTAGAAAAATTGAAAATCAAGTTTTTCATTCCAGATACCTCAACTTTTAACATAAAATAACCCAAATACTTTATTAGCCGTTTATATAAGAACATTTTTATGTGGAGTTGGACTTAAATATTTTTTAACATATAACATATATTAATTTGTATTAGTCGTATTTTGAAAACA
This sequence comes from Canis aureus, assembly GCF_053574225.1. Lineage (NCBI taxonomy): Eukaryota > Metazoa > Chordata > Mammalia > Carnivora > Canidae > Canis > Canis aureus. The sequence goes on along the minus strand of NC_135624.1, from coordinate 47,855,704 downwards.
TAATTTAATACTGTGAAAATACTATTTGAAATGTACATATTTTGATATCTTGTATTTAAATAACAAAAAAATTACGTGACAGAAAAGTACTACAAAAAGCTTGGTTGTTATTAGTAACATGCATGTATTACATAATACATTATATGTTACTTTAGTTACATTAGTTACAGATTAGTAAGTACTGGGGAGTGTATCTGAAATTTGGTATCATTATGGATTTGGCAATGGAAGGAGGAATTTTTTTTAAAGATTTTATTTATTTACTCATGAGTATGTGTACACAGAGAGAAAGAGGCAGAGACACAGGCAGAAAGGAGAAGCAGGCTCCTCGCAGGGAGCTGGACGTGGGACTCAATCCTGGGTCTCCAGGGTCACGCCCTGGGCTGAAGGCGGCGCCAAACTGCTGAGCCACCCAGGCTGCCCGGAAGGAGGAATTAATGTTGAGACACTGACCCAGTAGAATAGAATAATGGATACTCCATTCTTTTCTTTCTTTCTTTCTTTTTTTAAGAGTGGGGGCAGAGAGAGAGAATCCTAGCAGGCTCTACGCCCAGTACCCAGCCCTACTTGGCGCTTGATCTCAGGACCCTGAGGTCATGATCTGAGCTAAAATCAAGAATCAGTTGCTTAACCAACTGAGCTTCCCAGGCACTCAATATTTCATTCTCAGTTATATCAATTCTTCATAGATGTGCAAAATTATATTTTCTAGTGGCTTTTTAAAAAAATCCTCAATTGTTACCGTTTTGCATTGCTTTTAAACATGTAGTTTTCCATTTTTATGTATCTTAAGAAAACATAAAATAGACTGGCTAAATTACTTAGTATTTTTAAACTACCTTTTGTTGGTTGCTTATTGTTTAACAATAACAAGTCCCTCAGACCAAATTAAATGAATGCTAATTTATAACAATCAGTGCATCCTCAACCAATGAGCATGCATAAATACTCTTAGGGTTGCGTGGGTGGTATAGTCAGTTAATCATTCAACTCTTGATTTTGGCTTGGGTCATGATGTAGGAGTCATGATATCAAGCCCTATGTCTGGCTCTGCCCTGGCCATGGAGGATTCTCCGTTTAGGATTTCTCTCTCCTCTCCCTCTGCTGCCCCCCCTTTAAAAAATGTTCCTAATGAAGGTGATCATTAGCTACATTTTCAAAATTCACAATTAAATCTCATTACATGACTGATGATCATGTAAATGATCTCTGATCATTTGAGAACTTTAGTTTTTAATAATAGGTAGTATGAAAAAAAAGTTTACAGATCAAATTATGATTGAAATAGGATAATTTTCTCATTCTAAATGCTAATTTAAATAATTTCTCATTCTAAATAAAATTAACGATATAAGAGCTAACATTCATTGAGCATTTAACATGTGCCAGGTAGTGTTCCAAGTGCTTTTCACATAATAACGTCCTTAGACTGTGAGGTAGATACCTTTTTATCTCTGTTTTAGAGATGACAAACCACTTGTGGCACCAAGTGATATAACAGTGCCCAAAGATGGGGTTTAGCCAGTCATTCCTGATTTCAGAGTCCATGCTCTTCACCTTCTATTCGATATTCCCTCTTAAAAGGATAATCACTCAGTAATATTTTTCATTAATTCATAAATGCAAATATCTGTAATAACTTTTGATGTTCTAAATTTTAACTATACATGGGCTGCAGTGAATTACTCCAAAGATAAGTAATCCTTCCATCATGATGTCAGTACTGTGTGAACATTTACTCTCAAGTAAGTTGATGCATATATAATTTAGGAGTTCTTTAAAATATTACTGTAATACTAATATTTCACTATTTTGTTCGAGAGTATAAGGAATGGCTCAGAATTTCCTAACTTATGGTTACCTTTCAACCTTCTGTACTTCCTGTATACCGAACAGGTATTTACATATTTAAACCTGCTTTAGATTGAAGACAGAAAGGAACAGGGTGAGGGCAGTTAGTTGATAGACTGTCTTTGATCTTAAATGATTACAAGTAGCTTAATAAATTTATTTTTATTCTCTTTTGTTTTTAAACAGAATAAAGATCCTAAAATGTCTCGAGTTGCACTGGAATCTTTGTATAGATTGTTGTGGGTTTATGTAATTAGAATAAAATGTGAAAGCAACACTGTAACTCAAAGGTAAGTGCCTTTGTATTAAAGTGTATTTAAAAAAAATCATGGTAAAAAAATATCACACTGATGGAATTTTAGTTAATATTATAAGGACCTTAAGAAGGGATATGAATTCTCTTGAGGTCTTATGAAGAATAAGAAGAATATTTGTTGTTAATGTCATTATCTCTTTGTGACTCAGTCTTTTTTTTTTTTCCCCGTATAGTCGTCTTATGAGCATAGTGTCAGCACTTTTTCCAAAAGGTTCACGTAGTGTGGTTCCTCGTGATACGCCTCTCAATATATTTGTGAAGATTATTCAGTTCATTGCTCAGGTGAGTTGCTTTCCCTCATAGTATACATAGATGTGTAATTTATGGGTAATCTGTTATTCTAATTTGGAGTTTTTAAGCTTTGTTGCACCTTTAAAAGCATGATATCAAAACATTTATTTATTTATTTTTGTATCAAAACATTTATTAATATTGAATAGTGAACAATGAAAGTACGCTATTTTTTGGTGACAAAGTCTGTTTAAGTCTTTGATTCACACCCTTGCAGAAGGCAGTGAGACCCACAGGTGGAAGGAGCACGTAGTTTATGAAGGCTCAGGGAGGTCTCTCTCAATCCTTCTGTTAAGCCATTGACTACCTCTTGAGTATCTCGAAAGATTTTTGATGAAGTGTTTTCTTGTGCATTCGTCTAGTTTCTTAGGTACAGGTACTAGAATCCACTGTAGCTAGTTGACCCCAAAGGGATCTTTGAAGGAATCTGGATGGTTTCCAGCATCAACTAAGAGGAAACTGCAGAATTCGGCTATCAAGATAGCTGCATCTGCCACAAACAGAAAGCTGCCAAATTAGAAAGTCACCACAGTTGCTTCAGAATCCTGCTGCTGGGGATCCCTGGGTGGCTCAGTGGTTTAGCGCCTGCCTTCGGTCCAGGGTATGATCCTGGAGTCCCGGGATCAAGTCCCACATCGGGCTCCCTGCATGGAGCCTGCTTCTCCCTCTGCCTGTGTCTCTGCCTCTCTCTCTCAGTCTGTGTCTCTCATGAATAAATAAATAAAATATTAAAAAAAAAAAAAAAACAACCTGCTGCTGCCATGGTCTCCATCAGTAGAAGTTTCCTTCCGTCCTGTCCTCCTCTTCCTCATGTATGCCAGTTCCCACAGACCCACATGAGTATTCCACTGGGAATCACAGGGTCTGAATCACACCCCGAAGCCCACTGTTCTGGGGAACCCTGGGAAATATGATTTGAGCTCTCCAGTCTCTGCAATAAAGGAAGGTGATTAGAAGGGGAGTTCAGCAGGTGCTGAGTAAGCTAATCCCAGGTTTTGGTCACATTCCCTATGGGGACATCAGCCTTGGAGAAGCATAGGGTTACCTCCTCGACTAAGGAAAATACTGTGATTTCAGAATATCCATTGTGTGCTCTTTGAACTAAAACTGATGATTTGACAGCTTAGATCATCTATAATGCAATTATTTCTGTGAAGAAATAAGGAGTATTTCAATAAAATGAACACATTTCTATTTACTGGAGCACAGAACTAATGATGATTAGATGGGTATAAATGTGTCCATAAGGTGAATGAAAGCAAATTGTGCTTTAGATCTTGTATTCAGAACTTTTTGTCATTGGTGCACATCTTTCTTTTTTCTTTCCCCTCGGGTCTTATCAACTGCCTTGGATTCATCACCTCACATCAACACTCCATGAGAACTGTGTGACTCCTCTCAAACCTCAGTTAATCTTGTTAATCTTTTTTCCCCGCCTGGAGGGTTCCTTCCCGGAGACCAATTTGCATGTCTCAATATGAACTCACTGCTCTCTAGGCCTGCTGCATAGCCATTGCTTTGGGAGTCCCTTTTGTCAGCATTCTGGGAATTCCTTCACTTAGATTTTTGGATGTGATTTTGGTAAATGAGTTTAAAATGTATATCCTATTTGTTGGGATATGAAACAAATCATTTAATAGTTAAGTAATGTATTTATAGTCGTATTTTTTAACCTTAATTCATAGGTATTTTTCTTTTGTCCAGCTAGATTTATGAAATTCTTAGGGGCATAGACCTGTGTTGTTGACATTATGTGTATACTTCTGAACATGATACCAAGCACATAGAAGTAGAAAGTTACAAGGGTTTCTTTATTGTTGTTTTTTCCTAGGAACGTTTGGATTTTGCAATGAAAGAAATAATATTTGATCTTCTCAGTGTTGGAAAATCTACTAAAACTTTCACCATTAATCCAGAGGTAAAAAACAAACAAACAAACAAACAAAAAAATATATATATAATGTAGTAATACCCTATCCTATGTAATCTTTTTCGTTTCTTTTTTTTTCTAAGACCAGTTAATGGAATCAGAGCTCTTAGGTTTACTGAAATTGCTAGTTAGAAGCTTTACTCTTAATTACCAGTAAGATCTGGGACCAGTTACTTCACCCTTCTGATGGCCAGCTGAATGGTTTAGTAGCTTGAAGCATGGTTGAAAAACAAGAGAGGAAGTTTTCCAGACTGGTCAGCTCAGCTGACTTCTACAGTTGGTGATATGAGCTCAGGTTTCTTTATCAACATCAATATCAGATTTTTTAATAGATATCATTCATTCAACATTTCCTGAGCACCAAAAATGTGCCAGGCACTATTTTAGGTGTTAGAGACAAAACAGGCAAAAATCCTTTTCCCTAGATGGAGTTTACAATTAAATAAATAAATAAATAAATAAATAAATAAATAAATAAATAAATAAGCAAAAGAATTAAATATTAAACATTTCCCACTTCTGTGGCCGTGTTATTCATGTGGTAAACTCTCACTCACTCTTTAGACATTACACTTTCAGATTGTTCAAAAGTATTTTACAAACTAAGTACTTACTAGAATCAAATTATACTGGAGAATATAAAAAGGTGATTGCTTATTTCTTTGTTGTGCTGCTCCTTTTCATAATTCAATCCTAAAATATATATTCATGTAGTTAACAAAGGAGTTGGAAAGTTACTAAAGCTTCTCATTCATAGGATTTTTAAGATAAATTAATAATTATTTCTAGGTTTATAAAGTGAGCAGAAATGAGTGTTTTTATAGATGACATACTTAATACAGTTTCCAGTGTCAAAAATCGCATAATGACAGAGACTTTCTTGAACACCATTTTCAATGCTCTCTCCATTGAACAAGTTTATTTCTGAATATGTTTTTTCCTCACTGAAGCTCTCATAAGAGTAGTAGGAAAAGGATGAGTTCTGCTGTTTTGTTTTCTCATTCCAAAGGCGTACTCTATTAGGATTATCTTCAATCCCCATTTTCAGAATCTTTTTAAGCTTGTGAGAACGAGTTTAGTTAAAGCCAGAAAAAATTACCTATTTAATCAAATACATGCAAATTGCAATACACTAGAAGAATGAGTAAGTGGGGATACTTTTGTGAACCCAAGTATATTATGGAGCTTTTCCTCTTGGTCATGATATTTTCTATGACTGTGGGACATGACCATGTGATATTTAGACTAAGGGAGGACACTGTTGTTATGTTGTATCGTATGTGAAGACGAGTAAAGCTTAAAACTTTAATCTTGTTTAGATTAAAAATATATAAATACAAGTTTTATTTTCTTCCTGTATTCCAGTGAGCTATCTTGCACGCCCGTTGGGCCACTTTAGAGACCATTCTTAGGGCAGAGAAATGGCAGCGTAGGCTGAGAACAGTGGAGAGGAGAGGAGATTGTTGACTGTGGAAAAGAGCCTTGAGAGGGGATCAGCCTTAGGGGGGAAAGTGCATTTGGCTTGAACAAGTCAAACCTGAGGCATCTTTGTGACATCCAAGTACAGCCGTCAAGTGGGTCTGAGGGTCCGAGTTCAGAGAAGTGAGGCTTCACATTGGCAAGTGATATGTGGTGTGGGTGGTCACTGAAGCCACATAAGATAAACAGAGTCACTTCAGGAGAGAAAACCTAATGACCAGAGAAGGCAGTCCAGGGCCTCGCCCTGCAGCAGTCTGTCATTGACTGTGTGGCTGCAGGAGGCTGAACCTGAAGTGCCAGCAGAGATGACTCAGCCAGCCAGCCGTGGCACAGATGAGTCAGAGGAAGGGAGTGCTTCAGGAAACAAGGAATAGTCCACGGTGTCCTAGGCTGCTGAAATGTCACTGATGAGTGAGAGTTGCTTCAGGGAAGTATTATGGGGAGGACTTCCTCCATTAAGATAATTGAGCATAGTTAATGGAAATGAAGGGACTATATCTAGTTGAAAGGAAAATGTTGAAGATGAAAGCAAGAGAAGGGATAATTGGTGGTGTACCATTCCGGGGAAAGCAAGAGTAGACAGGATCCTAAGAACTAGGAAGCCTGGCGCCCCCCTTGACTGTCATAAGAGCAAAGGAGAGGGAGAAGGAGGTGTTACCTAGTGAGAGACTGAGGACATTTGATGGTTTTTCCTTCTGTGGAGTAGGAGACAGATCATCTGCTTAGAGAAGAGCGAGGATGGGAGGAGGGTAGGGTTCTGAGGAAAGGGGTTTGAAATAGGCTTTATCAAGAATAGGAGAGCCAGTTGGCCTCAGAAGTGAAGGGGCCATATTTGAAAATAATAATAATGCCAGAATAGCTTGAAAACATTGGACAGAAAGGTTAGTTTTCCTCCTGTCATCCTCCCTCCCACCCTACCCCCCAGTGTTAATTGATGAGATGTTTTTAACATGAAAAAAGGATAATTTCTGACACTCAGATTTCATTCTGTAACTTGTTTTTCTTCCTGAAGAGAATGAACATAGGCCTCAGAGTCTTCCTTGTAATAGCAGACAGCTTGCAGCAGAAAGATGGGGAGCCACCCATGCCCACAACGGGGGTTATTCTTCCCTCAGGAAACACTCTACGTGTAAAGAAAATTTTTCTCAACAAAACCTTGACAGATGAAGAAGCAAAAGTCATAGGTTAGTGCTAACTAAGCCAAATAAATTGCTTTGTGATACAGTTTAATATACCTTTGAAAAAGTTTATGATCAAGGGGCATCTGGGTAGCTCAGTGGTTGTTAAGTGTCTGCCTTTGGCTTAGGTCGAGATCCCAGGGTCCTGGTATTGAGCCCCACATCGGGCTCCCCGCAGGGAGCCTGCTTCTCCCTCTGCCTGCGTCTCTTGCCTCTCCGTGTGTCTCATGAATAAATAAACAAAATCTTTAAAAAAAAATAATTTTAAGAAAAAAAAGTTTATGATCAAATCTAAAATGAATATGTTTGTTTAATACGGTTATTATTCCCATATAGAGTGATACAAAAATCAATACAATTTTGGTAATACCAAAATCATATTAAGAGTCTTCCAATTCAGTCTTTATTTCCTTACATGATACTAGTCACTGCATTCACAGTTGAAATTTCTTCCTTTGCGACAATAACAGCTGACATCATTGAAAGATGGGCTTTTATTTTTTATGGAAAGTCAGCACGGTTATTCCTTATCTAACTTCTGACATCTGATAACTGTGGGTTTTTTTCCCTAGGAATGTCAGTGTACTATCCTCAAGTGCGAAAAGCATTAGATAGCATTCTCAGACATTTGGACAAAGAAGTCGGGAGACCAATGTGTATGACTAGTGTGCAGATGTCCAATAAGGAGCCCGAAGACATGATTACGTATGTAGTAAACTATTTCTCTTCCTTGCTGTTTCAGTTTTCATAAAAAAAGTGTATGTGGTTGATTCCCACTTGCTTCCTTCCTTTCTCCTCTGGAGCGTTCCCATGTTGCCATCTGCTGCAGTTTTTAATACAGTGATTCCTACCATGTGCTCAGTTTTATTCTTTAAAAAGTGCTACCAAACTAAATAGAGAGCAAAAGTCATCCTGGATCTAAGTCTAGTTGTCAATGACAAGGCCCTTTACTTGTTCCATGACCAACAGATAAATCCTGGTTACCCCATATGTGTGGATGTGGTTGGTTTAGTACGTCAAACACATACTCTAATTCCCAGGACCCCAATATAAAAGAAAACAAAACAAAACAAAAAAACCTCTCCCTGTAACAAGAAGTACAGAGGGAAATATGAGTAGCTTTTTGAAATAGTACCTCAAACCCCTCTACCCCCCTAGGCTTTTCTCTGTGTGTCATCCCAGCATCTTTTTCCCTTTTTGTTAGAGATTTTCTCCTCCAGAGGGTGAATTGTATGGCAATAACTTGTTTTATTTGCTAGTAAAGTATCTATATATCCTGTAATAAGGGAGGACATTTTTTGTTAGATATTAATATCTGGATTCTAGATTTTAGAACACTAAATTGGATATTTGATCTCTTAATTTAATTAACATACAGTATTATATACCAGCATATACTAACATCTCTGAGAACTTCTCCAGTGTTGACATTTTTTCCCCTTTGCTTTCATTTCCCTGGAAAGTCTCTGTCCTCTTCGTCACAACTACCTTCCTTACTGTGTGAATGAATTTGCCCTCAGTTCCTCTGGCTGTACATGTGGGGTGTGCAAACACTGCAGTGGCAGCATTCCTGCAGCTCTTTCCTCTGTAACTCCATCAATGTTTGATTTTGAGTTTCACTTCCAGTGACCTCACTTTCTTTCTCTGCTGCACTTGAGTCTTTGTCGACCAGTTTCCTCTTCTGATTATCTGTGTTTGTAAAATGTCATCTGCGTTTATCCCTGGAGACAAGGAAGCAACATGGTTCCACACTTTGCTGAATGTGTGAATGAGTAACAAGCGTACAGTGACCAATCACAACAGACTTTGAAAAAGTGACATGTTTGGGGGCCCCGGCTGGCTTAGTCAGAAGAGGGTGTGACTCTTGATCTCAAGGTCATGAGTTCCAGTCCCATGTTGGATGTAGAGATTGCTTAAATAAATAAAACTTAAAAAGGAAAAAGTGACATGATAAGTCAGGGATTATGATGTACATCTGTTATTTAGGTAGTGATTTGTGGGCTAAAGAGCAAGGAGGGAAACTGATATTATTTAACTAAATTATTGTAACTGAAATTCATGCATATTGGAACCATTTAAAGAGGAGACTGACTATATAAAATCTCTAACAGTTGGTAGCAAGTCTTTTGCCACTATAATGAATACTGACCCAAGATACTTAAAACATCTAAATTATTTTCTACATGAGAATTCTTTAGGCCACCTTAAGAACAAGTTGGATAAAATAAACTAAAATCCTCACTTTGAAACACAGACCAAAATAAAAACAAAAACTGGTGCATTAAGAAGATTAGGTAAAGTAAAAATTTAAAAAATCACTGAATAACTAGAAGAAAATACAGTAGAAATAAATTGTATCGAGTCATTGAAGGAGCCAAGATTTTCAAAATTGATGTTTAATTATATAAAAACTTAAATATGTATATTTGCATATGTCTGTGTTTGTATATTCTGAAGTAAAATAAAAAGAACAGGCAATACCAACAGTGGAATATGAGAATGTGTTTTCTAAGACTCTTGGTAATGTATAATATTAAATGAAAAGCATTTTTTTGTTAATTTTTTAGGCTCCTAAAATAACCAGTGTTTGGTTACTTAATATCAATATTATTTATTATGATTTAATAATTAAATATTCTTTATTAAAGGTTAGGTGTTGATTGAATTATATTTAATTTTTAATTTGTGTTCTAAATAATTAAATACTATTTATTATTTAAACATAGTAATTCCTGTGGTTTCCTAATTACTGAAAATCTTTTTTTTGCTTTGTAGCAGTGTTTTCTTTCCTGAATTTTCTCTTTATTCTTTTGTCTACTTAAACTGATAATTATTTACTGAATTTTCTCTTTATTCTTTTATCTACTTATAAACTGATTTATATGAATTCTTTTTATATTAAATACAGTAAACTTTTTGAGGGGGAAGAGACGCCTATTTTCTACAATTATTTTTCCAACTTTGCTTTCATGGTCTAGCATATGTAATGAACTTATTAAATCCTGTTAATGTGTTTTTCAGGGGGGAAAGAAAACCCAAAATTGATTTGTTTAGGACTTGTATTGCTGCTATTCCAAGGTTGATTCCTGATGGTATGAGCAGAACTGACCTCATTGAACTGTTAGCAAGGTAAATGAGAATTACTCTTTGCTATGTTATTTTTTCTCTCTTTCAATCCCTTGAAATTTTGAATACACCCCTGTTACTGTTCTCAGGAACAGAATAATAATGACATGTTCAATTCTTTACTTGATATACTTTCTAAACTTCCATTTTGTCTTTTATGTTTTGTTAAACACATTCTTCCCATTCATTTTTAACTTTTTAAAGTTCTTTTGGATTCCTCTACAAATCTTTCTCTTTTCGAGCTTTCCATCTGGTATATTTCTTAGAATTTAGATAACACGCTATTCCTTAACAGATATGTACTGCTGCCCATTGGGCAGTTAACTTGTTGGCTGAACTCTTGTAGTCATTTCTGTAGCACCGGAGGTGGTGACCAGATCTCACTGTCACTTATTTCTCCTATGGTAGAGACTATTGGGTTCAAGTTTTTGCTTCTCTTTCCTCTGTTGGGCATGTCATAGCTTTATAAAATAAGAAAGAACATGGCAACCAAATTTAAATACTTGCTCCCAAAGCTAATTCGAAGTTGAGGTGAAGGCTTGTTGAAAGCTACTTTTTGGGGGGCATTTGGGTGGCTGTAGTCATTAGGCACCTGCCTTTGACTCAGGTCATGATCCCAGAGTCCTGGGATTGAGCTCCACATTGGGCTCCCTGCTCCTCGGGGGGCCTGCTTATCCTGCTCCCTCTGTTTCCCCCGCCGTTCCCCCCCCCCACTTGTGCTCTCTAGTTCTCTCTGTCAAATAAATAAATAAGTAAAATCTTTTTTTTTTTTTTTTTTTAAGGAAGAAAGAGCTACTTTTTTGTTGTTGGACTTAGGGATTCTGTAGAGAAGGGGTCAGCAAACATTTTTATGTGAAGGACGGGATGAGGGAATATTTTAAGATTTGCAGCTCATATGGTCTCCATCACAACTGCTCTTCTGTGCCAGTGGAGCCCCAAAGCGGCCATGCACAACATGTAAAGGAGGGAGCATGGCTGTGTTCCCATGGTGCCCTTTGCAGTTTGGCCCTTGAGCTATGGTTTGCTGACTTCTGCTGTAAATGAAAAACCCAAGTATCATGATTGTCACAGAGGAGGGACACTTGACTTGTATTGAAAGACGTTTACTGGTTGCCAAGCACTTATCACTAAGACTTAAGTTAAAATTCACCGTGAACAGTTAATGGACCTTCGGCAACCTTTTCTACCTCCTCCTGGAAAACACCTAGCATTTCCCATACCCTTCACTCCCCTATCCTCGGCCGTTGCAGGTTGCCATCAAGATACAGGATGGCATTTGTCTCCATTCAGGATCATGAGGGGAGAAAAGGAGTTACTTTGAGACTTTGCACCAGGAGATAAATTCATCCCTTTCCAGTCTCTTAATTTTTGCTGTGAATCGGATTAAAGGGTTACAAAGTTCATGTCAGCGTTCGGGAAGGAAAAGGAGTTTAATGATTTGTAATGTTATTCCTTGGAGAAAGAATCAGCAGCTCTCATTTGGGTGAACTCTTATTTCTCCCCTTAATTTACCTCACCTACACCTTTGCGGATGGTGATCCCATATCCCCCACCAAAGTGAAACTGTATGTGTAGGGGGCACGGATGGGGGAGCCCAGTGAAGGAAGGGAGCAAACATCTGAACTGTGAACAACCGCCTTGTGACTTCCTTTGCTTCTTTCCCCTGTGAGATTTGTTTACCAATTAATTTACTTCAGGAAAGAAGATTCTAGGGTCTGTTCTCTTTTGTCCCCCTCTCCTATCATTTGGAATTAATGATCTCTAAATCTTTGTTTTGTTTTTGTTTTTGTTTTTGTTTTTTTAATTAAAGCAAGTAAAACAAAGATGCATTTGTAGACCTGTATGCTAGGTAGTAGACATAAGGAAAGTTAATTCCTCTGCCTTAAATTAGCCAGGTTACGTTGTTGCTGTCTACACAGTGCATAGTTAACTCCTATGGGTATCTGCCAAGTTACATAGATAGGTCTAAGATGGACATGTGTACATTTGGATTTAAGGGCTGTTGAAGTCTTTAAAGTCAGCATCATGGGGACAGTCACTCTTCTTCCACAGCTCCTCTCCTGGTGCCACTATCAGAGACAGAATGCTGGGCTAGAGATCCTTAATCTGGCCCCATATGATATTTCTGATGTGCTGCTGTCGCTGCTGCTGCTGCTGCTGTGTGGGTTCGTGGCTTGCTTCCAGGACTTTCTAGCTGTAATATATTTTCTGTTCGGTGTCATTGTCAGTGGAAGGCTGGCTTCATGAAGACCAGAGCTGAGTTCAGCAGGGTGGAGATAGTGAGATCTCCTTCCACCTAAACCACACAGCTTTCTTCCTCTGTCATTCCCACCCTCCCAACTTCTGAGCAACAGTCATTGTGACATGTGGTTAATATTACCTGCTTCCCTTATTCTTTCAGGCTGTTCCTAACTCTGATGCGTGTGTCTTGAATGGTCAGTCACTAAAAGAATCCTCTTCAGTCCCGAATCAGAAACTCTTGCTCATAGAGTATTATATATTGGTAGTGTCCTACTGTGACCATCTTTTATGGTTTTCTTGTTTACCAGTCCCATTTTATGTTTTGGTAAAATCCTTTAGCTAATATTACTTTCATGTCCTTCTATTGTTTTGATATCTTTAAAAGATAATTTTACATAGCTTCTCCTTTAAGTCTTTTTAGGGACTTCTGTGTTAAATCAACACTTTTTTCCCCATTCTTTATTAAGTACACCCTATTTATGATGTTGTTCCAAAATTTACTCTCATACTTTGGAGTTATTTCTGTTAAATTGGTTTCATCTTGGTTTATTCTCTTTTCTTGTTTATAATCAGCTGTCTTATATCTAACTGTAACCTCAGCAGCATGAAAAAAATGACAGATAAATCATGTTCTTTCTAGTGATAGTAAAGGACTAAATAAATGTGAGATAGGGCTAGGATATGATTGGATGTAATTTTTGACTGATTACAATATAACATACAGCATCTTAAGGATTAAAGAATTTTTTAAATGGAATTCTGATATGTCAATCTGTATTTTTAAAGATACACCAAATTAATTATGATCAAACTTATTATCTTAATTATAGTAAAAGTACAACTAATATTCATAGATTCATATATGAATTTAAACAAGTGAATATAGAATAACATAGGGGTGAATATAAACATAAAGTGAACATTGGGATCTTATTTTCTTAGTTCTTACAAACCAGAGAAGAGGACATATATATATATATATATATATATATATATATATATATATATATATATTTGAGTTCTTAGTTTTAAGGTGTAGATGATAAACTACTTAGAAGGTTTTGAGGTTTGCTAATGGAATTTTGTTCTTGGTAGGCTCACAATTCATATGGATGAAGAACTGCGTGCTCTGGCTTTCAATACCCTGCAGGCACTAATGCTTGATTTTCCAGATTGGCGGGAGGATGTTCTTTCAGGATTTGTTTATTTTATTGTTCGTGAGGTGACTGATGTCCATCCCACGCTTCTTGATAATGCTGTAAAGATGTTGGTACAGTTAATAAACCAGTGGAAACAAGCAACCCAAGTGCATAACAAAAACCAGGACTCCCAGGTACCAAATTCTTTTGTATTGTCCCTTTGTATGTGGTTGGTGGTGAATGACCAACAGTGATTTTAATATATATTGATTTCTTGAAAACTAAACATTTGATTAGTTTTGTTTGCTTTGGAAGTATTCATAATCCCTTAAACTGAATCTTCGTGCAGTTCAGATATTAAACATAGTGTTTGTGTGTCCAACCTTTCCAACCTTCCTTTGGTAACAATTAGTTTATTTTTTTTTAAAGATTTTATTTATTTATTCATGAGAGAGACAGAGAGAGGCAGAGACATAGGCAGAGAGAGAAGCAGGCTCCATGCAGGGAGCCCGATGTGGGACTCGGTCCCGGGACTCCAGGATCACAACCTGAGCTGAAGGCAGATGCTCAACCGCTGAACCACCCAGTCATCCACCACCCCCTTTTTTTTAGTAACAATTAGTTTTGAATGAACACAGAGAGTAGTGGCAATGCTAGCTTACATTTAGGCTGTTTCCAATATATTTAAAGCTGATATAATAATTTTTGGTAGAATTCCATTTGAGTTATTTGAGTTATTTATCCATGGCACTAGTTCCTACCTCGCATATACAGTTGGTATGGCTCTTTACTATGAAAGGTGCTCAAATTATTAAGATAATATATTGTCCTAGAACCTTGGAATTTTAGAACTGGATCATCTAAGTTGTCCAGCTTCTCAACCTTCAGTGAGCATAGAAATCAGCATGGGCCTTGGTGTCTGGGTGGCTTAGCTGGTTAAGTGTCTGACTTTGGCTCAAATCATGATCTCAGGGTCCTGGCATTGAGTCCCAAGTCGGGCTCCTTGCCGGGCAGGGAGTCTGCTTGTCCTTCCCTGGCCACCCACCCCCTGCCCACATCCCCCCTGCCAACAAATAAATAAAATCTTAAGAAAGAAAGAAATCACCAGGGGCCTGAAAAATCTCTGTTTTCTACAAGCACCTAGGTGATGCCATACTGCTGGTCTACACTTTGAGTTCAGATGGTTCAATTCAATCCCCTCATTTTCCACAAAGAAAAGTTAGACCAAGAGTGATTAACAGTGTCAGCTCCAAGGTTACAAAGTAGCCAGAGGATGGTAGAAGTTCGGTACAGAATTCATATTTAGACTACTAACTAAATGCTTGTTTTCTCTGTGTATACTTTTTAAAATTTTTATAAATTAAATATGATTTAAATTGCTTAAGCTGAGGCAGACCTGTAGCTATAATTTATATGATTTGCTGTACTCTTTGTTGATGGTTGTACTGGAATGTCTACACATATTATTTTATTTTTAACTTCTGTTTATTTTTCAAGCATGGTGTGGCTAATGGAGCTTCTCACCCCCCTCCTCTGGAAAGGAGCCCGTATTCCAATGTATTCCATGTGGTTGAAGGGTTTGCACTTGTCATTCTCTGTAGCAGTCGACCTGCCACTAGGAGATTAGCCGTCAGTGTCCTTAGAGAAATACGAGCTTTGTTTGCACTTTTGGAAATACCTAAGGTAAGATTTAGATCTATCATTTAATTATCTAATGAAAGTAGTTAAAAACTATCTTGTTGTTCATTCTTATCCCATTTCTCTTGTTACCATGCAGATAGAACTTACCTTTATAACAAAGTAACAGAGTCTTTTCCACTGGGTCTAAACTAACCCATCTGCCCTCAATTCTGTTTGTAACAAATAGTACTAATGTGAACTTTGTTATGTTTTCTTAGGTTTGGCTACTGTTCTTAGTCATTCCTAAGTGTTTTTAGACATATAATAACTTTTTTATAGGGTGATGATGAATTAGCCATAGATGTGATGGACAGGCTGAGCCCATCCATTCTTGAGAGCTTCATACATCTCACTGGGGCCGATCAGGTAACTGTAATGATTTCATGCTATTTAGTCTTGTTTTTGAAATTCAGACAGACATACGTGTATGAATTTCTTTATAAATTTGATGCATCGGAAAGTATTTTATGCCCAGGTCATAAGTAATTAACTCCTTAAGATGAAGAAAAACACTTTATCAGCAAACACTTAGCCTTCTTAGTTGGGTTTGATTTTTTTAAGAAAGGTCATACATCAAGATTTCCGTAGGGGAGAACCCTGGGTGGCTCAGCGGTTTACCGCCTGCCTTTGGCCCAGGGCGCGATCCTGGGGTCCCGGGATTGAGTCCCACATCGGGCTCCTGGCATGGAGCCTGCTTCTCTCTCCTCCTGTGTCTCTGCCTCTCTCTCTCTCTGTCTATCATAAATGAATAAATCTTAAAAAAAAAATTTCAGTATGGACATAAATGTAACTATCAAACTTGACTATTTGAAGTTTTTTCTCCCTATTTGGAATACATGGACAAGGTGTCTGGGCTCTCTGTAACACCTGACTCTTGTAACTCACAACTTAATGTATAACCAAGGGAGATAATAAAAAGATTCTATAAACATAAGTGATGATTATAAATCTGTACAACTTAAAGAATTCTGGTTTAGAATATTAACTATGATTTCAATGAGAAAAAAGAATAACGAATGATTCTCTTCTAGTGCCTAAAATCATGCCTGCTGAGTAGCAGGTGCTTTGTAAATATCTGTTGACTGGGAGAGTGAATTGAGCCTCTGTTCAGTTTAAGACTCCATTTGTTTTTGTTGTTGTTGTTCAAATGACATATAATTTGCTCTGAAGGTAAATCTTTATCTCTTCAGTACAAGAGCTTAGAATATTGTTGAACAAATATTAAGAATATGTACCTCTGTGGAGGAGATCATTTTCCTGTCTGTTTTCTGCCTATGCGTATTCTGAGCACGTCAGCATGAAGTTAATGGTCCATTTTTCACTTCCTTGGCAGCTCTAGTACACCCACGAAAGTTACATATTCCTACATGAATTCTCCACCTTTTTGGTTTATAGATCCTTTTGAGACTAGTGAAAGCTATGCAGTCTCTCTCCAGAAAAAACATGTGCACATATATACAAAAAAAGAAAAAAAAAAGTTCTATGCAATTTCAAGAATGTTCGTGTGTATACACACATACACACACACACACACACACACACACACACACACACTCCCTGAAACCCATCTTGGGTTCTAAAACAGAGGGGTTTGTTTTTTTGTTTTTTTTTTGTTTGTTTGTTTGTTTTCTTTTTTTTTTGGTCCTAGAAACTACCAATAGGCCACTTACAGTTTAATGCAATTCAGATGGTGGAACTTTGAAAGTTACTGAAATGTGTGATAATCCATTGTTTTTTTTCTCTACATAGACTACTTTGCTGTATTGCCCTAGTTCAATAGATTTACAGACATTAGCAGAATGGAACTCATCTCCCATCAGCCACCAGTTTGATGTGATTAGTCCATCACACATATGGATATTTGCACATGTGACCCAAGGCCAAGACCCATGGATTATAAGTCTCTCCAGTTTTTTAAAGCAGGAAAACCTTCCCAAACACTGCTGTACAGCTGTGAGCTATGCTTGGATGTTTGCATACACGAGGCTCCAGTCGTTATCCCCACAGGTTGATATAAAGTAAGTTATTTTCTTAGTATAAATCTTAAAATGTGGGGCACCTGGGTGGCTCAGCGATTGAGCATCTGCCTTTGGCTCAGGACATTATCCCCAGGTCCTGGGATCAAGTCCCACATCGGGCTCCCCTCAGGGAGCCTGCTTCTCCCTCTGCCTATGTCTCTGCCTCTCTCTCTATGTCTCTCATGAATAAGTAAATAATAAAAATGTGTAGACTGTCAGTTTTTACAAGTACATATTTGAAAAAGTCATACAGGTTGGAAGTATTAAAGAGGGAGATGAATGATGTAAAGGATGTAGTTTTATAATTCCTTCATCTTTTTCATGTAATTCAGTCTCACCGAATTGTTAGTTTATGTCATAGCAAAGTGCTTTGTGCATAGTATGTGTCTGGGGAATCTATTGAAAGAGGAAAGAATTCATGAAGAGGATATGAATTCATATGGATATGAATATAGGCGGGTTTGTAGAAGTATGCAAAGGGAAGAGATGCCAAGCTCAGTGACCTGACTTTTCGGGATGACATTATAAGGAAGGCCACCTGTCGATAGGGATTAGTGAAAACGGCATTGGGTTTTCATTTGGGGGATAATGGTAAAGATTTGGAGTAACTGATGATGTGATAGAGTGTGGGATAACGTCCTCATGAAGTACAGTTAATTTCTTCTTGCTCTTAAATATAATTAGAGAGTTTTTGAACCTGAATTGAAGTTCCTGACTTCACTTGATCTTTAGCTTTAGATAAAAGAAACCTTCAAAACACATTGATTTATTTACATCTGCCTATTTCTCTTCTTTTCCCCCTAGTAGCCCCATCAATGCTAAGAAAGTAAATACTACCACAAGCAGTGACTCCTACATTGGCCTGTGGAGAAACTATCTGCTCCTTTGCTGCAGTGCGGCGACATCCACCTCATCTTCAACATCTACAGGTTCTGTGAGGTGTTCTCCTCCTGAGACGTTGGCATCTACCCCTGATAGTGGCTATAGCATTGATTCTAAAGTAAGTTTAGAATTCCCAGTCTACCACTGAATCTGAATGGCACCATAAAATAATGTTTTAAAATTTCTTTTCTAGGACAATGAAGGAATTTGGTTGAAAAGTGTATTACTTGTATTAGTGATAAAAATAGTTCGAGGAGTTCTATTACTATGGATTCCTGATTGGAATCAATTATTTATATATATGTGTGTATACACACATACACACACACACACACACACACATTATATATAGAGAGAGTTTGGTGAAAAGAGAGTCATGCTCATTAAATACATCATAATATTTTTAGAGGCATTTTCATCCCCATTTTTCCTTAGTTGGTTTCCTATAGTTCTCACACTTCTCAGTATCTGAAAGAAGTCATTTAAATAATTAAATACCGAGATCCCTGGATGGCGCAGCGGTTTAGCGCCTGCCTTTGGCCCAGGGCGCGATCCTGGAGACCCGGGATCGAATCCCACGTCGGGCTCCCGGTGCATGGAGCCTGCTTCTCCCTCTGCCTATGTCTCTGCCTCTCTCTCTCTCTGTGTGTGTGACTATCATGGAATAAATAAATAAAATCTTTAAATTAATTAATTAATTAATTAATTAATACCTTTGTAGAATTTCCCTAAATCATGTAGTGATGCAATCTGATACTTGATAAGAACCATTCTATAGTCTTCAGGCTCTGACACAAAATATTATGAGGTGGTTGAAGAAAATTTAGAAAACTGAGTAACACCTGAGTGTCTTACTTTAACACCAGTGACTTAGAAATAATTTTGTTTAATTCCTTTTTATGGATCAAAAGACATAGAGTATCAAATGAGGGAAGTCAGCCTGTTATGTAATGGTAGATATCTGTAAGAAATTCAGAGAGCCACAGAGCCCAAATTCTTTTAACAAACTTTCAGTGAACCATTGGACAGATCCCTTAATGTTTTTAGATTATGTTCTCACAGGTGAATTTTGAAGTCCTATTCACAGTAAAATTTCATCTATCTGTTGCCCTTGATGAAATATTCATGAGTGCCAAATTATTTAGTTGCATGTGCTATGATTACTGGCTGCTATAAGTGTATTTTTTTTTTCCAGATTATTGGCATCCCATCCCCTTCATCCTTGTTTAAGCACATAGTTCCAATGATGCGCTCTGAGAGCATGGAAATCACAGAATCCCTTGTTCTAGGTCTTGGCAGGACCAACCCCGGAGCTTTTAGGTAATTATCTTCATATGTTTTCTCTATGCACAAAAATAGTAAATGTACTACTGGAGAGAAATTGTGATAGAGTACTTAGAATCTGGATAGTTCATATCAGTCCTGACATTTACCAGTTAATCAGCCATGTAACATTTAACGGGTCATTTAATTTATTTAATCATTTATTTATTTTTTTTGATTGCGCAAATAAGATTTCCCCAGTGTTCTTCACAGGATTACTATAAAAATCACTTATGCTATGTATAAATGCATTCTAAAAATAATAAAATGCCGGGTACATTTTTAATATTTTTCTACTTATTTATACAGTGATGGAATTATTTTACAGTGTTGTCTTTTTGGTTAAAACTGTAGTTTTTTGGACCCCTGGGTGGCTCAGTCGGTTAAGTGTCTGCCTTCCACTCAGGTCATGATCCCAGAGTCCTAGGATCCAGCCCCGCCTCAGGCTCCCTGCTCCAGTGGGGAGTCTGCTTCTCCCTCTGCCACTCCCTCTGCTTGTTCTCTCTCTCTCTCTCTCTTACTCTCATTCTGTCTCACCCACTGTCTCAAATACATAAATAAAATCTTAAAAAAAAGAGAGAACAAAACAAAAACTATAGTTCTTCCCCTCCTTGTTCAAGAGAATTAGATTTTAAAAAAATAATAATTAACGTACATATTTTATATCATCCTTGAAGTTTTGGGGTTTTTTAAAAGATTTTTATTTTTATTTATTCATGAGAGACAGAGAGAGAGGCAGAGACACAGGCAGAGGGAGAAGCAGGCTCCATGCAGAGAGCCTGACGTGGGACTCGATCCAGGGTCTCCAGGATCACACCCTGGGCTGAAGGCAGACACTCAACCACTGAGCCACCCAGGCATCCCTCAAAAACATCCCGATGTTTTTTTTGATATTAACAAAGCAAATCCTTCATTTTTACCTGAGATTCTGTTTGTTATTCCCTGCTGAGCCTGTTATTTGTTCTTCTGACATTGTCCTCTGTTGAACTAAGGTGATGTTTGATGTTTTATCTCTGAGATAATACATACAACAGAGACTAGGTTAGCAAATTGTAATAGGTCTATATTTGTGGGATGGCATCATCGTAAGTGAAGTTTTAGAAGATTGTTTTATGACAAGTAAATATATTATTCTGATAGAAAAAAATGGATTACAAAAATGATCTGGGCCTCTTAAAAAACAAATTATTGTAAATAGAAACAATCCGGAGGCAAATACTTTGATTATCTGCAGTAGTTTTATAGATGATGAAATTGTAGATTCATTTTCTTATTATCCTTTTTTTATTTTCCCAATCATCTACAATGAGCACGTTTTCTATTTAAAATCAGAATATAAGCAAAGATAAAATTATCATTTTCATGAAGTTGATGCCCTTTGATTCATTAATTCCATTAAAAAAAATTAATCCTAAGGAGATAATCAGAAATGAAGATGCTCACTGAGGCAGTATTTATAATAACAAAAATGAGATAAAATTGGGGCACCTGGCTCAGTTAGTTGGTGAAGCATGTGACTCTTGATCTTGAGATTGTGAGCTAGAGCCCCACATTAGGTGTAGAGATTATACTTAAAATCTTTTTTAAAAAATAGATAAAATTTAATTAACCAGTAATAAATGTTTAGAAGAATTATGGTATCCTACCCTATAATAGAGTATTATGAGTTAATTAAAGACATGTGGAAGTTATTCTAATGTTAAAGGGAAATAGGTACCATCTCATATATGGTAGGATTTCAACTATATAAGATGTATGTGGGTTGCCAAATGATGGAATAACAATCTTTTTTTTTTTTTTGGAATAACAATCTTGATGGTATTTGCCTCTGCAAATTAGAATAGGTGGCCTATACCATTTTTTCTGCTTTCCCAATGTTCTACAGTGTGCACATGTTACTTAAAACCAAAATAGGGAATCCCTGGGTGGCTCAGCAGTTTAGCGCCTGCCTTCGGCCCAGGGCTGATCCTGGAGTTCCAGGATTGAGTCCCACATCGGGCTCCCCACATGGAGCCTGCTTCTCCCTTTGTGTGTGTCTCTGCCTCTCTCTCTCTCTCTCTCTCTCTCTCTCTCTCTCTCTGTGTGTCTTTCATGAATAAATAAATAGAATCTTTAAAAAATAAATAAATAAATCCAAAATAATAAAGATTGTGTTTAAAACAGTAAAATTAGTGTTAACACTCATCATTTCACATCATTATATTAGTTTTACATATTTGCATATCAGATTATATCTGTTCAGCTATTAGTTTAAAAATGTGTATAATTTTTCTTCTAGGGAACTAATAGAGGAATTGCACCCCATAATAAAAGAAGCACTCGAAAGAAGGCCAGAGGTAAGCTGTGTAGTTTTCAATCATTAAATATTTATATGGCAGGTACTTATTTGCCTTCTGTATCAATACATTATACCAAAAGTTAGAAGTTAAGAAGTAAATATGCAAAAGATCGTCTGAAGCAGTTTTCAACATTTTTTTTTTTTTAAGAGAGCGCACACAAGGGTGGGAAAGGGGAAAGGGAGAGAGACAATCTTAAGGAGGCTCCACACCCAGCATAGAGCCCATCCTGTGGCTCAATCTCATGGCCCTGAGATCATGACCTGAGCCAAAATCAGGAGTCAGAAACTCAACTGACTCAGCCACCCAGGTGCTCCTCAATAATTTTTTAATATTTTCTTTTCCTCCTCACAGAAGATCTTAGGCAGAAATTCATTGTATATAACATTAACTTGCTCTAATTGGAGGAGCCTGAGTGATTCAGTTGGTTAAGCGTCTGCCTTTTGCTCACGTCGTAAACCTGGGGTCCTGGGATCAAGTCCTGCATCAGGCTTCCTGCTCAGTGGGGAGTCTGCTTCTCCCACTCCCTCTGTTGCTCCCCATGCTTGTTCTCTCTCTCTCTCTCTCTCTCTCTCTCTCTCTCTCAAATAAAATCTTTTTAAAAACCAAACTACTCTAACTAAAGTGGGGACAGTCAGGGTCTAGATCTGGGTCAGCAAACCTTTTCTGTAAGTGGCCAGATAGTAAATATTTTCACCTTTGCAAGCCCTACTGTCTCTGTTGCAACTACTCAATCTGCATAGACTACTAAACAAAGAGGTGTAGCTATATTCCAAAAAATTTTTTAGGCAACCATGTGCCAGGGTTGGCTTGAGGGCCGTATTTTGCCAACCCTGGGTCTGTGTCCCCAAATCCATAGATCTGTGTCAGGTTCTGAGCCATTTTCAGAAACCACAGGTCTAGTGGTACAGGCAGATATGCAAACCATAATTACAACAATGTATTACTCACCGGAATAAAATCATAGGTGAGAGGTTGCAAACTGCAGAGAAGAAAGCCGCTGGCTCTGCCCGTGGAGAAAAAGTAGACACGAAGCACCAATATTTGCGGTGAAATTTGAAAAGTGTTGCCCAGTGGACAAGCAAGAGAAAGACATTCTAGGAAGAGAAACAGCATTTGCAAACTTCGTAAAAGAATTTGGACATTGCAGATTCTTGTGCAAGATTATATTATGGAGAAAGTGATTGATTGGGCTGCAAAGCAAGATAGGAACTATCTCATGGGAGACTGTCCTGGTCTTGGCTTTACCCAGTAGACCAGTGGTGATTAGATCGCGTGGGCATCTGAGAACTACCTGGAGGAGCTTCTTAAAAAATTAAAGATTCTGGGGCCTATTGAATGAGAATCCCTGAAATGGAAAAAAAAAAAAAAAAAAAGAAAGAGAGAGAGAGAGAGATAATCCCTGAAATGGAGCCCAAAAGTCTTTTAAAAACCATCTTAGATGAGCCTGGTGTAGTAGACTGAGAATCACTGCTGTTAGTGTCACAGAGGAGTTAAAGCAGAAGGACATGGTGACAATAGCTGCTCTTTTAGAAACTTGAAGACAGTATCTGTCATTCTTCACTTCCTTTCTTT
This sequence comes from Canis aureus, assembly GCF_053574225.1. Taxonomy (NCBI): domain Eukaryota; kingdom Metazoa; phylum Chordata; class Mammalia; order Carnivora; family Canidae; genus Canis; species Canis aureus. Next base: position 47,832,339 of record NC_135624.1, on the reverse strand, counting down.
AATTCAGCCCTGTCGAGTAGTGATAGTATCCCCACTTAGTAATTGATTAGACTTTTGTTTCAGAATGAGTATGTTGATTACAGTACAGGATGATTCATTAGAGGGACGTGGAACTGGAAAGAAAATTAAGTAGCAATATTTATACTTCAGAATTTCAGGGGAAAGAAGTCATCGTAGCAAGTGAATAGAGAAGTACAGTGATGTGCCTTGAATGTAAGATTTATTTTTAGTGCTTTAACTCAAAATCCTTCTGTAGAGACAAAATGGAAACAAGTCATCTAAAACTTTGCAGAAATCCTCAAACCTTGCTTAGAAAACCATCCTGTTCAGTACAAATTGCCATAAACTTTATAAAGAGCTAAAAAGAAACATAATGAAATGTAATGAGTTAGTCATTAGCAAATTGGCCTCCTTGCAGAAGGCAGGAAATTGGATTATGGACTTGAAAGTGAAAGACCAGTAAGGAAGTTTCCAGTTGCTCTGTACTGTGACAATTACATCATAGTGACATAATGACCATAGAAGAAAGTGATACAGCAGATCTGTCACTTCCTACAATGAGAAAAACATTTTTTTTCCTTCCAATGGGAATTGGAAGCCGAATCCGAATCCGGTAGAGATATTACGGCTCCCATGCTAGCCATTAGTATTTTGGCTCTAGTAAGACAGATTTATTCATATTGTAATGATCAGAGAATTTTTTTCTTTTGTATTTAGTTTTTATGTCAAAATTATTGAGTGGAAAATGTTGGCAGAGCAAAATCTTTGGGATTTCTTCATTCCCCCTTTAGTTATTTGTCCTTTGTGTTATATTTGGGGGGATATTTTAGGGATTCTTAATGATACAGTGAGAACAATTTACTTAGCTGCTTCAGTTCTAAGTTGTCAGGTTAGCAAATCACTAAAGTAACTGTAAAGTAACTATAGGATTCTGTTTTCCCCCCACACAAGGAGTATTGCCACATAAAACATCATGTGATTTTATTTGGCTCATTAATTTCAAACAATTCCACACATATCTCTTTGATTCAGCAGCCACTAAAATGCTCAAAGTCTACATTGCACAAGCAAAATAATTGTGATGAACCCTAAAAGCCCAGAGATATGCACTTTTATTCTTTCCAAGTTATGCCAGAAAGTTTTCTATCAACTACTCTGAAGGACTTTTACTTACTACCTTTTTATCTTTGAAATAGAATATGAAACGGCGCAGGCGTCGAGATATTTTACGAGTACAACTGGTACGAATATTTGAACTGCTGGCAGATGCTGGTGTCATTAGTCACAGGTCAGTAATGGATTTTGGTTTTTAAAACTTTGGAATGAATTAGGGAATAATAATATTTTTTTCTCTTATGAAATATATAAAAACAGAAAAGCACCTTTGCAACAATGACAAAAAAATGCTACGCTCTGAGCATTATTTACCAAAGATGCATCTGTATTGAAGAAAATCTACCTCCAGTACTAGACTGGTTCAGGCAAAAATTAGCTATACTGTTCCTGGGATTTTGATATTTGTAGGAATCTAGTAACTAAAGCAAGTGGACAGTAGCCTTTTTTGTGTGACTGACTCAACAATTTCTTACCTCATCTTAAAGATCTATTTCCTTTGGATTGTAAAATCATATACACAAAGGCTAAATGCTAGAAGGTTTGCAGATTTATTCCAATCAACTGTTAATCTCTCCTGTTGGGGAAAATCGTGAAATCTGTGAACATAATTCATAGTCCGTAACTTTCCACCCTTCACCAATGAGAACATAAAACCTGGAGTTATTGCTAGAATAAAGGCATGTTTACACTATGACCAGCTCCTTGAGGAAAACCCCATCAGCTTTGAATTGAGAAAATAACTCTTTCCCTCAGAGGGGTAACTGTATTGCCTGACTATTGAAGGAGTGTGGGGGGGGCGGGGAGGAGGTATATCTGATCACCTCCAAAAAAAGGTAACTGAACAGAGATCTTAGGAAAAAAGAGTGTTAATAAACAAATGCAGTATTGTGACTCTGGCACCTGTCTTGATTATTTCTTAATGTACCTCATACCTTCCACAGTGAGCATCAAATGCTCTTGACGAGTGCTTTCAAAACAGAGCTTTAATTAAAGAGAATTTAGACCGCTGACTTACCTTTTCTTTTATAGTAGCTGAAAAGCAAACGAAAAGAAAGAAAAAGAAACATTTTTTTTCTTGGTCCTACGTGGAAATAAAACAGTGGAAGTTAGGAAAAGAGAATTTGAAACATGCTGGGCTTAATGCAAAAAATCAACAACCTAATACGTATCTGTATCTTTTTTTCTTCTGTTGTGTTGCTTTTAATGTTGTGTTCGTGAATGAAGAATCTTTGAATGGTACTATTTGGAGGAACTGAAGAATGTTGATATATTGAAAATTTAACTACAAAAGCTGTAGTCACTATTGAGCAGTAATGGTTTTGAACACAATTATGTGTTTTGCTTTTGGTTTTGTTTTTTTTTAAGAGAAAGTAATATTGTAAGGCTGTTAGTATTATGGACTTTTCATTTCCTCGATTAAGGGGGAAAAATAAATTCCAAAGGCCAAGATGCAGGGAATCTTTGCTTTGTTCACCCAGCTACTCCAGTATGCATAAGAGGTATTCAACGAGTAGTTTTTAAATGAATGAATGTTTTATTCTAAGCCAGGTTGCAGTCTATTAAATTGGTTTCCCATCCAGTAATAAATCATTAGTCAGAAATTAAAAACATTCCTTTAAAGAATGAAGGAGAACATTTCATTATGGATTCGTTCAACATATTTTTACTGTTGTAGACTGATATTTTTAATATACTGTAGTACCACTGTACTCTTGTTTTCATGGCCTCAACTACTAAAAATTATTTTTGCTTATAAAAGTCATATATTTTAGAAGTACTTTTCAAATAGAACAAGGAAAAACTGATCAAAATAAATGTAAATAATAGCTAACCATTTAAATAGCACTTACAGTTTACTAATCCTTTTTTATATAGTAACTAACTTATATTCTTACTAAAATCCTCTGAAGTAGCTGCTAGTCAAGTGAGGGAACAAAACTGGAATCTAAGACTTCTGACTAACCAAATGACCTCCTTCCTTCTAGGTCATTGTTTCCAGGCACAGAACCCTTGCCTCAAAAAATTACTGCAGATATTTTTAAGGCAACTCCATAGGTATAGATAGAAGACTTGAAAACCAGAACTCTTACTTGAATGCTCTTAAATTTTTGTATCCAAAGTACTACCTATCTAGAATCTTGCTGAGAATAAGTATCTAATGGATATTTGATTAGTTGTGCTAAAGGCGTAATGTGAATTTGCATGGCATCTCTGAGAATATATACAACTAGTCTTTCCTCTTTCTACCTATCTATTTTTTAAGTAGGTTCCATACCTAGTGTGGAGCCCAACATGGGGGTTAAACTCACAACCGTGAGATCAAGACCTGAGCTGAGATCAAGAGTCGGCTGCTTTTAACCGATTGAGGCACCCAGGCGCCCCTCCTCTTTCTACCTGATTCTAAACTGATTCTCCCTATCAGGCCTCTTGCTGAGGCCTCCTTTTTTCCTTATTTTAAGAAGCTATATATTTTGCCAGGGAGGGAATAACATTTAACACTCAGAGTAGTTGATTAGAGGTATGCATGGAATTTGAATAGTACATATTACAGTAGCAGTTTCTTAAGCACCATCTATTTTATATTTGTAAGCCAAAATCATGTTCATTTGATTTTTGTATATTAAGTTGCACACTACTATAACTGTGCCACGTTTAATATACAATTGCCCCTGAACATGGATTTGAACTTCATAGGTCCATTGGTATGTGGGTTTTTAATGGTAGAGTACTGTAAATATATTTTCTCTTCTGATTTTCTTAATAACATTTTCTTTTCTTTAGCTTATTTTATTCTAAGAATGTAGTATATAATACGTGTGACATACAAAATATATGTTAATCGACAGTTTAAGTTATCAGTAGCTTTCCAGCAAACAGCAGGCTCTTTATTGGTAGCTAAGTTTTGCAGTCAAAAGTTATATGCTGGGGTAGCAGAGGTAGGTGTCCCTAACCCTCACATTGTTCAAGGGTCTGTATATTATTCTGATTTTGATTAGTAGGAATTTATTTTTATTTAAATTATAATTTAAAATCGCCTTTTCTTTCTTATTTTCAGTGCAAGTGGTGGCCTTGATAATGAAACACATTTCCTCAACAACACTTTATTGGAATATGTAGATTTAACTAGACAACTCCTGGAAGCAGAAAATGAAAAAGACTCTGACACACTGAAGGATATACGATGCCATTTTAGTGCCTTAGTGGCGAATATCATTCAGAATGTTCCAGGTAATTTCAGTTTTGTAAAACATTATTGAATATTAAGGGACCATCATATATTTCTTTCCCCTGAGGGTTTTAAGTCTAAGGTGATAAAAAGCAGCTTATGTACATAGTGGAAACGTATGTCAGCATAACATGGATGGCAAGAGTTTGTTTTACCTTTAGTTAGCGTTGTGAGTAGAAATCAGAAAGCAACCCCACATAGATTTTTTTTTAATGATAATCAAGACACTAACACCAAAAAAAGTAAGAAATCAATAGAAGCTACTTTAGACAAACTCCTTCTAGAGGCAGTAAGCAAAACACAATTCTGTTCCAAATGGTAATTGAAAGTAGAATTAACCAGGTGGTTCTGAATAATGAAAGAAGGGTCTAGACCACAGTACAAAGTATAGCGGGTATACAGTGTTATTGATTGATTCCTTTAAGGTGTATGTACCTATGATTCCAGTACATGCTATATGCCAGGTACTGGGTTAGGCTCCAGAAATATTGGTCTATGCAGTTACATTTTAAAAAGACATAAATTGTTTGCAAGTATAGACATAAAAATGTGACTGTGGTCTTGGGTATACAATGTAAATGCAAACGTTTCTTTCTCTTTTCTGCAAAGGAATCATTTTGTTACCTTTAAAAGAACATGCAAACAGGTGACTCCTTAAAGTGAGAGCATGGATTGTGTTTTATAAGAGAAACCTGTAAGCATTTTTTTAGGCCCATTAATTTCAAATACAGGAGCCCTGTTTTGAACTTACAGAGGGAAATGATGCTATTTAGAGAAGAAGAGTATTCTTTCCCTCCATATTTTCTCATCTGAAGCTCATTAACACAAAGATATAATTTAGTCCATCACTAAACATTCTTCCATAGCTTCCGCCTTGGTTCATTAGGATACTGTTGAGTTTCTTCAACAAGGATTAAATGCAGAGAACTTGTAGATGGAATTTTTCAAGTGGAAAGAATTCATCTCAACCAGGGGTCTTCAAAGTATGTTATTTCTCTTCCGGTCACAGCAGCAAGAGGCAGCAGGATGGATTTAACTCTAGGCCTCACCTCTTACCTCAAGTAGACTGGTCACTCCTTTGTTCTGTATATCAAGATTTCACATAAGGATTCTTTTATAAAGACAGCTGTGTAGCTGAACACAGACAAAGCTCAGAGATGCCCTACCTAGTCCAAAGCATTGTGTTGGCAATGAACCAAGATCGAGTTGTGTTTATGTTGAGGTGTTGGCCAAGCTTACCATGTAGCCAGCAACATCTGGGGAGGAGCGGGGTCCTGGCTCCCAGTACCGTGCCTGCCTTGAAATTCTGCTTGCAGAGAACCCGTGTCTCTCATGATGCTGCGCTAGGTGGTGTCATAGACCGCAAACCTCTTTCTGGGTCTTGCATGTGTGTGTCAGTGATTGCTGTCACTGAGGAGGTTTTCAGTAGGTTCAAAGGAAAACTTTTGCTTTCTTTTTTGTAATATTACATTTCAGTACCGAGTAAGTGGATGTGCATGTTAAAATGAAAAGAAATGGAAGTAATTTTTTTCCCTTCTATTCTTTTTTTTTTTCAGTGCACCAGAGAAGAAGTATCTTCCCTCAACAGAGCCTTCGTCACAGTTTGTTTATGCTGTTCAGTCACTGGGCAGGTCCTTTTAGCATCATGTTTACACCCTTGGACAGATACAGTGACAGAAATATGCAAATTAACAGACATCAGTACTGTGCACTAAAGGTACTACTTAGAAATCTGAGTTTTTTTCTTATGTGAAGAGTGCAGTTAACTTTGTCTCTCGGTGCCTATTATTATAAAAAGGATCGACTTCTGAGTACCGGAAAATATTAGAATATATGTTTGCCTGCTATATTCAAATATTTATACTCTACGTTTATTTAACTACATAAAACACAATGCAAAAAAGTTAGAGAATCTACCCAAAATTTAAATGCCATTTTCTTCTTAAAGAACTGAGAAATGCCTCTTCTTTTTCCCCACTTAAGTACTTTCTCTGGGTCCTTTTTTTCCTCTTCTCTTCCAGTACCATTCAAACTCCATGCCTTACCCAGTATCATGTATTTACTTATTACTCCTAACAAATGACTTAGTTTCAAAAATTGCTATTATACTCTTCTTTATAAAGGAAAGAGTTAAAGATATTGTGGCTACCTGAGCATGAATAAAAATATCCTGCCTCTTCTCATTAAGCAGCCAACCTATAACCTCTTAAATGTTTTAAATGTAATTCTAATATTATTGTTTGAAGGCTATGTCTGCTGTCCTATGTTGTGGCCCTGTTGCAGATAATGTAGGACTTTCATCAGATGGCTATTTGTACAAATGGTTGGATAACATTTTGGACTCTCTGGACAAAAAGGTGATTATGACAGTTCCTTTAAAATTTCACATGAATCACTCTGCATTATCTGGAATTACAGTATGACCCACTGAAAACAAGTCTTTATATATTTATATATATAACATATATATTATATGTATGATAGGTTAGAATTATGTGCAAAAAGCATGTTATGTGAAATTAAATAGGATGCAGTAATTTAAGAAATTTCTAATTTTTATTTATTATTTAAATGTTAATTTCCTCTTTTTTTATAAGATTAATACAGTGTGTGTGTATATGTGTATATATATATATACATACACACATATGTATATTATATATTATAATATTATATTATAATATATAATATTATAACATATAATATATATATATATATCTCATGATAGGGTTCTTGATCTATAAAGAAAATATTAAGATGGATTGCATTGAGCTCCAAGGAAGAAATCTGTTATTTTTTATGTTTAATATCATTTTTCTTTTTTTGACCCCTCTCCAATGACTCTTGCCTTCCCTTTTTCTTGTTCTCATACCGTACATGCACAGACTTCACAATTTAGAACAGGACTTACATTTTTTTCCCCTCAGAATAATTTTTCTATTGGGTTATCAAAAACAAGAATGAAGCTTGATAAAAATAACTGGAGAGGTTAATAACTCACTTTTCTGAAAGCACTTAATCACCGTTCATATTCATCAACCGCCTTCAGGGCTCTGCTGGAGGACAGAATTGTACTACTTAGAGTGTTGTGTAAAAAGCAGGAGACCAAGTATAATTTATCCATGCCATCTTTTTTTTTTCTTTTGGCTGAATAAAATGAGAAGAAGTTGAACAAAAGGAGACAGGGTTTTGTGCTTAAATACATTAAATATGTATATACCATGTTTGTTAATGAAAATGTAGAAAAGTAGTTTTATATATATATCATATATATATATATGAGTTAATGTATATATATATATAGTAGTTTATTTTATATGTAAAATGTATAAATTTCTTTATCCTGGGCAATGTTGTGACCTTTACTTAGGTTCATCAGTTGGGCTGTGAAGCAGTTACATTACTGCTGGAGCTGAACCCGGATCAGAGCAACCTCATGTACTGGGCTGTGGATCGATGTTACACTGGTTCCACCAGAGTGGCAGCTGGCTGCTTTAAAGCCATAGCTAATGTATTCCAGAACAGGTACTCTAGCTACTGTCTTCCATATTTTATTTAGCTTTTCTTTTTTTGTTTTTAAGAAAATGTGTCCTTTTGAATTCAGAAATAGTAAGAAACCAGTATTTTATTTCCTTGACCTCTAATGAAATTGGGCCAGAATAAAAATAATGAGTACCATGCATCTGTTGTTGGACCTTTTGCCTTTAAAAAACAAAAACAAAAACAAAAACCCAACAATAAAAAACACCTAGTCATAGGCTTAAAAGCTTGGTTTGCAGCCTTGCCCTTTGTATGTCGTATTTATTAATGGTATGAAAGCCTCTAAAATTTATCTAACATGTAAAATTTGTCCCTAGGGATTATCAGTGTGACACAGTGATGCTCCTGAATCTGATACTGTTTAAAGCAGCTGATTCTTCTCGAAGTATCTATGAAGTTGCCATGCAACTGTTACAGGTTTGTAAGCAAATGTTAAAGTATCTCTTGTTGACAATTTAATAAAGCATGTAAATATTTAGCCTTTTTTTAAAAGATCTATTTATTTTAGAGTACAAGGTGGGGAGGGGCAGAGGGGGAGAGAGAGAGAGAGAGAGAGAGAGGAGCAAAAACCTATAGCAGATTCTGCTCTCAGTGCAAAGCCTGACGGGCTCGATCTCATGACTCTGAGATTGTGACCTGAGCAGAAACCAAGAGTCAGGTGCTCAACCAACTGTGCCACCCAGGAGCCCCTCAGCTTTATTTTTAATAGGGAGGCATGGTATCAATTCCTAATTATAACTACAAATAGAAAACAAAGATAATATAGATCACTTGAGTCTACAAATAATACAGAGTATTCAGAAGTGTGTTACAGAGGAGTTATGTATATATGCCCACATATGTGTATGTACCAATGAATATCTAGCAGTCGGGACCTACGTTGTGCATGTAACTATTTCTGTTCAGCAGGTAAGAATAATGTGAGCCAATTTTTTTTTTTTGAGAACCAAGTAAAAAGTAATAGCCCCTTTATGATGAGCTTGTATAATTTTTCTTTATTAGACCAAGAAAAAGAACCAAGAAAGTTAACTTACCAAGCCTGGAGATAGCATTATTATCCAATACCTAACTAGTTGATGATAGGATAAGGTTCTTCACTCTTAACCAAGTTAAGAGCAAGATTCCAGTAGATGCAGATTTTTCCAGAGGTTTGAAGTGGTACTGATGGTGGTTTGTGGTCATCTTAGGAATTATACCCTCATGTCTTTATCAACTGAGAAGAAAGTTCAGTGCTGTCTCTTTACATAGTATAATATTAAAATAATTTTTAGCTCATATTACATATTTAATCTGTATTTCACCAAGATCTGCTTGAAGATTTTTTGTTTCACTTACACGTTTTTCATATAATCCTGTTTTTGAACTGGAAAGTGGTCAGTCTTCTGCAAGTAATTGTATAGTAAGTTGCTAAAGTCATTTTCAGACGGTCACTAACCCGGACCATTGGCATTAAGCCCAAGGAGTGTAAACCTTGTAAACAGTTAGAGATCTTTTGCAAACATTCCTGGGAATTAGAAACTAACATCTGAGATACTTTACAAGATACATAACTATATAGCTTTTAAATTGGAGTAATTCTCAGGAGATTTTATTTTTGAATTATAGCTGAAATGTAGAGGACTCATAAAATCTTGAATCTCCCTTCCTGCAGATCCTGGAACCGAAGATGTTTCGCTATGCTCACAAATTGGAAGTTCAGAGAACAGACGGAGTGCTCAGCCAGCTGTCTCCTCTCCCGCATCTGTATTCTGTTTCGTATTATCAGCTGTCTGAGGAATTAGCAAGGGCCTATCCTGAGCTCACTCTCGCCATATTCTCAGGTATGAGCGTTGAACCGGTTATTGGGTTTTCTTTAGCAATCATTTCTAAAAAAAACTAGTTTTAGGAAATCTTAAATTTCTTATTGCTTAAATAAGAAATTTGAGGCTGATTCAAAACAGAACGTGTCTCTATGAAAGAGAATTTTTTCCTTTAATAAGATTTAATACTAATCTATCTTGATACATACATTTCTTATTACTGTAAGGCTTCTCACTTTGCCTTCTCTTCTCCACCCCAGGGGGGAAAAAGGGGAGGGGACTTCACATGCAACTTAAAAACGTTTCTTCAGGATGCCTGGTTCAGTGGTTGAGCATCTGCCTTTAGCTCAGGTCATGATCCCCGGATTCTGGGATCAAGTCCCCAGGGAACCTGCTTCTCCCTCTGCCTGTGTCTCTCATGAATAAATAATAATCTTTAAAAAAATAAAGGAAAAAAAAAAAAGGTTTCTTCAGTAGACACAGAACTTCCTAAATCTTGACATATACTTTATCTTGCATATTGGTCTATCGTTAGTAATAAAAATGAGCAGGGATAAAGATACAGGTTTCTTTCTGTAAGTGAAACCTCTCATGATAGGGAAAGGTCCTGTACTGCCTTGAGCAAAACTCCTGCCAGGATCCCACATTGCTTTCCGTTCCAGTTTCCTTCTCTTGTGCCGACAACAGTTCCTTCCAGGGGTTTCTAAAACAGCAGGACTATGGGTCAGGCAAGGTGTCCTTTCTCTCTGGATCTCCCAGGACCCAGATTTAGGAGTTTTTGTTTAAAATCTAGTTTAACCTTCTGCCCAGTGAACACACTATGGCAAGTGCTCCTAATGTGCTTTATCCTTTTCCTGAAAACTTAATTTTAACCCTTAGGTCATTTTTCTGCCTTTCACTTGTGACAATATCTTATTTTAGTATGAAACTTGGACACGCACCAAAACAGGCATCCAGGAGATGACAGGATCCTGCTGTGGCTCCTTTCTTTCATTTGGCCTAGAGACTTAGTCACCTGAACCTTCCTTGAGCATCTTTCCACAGTACCCATTTCCACAGTAGAAACAGTTTCCCGTCCCTCAGTGACCCGAATGGGGGAAAGCCATACAGCAGTGCAAAGCCGTGGCTGCCATGATCACTGATGCTGCAGTTGGGCTGCTTCTCGAGGCTCCCACGCAGAAGGCGAAGCCATCCAACTGAGGCTCAACGCTCAAGAAATTGGTGGGGGTGGCCCATGCCCACAGCTCAGATGCTGTGTCCTTTGCTTCTGTCTACAGACACTTGTCATTAGGATCTGCCAGTTATAACTCCTCTGCTTAAAATGGTTTATTCTAAACCAAAATATAGCCTGTAAGCCTGCTCAGGGCAGTTTTCTGTTTTATTGTTTCCAAGGCAAGATGAGCAGAGTATTTGTTGGGGATCATACGGGATCGCTGTCGATATAAGCTTTGCCCCACTTTGAAATTTGAGGGTCCTGCTCCTTCCTTTCTCTGGAACCAGTTGTGGTAATCTTTAAATGTCTTCAGCTCTCTGGCTTCCTCCTGTCCTTTTCCTCCTTTACACCCACCCCAGGCCCATCCGCCACCCCCTTTACCTGCCTGACTATCCACATTCACTTTTTCCTTGTTCTCAGCCTTTGTACGTCTTCGTAAATGGCCTTTAGACTCCATTCGTGTGAGCTTCCTCTATGAACTTACTAAAGACATTCTAACAGCTAAGTCTAATCATCAACATTTGGTCTTCAGTCTGTTGGCTACTTTTCCAGGCAGTTAATGTTTGTCACCTTACATTTCTTTAAATACCAACCTCTCTTGATTTCTAGAAACTTAATATTTCCTGGTTGTCCTTCTGCTGTGAGCTATTCCTTTTCTGTCACTTTTGGTGGATTCCTTCTATCTTAAGTATTCGTGTTCCCAGGCCTCCTTCTCAGGAGACCCTGTCTCCCAGAGAGAGGTCACTGCCATTGCTGTGGCCCCAGCTCCCACAAATGACCACCTCTCCCCTGGACAGAACCTCTTCAGCCAACTACTCATAGAGCTTCAGGTCTTTCCTTTCATACCGGAGGCAGTAACATTAATGTCTTAATAGAAGGGATTCTTGTAAAAAGTGAGAATTGAATATAACCAGAAAGCATTGGACTGAGCACTTCATCAGCGCTATTTCCAATGTGCCATGATAATCCCATGAGGCAACTGCTTTTGTTACCCTCTTCTCACCGATAATAAATTGAGGATCAGAGGTTGACAGGTTGGCCCTCAGTCAAGCAGCTTATACCGGGTAGAGCTGGGATTCAGACCCATGTGTGTGCAGTTCCAGAATGACCTTTCAAATCACTACACTTCTATATTTACTCCTTTTAATGAGTAAATAACTACAAAGCCTAGCGGGCAAGAGGGGGCCAAGGAGAAAAAAGATTTTTATTAAAAGTGACTTACAGAAATTTAACAGGGTATAAACTATAAAAGCACAAAGCACATGGGCCTTGGAATCAACCTAGTGTTTGGATCCTCTGCCACTCGGTACTTTTCTGACTTAGGCAGGTTACTTTGCCTCTGGCCACCTCACACGTTTATCATGAGCACTAAATGAGATGAGTGTAAAAATAACAAGCATTTCCTAGGAGTCTCCCCTATAGAGAACCAACATAGGTGACGTTTTTGATGGGTCAGTTTAAATTAATCTATGTATAAGGACTGTCTCATGTACTTATGTGTTATTGAGATAAAATACACATATCATGAAATTTACCACCGTAATCATTTTAAGTAAATAGTTCAGTAGCGTTAGGTATGTTTATATCGTTGTGAAACAGGTCTCCAGAAGTTTTTCATCCTATCGAACTGGAACCATCTACTAAACAACTCCTTTTTTGCCCCTACCCCCTTGCCTCCTGCTAAACCCCCACTGTAGTTGTATTTACATGAATTTGACTATTTTAGATACCTCTTATATAGTATCTGTGTTTTTGTTTCATTTAGCATAATGTCCCCAAGGTTAATCCATGTTGTAACATGACAGGATGTCCTTTTTAAAGGCTGTATAGTATTCTATTGCAAACCTGTCTCTATGTGTGCACCACATTGCTTATCCATCCATCTGTCCATGGATGTTTGGGTTGCTTTCTACCTGTTAGCTATTGTGAATGGTGCTGCCATGAACAGGAGTATGCAAATATCTCTGAGACCCTGCTTTCAGTTCTTTTGGATATATATATAGAAGTGGGATTGCTGGATCATATGGTATAGTTCTATTTTTAATTTTTGGAGGAGCTGCCATGCTGTTTACTGTAGTGGTTGTGCCACTTTCCAACCCCAGCAACAATGCATAAGCATTTATATGCCTGTACCACCAAGAGTATTGTTATATAAAAGCATGTGATTTTTGTTAGTTGTTAATTTTCTTTATGATGTCATCGAGATGAAATTTATTAAAAGGGGAAACAGCACTTGTAATTTTTTAAAGCAGTGAGTCAAGGGGTACCTGGACGGCTCAGTTGGTTAAGGAGTCGAGCCCTCCGTGGGGCTCCCCATGCTCACACTCGCTGCCTCTCTCTCAAATAAATGGGTAAAATCTTTTTAAAGTAATGAGTAAAATCTTGACTCCTTATTCTTTAAGAACGAGATGTTGAAATACTAATTATAAATCAAAGGAAACCAAAGTGATACTGGTTGTTCCCTCTTTTGGCTTGTTTTTGATCACAGAGATAAGCCAGAGAATTCAGACTGCCCACCCCGCCGGGAGGCAAGTAATGCTGCACTATCTCCTGCCGTGGATGAACAACATCGAGTTGGTGGACTTAAAACCTCTGCCCACGGCGAGGCGGCATGATGATGAAGACGACTCCTTAAAGGACCGGGAACTGATGGTGACTAGCAGGCGCTGGTTGCGAGGAGAGGGCTGGGGGTCCCCACAAGCCACTGCGATGGTTTTGAACAACCTGATGTATATGACAGCAAAGGTAAAGTGGAGCTTGTGTTCACCCCTGCTGCACAGAATTAAGGGGAGGAGAAAAGGTTGGAAATAGTGGATGAAGAGATCAGATAATCCTGGGCTCACCAAACAGATACTGGTTTGAAAAAAACCAAATTCCTTTCTTTTAGATACTTCTCATTAAATAGAAAATATGTCTTATGGAGGACAAGATAAAAATCATATATGATTAATGATATTTATGTTTAGAGTTGAAAGAAATGACTATTCCTCTAGAGTATGGAAGAGATTGAAGTTGTCTATAAAAACATGACTTTCTAGTATTTCATGGTGTGACAAGTTGGGGGATTCAATAAGCAACCATCACTGAAGTGTGCGTTGTGTGTACCGCGTCTAGTATGGTGATGAGCTGGCCTGGTCGGAGGTGGAGAATGTGTGGACCACGCTCGCAGATGGCTGGCCGAAAAACCTGAAAATAATTTTGCACTTTCTGATCAGCATTTGTGGAGTGAATAGTGAACCAAGCCTCTTGCCTTATGTACGTATTCAGGTTCATTTAATTTTTTCTTTCTTTCTTTCTTTCTTTTCTTTCTTTTCTTTCTTTTCTTTCTTTTCTTTCTTTCTTATAGTATTTACTTGGTTTGTTGTGGTACCCAGAGTATGGGCAGCAGGAAAGCAGCAGAGGCAAAGCAAGGGCTACAGTGAGGACCCTGCCAGGAAATCACACATGCCTTTATTCATTGCTTTATGTCTACCGATATCATCTGGCTGTTATTACAGGGCAGGTGCTCTTCTAGGTTCTGGACATTTCAGTCCTGGGGGAGATGGAGATTTTATTCTTTGAACCTTCACCTAATCTATTTAATGAATAAATCAGCAAGTTAATAAAGCCCCAGCTTGATAAGGGCTACAAAGGAAAATTGCAGAGTACGGAGGGCAAATAATTGAGGAACCACAGCTCTCTGGGAGGACTAGAGATGAACCTCAAGGAAGTGACAGAGAAGTGAGACCACAAAATGAGAATGTTTATAATTTCTTCAAGGCAGGAGCTGGATATTAGAGCAGAATGGTGAGGGAGGATGCTCAGCGCCTGCAGAATTGTACCTCCAGAAACAAGGGAAAGCAGAGGAAGAGGTAACGCAGTGAGGAATGTCACAGTCTTTACCCTCTAGAGGGGAAAGCAATACTTAGTCTCATGTTCTCAACGAGGGTAGATTTATGAGACAGGAGGGTCAAACAGGATCCACACAGGCATGCAGGTGCACATGTGTGTGTCCAGACATGGACGTCAGGCCCACAGCAGTGTCCTGACTGTTCCACAGGAGACTAGCTCTGCAGAATGTTACAGGTCCTACTTTAAACAAGCCATTGAATGGCTTTGCCTAGCCTAACATCCCCCCACTTACCTCGGTTACTGGCAGCCTTGTTCTGAAGGCCTTCCACAGGATTAATACTCTGTTAGCAGTTAGGGAGAGGAAGGTGTGGTGGGAAACAAGAAGCCCCCCCCCCCCTTACCTCTCTGAGCTCCGCTCCTCCTATTTTCCCCCAAGGGCCCCCTACCCGAAGCCTCACTGCCCTGCCCTAGGGCCTTGCCACCTTGCTCCCTCCCCTGCCTCCTTCACATCTTTCCTCAAGTGCCCCTTCTCATTGAGACCTGTGCTGGTCCCCCTGTGAGGACTGCAGATGCTCTGTCCCGACACGTACTCTCTTTTCCCCTTTCCCTGCCCTGTTGGTTTTCCCAGCACTTGCCATCATCCAACATGTATTTTACCTCTTTGCCTCACTGCTTTGGCCTCGGTCAGCGTGGTCGATGCTGCTCCTCAGGGGCAGGAATTTTTCTGTCTGGGTCATCACCCTCTTCCCGGAATCCGAAATAGTGCCCAGCACAGAGAAGGTACCAAATAATTGGATGGATAAACGCGATTTGGGCTGAAAGAAGAAGACAGGCGTGAAGTAAGAAATCCAAGAAGCCAAGATGAAATTCAGAGAATAACCGTTTGCCAGGAACTTAAAAGGAGCTATTTTGAATGCCAGGCATAATTTCTTCATTATCATTTCTTGATCACTTACTGTCGGCCAGGCATGGTGTAAGCACCTCACCTACACCATCTCGTTGAATTCTCAGGTCTGAGCATGTGAAGACGCCGGCAGTTTTACGGGTGAATGAAACAGGGCAGAGAGAAGAGGGACTTCTTCAGTGTTGCACAGCCACTGGCTCTGTCACTTAGAGTGGAATTCCCAGTCTGTGGAGAAGGCAGTGCAGCTGGGGCGGGGCTGGGGCTTGAAGACACAACAGGATTAGAGAGCGATTGGTCCTCATAGTCAGACACATTAAAGGCACAGAGGCAGAACTGTACCCTGGATCTGAGAACAGAACTAGCAGGTTGGGTAGATGCAGTGCTGTGGGTAGGTCAGTTATCAATGGGTAGTCATTATAAGATTTCTGATATGATATAATAAAGCAGGTTTTAAGATTTGCCCAGGGATGGGGCACCAGGATGGCTCAGTCGGCTAAGCATGCAACTCTTGATTTTTGGCTCAGGTCATGATCTCAGGGTCATAAGATATAGGACTCGGCACTCAGTGGGAGTCTGCTTGAAATTTTCTCTTTCTCTCCCTCTTCCTCTGCCTCCCCCCCCCCAATACAAGTCCATCAATCAATCTTTAAAAAAAAAAAAAAAAGATTTTCCCAGGGGTCATGTAAAGCAGAGTTGCTCAGTTGTCTATATACAGGTGAATCACCAGGGTATCTGGTTCTGGCTCTGGGGGGAGGGGGTGGTCAGGGGTTGGGACAGGGCCTGAGATTCTAGATTTCTGGCCACTCCTGGTGATGATGTCTAATGCTGGCAGGACCACATTTTTTTTTTCATTAAGGATTGAAGTACAAAGAAAAAAGTGAGATAGGCTGATTAGTTAGTAAGCAGTTCATTAATATGTATTATTAACACACAGGCGTACTACTGAAATGTTTTTTTCACATATTTAATTCATACTACGTGCTATCCGTGTTTAAAGAGCTAATATTAAGTCTTATTTAATCCTAACAACTGTATGGAGTATGTGCTCTTGTCCCCATTTTGCAGAAGAGAAAACAGAGAGTAACTGTCCAATTGCATAGCTACTAAGCATCTACACTCCGATCCAGGTTGTGTGATTTGGGTTTCAGTTTAGTTCTGGTTCCTTGCTTTTAATCACTGCTCTGTACCTGCTGGGTTGAGTATAGAGTATTAATAGGGAAAGCAGAATTAAAACTAAATCCTGTGTTTGAAGTCTAAGAGAAAATTTGGGATGACATTATTTTATTTTATTTTTATTTTATTTTTGGGGGATGACATTATTAATTGAAACGTCTCCATTTTTTTTTAATTTTTTATTTATTTATGATAGTCACAGAGAGAGAGAGAGAGAGAGAGGCAGAGACATAGGCAGAGGGAGAAGCAGGCTCCATGCACCGGGAGCCTGATGTGGGATTCGATCCAGGGTCTCCAGGATCGCGCCCTGGGCCAAAGGCAGGCGCCAAACCGCTGTGCCACCCAGGGATCCCTGAAATGTCTCCATTAAAGAGAAAGTGATTTATAGGAAAGCAATTATCTTTTGCTTTTCTTAAAAAAAAAAAAAGCAAAATATTAAAGAAGTCAATAATGTGGAAACTGCTGAACAGTTGAGTCATCCCAATTAAAGATAATGCCAAGGGAAAAAAAAAAAAAAAAAGATAATGCCAAGGGCTGTAGGAAGGACCATATTTATAAAGCCAACTAATGTCGTGCTGCTGACCCGAGATTCAAATTGAAGTTGTGCTTATTCATCTCCCATTTCAGATTGATCTTACCTGATAAAATCTGTCAAGACAAATTCATGAAGAAGTAAAAATTTTTCTTTTTCTTTTCTAAACAATTTCTTTTGTGACAGGTGAAGAAAGTCATTGTCTATTTAGGTAGAGACAAAACAATGCAGTTGCTGGAAGAGCTGGTGAGTGAACTGCAGCTGACCGATCCTGTCAGTTCCGGGGTCACTCACATGGATAACCCCCCATATTACCGCATCACCTCCAGCTGCAAAATCCCTTCTGTCACCTCAGGTGAGAAGTTACTGAAAACCGATAACTTTGTCTCAAAAGAGAAGTTTTGGATAACTGTTTATCTCCGCAAGCATTTGCTTTAAACAGCATCAAGAAACACAAAAGCCAACATGAGTCCTGTGTGGTAATCACCCCGACAGGACTTTGTAAATCCTCATATGAGTGAAGAAGTTTGACAATGTCAGATTTCTGAGTATTACAGAGGGAAAATTTTATGTGTCTGGAACCAGAATATAGATTTAGATATCCTTATACAAGCATTTTTAAAATAAATAGAGTTGGTGGCTTAAATCTAGAAAAAACTTACTGACTTAGTCTGTAATTTCTTATTATTATAATTAGTTGGGTATATATTATACATGATATCCAGACATGTGAGTGTTAGATGTCTATACAGATAGACTTATTGTAATATTTTGCATTGAAGAAACTATGTCCCTGAGGGAATAACTGCCATTGAAAATCAGTATAATATTGGGACTATTTTAGATTACATTTCCATGAGAATGTCACTCAGTTTATACTGAATGTTTCTGACACGTTAATAACATCTGTATAATTAGAAATCTTCTATAGTTTATTTTTTGTCATCGGTTTTCATCTCTTAGCTCTTTTTGTTCTACTTTCTAAGGGATTTCTAATAACACTTCCATTGGGTTTTTCATATCTGCCAGAACGTTTTAAATTCCAAAGAGTCGGTTTTTTGATTATTTTTTTTTTCTTAGGAGCACCTTATTTCTATTTCATGGTTGGACTGTCTTCTATATCTGACTCGCTTCTCCTGGCAGATGTTCCTATTTTCTCTATATTGCTCTGTTTTGATTTGTCTTAGTAAAAGCTTTCCTCAAAAGCCTACCAATTCTAGATCTGTTTTTTTGATAAAAGAGTGGAATATTGATGGGATGTTTTGTAGGTATAGATGGAGCTTGTTGACTTTGTCATTTGTCACACCATGATTTCATCGATGAAAATGTCTATGGGTCTCTTCTCTTGGACTGATCAGATTCCCCAAAATTCTATGAGTAATCTACCCAAAGTAGAGGGCGCAGAGCTGTGTGTGTGTACAAATACATACCTAGAATGTACAAATACATGTAATCTATAGATACACATACACACACAACATGGTCTTCTGGTAGCCTTATGGGGTGAGAAGCTTTCAAGGGGATACAATCTCCAATTTTAGTATGTGTATTTTCACACAATCCCACTATTCTCAATGAAGTTCTTCCTCCTTCAGCTGTACATAATGTAACCTAGTCTAGAAATCTTTGATTTACACTTATAAGAAAAGATTCCCAAGGCCACCTGGCTGGCTCAGTTGGAAGAACATGCAACTCTTGATCTCTGGGGTCATGAGTTCAAGGCCCACATTGGGTATAGAAATTACTTAAATGAATAAACTTGAAAAAAGATTTCTGGAAGTAGAGAGACACAGCCACCCAGTTACAAGAGGGAGGGGCACAGATCTTGGGGACCATTTACCTCTGAAATAGATTTTCAACCATGCCTGCCATTTTAGCAAGTTTCAACCCCTACTATCCCTACTCCCAGGGGGTACTCAGAGCTGCTGATTCCTGAGTCTTTTGGGGGTTCAGCAATATAGACATGGATGCCTCTTGGTTTCCCCTACTACCAGCTTAAGATTCAGCCTTCTTATAGCTGAATTGCTTCCTGTCCATTTGTTTCTAAGCATCTAAAATTTTGTTGCTATTCTCTCCTTTCCCTCTGGGTCATTATATGAGTACATTCCTTTTTAAAAATCACCTTGCTCTCATTTTAGTGGAGTAGTAGCATCTATCATTTTGAAAGCTTTTGTTGTTACCGAGTTATTTCAGGTTTTAAGTTCACAGATCTGTTTTATTTCTGATTGCAGGAACTACTTCCAGTAGCAATACAATGGTAGCTCCCATAGATGGCAATCCCGATAATAAGCCCATAAAAGAGAATATTGAAGAGAGGTAAGTACCTCTCTGTTCTTCATCAGCCTTTCAGTTTGACAGATACTTATTATCATCAGAATAAATGATCTTTCTGCACTGGAATTATATGTTTCATTGAATGTGCATCTCAAAATTCTAGTGAAAAAATACATTTCCATTTTGGAAATTTTCCACAATTAACTGTTTCATCATCACCATGCTGATGTGCTAGATTCTTTCCTGTACTCTAATGGATGAATAAATGGAATATGTTCAGCCCCTCTTTGTGTTATTGACATTTTTAGACTTTTCTGGACGGCTATTTACTCTGCCCGTTTTTTTTATAAACTGGGTTTCACCAGAACATGATTACTAGAACAATTTAAGAAAAGTCTTCCAGTAGAAATGATTGACTTAAAAGCTTAAGCTTTTGAACCGTGAGGTGGCAATAAATATGTATAGTAGGGAGTTTTGTTAATATGTAACGTGTTCTTTTTTAAATGTAGAAAGTGAAACCAAAAGTACAAATACTGTTTGACCGTGACCTGTGACTAACCACCATGATCATTCCCATAGCTACGCGCACCTAGACATCTACAGTGGACTAAGCAGTCATTTAAATCGTCAACATCACAGACTAGAATCTCGATACAGTAGCAGCTCTGGAGGATCTTATGAAGAAGAAAAAAGTAATAAATTCCAAATGTTTTTTTTTTATAACTACGATGGCGAGGTGTATTATTAATTATATTAATGTTAGTGAATGTATTTTTCTGATAAATTGTTTTTGAGAAGAGTATTTTAACTGCCACTAGTGGTGTTCCAACGTAATCTGAAATGTCCTGATTTTAAGCAGCAGCAGGAATGGGGGAAATTGGTTTTTAAAAGCACAGGTTCCCTATAGAGAAATCAAAAGGAACATAAGAATTGGCTCTCAAGAAGCACTGTAGACACCGGCTACAGCCTGCTTTTTTTTTTTTTTTTTTTTTTTTTTTTAAGGAAAAAAAAAAAAAAACGAGTTTGGTCTTTTTCTGTGGATTCACATTTTACTGTAAAGTTCTCCCTTAAAATCGCAAAGTGATTATTTCTCCAGGTCTCACTCTAACGCTGGGGTAGAGTGGAATCAGAGGCGCAAACCTTCAGGCTGAGAAGGGACCCTGAGGATGACCTGGTCCAATCTCCTCATTTTGCACATGATGGAACTGAGGTCCAGAGAGGTTAAGTGACTTACCCATGTCACACAGAATTCACATTTCCTGATGTCATTTTTTACTGCACCCTGCAGCCCCACTGCGGTAGAGCAGATTTCCTTTTAACATGGGTTTATGGTGGCCCTATCGCAGGAAATTTAGAATTGAGTAACTTACCAGAAGGCCCTTGTTACAAGGCAGCTTTACCTGTGATGTGGTTTCGTGGCTTGGACATCCATTATGGAAGCTAATGGAGCGCGACTGTAGTGTTGCTTTGATATAAAGACTGGAGCCTGAATTGATAAGCTCTTTCTCTCTCTGATTTGTGTAGCTTGACAATATTTGTACCCAGGTCTTCCTAGCAAACCTATGTCAAAAGAGTGGGAAGTTATTATTTTTTTTTATCACTTTCCAATGGTATGAATAGTTGGTGTCTTAACTAGAGTTTGCTTATGTCGGCAGAAAATAGATGGTGTAGAAAATGAGATGATTTTATTTTGATAGGTGATTCAATGCCACTTTATTCTAATTGGCGACTGAAAGTGATGGAGCATAATCAAGGAGAGCCACTACCCTTCCCACCAGCTGGAGGCTGCTGGTCACCACTGGTGGATTACTTGCCTGAAACGTCATCACCTGGATTACCTCTTCACAGGTGGACTACAGTGTCATTCCTATTTCATATGAGCCAAATTGCTGCTTAACACTTTCAGCTTTCTTTATGCTATCTGACAACACAGAATAAAAGCAATTTCTTTCTTTAGATACTGTAGTAAATGAGATCCATGTATTTAGATTTCAAGAAATCTACAAACTCAGAATTATATTTACAATTAATATCATTAAATCTACTTCTGCTGCTGCTTTTCTGGGTGTCTGGCATAGTTACTTGACCTTTCTGGGACCCAGTTACTACATCTGAAAAATATTTTCTGGTACTAGGCACTATTACTTTGAATTATGTTAAACTGAATTCTACTTAGCAAAATCACAATAGAACAGTTACCGCATTCTTTCAAAATTGATTAATGTTATCAAACACATACTGAACACCTACTATGTGGCAAGCAGTGTGCTAGGTGAAAGAAATTATGGCCCTTGACTTTGGGGAGCCTTAGCAGGTAACGTTTTTTTCCTAAAACTTCACTTAATGGTTTCTTCAGCTATATTTCTTCTCTTCTTTTTTTCTTGAAGTTGTATTTTTCCACAAAATACAATATTAAAGTCTTCAAGTAACTGGCATAAGAGTTTCTCCACATTTACTCTGATAGAACATTAATAGCACTCTCATTTGTCACAGGTGTAACATAGCCGTGATCCTTTTGACTGATCTGATCATTGATCACAGTGTGAAGGTGGAATGGGGAAGCTACCTCCATCTTCTTCTTCATGCAATTTTTATAGGTAATAAATATTGCTTCTAACTCAATGTTGCAATATGTTTCTGTGATAATTTAAAGACAGTCTAGTTTTTCGGTGTTTCTGTTACCATTTTTTTGTGTGTTATTTCCATGACACTTTTTACAGTGATTCTCATGGTCTAGAAGGGAGCTAGTCCTCACTCGTTCTTAACCACAAATAGGTCTTCTGTCCTCGTTCCCATTCTTGTCCTGCAGCCCCTCCACTGCTCATAAACACACTTACTCTCTAGCGGGAAAAATTTGGTAGCTATAGGAAAAGTAAAGTTAATTTATCTCTGGAACTGGAAACTTTCAGAGTAAATGGAAAATTAGAATGGATTCTAAGTGTTTCCCAAAAGAATGGGATTTTGGACAGTCTGATTATTACAGCTGAAACTCCACTGGGCCCTCGGTAACAGACACATGGGATCCATCACATCGCCAGTACTTTCCATGCTCATAGAATTGACTTCCTGAAGCAAGTCAAGGTAGTCCTCATCTCCAAAGTTTTCCTGATATCCACGTTTATTACATATATTACTTCATTTCTTCGGTAATCAAATATCCCCTGACTTTCCATTATGCACTAGACACAAAAAAATGCTTGCCTTTATGAAATTAATTGATAGCAAATAACACAGTAATAACCTTTTTATGTAACACAGTAATATAACACAGTAATAACCTTTTTTTTTTTTTCCTTTTAAGAGAAGGAAGAAAAGGGGGCACCTGGGTGGCTCAGTGGTTGAGCGTCTGCCTTTGGCTCAGGTCATGATCCCTGGGTCCTGGGATTGAGTCCCTGCATGGAGCCTGCTTCTCTCCCTCTGCCTATGTCTCTGCCTTTCTCTGTGTTTCTCATGAATAAATAAAATCTTAAAAAAAAAAAAAAGGGAGAGAGGAAGGGAAAGAGAGGGAGAGAGAGAGAATCCCAAGCAGACCACACCCAGCACAGAGGTCCATGTGGGGTTCTATCTCACAACCCTGAGACCTTGACCTGAGCTGAAACCAAGATGAGACACTCAACCAACTGAGCCACCCAGGCATCCCCAGAATAATCATTTCTAGTAAATTACTAAATTTCACACATAAAACACATTGAAAACTTGTCTTGATTCTCCCTGTGACTCTGACAATAGGCTATTGTTAAAAGGGTATGAGAATTCTGGGCCAATAAGTATATTCACGTGGTACATCATCTACAAAGTATTTTTCTGTAATCTCTGCTTTTCTTTAAAATATGTATTTGGGAGCAAGAGTACTCATTATTTCTCTTTATTGATGATTGTTTTCTACTGTCCTTTTTAGGGTTTGACCACTGCCACCCTGAGGTGTATGAGCATTGTAAACGCCTGCTTCTGCACTTACTAATAGTGATGGGATCCAACAGTAACATCCGCACTGTTGCTTCTGTCCTTCTCAGGAACAAGGAGTTTAATGAGCCCAGGGTTCTTACAGTCAAACAGATTGCACACTTAGATTACACCTTCACAGGTACTGGCTTCAAATGTCGAATTTGATTGACAGTGGAATTGTGCTTCATTAGTTTGAAATCTGCAATGGGGAAAACTGCCTACATAGAAGTTAAAATCCTTTTTTCTTAAGTATAGTTTTACTGTATCAGTTTACCATTTACATTATTTGTTCACTAGTAAAAGAAGGAATTAAGCTGGGAGTATTTGAGTCTATATTGCCTTTAAGGGTCTTTGTCATAAAAATTTTAAGTTCTCAACAAATAAGTTGAAGATCAGTGAATGAGTGCTTAGCTTATTGAGCACAGTTAATGGAAAAGATGATGAATGTGTATTAGATTCCTCATACTCTCAAGATCTGAAAAATGGACGAAGGAAGACATTAAAAATTTTTCATCACTGGATTTTTATTCATATATTTATTTATTTAAGTTTTATTTATTTGAGAGAGAGAGTATGCACATGTGGGCAGGGTCAGAGGGAGAGGGAGAGGGAATCTCAAGCAGATTCCATGCTGAGTGCAGAGCCCAACACAGAGCTCGATCTCAGGAGCTTGAGGTCATGACCTGAGCTTAAACCAAGAGTTAGACCCTTAACCAGCTGAGCCAGCCCAGTGCCCCTATATTTGCTGTATTTAGGATGTTATGCATTTTTAAGTGTAGTAAGTTCCAAATTACACATTGTTGAAGTAATGAGGTTACTGAGACTTTATTTTTTTTTATTTATTTATTTTATTTTATTTTATTTTATTTTATTTTATTTTATTTTATTTTATTTTATTTTATTTTATTTTTGGTGTGAAACTTTAATATAAGAGTTATTTCACCATTGGTGTGAAATTTTTTTTGTTTGCAAGTTATATTTTCATCTTTCATAATAGCCCTCACTACATTTGTACCATCAGGTTGATAATAGACGATCTAGGTAATAATTGTTTATTAAAAAAGAAATAAAATTACATCTTTTGCTGGTCATATAATGTCAGACACAGGGTTCAAATCACTTAGTTAAAACTTTGTTATTTACGTAAAACCATGCAGTTAGCAAGAAAACAATTATTAGGAAACACTGCACCTTTTAAAATGTGATTAAAAGATCAATAGAATAAAATTCGTGCCTCTTACGTTAAAGCATCTTCATTTAAAATTCCATAGTCTGTTTCTGTTTGTTCTCAAGGCTCCCTTTGCCGTTTCGTGAAGGTAGGCGTTAGTTAATAACCTGTAAAAGAGTTTAATAGTCAGAATCATATAAATATTACAAAGATTTGAACACTTTCTGTCTTCGAGTAAAATGAGACTCCTTTCTGTAAGAAAAAAATCTGGGGTAGCCCCAGTGGCGCAGTGGTTTAGCGCCACCTGCAGCCCAGGGTGTGATCCTGGAGACCCTGGATCGAGTCCCACGTCAGGCTCTCTGTATGATGCCTGCTTCTCCCTCTGCCTGTGTCTCTGCCTCGCTCTCTGTCTCTATGAATAAATAAATAAAATCTTAAAAAAAAAAAAAAAATCTGTTCAGGCTGTGGAAACGCCAGACTCCCCACCAGTTGAGGCCCTGGGCCCGCAAGTTGGGGAAGAGCCACTGTGGAATCTCCTCAGCAGATGGCAGCAGGAGGCTCCGCAGTGATCAGACAGTGAGGTCCTAAAACTAGACCACGGGAACCGGCCTTGGCCCACCCCCACGGCGCTAGCAGCTGCGAGGAGGGCGAGTTTTACCCCGAGTAGTGAGCGAGGGGGTGCCTGGGGGGCTCCCTGGGCTCAGCGGCCGCCCTGGGACGAGCCCTGCCCTGTGAGGCCAGTCTGCGTCTCCCTCCCATCAGCCCCTGCCCCTGCTCTCTCTCTCTCAAATAAATAAATAGAATCCTTAAAAAAAAAAAAAAAAAAAAGAAAGATCAAAAACATATAGCGTGTGCGGTGGGCTCTGCGGGAACCAACGGCCGTCCTTGTCTTCCAGCGGGCCTGAGTGACTTCGTCCCTGACTACCAGCCCTCCCCGATGACCGACTCAGGGCTCAGCTCAAGTTCTACCTCTTCCAGCATCAGCCTGGGAAACAACAGCGCCGCCGTGTCCCATCTGCACACCACTATCCTCAACGAGGTCGACATCGCAGTAGAGCAGGACGGAAAAGTCAAGACCCTCATGGAGTTCATCACCTCGAGGTAAGTGGCGGCGCTCGCCGTCCCGGCGGCCGAGCCGTGCTGAGGGGTCTTCCCGGGGCAGCTGCGGTGGTGAAGCCCGCCTTCCACTCGGGGGTGCCATCCAGTCGGAACACGGTCCGGGTCGGGTGTCTGAGAAATCTGACGCCTCCAAAGACTTTTTTTGTGCTCACACAGTTATCCCTGAGGAGGGCCTTCAACGCGTCTCTAGGGCCCAGAGAGAACACCGATTAGCCAAATACATTCCTCTTCCCTGCCTTCCCTTCCCTTCCCTTCCCTTCCCTTCCCTTCCCTTCCCTTCCCTTCCCTTCCCTTCCCTTCCCTTCCCTTCCCTTCCCTTCCCTTCCTTTCCCTTCCCTTCTCTTTCCTTCCCTCTCTTCCCTCCCTTCCTTTCCCTTCCTTTTCTTCCTTGCCTTCCCTTTCTTCCCTTTCTTCCCTTCCCTTTCTTCCCTTCCCTTCCCTTTCTTCCCTTCCTTCCTTTCCCTTCCTTTCCCTTTCTTCCCTTCCTTCCCTCCCTTCCCTTCCCTTTCTCCCCTCCCTTCCCTTCCTTTCCTCCTTTCCCTTCCCTTTATTCCCTTCCTTCACTTCCTTCCTTTCCCTTCCTTTCCTTCCTTTCCTTTCCTTCTATCTACTCATTCAGTCATTTAACATTTTTAAAATTTAAATTCCATTTGCCAACATATAGTATAACCCCCAGTGCTCATCCCATCAAGCCCCCCGCTCAATGCCCGTCACCCAGTCACCCCAACCCCCCCCGCCTCCCCTTCCTTTGTTTCCCAGAGTCAGGAGTGTCTCATGGTTTGTCTCCCTCTCTCATTTTTCCCACTCTGTTCCCCTCCTTTCCCTTATAATCCCTCTCACTATTTCTTCTATTCCATGACATACTACACCCTCATTAGCTATATTGTCATTCAGTCATCAAATGTCTATTTATGGCCTACTCTTCACAAGGCGCCATAAGTAAAGAAGAACCTGGGCAGGGATGAGGGGGCTGGTGTTCCACAGTAAGAACAGAATCATCAGGGGCATGAGAAGTAAAATGTGCTTGGAAAGGGTGAGTAATCCAGTCTGACTGTAATGCTGAGGGAGATGTTTCTTGACAAGAAAACTTTGTTAGGCAAGGGAGAATTCAAACTGGAGGGCCACAAAGCCTAGGCCATGGGCTACAGATCTCTCATCTTTCCAGAAAACAGACATCATTGAAAATCCTTGAGCCGGATGGGAGGAGTGGGAGGCACATTTAAATATTTCGAGAACAATCAGTCTCATGACAGTGAACGGAATGAATTAAAGGTGTTGGAGACTGGTGGCTGGGTGACCACCTAGGAGGTTTTCAGGCCACTTTGGGAGTTTACCCCTTGCTAACCAAGGTCGCAGCCTTGAGAACGCAAAGGTATTTTAAAGAATCAACAGGAAACTGTTCTGTCTTAAACTTGCCCTATATTTTTAGCTAGTAAACTATTTTCTTTGCATTACAGTCTGAATAACGGTCTAGCCTCCAAATCATAATGTTGTGACCTGTAACACAGAAGCAGTAACCAGTACTCTCCTCACTTGGGCAAAAATTGTCATCTTTTCCTACCATCTCTGAGAGAATTTAACTGTAATAACATGTAATCTGGATCTTCCTCTACTTGACACAGACCATCATATATTCAAGTACATAAAGAGTAGTAGGCTGTAGGGCATGCTATTTGATTTATTTGCTATTTGATTTATTCTGCTATGGCCCTTTTACGTGACTATGAGTAAAACTGCTAATGTAAGTTTAAAACCAAAGTAATTATGTCTGTTCTCTGTTTTCAGAAAAAGAGGGCCTCTTTGGAACCATGAGGATGTCTCTGCCAAGAATCCTAGCATAAAGAGTGCTGAGCAGTTAACTACATTTTTGAAACATGTGGTTTCTGTTTTTAAGCAGTCAAGCTCAGGTATCTTTTATTAAATATTTCAGATAATACTTTTAATGAGTTATATATTTTTTAAAAGATTTTATTTATTTATTCATGAGAGAGAGAGAGAGAGAGAGACGCAGAGACACAGGCAGAGGGAAAAGCAGGCTCTAAGCAGGGAGCCCGATGTGGGTCTCCAGGATCACGCCCTAGGCTGTAGGCGGCACTAAACCGCTGAGCCACCGGGGTTGCCCTTAATGAGATATTTTAATATGATTCGAAAATTTCTGATAATGCTTAGCAAAGAATTGACAGTTGACATGTCCATGTTAAAAAGTTTAAGACAGGGTTTTTTTTTTCTTTTTTTTTTTTTTTTAAGATTTTATTTATTTGAGAGAGAGAGAGAGAGAGAGAGAAAGCAAGCACAAGCAGGGGGAGGGTCAGAGGGGAGGCGGAGGCAGGATGGTGTTCAAGGCTGGATCCCAGGACCCTGACTGAGATAATGACCTGAGCAGAAGGCAGACGCTTAACCGATATAGCCACACATAGGTGCCCTGAGACAGGTTTTCTTTTTTAACTTAGTTGTGATAACAGATTTGTTTTGGCTCAAGAAAAATTAGGTTACTCCTTATAAAAGTAGGAAGTCACTTGTGACATTCTGGGGTTCTTTGTTTCATATACTACAGCATAAAGTTAAAACGCAGTTACGTATTAGGAAAAAGTTACATTAAAGGAACATGGGTGGAGATGACAAACTTGAATTCTTTTTTTATACTGTAACAGGCTTCTATGATCTAAAATTAACACATTCTGTAAATTATAGTAAAAACGTACATTCTGTAAATTGTAGTAAAAACGTATGTGTCTAAAGCACTGATTCTCAACTAGGGATGATTTTGCCCCCTTGGGCAATGTCCACAGACATTTTTGTCACAACCTGGGGGGCAAGGGATTATCCGCATCCAGCTGGGCAGAGGCCAGGACAAGTACGCTGCATGGGCACCTTCACAACCCACAGCAGAGAATAGCCAATATGACAGCAGTGCTGAAGTTGAGAAACTCTGCTCTCAAAGATGACTCCCCTGGAGATTAGAGTGAGAAGCCATCTAAAAAGCAAATGGGGGCGCTTGGGTGGCTCAGGCTGCTAGGCAGTCTGCAATGGGCTCAGGTGGTGATCCCCCCCGGGGTCCTGGGATGGAGCCCTACATCAGGCTGGGCTCCCTGCTCAGCAGGGAGCCTGCTTCTCCCTCTCCCTCTGCCTGCCACTCCCCCTGCTTCTTCTCTCTCTCTCTCTCTGTCAAATAAATAAATGAAATCTTAAGAGAGAGAGATAGCAAGCAAATGGAGTTTAATGAAAAGAAAAAGCACTCACTTATAAAATACCAGTTTGCCAGGTAGTGTGCTGGGAACTAGGTTTAAACTGGTTAACTGGGATCCCTGGGTGGCGCAGTGGTTTAGCGCCTGCCTTTGGCCCAGGGCGCGATCCTGGAGACCCGGGATCGAATCCCACGTCAGGCTCCCGGTGCATGGAGCCTGCTTCTCCCTCTGCCTGTGTCTCTGCCTCTCTCTCTCTCTGTGACTATCATAAATAAATAAAAATTAAAAAAAAAAATTAAAAAAAAAAAAATAAAATAAAATAAACTGGTTAACTTCTGACATTAACCCTGCATTCCAAGCCACAAGAAGCACTCACTGTATCCTTTGTTTTCGCAGAAGGAATGCATTTGGAACATCATCTCAGTGAAGTTGCTCTGCAAACAGCACTTTCTTGTTCTTCTCGACACTATGCTGGGAGATCCTTCCAGATTTTCAGGGCCCTAAAGCAGCCTCTTTCTGCAACTACACTTTCTGATGTTCTCTCCAGACTTGTAGAAACCGTAGGGGATCCAGGGGAAGATGCACAGGTACTGCATTAAATTCTTTTCAGCAGCCATTGAGCAGTTACTGATTGTCAAGGACTCATTTGCCAAGTACAGAGCACAGCAGGTCTAATGGTTACAGAGAATTCGTGTCAAATGCTAACAAGCAGGCAAAGATTTATGAAACAAAGTGTTGTAAATATTTAATAACATACTAACTGAATCAAATATTCAGTGCCTATCCGAGAAAGCTTTACATTGACATAAACACACACACAGGGATATTATCCTGGGATGACCACAAGGTAAAAGAGATAGGAAGTTAAATTTAAATGTAGAGTGTTGAATTTTTAAGATGGATTAAGTGAAATAATGCAATTGAGAACTTAACTCTATACAGACTCGTGATTTTATTAACGCTGTTCTAGACCCTGGGGAGAGAGTAGTGAACAAGAGAAGGTTCCTGGCATTCTAGAACTCACATTCTATTGGAGAAATAAGCTTCTAATCAAGCAATAATATGTAACACGATTTTATTTAGTGATTAATGCTGTGAAAGTAATAACGTAGAGTAACAAGTTAAAGAGTGGCAGGGGAGAGGGGTGGTTTTATATATGATCATCTGAGAAGGTGAGTTGTAAACATATAGGTAAATGAAGTGAGCCCTGTGATAATCTGCAAGAACACCTGAGGCAGAGAAGTCGGACTAACAAGTGCAAAGGCACTGGGGCAGAAGCAACAGGCCTCTCTGCAAGGAGCATGACACAGACCAGTATGGCTGGTGTATTGGATGGGGGGGTCTAGCGTCAGGAAACCTACCTGGGCAGGTCCAGATTATGTGAGGTCTAGTGGACCCTGGTGCGAGGTCTACTTCATGGCAAATGATACCCATATAGTCTTTGAGAGGAAAGTGATGGATATAATTTGCTACTTAGAAAATTCACTCCACAGGCTGGGTGAAGTCCTCAGGAGGGCAGTAGGGGTCAGGTAAGAGGCTGTTGTGAAAGTCCACGCTAAAAAAGTTTGATTCAGGGATGCTGTGGAGATAGGGAGGGGGTCAGATTTCAGGTATATTTTAAAAGTAATATTTCCAAGACTTGCTGATGAGTTTAATTTAGATGTGAGAGAAACAAAAATGACTCTCAGATTTTTGGCCTAAGCAATTTTGGGTGAATTGCGGTGCCATTATAGCCATTAGTTTGATGAGTTTTCATCAATCAGCAAGATCATGTTGCTTGAGAGTTTAATCATTTTGTAATATTAATGTCAAGTTGGTTCTAATTTTAAATCTCGTCAGGAAGTCCATTGCAATTTCTTTTTTTCAGAGCATAATTAAAATCTGCCCTTTTTTCTAGGGATTTGTGATTGAGCTTCTTCTCACATTGGAATCTGCAATTGATACTTTGGCTGAAACCATGAAGCATTATGATCTTCTTTCTGCCCTTTCTCAGTAAGAATTTGAACTAAACTGTAGATTTGCATATAGAATTCCCGCAGCTAAATACGCATAACTATGACGTGGTATTGTTCTAATATTGGTAGTGGGAGTAATACCAAACAATTCAGATGGATTTCCAGTGGGGAAAAGGAGCCTCAGACAGTGAGGGTGTGTGAAGAGGTTTTCAAAGGTTGTTCCCCTGAGGTCCTGGTCAGAGATCCTGCTTCTGCTCCACTGGGCTTCGGCTTCAGCTCTGTTCCTGCTGTGCTCACTATGGTTCCATTGCCCCCCAGCAGGCCAGCCCCCTCCCGCATCCACGTCTTCTGCAAATTGTTCCTCCCCTCCCACTTTCTCTTCCTTGTGACTCCCAGATTGACTTATCCTTCAGGACCCATCTCAGATATCACCACCTCACTAAGCATTTCTAATTCCCAAAGGCGGTGCAAATTATTCCATTGGAGAGGGGGGGATTCTTAGCAGTGTCTTCTCCATATTTTAATAACAGTAGTTAACAAGCTGTCCATTTTTACATCTGTATCTCCCCCAGCAGAGTTCATATTCCTAGTACTTTGCATTTTGCTGGCACATGCGGGCAGCATTCTGTCCTTATTTTTAAATCAACAATAATTGGGGGAAAAAAAACAATAATTGGAAGTGAGGGAGAAGGAGAAATGGAACAAATTTTTTAGCTTGACTTTTAGGGGGAGGGGGAGTAGAGAAAGTGTGTGCGTTGACCAAAATAAGGACATGGGACCATCAAGTTTGGGAATAAGACCCATGAGGTCTGCTTTGGAAATACTGTTTACTAAATCCCAGAGCTGAAAGTTGTCAGGGATAACTGTGGCAGAGTTTTCACTTCCAATCAATGTCCTCCAACTCACGGGAAGCGGGTTGGCCACCGTAGGAAAGACACTGTTGTGTGTTTGGCTTGAATATGGAGGAAAGAACTGAAATTTGAGGAAGTGAAGTCAGATATACTCAAACATAATTTTTCCTGGTGACTGTTTTTTTCAGTGTTTTCAAGAGTAAAATTAATGTAGCAGAGGAAGTGATTGTACATGCATTTATCTTTCCTTCTTTTTTTTTTTTTTCTTTTGTAAAGAACCTCATACCATGATCCTATAATGGGAAACAAGTATGCAGCTAACAGGAAAAGCACTGGACAACTCAATCTAAGCACAAGTCCCATTAATAGTAGCAGTTACTTGGGCTATAACAGTAATGCAAGAAGTAACTCTCTAAGATTAAGTTTAATTGGTGACCGAAGAGGTGACCGGCGGCGGAGTAACACACTGGATATCATGGATGGACGGATAAACCATAGCAATAGTTTAGCAAGGACTAGAAGCCTTTCCTCCCTTAGGGAGAAGGGAATGTATGATGTGCAGTCCACTACTGAGCCTACCAACTTGATGGCCACCATTTTTTGGATAGCAGCATCTTTATTAGAATCAGATTACGAATATGAATACCTCCTGGCTCTCAGGCTTCTCAACAAACTGCTTATCCATTTGCCTTTGGATAAATCAGAGAGTCGAGAGAAGATTGAAAATGTGCAGAGCAAATTGAAATGGAGTAACTTTCCAGGCCTTCAGCAGCTCTTCCTTAAGGGTTTTACCTCAGTATCTACACAAGAGATGACCGTGCACCTCCTCAGTAAGCTCATCGCTGTCTCCAAACACACACTGGTGGATCCTTCCCAGCTGTCAGGTAATGCTAATAGAATTGCACCAACTCTCTGCTTTTTAATGTAGTGAAATGTAAACCGATTTGTTTTGAAGTCTACTAATTTCTGCTTTTCCCCAATTAGTCATGGGGTGGTTGGTTGGTTGGTTTTAATATGTTGAGATAGCTTGAGTTCTTTGGTAAAAGCAACAATAGAATTTAGAAGACCAGGTACTCCGAGAAAGAAAAAGAAAATGGTTTCTGTGAACCATTTAGAAAAAAAAAAAAAAAACTTTAATTTTAAAAATAATGTGCAATAAAGTTGGTTATTGTTTGCTTTTTTTTTTTTGATAGGCTTTCCTCTTAACATCCTTTGCTTATTGCCTCACTTAATCCAGCATTTTGACAGCCCAACTCAGTTTTGCAAAGACACAGCTAGTCGAATAGCAAAGGTAAGCAAATGTTATGCTGACAGATAACGCCAGAGGGAAATTTTTCTGGAGTTTATCCTAAAGGGGGGGAATCTTTTAAATCTTTTTACTCTCACTTCCTCTATGCATTTCACATCTACATTTTTATTCTTCTCATGCATATGGAGGAGTTTTACAGTAATGATGTAAGCTACCACTGTTCACATCACAGAGAATAAAATTATTTCTTTAGAGTAATGCTCCTCTGAGTCTGAGTCTTTTTCTGCTCCGTTTCCCCACTTATCTCCTACCTTTCTGTGAGTCTCCAATTCATTCGTTCGTTTACTACCAAATATCGTGGAGCACTGGGTTACATGCCAGAAATGCAGTGATTATCACTGCATTGCCTAGTGGGCCTTGGAGTAGGGGTGCAAGCAAGTCAGTAAACAGTGGCCACTGAGTCTGGTAAGTAAGTGCAAAGAAAGGACAGGACCCTAAGGGCACAGAGAGCAAACGTCTCCCTGGGCACTGAAGGCTGAATAGGATGAGAAACCAAGAGCAGGGTGAGGGTAGGTTTCCAGGCAGGAGAAACTGCATGTGTAAAGGCCCTGAAAAGAAGAGGGCATAATACATTTTGTAACTCCAAAAGTTGTCTCTCCTTTTACTTTGCCTTTTTCCTTTTAACGTTCTCTTCATCCCTCTTTGCTGGCTTCATTCTTTTCTCTTCCTTCCTTGTTTGGCTCTTTCCCTCTGATCATTTCTGAAACAGGAATGTACCTATTTTTAGATCATCTGTTGACATTTGTTTGAACATGTTAGAGCTCTTAATCATAATTTTTAAAAAGTATGATTTTTTAAATAAAATCTTTGTTGTCAAGAACAAAGAACCCAGATGCCTCTGCTTAAACTTAATTCCTAATTTTCTTTTTTCTTCTTTTTTTTTGTCAGTCATTGATTCTTAGAAAAAAGTCTCTACAGACTGAAAATAGAAACAGTTATAAGGAGGAATTATATAAATTTACAAGTCCTGTACATACAATAGGAAATTAGGTGAACTGGGGGAGACGAGTGAGTTAGTATGAATAAGAGGACCTAGCCAAAGCAGAGGGAGAAAAATCAGAGAAATTTGCAATAAAAGGGAATAAGTGAAATTCTCTGGAAGAGCTTCTTATATAAGCAAACTTTTAAAAGCTGATGGTCATTTAACATGTAGCACAACAGTATATGCAAAGAGCAAGCATGCAGAAAGCCAAATATAACACCCACTTCACCAGTACCCAAATCCCAAGGCTGGAAAGTGCAGATTTATCTCTGAGTTATCCCAGCCCAACTAATCAATCACATTAATAGTCACAGAGTAGAAACCTTTCTGTTATCTTGATAGGTAATATTTAATAAATGACAATATTTAATAAAGCATGTTGTTGAATCCATCCATGGTTAAACTTCTAAATAAATTAGATATGGAGGGATTTTTTAACGTAATCGTTTTATTTTTTTTTTAACGTAATCGTTTTAAAATACATTTTTAAAAAGAAGAACCATTATTACAGTTAGTGGAAAACATATCTTAATCTTGAAAATGACTGCCTAAAAAAAAATACCCAACAACATGTATTTGCATTAGTGAGGTCTAAAACTGGTGTAAAATAACTTGTTAAAATACCTTTCATTTTAATATTTTAATGACCCATCATTTGAAAAATTTGGTAAATATGTTTTTTTTCCATATGGAAGGGGATAAAAGTATATTGGCTTACTTTGGTATTTCAAGACCTAAAAAGCCTGAGTCCTTTAGTATAGAAGTAGGAACATTCAGGATGGCAAGAGAAGCGTGTTGGAGAACTTCCTGCTGAATGCAGGTGTGAGACAGGAGCCTGGCCCAGTCCAGGGCATGCGGCCCCGCAGATGGTCAAACCTCTGCAGTCTTGACCAAGGCAAAGCACAGGACACTCCCAGATATCTTTCTGTTTTTAAGAAATCAAATATGGCTTTCTATGAGTCATAAATTGTTTTTAAGTCTGTTTTCTTCCTGTTGAGTGGCACACAAAGGTTCCCTCAGTCTGCTTTCAGAAACCTGCAGGATGTGAATTAAATTGATTCCTTAATTATCCTCTCACTTAAACTGTTGAGAGTAATTTTATGCCATTATGTGCTTCCTCATTATGCAAATATCCCTGGTTCTGTTTGTGCCCTTGGAGAGCACAGAATTTCAAAGTGAGGCAACACTTAGGACAAATATTGTCTTTTTAAGCTATTCATTATAACAAAAATAGTATGCTGAAAATGTTTGCTTTATAA
Organism: Canis aureus; assembly: GCF_053574225.1. Lineage (NCBI taxonomy): Eukaryota > Metazoa > Chordata > Mammalia > Carnivora > Canidae > Canis > Canis aureus. The sequence continues at coordinate 47,796,958 of NC_135624.1, read as the reverse complement.
GATATACTCTTTTGGGGTCATACTTTAACCTGGTAATTCAGAAATTCCAAAATTAAACCTTAGCCATTGTCCTTACTATAAAATTATACCGCATCTATCCCTACGGATTTTCTTCCTCTTCAACAACAGGTTTTTTTAAAAAAATCATGCTTTAAAAAAAATATATTTTTGAAGGAAATAAGAGTTTTATAGGAATATTTTATTTTTCAGGAAAAAAATACTTTAAAATTGAAAAGAACTTACTTTAAAATATTAAAGTGATTGCCAAAAAATAACAAGTTGTGAATGATAAAGTTATGTGATTTTTTAAACAAAATAATATGATTATTATATTTTGAAATACAAATAAGAAACATCAACAAAAATTTTTTTTCTTCCTGCCGTCTATTGTGTGGGTAAAAAGGGAATGCATGAAATCAGCTGCATTTAACAATTTTATAAAATGACTTCCAAGGTACTGCTAAATGGTCTGCAGAGTCCTGCATTGCCTTCCTACTTCAGGCCTATCCAGTGATAATGTCCACACAATGAATCAAAGTAACAGTTCTGTTCCTCTGAAAGTTGAAACATACATATATTTGAAAAGGTAACAATTCTGCAGTTGACCTTGAACAACACCTTGTTAGGAGCGCCAGCCCCTGCACTGTTGAAAATTACCTGTGACTTTTTACTCCCCCAAAACATCATTACCAATACCCTACCGTTGACTGTAAGCCCTCCCGATAACATAAACAGGCCGATGAACATGGATTTTGTGTACAGTATGTATCATATTACTGTATTCTTAACAATAAAGTAAGCCAGAGCAAAGAAAATGTTCCTAAGAAAATCCCAAGGAAGAGAAAAGATGCTTACAGTACTGCCCTGCATTTATGGGATCTGCATGTAAGTGGACCAGCACAGCTGAATCCCATGGTGTCCTAGGGTCTGCGGTACTTTCTTTACCAAATGCTGCAGGAACTTTGTTGAAAATACATACAAAACATCAATAAGATGGTAGGATAAATGAGGAAAAGAAAAACTAGGTGAGATTCCCGCCACAGCTCTGACATGTAGGGGGAAATGAGGAGTGTGGCCCTGTTCAGGCTCCCCAGAGCAGGCCAGAGACCTTCCTCACCAGGAACTGGGGGGACCAACAAGGTGTGCGCGTGGTCAGTAAGATCCTCCCAGAACATTTATTGATTCAGGTTCCATAAGGCCGTAGCAAACAGACTCCCGAAGTCAGTACATGTGGAAGTGGCCATGACTTGCTGGCCAAGGACCCGGGGAGCTTGGGGCGATCTCCTGAAGAGCGGTCTGGAGTCCTTCCTGCAGGTTGTCCCTCACCCGAGATGCGGGACTCAAGGGTTTGAGCTCCCCACATGTGTCCCACATGGCAGCATCTGTGCTGCTGACCCCTCCTCAGAACCAGGGGAGCCTGAGACTAGAGCACGTGGCCTCTGGCCCAGCGTCCCTGGCCCTCTCTTGGCCGGCAGAGCCTGCCCCCTAGTTACTGCGCACTGAGCCCCATAGGGACTTTACTGCACACAACTCTTTACAAAGCAGTTACAAGATGACACATAGCGTCTATGGGTAAAAACCATGTAGGGTTTTACCGGAGGCAACCTTACAAAGCACTGGACTGACAAAAGCCCTAACACCTGTGGAAGCGCTCGACCTACTGATCATCCTTCCATGTTACCTGTTGAACTCCTCTCTTCAGGATGCCCTGGGCTTTTCTTCTCTTATTTAACTTTCCTACTGTATTGAAACAAAATGCATTAAAGCTTCTACCACTACATTACTAAATAAATACGTTCAAGTGTAAAATCAGGTTTAAACTTTAAACCGTCTTTGTTTTTTTCAGGTGTGTGCAGAAGAAAAATGCCCAGCGCTCGTCAATCTGGCTCACATGATGAGTTTGTACAGTACACACACGTATTCCAGAGACTGTGCTAACTGGATCAATGTAGTATGTAGATACCTACATGACTCCTTCTCAGATACTACATTTAATCTTGTGACTTATCTTGCAGAGGTAAATTTACCAAAAGAAAACAAAAATACTTTTTAACGGTTTTGTGGCAAAATTTTCCGATAGACTTATTTCTAGAAGCAGTCCTGATACTAATCTTCAAGTTGTCTTTGAAAGTAAATATAGATCTCATCTTTTTTTTAAAGGAAAAAATGGCTAATTCCTTTCAAGTATAAAGTATACTTTCTTTTTTAAAGATTTTATATTTTTAAAGATTTTATTTATTCATGAGAGACACACAGAGAGAGAGCAGAGACATTGGCAGAGGGAGAAGCAGGCTCCATGCAGGGAGCCCGACGTGGGACTCGATCCCGGGTCTCCAGGATCATGCCCTGGGCCGAAGGCAGGGGCTAAACCGCTGAGCCACCCAGGGATCCCCTAAAGTATACTTTCAAGCATGAAGTTGCTTTTCTTTTTAAATTTTCATTTTCATGTTTATTTTCTCATTCACTATCCCTAAGTGATAGAAATTCAAAATAAGGTAAACTTCAACTTTTATTTAAAATGGAAAATGCATTTGGGGGCACCTGGATTGAGTGTCAGTGACAGTCAGTTGAGTGTCGGACTCTTGGTTTTGGCTTAAGTTGTGATCTCAGGGTCCTGGGCGTGAGCCCCGTGTCAGGCTTCCCACTCAGCACAGGGTCTGCTTCTCCATCTCTCTCTCCCTCACTCCTCCGAGCCACTCACATGTTGTCTCTCAAATAAATAAATGAAATATTTTTTTAAAAGTGAAAAATGGGTTTTTATATAGATTTTTCTCATTCACTGTTAGTGACCTGAAACTCAAAATAATATAAATTTCACCTTTATTTCAAATATTAAAAAAAAATGAGTTTTCAGGGATCTTGATCCTAGACAATAGTCATAATTTTTGCTTCCAAAACATTGGTTATTGACTTTAAAATCAATTCTAGAATAATACAGCGTGTAAAGGCATTTCTGCTGAGTAAGTTCTTATTTTGATCATACATTTGCTTCCTGATCTAAAATATGATTTGAGTGGCTAAAGATGGAATTATATAAAAAAATCAGCCCTACAACAGCATAGAAAGTTAATATTTATTTGTTGAGGAAGTAACTTCATGCCTAAAAAGTACTAAGTAGATATCCACAAAGAATCTCAATGGAGGGACGCCTGGGTGGCTCAGTGGTTGAGCATCTGCCTTCAGCTCAGGTCGTGATCCTAGGGTCCTGGGATCGAGTCCCACATTGGGCTCCCCACAGGGAGCCTGCTTCTCCCTCTGCCTGTGTCTCTGCCTCTCTCTGTGTCTCTCATGAATAAATAAAATCTTAAAAAGAATCTCAAAAGGAAGAAGTCCTAGTCACTAAAAACTAAAAATGTTTGTCAGCCTACAATCAAATAACACCTTCCTTTTTAAAAATTGACTCTAAAAATTAAACCTAAAGGACTGTATAAGCTTAAAAGAAATTATTTTTAACTCAATAAACTTTTTTTTTAAGATTATTTATTTTTTCATGAGAGACACAGAAGGAGAGAGAGGCAGACACAGGCAGAGGGAGAAGCAGGCTCCATGGAGGGAGCCTGATGTGGGACTCAATCCCGGGTCTCCAGGATCACGCCTCCGGCCAAAGGTGGCGCTAAACCTCTGAGCCACTGGGACTGCCCTCAATAAACATTTTAAATATTGCTCCTAACACTGTTTAACCTAGCTATGTCACTGATGTTGACTATCATAATATGCTTTAGTACTGGTGTGCATTTTTAAGGTGTTGGCTTTTGATTGGTTTGCTCCCATCAGCCCTACATTTAGGAGAATGGCTCAGTTGGTAGAGCATGCGACTCCTGATCTCGGGGTTGTGAGTTCGAGCCCCATTATGGGTATAGAGAGTACTTTTAAAAAATAAAAAATTATAAAAAAAAAAAAGAGTTGATGATGGGAACTATCTGCAAAGCAGCTTCTTAACCTGAATAAATGCAAGCCTCTAGGCTTATCTCATACCTATACTTTTAGGACAGAAGCCAACATAAAACCAAGGCTAACTTCCTAAGCCTGTTCTTTAATTGGTTTTGAATTCCAGCTCCTTAGACCAGCTTCACATTGGTGCCACCATCAAGCTCACCGCTAAGGTAGCACTAATTCTCTCGTCGAGGTGATCGAGTTGGAAGTGGCATAGGACAGCCTGTGGGTACCACAATGAGTGACATTTTTTTCACTCTGTAGGGAGAATGCTTTGTCCCAAATGTTCTTAGTATGTAAATGTTCCTTGTTTTATTATTATTGTTAATTCTGAAATGACGAACCACAGTACTGAAACTAGTTACATGTATTTAGAACTACATATATTTAACTTAATTGTCCTGTGAACAATATGAAGTAGATAGTATGATTACTGTATTATTAAAAAAAAAAAAAAAAAGGTTCACAGGTTAAGAAAACTTATCCAAGATCTTGTAGCTAATAGGGTGGCGGTATGAATGGTTTGGAGACAGTTATAATTTGGTGATGGTTGGTATATTAACCTAGAATAAACGGTGGTCAACTTAAATTAGTTAAGGAAATGAAAGAAAACAACTAAGATTAAAATGAAAAATAATTATTGATCGTTTCTGAACCAAGGACAAGTAATAGAAATAATTATCTTTTATGTTTATTATTTATTAGCCTCTGGATTTCTAATCATCTGATCATAAAATCATGGATTAAATCTATTATGTTTTTCAACATCGTAAATATAAATAATTGAATTTTCCTTAACCTAATGAAAGTTTACTTTTTAATATTACTTTAGCTGTTAGAGAAAGGATTGTCCAGCATGCAACAATCATTACTACAGATCATCTATAGTCTTTTGAGTCACATTGATCTCTCTGCTGCCCCAGTCAAGCAGTTTAATCTGGAAATCATAAAGATTATTGGCAAATATGTACAGGTGAGTGACCATAAATGTATAGAATTTGGCCATTTATGTATAGAATTATTCACTGCAAACAATTTATAATCATAAAAAAAAAAACTTTAAAGTTCAAGAGTAGGGAAGTAGTTATTAGTCCATAAATCATGTTTCCAGGAATATTTACGACATGGAAAGAATGTTCTTAATTTAAGTGACAAAAAACAAAATCTGAATGGTAGGTTGGCATGATTCTTAATTTTGATTAATCATTACATCTATGAATATGCATTTCAGTAATGACTGGAAAGAATGTATATGAATGTCAGCAGTTATCACCTCTGAACAGTACACTTGTGACTCTTTTGTATCTTTCTGCTACTAACCAGATTCTACATAATAAATAGCTACTACTTTTAGAAACAGAAGAGCTCTTTGTAGAGTCTGTATTTTAGAGTTGCTCTCTGTGTCTGATAAAATGAGCCCAGATATTTAGAAAATAGAAAATCAGACTTGGCTTCATGTAAATGATGACAAGTCAGTCTGGTCTGTACTGAATTTCACCTTTGATTTATCTGCTAAGAAAGTCCTTGCTGAGCAGATCAGTATTGTGGATACAATTTATCAAAGAGAGCAAACTCTGAGAACCTTAACAGATGAAAAAAATTGTTTCTACTCCACTTATATTTGCATTCACTAAAGCAGAACTTACAAGTGGAAATACTTGGCTAGCAATGAGTTTGTCTTAGCCCATATCTGAAAGTAATAAAGCTGAGTTGGTTTCCATTATTCTATTTGGTAATCTAGGTTCTTTTTTATATTCCCTTGAAAATCAGTGGATGCAAATATTAAAACAAAACAAAACTAAGATTCTTTAGTGACCCTCTTCATCTTCTCTATCTCTCTCTCAATAAGCAAGGCTTCACCAAATAACATGTTTTTCTTTTTCTAAAGCACATTTCTTTTTCTTCTTAAGATATAAAGAAGCAAACTAATCAGGGGCACCTGGGTGGTTCAGTGGTTGAGCATCTACCTTCAGCTCAGGTCATGATCTCAGGCTTCTGGGGATCAAGTCCTACATCAGGCTCCCCACAGAGGGCCTGCTTCTCCCTCTGCCTGTATCTCTGCCTTTCTCTCTCTCTCTCTCTCTCTCTCTCTCTCTCTCTCTGTTCTCTCATGAATAAATAAGTGTTTTTTTTTTTAAAAGTTAACTAATCAGATATTTGCTGGATTATAAGATGTAGATGCCTTTTTTTTTTAATGTTCAGAACCACAAGCTCACATGTCTACTGGGAAGCAACTAACCATAAGAGGGCATAGATTTCTGACTAGTGAATGGCACATTTCCCATCTAAAAGGAACAGCACAGGGATGCCTAGGTGGCTCAGTTGGTTAGGCACCTGCCTTCCGCCCAGGTCATGATCCCAGAGTCCCAGGGTCAAGCCCTGTGTTGGGTTCCTTGCTCAGCGGAGAGCTTGCTTCTCCCCCTGCCCTCTGTCCCTCTTTCTCACTCTTGCTCACCCTCCTTCTCTCAAATAAATAAAATCTTTTTAAAAATAAATAAAATATAAGGAACAGCACAACTTAGCTTCCCCTAGTGGCTGCCAGTGTGCCAGGACAGATCCAGTGTGGCAAGAACTTCTAAGTTTTGAAGAGAAGCTAGAAATGTGGGTTTTTCTCTAAAATCTCCTAATTTCAAAATGTTGACTCAAGTTTCTTTTTAAATATTGTATGAACTGAAGTTCATATTTAGCTAATGGGCCATCACAGTTTGTGACTTCTGCTTTATTCAGACATTAACCATTTCACAGAATTGTACTCTTGATGGGACGCCTGGGTGGCTAAGTAGTTTAGCGCCTGCCTTTGGCCCAGGGCATGATCCTGGAGTCCTGGGATCGAGCCCTACATCGGGCTCTCTGCATGGAGCCTGCTTCTCCCACTGCCTGTGTCTCTGCCTCTTTCTCTCTGTCTCTCATGAATAAATAAATAAAATCTTAAAAAAAAAAAAAAAAAAGAATTGCACTCTTGATAATCTTTTATATCTCATGCACAATTACCAGTATATTTTATAGAAATGTATTTGAGAGGGATCCCTGGGTGGCTCAGTGGTTTAGCGCCTGCCTTTGGCCCAGGGTGCAATCCTGGAGTCCTGGGATCGAGTCCCACGTCAGGCTCCCAGCATGGAGCCTGCTTCTCCCTCCTCCTGTGTCTCTGCCTCTCTCTCTCTCTCTCTCTCATGAATAAATAAATAAATCTTAAAAAAAAAAAAAAAAGAAATGTATTTGAATACGTTTTAACTTTTTACAATGCCCACAGCTTCTAATTATATCTGTCAGAAAATGTAACTTTTTAAACTATTTTTTTATTATTATTATTTTTATTTATTTATGATAGTCACAGAGAGAGAGAGGGGCAGAGTCACAGGCAGAGGAAGAAGCAGGCCCCATGCACCGGGAGTCCGATGTGGGTTTCGATCCCAGGTCTCCAGGATCGCGCCCTGGGCCAAAGGCAGGCGCCAAACCACTGCGCCACCCAGGGATCCCAACTATTTTTTTTATAATGGTGTGCTTAAAATGTCACAACATCTATGTGGACATTTTTATAATTATTAAATATTTTGTGCTTTAAGTATCCTCCTATCAGGATGTTATTAAATAAATTGGATAACTCAGTTCTACCAAAGATTTTACTTGCTTTTTGTTATTGTTTTAGTGGCATTTTCCCCCTCAGACTGGTCAGCTGTGACACAGTATATAGAACACAAGGTTAACATGTGATTTTGTTAACCATAAGTCAGGAAAAAAAAGTTTTTTAAAATGTATCTGCTTTGTAATAGATGGTTAAAAAAAAAAAAACTGTACGTTCTTTATTAGAAATTGATTCTTCTTGGGGTGCTCAGTGGCTCAGTCTGTTAAGCATCCAACTCTTGATTTTGGCTCAGGTCACCATCTCGGGGTCATGAGATTGAGCCCGGTGTGGGGCTTCATGCTGGGTGTGGAGCCTGCTTAAGATTCCCTCTCTCTCTTTCTCTCCCCCCCTCTCTTTTCACCCCTTGCCCCCAACTTGCACATGCTCTCAAGAAAGAAAGAAAGAAAGAAAGAAAGAAAGAAAGAAAGAAAGAAAGAAAGAAAGAAAGAAAGAAAGAAGCAAACAACTTCTCTACAAGTATCTGTCATGGTCATGTAAATCATTTTTAAATGATGTTGATAGAAATACACAAAACTAAAAGAAAAATAACGCAAAGACCTCAATAACTCAAACAACCTGGCCTCTTTGTAGTCCACTGGGCAAATCAGAGGGCAATATAGCTACATATGCAGGGGAAAAACCTCACCCTATGCAACTCAGTAACCCCTGAGAACATCACTTTAGTTGATATGATTAATCAAAATGAGGAATCATACCAATCCTACCATTCAGATTTAAGATTGGGTCATCAAAAAAACATCTAAAATTATTTTAGTTTTTTAAATATTTTTATGTCTGAAAAAGAAAGTATGCATTAAAAATTGTCTTGTCTCCATTCATCCAAAAAGTTCACATATATACAACCCCTTTGTTTACCACAACTGCCAGATTACTATATTAGGCTTTCTAAGTTAATATTTACAAAGCACTTATTAGGAGAAATGCAAGATATCCTGAGTTGGTAGCATTTTGGTATATATGATATTTTATAAATCTAACAGAAAATTAATTTTCTTACCTGTTTTAACTCAGACCTTCTGTTAAGGATCTTAAAGTAAAAATGACTTACAGAAGTTTTTATAGAAACAATATTTTCATTGTTTAGAGTGTTTACTAAATATATATTTATAACTTCTTAATGTCTGCTATTTTTTTAAACCAGAGTCCTTATTGGAAGGAAGCCCTTAACATATTAAAACTGGTGGTGTCTCGCTCTGCAAGTCTTGTTGTACCCAATGATATCCCCAAGACCTATGGAGGAGATATAGGTTCTCCTGAAATATCCTTCACCAAGATTTTCAATAATGTCTCAAAGGAGTTGCCTGGGAAGACTTTAGATTTTCATTTTGATATATCTGAGGTAATTTCTATTAGAAATTTTCATTTGTTCATCTATTCTCTGATTCAGCAAGTGTCAATTTAAGTTCATAACTCACTAGGACACGTGACAGGTGCTGTGAAAATGGGGTGGGGTGGGGGAAAGCCCTGTCCTTAGGGAAGACCTAAGACTTGGGGAAATGGGTAAATAAACATTGTGATAAGTGCCTTGGTTGGAAGTCAAGTTAGAAGTACTATAAGGAAGATACAATACGGCATGTACATCTACCCTGATCTGAGTGTTGAAAGATAAAATAACCCTAGACAGGCATATATGAATGTTTGGGGAGGAAAGCTTAATGCAGGGAAAAGCAGCATGTATGAATGAAGCCTTGTAAGTGTGAGAAAGCCTGGTGTTCTGGAAATTTCCAATTTATAATATACCTTGAGCACTGACTATAGAAAATGGAGGTATAGAGTATGATGGGAGATGAAATGAAGGCACAGGAAGGAGCAAGATCATGAGGATCTTGCATGCATTTTAATAAGATGGTTTTATCTGGAAGCAGTAGAAGCTCTTAAAGAATTTTTAACTGAAAAAAAAATTTTTTTTTTAATTTTTAACTGGAGTGGAAATTGTAGGATTTGCATTTTGAAAAGTTTACTCTGGTAACAGGATGGAAGAGTACCAAGGTGGAGGAGAGGGAAGTCAATAAGGAATCTATTAGAATAATGAAAAGATAATGTTGGTTGTCTCTGGGCAATTGCATGGGAAATGAAGAGGGTCGGGATGGTTTTCAGAAAGACTAAGAAGTCATAAATGGGATTTCATGGGAAGGAGAGGAGGTACTAAGGAAGAGGCATTGAGGACAGCTGCTTTGACAACTAGATGAATGTTGGGAACTTTCAGAGAGACTGAGAAGAGAAGGCAAGGAGAACAGATCTTAGCAGGAAGGGGAGGGTAGAGGGTGATGAGGTCAGTCTTGGGTACACTGACTAACTCTGACACTAAGACAACAATGGAGCTGCCTAGTAGGCAGTTAGATTTTAAGATCTGAAGTTTTAGAGGAAGACGGGTGGAAGTAACAATTTAAGGTCTTTAGTGTTTTATAAATGGACAGTTAAAATTGTGAAAGGAAAAATAAAACTAGCATAAACTAAGACCTGAGAAACCCAAAACTTTAAAGAGAGACACAAGGCCCCAGTGAAAACAGAACCTGGACCCTTTATTATGTCACATATTTAACATAAATCTCACATAAAAATTGTTGCCCTTGTTGGGAACCCCCAATTTTTGTTCCAGTACCTGAAACCATTCTTATTGGCCTTGAAACCATTAAAATCATCTTTTAGAAGCCAAAGAAGGAATTTTTCAAGAAGGAACTTACTGAATAAGGATTGTAAGGAAGTTGAGAAAAATAAAAATGGAAGATCTGATCACTCTTGTGTCGAGTAGGATCACATAGATTAAAAAAATTTTTTTTACCGTTTGGCCTTGGTATTAGAATTTATCCAAAGCTTTATGGGCTCTGTTTTTTAAGATGGAAAGAAAACTGTTTATTGCTAACTTTTTAGTTAATACCAGAATTCTGTCGTGGAGCACATAGCATAGGAATATGATGAGGAAATCAGGCTTTTCTTTTCCTAATGATCTTGTCTAGAGCAGTGATAAGAATTCTCAAAATACTTGATATGCTTTATTTCTATTTGTTTCATCAAAAATGAGTGAGTACCTGCTATGTACAGGCAGTGGAGATATAGTAGAAGAGCAGAGATAAATACACAAAGTCCAGGGGGCTCACATGTAATAGGGAAGACGGCCACATAAACAAATCAACACGTGCCAAATGTCAACATATAATTACCCGGATGTGTGATATCAGGGAAAGCCTCCTTGGAAGTCTGGAGTCCCCATTAAAAGATGATCATGGGCTTGGTCAGTTGGTGAATATTCCACGCAAAGGGGGGCAGCATGTGCCAAAACATAGGTCCATAAGAACATGGTGTGTTTGGAAAATAATAGCAAGCTCAGTTTTGCTGGAGTGTGAAGTTCAGGCAGGTGTGATAGAAGTTGAGGTTTAGGGAGGTAAGCAGGAACCACATCATAAAGGGACTCGTATGGCATGCAAATGAGCTTCAATGTTATTTTCAAATGCAAATTTAAGACACTTCACAAAGCCAAAATAAATATAAATGAGTTTTGGATAATCATAGAATTTTTTACTGATATAAATTTGGAACTATTATACACCAGATTTGTAGTAAGAAGCTACACAGATATCTTCCTCTTTGGAGTTGTTACTTAGCTTGAATATTTGCAAAAGCACATTACTGAAGCACATACAACAATACGCATTGAAAAAAACACCAAAATGTTAATAGACGTTCAATCTGAGTGATAAGACTACAAGTGATTCTTTAAAAATCATTTTCATATTTTCTGAGCTTTCAAAGAGGATATATTTTATAATCATTGGGGGAGATGTGGAGGTGTTGATTTTAAAGAAAGCAGTCCCTATTTAAAATAGGAATAAGGTCTCAGAGAGTCATTTTCAATAAAGTCAAGTCTCCTGATTAAAAAAAAAAAAAAAAAAAGACCTCACAGGCAATGCTTGGCTGGCTCAGAGAAGCATGCAACTCTTCATCTTGGGGCTGTGATTTTGAGCCCCATGTTGGGTATAGAGAGGACTTAAATATATAAATAAACTTTAAAAAATACATTTAAGAAAAGGACATCATTATCTTTGCTTTTTGTAACATCTACTTCATGCTTAGTGTCTTTCACCTTTTTTTTTTTTTGGTTGTTTATTTTTAAAAATGTCCTTATAGGTAGATACACTGCTAATCCTTTTATGTTGAAATATCTGAGTCAGACACTACCATTTTTGTTTCTCTGCAGACACCAATTATTGGAAATAAATATGGTGATCAGCATAGCGCAGCTGGAAGAAATGGGAAGCCAAAAGTTATCGCCGTTACTCGGAGTACCTCCTCCACTTCCTCTGGTTCTAATTCTAATGCCTTGGTTCCTGTTAGTTGGAAAAGGCCACAGTTATCACAGGTACATGGAAACAGCATCAAAACTGAACATTTATAGAAGAATCCATTTTGTTGTATGACAGTTTGAGAATTTGTCTTATTTACTGGTAATCCTAACATTTGAATTATTTTTCTTTTCCTTAGCGAAGAACAAGAGAAAAGCTAATGAATGTGCTATCTCTCTGTGGTCCAGAATCTGGCCTTCCAAAGAACCCATCAGTGAGTAATCATGACAGCATGTGGAAAGGTGTTAAAAATCCTGTTAGCCCATGAAGAAATGGAAATTCTTCTGTCTCCTTGTTTGCCTTTCTAACTCCCCTTACTTTATAGCATTAACTAAGAATGAAAAAGATGCTACTTGTCTGTGTGGCACTTGGCAGTTATGTTAGCTAAGTATTTAGCCAGTTAGACTTCAGCCTGAAAACCAGATGAAAGCTCTGAGTTCACTAACAGATGAGACCTGCGGTGGCTTTTAGGGCACCAATGTCTCCTACACAGTGACAAAGCTGATGGATGGCCCTTTTTTTTTTTTCTTTTTCTTTTTTTCGGCTGGCGGTCAGGTTGTATTTTCTTCTAATGAGGATTTGGAAGTCGGTGACCAACAGACCAGCCTAATTTCTACAACAGAAGACATGATTCAAGAGGAAGAAGTAGCTGTGGAGGATAATAGCAGTGAACAACAGTTTGGCGTTTTTAAGGACTTTGACTTTTTAGATGTTGAATTGGAAGATGCAGAGGTAAGGATGTGGGCTCTCCGTTATCATATTTATAGTTTACGGTTGCAAGTGTATGAGAATTAAGGATTTGACCATAGGATCTTACTTATTAAGGTCAGTGTAAGGTCAAGAAGGTAAAAATCAGGTTAAATGGGTCATGGGAATTAAGGAGGGCACTTGTGATGAGCACCGGGTGTTGTATGGAAATCATGTATCACTAAATTCTACTCCTGAAACCACTATTACACTATATGTTAACTAACTGGAGTTTAAATAAAAACTTGAAACTATATACGTATATGTACATACATAAGTATTAAAAAAAAAAGTAAAAATCTAAATTGGCAACTAAATGTGACCAGTACCATTAGTCATAGAAGTAGTCTGAAACAAAAGAGGAAAGAGGAAATCTTAATTTTTAATTTTTTCCCCAAAAAATAAAAAGTGAAAAGTGATTTCTTCCAAAGTAGGTCTTTAATTTAGGGTGTGCTCAGACTTAAATGTGTTGCATGAGCCAAACAAATGAATATGCAGCAAAGTGGTAAAAAATTATATTAAAATTTATCAAACACCATTTAAAAATATATGTGCAAACACACTAAATTAAGTTAAATGAACTTACGTGATTACAAAAGCTTCAGCTCTCTAGAACTCTCTCCTGTGGCAAATGACCAAGATTGTACCTGCGACATCCTCACCATTTTCTTCGTCATGATGTAGCCAGCTCCCTCAAGTGACTCATTTTCATTTAGCCGGAGTCACTGGAGGGCTTTCTCCTCTAAATTGATTCCATCTAGATTAAGTTGATAGTTGTGTGTCACTTTAGATGATTTTGAAATGGAAAATCTAACTCAAAAGGTGGATTTATCAGCTTACAGAGCTGAGATAGCCCAGAGTTAGATATGGCTCAGCGAGGTCTCTGATCTATCTCTGCAGTTGGCGAGGTTCTGCCCTTCTCTGCGAGTCTCTGGCAGATGGTTCTGTCCACATGCAGCAGTGTTCAAAGCAAGTGAACACTGCCATGTCGTACGTTAGTTGCTGAGAGGAGACCAGTTAGGGAGGTCCTCCTATATGCTCAGCCTTCCTTACACATGGGAACATATGCACATGGGAACAAGCCACATGGTGGCTTGGGGTCGGACCAAATGCCTTTGTGCTAGTTTGGGAGCTGTGGAGGCTTCTGTGGTTCACTGTGTACATGTTCCCAAAGACCCAGTTTGCAGGAGCCCCAAAACCAGAATTATTCAGCACCTCATAGGGAAGTGGCTTTTAAACTTTTTTTTTTTTAAACTGTGATCCATAGTTAATATATTTTCTATCATGTCCAAGTATCTAAATCCAAACAGCATTAAAATGAAAGTTCCTGGGCATTCTATTCTGTTGGCTCAGTCGGTTAAGCCTCCAGGTGTTGGTTTTTAGCTCAGGTCGTGGTCTCAGGGTCATGGGATGGAATCCTGTATGGGGCTCTGTGCTCAGTGGGGAGTCTGCTTGAAGATTGCCCCCCCCTTCCCCCCTGCTCGTGTGCACTCTCTCTCTCTGTTAAATAAAATAAATAAATCTATTTTTAAAAATTAAATTAAAATTTCAAGACTATGCAGCTGTGAGGCACCTGGATGGCTCAGTCAGTGGAGTGTGTAACTCTTGACCTTGGGGTTGTGAGTCTGGGCACACTGGGCACAGAGATTATATTAAAAAAAAAAAAAAAAAAAAAGCTGCCTTGCTTTATCTGTTGTGCACACTGATATTTCCTATTCTCTTTCATTTTTTTCCAATATGGCAGGTCATCACCCTCTAAAATTGATTTCACATCCCCAGTTTGAAAAACGCGTTGTAGGTAATAGGACTGACTTGAATAACGAGGCAGAAAGTATGATGGACTGAAGAGGCTTGTTGTCCTACCTCAAGGGCATGAGCAGTTTCTAAATTCTGTTGGCAATTATTTGCTTTTTTCATTTGAGAGTTTAAAATTTCTAAAAGCAGATAGGCTCTTGACTTGTGTATAATGGTAAGGTTATTTATTTCATTTGCTTTTTTTTTTTTTTTAAAGAACTCTATAAACGCTTCTAAGTTTATCCTACACCCTAATATGTCAGTAGTAATAAATATGATTGAGTTTTGTTTTGTTTTGAAAGGGAGAGTTGGGGGAGAAGGAAAGAGAGAGAGAATCCTAAGCAGGCTCCACACCCAGCACGGAGCCCAGTGCAGGGCGTGATCTCAACGACCCTAAAACCATCGCCTGAGCTGAAATCAAGAGTCTGATGCTAAAAAAAAAAAAAAAAAAAAAAAAAAGAGTCTGATGCTTAACCATTAGAGCCACCCAGGCGCCCCAATAAATATGGCTTTTGAGTAGAACCTTAGTCAAATTAAGTTTAAGACGCTTAATGTAGTTTTGTCTTTAATTCAAGTCAGAGTGAGTTGGGGAGGGTAGTGTTAATTGATGCCTCAGAATTAGGCAAATCAAATAATAGAGGTTTTTAAAAACCTAAATACCATCTTGCTTAAAACATGGTCTCAGGAAATAACTTTGCTACAAAACAAATGGAACCACTAATTAAACTTCTAAAATACCCCCCAATCTTGAAAGCTCCTAGTGTGTATTCATTCATTCACCAAATAAATATGGAGGGCTATTGCCATTACCATTGCTATGCTACGTAATAATATTTGAGATATCTTGTAGGAAGGTGACTTTTCAAACTTTGACCTGCAGGGCTTCTAATACCCTGAGAAACAGGGAAAGATCCAAGAGACAAATGGGCAGAGCTCCTGGCTACCTTTTTTCAGCGAGAGCAGATTGGGTTTTGTTCATCACTTTTGCACGGTTGATTTCCATTTTAAATTTCACTTGAAATAAGTATTCCTTTGCTTTATTTAAAAATAAAAAAAGCTTTGAGAGTCTCTATTCTGGACAGTCCCTCTTGAGAAAAGGAACACAAATCCTATTTTGCTGCCCAACTCCCTAAAATTTGTCATAACAGGGATTAAGAGACCATATAACTATATCCTTGTAAAAGGAGGATCAGTTTAGAGTAATAGAAACATCACTTCTATAAATCCCCTAAGTTGAAATCTGCCCTATTTCCTCTTGGTTATGTCTCGGTAACTTTGAGCTTTAACTATTTTGTAGTAAAAAAAAATGGGTTTAGCCAGAACCATCCTCCAGACTAAAATAATTGTGACCCTGTATGTTGTCAACTGAATGTGGGTATTTTAAGTCAGTTTTGCATCGTATCAAGTACTAAATCCATGTAAATTTTGAAGATTTTCTTAAAGTTCGTGTTGCCAGAGTGTATCATAGAAATGTTGTTCTAAGTGTCTGTCTCTGACTTCTTCATAATATATCTTGCATAAAAAAGTAATCTGAATCACATGTTGGCTTCCTACTCAGAGCTTAATCCAGAGCTTGAATCAGTCTTTGGGTTTGAGAAATCACAGAGTTTTCCCCCAAAGTGTAGTGTATATTTAAATGTTTGTCTTCGTTCTTTCTAATTCTGTGTGTTTTCCTTTTTGCTAACCAGGAACTGCAGGTAAGTTGCAGCCTGGTGTTGTGGATGTTTATGTGTTGTCATCTGTGACGTATTTGTCTTCTTCGTGGTCTCATTTGTGTTTGTGTCTTAGAATAGAAATGGCCTAGGTAGTAGGTTCAGTTGGTCCCCAGTCATACAAGATAGAAAGTCGAGAAAATTATTTAGCTACAGCAGGATCGACCACATATTTTGATCTTCTTTAAGTATAAATATTTAACAACGTTTTAAAAGTTTTGAGAAATTGAAGGGCTGATTGAAACTCTGCTTATGATGATGCATTAAGTATTTTTCATCTCGGTTTATGTTTTCCTGGTGTATTATGTTCGCCATATGCACATGTATCTGAGGTCTTAGAAATCACGTCTTTCCTTTCCAGGGTGAAAGCATGGACAATTTCAACTGGGGAGTCCGCAGGCGCTCGCTGGACAGTATTGACAAAGGGGACACCCCCTCCCTCCAGGAGTACCAGTGCTCCAGCAGCACCCCCAGCCTGAACCTGACCAACCAGGAGGATACAGACGAGTCCTCGGAAGAGGAGGCGGCGCTCACAGCAAGCCAGATACTCTCCCGGACGCAGATGGTATACGGCTCCCTACCTTCTTATACAGCGACAGTTGGTCTCACTTTCCTCTTAAACTTCCAACTTAGTAATTAGCGTTTCTCGATTTTCTGATTTTCCTTTCACTTTGGGTAAAAAGCACACGCTGAAAGGAAAAATACAGAAGTGCCCCGCTAACGGAGCGTTCTGTTAGTAACAGAACTCCACATTTACATTGAGGTTGCGCACCCCTTCGCAGCTAAGACGGTTTCCTCCTCTAGTGATGGCGAGTCCTTCTGGACACTTCTGGAGGCCCTCGTCTTGAATGACACATGCTTTTGCCATCAGTGTGGACACCAGCACTGCTTCCTTGACCTCCCGCTTTTCTTTCCTAGTTAGCGCGGAAAGATGGAGCACAGCTTCGGTGCCTTTCCAGATCAAGTCAGTTATGTGGGGGTTCCGACTGGGAGCCCCCCGGCGAGGTGGGGGAGACCATAGAGGGAGTGCCCAAGGCTGCAGGAGTAGGGTGTCTGCTCAGAAACGCAGAGGGGGAGGGGGAGGATGCCCGTGAGCAGGAATCGGGCGGGCCACCCTGACACAGCCCAAAGGCCGTACCCTCTTCGCACGGAGCCCACCTGCACTACTCCGGTCACTGGAACCCCGCGGCTCCGTGCGGGGTGTGCTCAGTCTGCCGGTGGATGGTGGGGGCTTTCAACGAAATGGAAAGTTGTCTGTTTGGTGCCCGTTCGGGCTTACGTGGCTGCTTGCTGGTGAACGCTGCTTCTTGAGAATCTGCTAGGTGCTGAATGCTGCTGAGTGCTGTGGTGCTGCTGGATGCTGCTCAGTGCTGCTGGGCACTGCTGGGTGCTGTTGGGCGCTGCATGGTGCTGCTTGGTGCTGGCCACTGCTTGGTGCTACTGGGCGCTGCTGGGTGCTGCTCAGTGCTGCTGGGCTCTGCTGAGTACTGCTTGGTGCTTCTTGGAGCTGCTGGGCGTTGCTTGTGCTGCTGGGTACTGCTTGGTTCTGCTGGGCACTGCTGGGTGCTGCTCCGTGCTGCTGGACACCGCTGGGTGCTGCTCAGTGCTTCTTGGCACTCCTCAGTGCTGCTTGATGCTGCTCGTGCTGCTGGGTGCTGCTTGGTGCTGCTCATGCTGTTCTGGGCGCTGTTCGGTGCTCCTTGGTGCTGCTCGGCACTGCTGGGTGCTGCTTGGTTTTGCTGGGCGCTGCTCAGTGCTGCTTGGCACTGCTGGGCACTGCTCGGTCCTTCTTGGTGCTTCTCGGTGCTGCTTGGTGCTGCTCATGCTGCTGGGCGCTGCACAGTTCTGCTGGGCACTGCTTGGCGCTTCTTGGTGCTGCTTGGCACTGCTGGGTGCTGCTTGGTTTTGCTGGGCGCTGCTGGGTCCTGATGGGCATTGCTCAGTGCTGCTGGGCACTGGTCATGCTGTTGGGAGCTGGGTCCTGCCGGACACTGCTCAGTGCTGCTGGGCACTGCTCCTGCTGCTCGGTGCTGCTGGGTGCTGCTGGGTGTGCTCATGCTGCTCGGTGCTGCTGGGCACTGCTCATGCTGCTCAGTACTGCTGGGCATTGCTGGGAGCTGCTCATGCTGCTTGGTACTGCTGGGCGCTGCTGGGTGCTGCTGGGCACTGCTCATGCTGCTCAGTGCTGCTGGGCGCTGCTGGGTGCTGCTCATGCTGCTCAGTGCTGCTGGGTGCTGCTCATGCTGCTCGGTGCTGCTGGGCGCTGCTGGGTGCTGCTCATGCTGCTCGGTACTGCTGGGCGCTGCTGGGTGCTGCTCATGCTGCTGGGTGCTGCTGGGCGCTGCTCATGCTGCTCGGTGCTGCTGGGTTCTGCCGGGCGCTGCTCATGCTGCTCGGTGCTGCTGGGCGCTGCTGGGTGCTGCTCATGCTGCTCGGTACTGCTGGGCGCTGCTGAGTGCTGCTCATGCTGCTGGGTTCTGCCGGGCGCTGCTCATGCTGCTCGGCGCTGCTGGGTGCTGCAGCCACAGACGAGCCCCGCGCCCACAACCTCGCAGCACCCGAAGCCACCAGGGTGACTGCAGAGAGGCGCCTGTGGCCTGCCGAGGAGGCCGGGCGCCGTGGAGCTCCTCCGCTGGGTGGTTTCTGCTGGGGGAGCGTGAGGTGCGCGGCCGTGGCCAGGTGAGCAGCTCGGCCGCAGCGCCGTGTCCCCGCCTCACGTCCCCTTCCCCTTGCAGGTAACCAGCGACAGCGCCGCGGACGAGGCCTCGCCCGAGCTGCCCGATTTGCTGCTTCAGTCGCAGGATTCCACGGGCAGCGTCTCGGCAGAGGACGCGCTTCTCCTCAGAGCTGGGACCCCGAGTTTGGAGGCTTCTCTAGATACTGCTAACAGCCAGCTGCCTGAGGTGGGGCGAGGCGCGGGCGGGGGCACGGCCAATCCGGGCTCGCTCTAGCGCTGCTGCCTTCCTCGCTTTTCTGCCAGAGGAGTTTTCACCTCATACACTAATTATTTGATTCGTTTCCAGTATTTCTAACCTGTGGGGTTGTTTTACATGAAATTGTCAAATCTGATCATTTAAAAAAAAAAAGTTGAGGGATCAGGGCAATGACCTACAGGTTAAAAATAATCTGGAGTGTTTTTAATGAGCATTTTGTGTTGCAGAGTGTGATTTAGGTCAATGTGCAGACGCTTCCTTGGGGACGGTGAGCAACTTCCTTGGTGCTGTATCTTCTTCGAAGGATCACTTTTGTTTTCCTTTCACTTTTTGCTTTGTGTTTGGGTTTATGTGATTGGTGCTATGATTGGGATTAAAACCTCAGGCCAGCTGTGTTAGCAGTGGGTTAAGTGAAACCTTTCAAAACTACTAGTTTATGATTTTTGGAAAGGCCTGTGAGAAGTGAGCCAGATTCCAAGCTAATGACTGACCAAAAATAAGTAAGTATTAGTTTTCTTAGTATTTTTGTTGTTGTTGTTGTTAAGATTATTAGATCTACTTTTTTTTCTTTTTCTTTTTTTTTTTACTATAATTGTTATAGTTGTCATGTGCTTTAATGCTTTGGTAAATATTAGGAAAATATTCATTTTTTTATGGTTAACCAAATTAATATTATTAGATCTCATTACTTTAGTTAGTTGAATTATCATATTATTGAGTTTACAGTGGATTTTACATTTTTTAACAGCAATCAGAGTTTGAGATGAAAGTATTTTTAAATGTATGGCTAGTATGGCTTACGTTTATATAACTCGGCAAATACTGAGATTTTCCTACATGCCAGGCATTGAGTTAGGTGCTTGAAAGATGACTAAGGCATGGTGACCCCTACTCTCAGGGGGTGCATTGGCTATCAAGGAAGACTGACGAGGTTAAAAAAAGAAAAGACACATCCATCCGAACAACTTAGTAACAGCCATGTCTGGCTCTGTGAAAACTCAGGAGAGACTGATCATCTGTACCTTCAGGTGAAGGTGGTAAAGGACAGGCTTCATGGCGACCGGGACACCCTGTGGAAAGACACGGCAACGTGAAATAACTTGGTTTGTTCAGGCAACAGCAGGAAATTGAGTATTTCTAGAGAACGAAATGGGAGAAAGAGGAGGAGGGAAAGGAGAGTTGGGCAGGTCTAAGATGCGAAGGGTCCTCCTACCTGTCACACTGAAGACTTAGACTTTACCTCAAGATGCTCAAAAGTCATGACTTCTCACTGTTTCAAGAGATAGCTGTTCCACGACAAGCACCGTACCAGGCACCTAAGATGAGACTACAGGGCACGCAAGTAGTGCTTGAACCAGTACTTCCCGAGCCCCTGCTGCCTCTGGTCACTATTCTAGGCACTGGGCACCTGACGCTATGTGGAACATAGGCTCCTGGCTTTATGGAGCTTAATTCTAGTAAAAGAAATGATAAACCGGTAAAACAAATAAAACATAAATAATACATCAGAAAGTGATCATCCTCTTAGTCATACCAAGAAACTCTGACAGTAATGTGAAATTGGCGAGGGAGAGAGGGGCGTTTGAGGTGAAACCTAAGGGAAGGAAGATGTGCAGGGAAGATGATCGGGGCTTAGGAAGCAGCAGTGACAGAGGGCCCCCCGCTCCCCCACCCCAACCCCCCATGCAGCTGAAGAACAAGCTGGCCCTTGAGCTGGAGCATAGCGAGCAGGAGGGGCTGGATCAAGACGTTCGAGGGGTGGGCCGATCCTAGAGCCACACTGCCCGTAACCATCGGAGGATTTTAGGCAGAAGAGGGACACGATTGGATTTTGTTTTTTTTTTTTTTAAATCTCTCTTTTGCATGTGTGTGGAAAAAGGATAGTAGGTTCTAGTATCTAGTATCTAGTACCTGTCACATGAAGCCTGCAGGCCAGGCACCTGTGGTCAGGGGAAGGGATGGTCTGCTTTGTGTTTCAGTGAGGTCAGAGGTGTGGAGGGTGGACGGGGGCGGGGGGGTGTGGCTGAGATGGGGAGACGGACCAGAAGAGTGTTGGCAAGAGATGAGGGGGCCTGGAGGAAGAGTGCACAACATGAGAAGTGTTTCTGGGAGAGAGCCGGCTGACTTAGAGATGCACCTTAAATAGACTGTTCCTTTTGGTTGGTGGAAGACTTGTCCTTGGAGTGTTAATTCCTAATCTGTCATCTGTGTCTGGTCTGGATCGTGACCTGTGAAAAGGTCTCATTAGAAACAACGGAAAACAGGTTGATACTAAAAATACCTTCATAACAAAAGCAGTAAGGTTAATGGTTACCTGTTGTCGTTCTGCTTACTTGACAAATAGGAAGTCTTTTATTTTTGGTTATTAAAATAACTATAATCACAGCAAACTACTGATAAGAAATCATATTTATTGGAGATAAATTGGAAATGCACATATATTTCCATATATATTGGAAACTGTGTTATTTCAGTTGGGACAACCATTTATCCAACAGAACTGTATTTTATGGCTTGTTTCCAAGGCACTCTACAGATCCTGATGATATTTTTTATATATATAAAGGAAAAACACTTCACTTTACTGGGTTTATTTCCTTTTCCAGTCGTGGTTTCATTTTCAGTATAAGCTTTGTGGCATGGTGAATGAGAAGGAAGGAGATATTCATAAACCATAGTATTTCATGTAGAAACAGTTCTATTGACTTTAAAATTATCACCAAAAGAATGGCTGTCCACAGGAATATATTAGGAATTTTAGCCTAGTTTGTTTTACCCTGGCATGCCCTCAAACAGCCCTTTAAAAAAAAAAAAAAAAAAAAAGCATGAAAACACCAAGATAATGAAATAAAATCATAATTCTGTTTTTTAAACCAATTTCTTAAGAGGAAGAGTTAATTTTAATAGGTGAAATACTTCATGAATTAAAGGGAGAATCCATTCCTAGAATTGAGAGGGGTTTTTTCCCCCTTAAATTATGTTAATACCAAGAAGATAAAACAGAATAGGCTAAAGCATGTCATGTCATGACAGAAACTTTAGACCCATTTGTTCCTTTCTTCTTTATTAATATATACAAATTATACCCTGAGCTGTTAAGGATTAAGTTCTTCACTTGCATTTATTACAGAAACCTTCACAGAGGAATTTCTTTTAGTATTTTTTTTTTCCAACAACTTTTAGTATTTATAATAGTTACCACTTCATAGATGGCAGAAATTATTCCTTATAGGATATGGGTCTTTGAATGTAATTGTATGTGTGGTCTGTATGCACACATACGCAGCAGTGTGTAATAAGAAAGTTCAAGAAAATTCAATTCTCATAATGTACATAAAGCACCCTCTTCATGAAATCTAGGTGGCCTAGAAAATTCCAGCATATAGTATATGTTAATAATTATAAACATCTATTTTCTAAGTATTATTCAATAACAGATGTCAACCTAATACTGGTAGAAACTAAAGAAAAGTGAGAACATTAAACTAAGAAGTTTGGTGGGTTAAATCAACATGATATATTCAAAGTGATGTAGAAGGAAAAATTAATGCTAATAAAATTTCTAGGTGTAGAAATATCTCTAGCACTATTACAAACTGTTTCCAATAACTAATGCATACCACTTTAATGGCCAAATCTTTTTAAAAATATTTCAGATGCAAATACAGTATATTGAATATAAGTTTTTGAAATGACTAAGGAATTAATTGTACTATATTATTTAAAGAGTGCTGTTCTGTGCCAAGTCAGAATTTGCTACTTTCCCTGCTTAACTAACTCCAGACCAGTGTTCCCTTAATATACTTTGTTTTCCCCCCATATTTCTATGCCATTCCTCTTTTCTTTTTTTTAAGGTTTTATTTATTTATTCATGAGAAACAGAAAGAGAGAGAGGCAGAGACACAGGCAGATGGAGAATCAGGCTCTTCACAGGGAGCCCAATGTGGGACTCGTTTCCAGGACTCTGGGATCATGACCTGAGCCAAAGGCAGATGCTCAACCGCTGAGCCACCCAGGTGTCCCCCATTCCTATCTTCGAAGTCCTTTTCCCTGAATTGTTGTCTTGGTCAGCTTGAGCAGCTGTTACGAAATACCAGAAACCAGGTAGCTTATCAACAGTAGAGATTTACTTCTCACAGTTCTAGAGGCCAAGGAGTCCAAGATCAGGGGGTACCAGCTGCTTCACTGTGTTGTGATGCCTGCCTTCCTGGTAGCTCTTCTTGCTATGTCCTTACATGGTAGAAAAAAGAACTAGCTAGCTCTCTGGCCTCTTCCTGCAAGAGCACTCATCCCATTCATGGGAACCTAATCACTGCCCAAAGGTTCCATCTCCTGATACACCACATCAGTGGTTAGGGTATCAATATAGGCATTTTGAGAGGATAAAAACATTCAGTCCATGACACTATCACTAACCCATCTTTGTCAAAACCCATCATAGTGTTGTTTCCTCCAAAGAGACCCGTCTCCATGCCTCAACCAGATGTGATCTTTCCCTTCTTTGAGTACCAGTAGTCCTTTATGTATTGCTCATAATATTTACCATACACTTAATGTACTCTAGACTATTGTCATTTGCATATTAGGCTAACCCCACCATTAGATCGTAAATTAATTGTAGATATTGATTTATTCCAGAGCATGCAGCCCAGAATCTGGTCAAAATCCTTCATTTATGTTTTAGTTGAATTTTACAAATGTATAAACTGAGGCCCAGACTGATCTGAGGTGAGGTTCTGTTTCACTACTTTCCCTGTTTTGGAAGAAAAATTCTATTTTGACCCAAGAAGAAAAGAAACTACTATACAACTAAGTAGTAACTTAGGACTAAGCACCTTTTAAAAGGAGCTGATCTTCACTCTTAAAACTGAGACCATTAGTGCTTATTTTCAAACTGATTCATATCCATTCACATTAAAATTAGTGTTGACTACAGAATGGGAGAAAATCTTTGCAAATGACAAATCTGATAAAGAGTTGATATCCAAAATCTATAAAGAACTTACACCCCAAAAATAATCCAGCTAAATGGGCAGAAGACATCCAGACAGCTTACAGACACATAAGATGTTTTTTGTTTTTTGTTTTTTTAATTTATTTTTTATTGGTGTTCAATTTACTAACATACAGAATAACCCCCAGTGCCCGTCACCCATTCACTCCCACCCCCCGCCCTCCTCCCCTTCTACCACCCCTAGTTCGTTTCCCAGAGTTAGCAGTCTTTACGTTCTGTCTCCCTTTCTGATATTTCCCACACATTTCTTCCCCCTTCCCTTATATTCCCTTTCACTATTATTTATATTCCCCAAATGAATGAGAACATATAATGTTTGTCCTTCTCCGACTGGCTTACTTCACTCAGCCAGACACATAAGATGTTAAACATCACTCATCATCAGGGAAATACAAATCCAAACCATGATGAGATACCACCTCACAATGTCTGATTGGCTAAAATTAACACAAGAAACAACAGATGTTGTCAAGGATGCAGAGAAAGGGGAACCCTCTTTCGCTGTTGTGGGAATGCAAACTGGTGCAGCCACTCTGGAGAACAGGATGGAGATTCCTCAAAAATAAAACTACCCAATGGCCCAGTAATTGCACTACTAGGTATTTACCCAAAGGATGCAGAAATACAGATTCAAAGGGGCACATGCACACTGATGTTTATAGCAGCATTATCAACAACAGCCAAACTATGGAGAGAGCCCAAATGTCCATCAAGTGATGAATGGATAAAGAAGGTTGTGTGTGTGTGTGTGTGTGTGTGTGTGTGTGTGTGTGTAATGGTATTTTACCTGACCATCAAAAAGAATGAAATCTTGCCATTCGCGATGATGTGGATGGAGCCAGAGGGTATAATGCTAAATAAAGTAAGAGAGACAAATACCATATGATTTCATTCATATGTGGAATTTAAGAAACAAAACAGAGAGGGGCGCCTGGATGGTTCAGTTGGTTAAGTGTCTGCTTTTGGCTCCGGTCATGATCTTGGGGTCCTGGGATCGAGGCCCACATCGGGCTCCCTGCTCCCCCTGCTTGTGCTGTCAAATAAATAAAATAGTTTTCAAAAAGAGAGAAAACAGAGGAACATAAATGAAGGGGGGGGGGAAGAGGGAAGGAAACCGTAAGAGACTTGACTACAGAAAACAAACTGAAGGTTGATGGAGGGAGGTGAGTGGGGGATGTGACTAAATGGATGGAGGGTATTAATGCTGTTATGATGAGCATTGGTTGTTAAATGTAAGTGATGAATCACTAAATTCTACACCTGAAACCAATTTTACCATATATGTTAACTAACTGGAATTTAAACACTTGAAGTAAAAAATAAATAAATAAATAATTGTTAGTATTTTTAAACTTGATAAAAAATGTGATTGTTTTACAGGATACAAGTTCAGTATTAAAGGAAGAACAAGTTATTACAGCCTTTGAAGATGAAGGTTCATATATAATTCAAGAACAGCAGGATTCTCTTGTGTGTCGGGGGATTCTTGACTTAGAAGACACCGACATACCAGAGCCTCTCGCTCCTGAAAGCTACCCCGAGTCCATCTGTGAGGACGACGTTACCTTAGCTTTGAAAGAATTGGATGAACGATGTGAAGAAGAAGAAGCGGATTTCTCCGGACTATCTAGGTGAGAATATGGTTTCACAAACACTAGAGTAAGATGACCTCTTCTCTCCCAGCCCTTCCCAAATAGGACTCTCTATTCCAGTTTACTTACTTTCATTTCTGTGTTTTAGCCTATAATCCTACCACCTTCATTTTAAAAGAGAAAATGACTAAGATGGGTTTATTCTCTGTTACTGACCTTCAATTTGCCTAAAGAAAAAGCATAATGAGGAACATTCTACATTTAGAAGCACACACACCAAATACCTATTTCAGCAAAATGCCAAATGGCCAGTTGTTAAAACCAATCATGAATCATGGGATGAACTTCTGTGATAGTAAAATAAATCTGAAATGTATCCAAAAAATCGTTTTATAGTTTCCTCATCAGCAGAGGTTGTAAAGTGTGACTTATACAATGGGCAGAAGTGATCACTTCTTGGTACCGTCAGATGTTAGCTGACTCCTTTTAAAATGTTCCAGCTCCATACATTCAAAATGACCACAGAGTATCAAGAATTCCCAAAGAGGGCCTTTTCTTGACGCATGAGCTAACAAAATTGAATCATCGATTATTGCATATAGTCCTTAGAAGAAATCTTGGTAGCTATTATGAAATGTGTCCAGCAAACAGTTCTGTGATGATTAGAATTATCATCTAATATCTATCATCTATTATTATTAGATTACTAATGCCTAGTATTTTTCCTTTACGTAAGTTCTATAAATATTTGTTGTTCAAAGTTGTGTTTTTTATAAAGGTATGTAGCTTAATACACTGTGTACCTGTGCCCCATTCAGTAATTTCAAGCCCCCTGGTAATTATTTTTATATAAAAATTAGTATTTAGTAATCGTCAAATATTTCAGAGTTTCAGTCTTACAAGAAAAATCATTCATTTTTATTTCAAGTGATAATGGAGTGTGTGTGTGTGTGTGTGTGTGTGTGTGTGTTTAAAGTAAGCTCTGTACCCAACGTGGGGCTTGAATCCACAACCCTGAGATCAAGAGCTGTGTGTTCCTCCAGCTGAGCCAGCCAGGCACCCCCTCAAGTGATGATAGAGTTTTAACATACACACAGGAGACTTTCACTCTTCAGGATATCTAGAATATTTTCCTGTATTCGAAAGTGTGTATTCAGACATTAACCTTGGTGATACGCCTTGTTCATGTTACCAGTTGGGACGGCAGTAGCCTGTGCAGTCACTCATTCATTCATCACACGCGAAGTCAGGGTGCCAGAGATGATGTGGAGGTAGATCCTCAACTACTGGGCCTTCTAAAAGGTTGAAGCCAAATAATTGCCTTCGGTCAAGTATTAAAGATGAAATATAGTGCATTTCTACTAAATACAGAGGAATAGCTAGCTGCCCAAGCTTCCAAGAAACACGTTTTTTAAAAATCAGTCACCACAGTGACATTATAAAAATATACATTTTTGAGGTATATCTTAAGTTTTCACTTCAAATGTCGGTTTTATTTTTATCTTTTCCCCCATCTTTACTTAGATCCCTCTCTTCCACATGAATTGCTTGCTCCACAATTTCTGTAAAGCCTTATAAAGCTACGTGGTCATGGAAACACACAATCTTAAGACCTTGAGTAATGCATTTCTTTATGGAGTGTCTGACTCAGACACGACCTCATCTTTAAGATCCACAATTACCCTTTCTTTATAGAATGACCAACCCAAACATATCTTCATCTCTTTTCACTGTCCCATTTTTTTTTGTATTATCTGATGTGTTGGGATTATAAATTGCTCAAAAAAAAAATGGCCAGGTCTTTTTTTCTTTTTGAGTCCACAATCCATTACTGACACACCGCAAGGCACATAGTATATACTCATGAAATAGCTGAGCTGCCAGTATGTGTCAAGGCTGATAATAGTGGGTTAGGACCCACAGTTCTGGGTTCAAATTCTGACTCTGTCATTTCCTATTCAATAACCTGTAGGCACAGTACTTAATTTCACTGACCTTTTTGTTTCCTCGTGGTAAAACTGAGCTAATATTAGCCTAACCTTCAGAGTTGCTGTAAAGATGGGCTGCAACAGTCCTAAGAAAGAACACAGAAATCTTGCTATTTGTACTTTTTTATGAAGTTTAGGTTGTTGTACATTTTCTAAATTAGTGCGTAAACTTGAATAAAAATAATCTATGTTGGGTGACTTAAACTATTTTAAGATAGTATTATGTGATATTGTGTATTAACAGTCAAGATGAAGAAGAGCAAGATGGCTTTCCAGAAGTCCAGACATCACCTCTACCATCACCGTTTCTTTCTGCCATAATAGCTGCTTTTCAGCCAGTAGCATGTGATGATGAGGAAGAGGCCTGGCGCTGCCATGTCAACCAGATGCTGTCTGACACTGATGGGTCCTGTGCAGTGTTTACTTTTCATGTGTTTTCCAGGCTGTTTCAGGTCTGTGGTTTTAAAGCTTTCTGAATTTATATTAACAATTACCTGATAAGGTTATGGGTTTTTTTTTTTTTTTATCTAAAATGAGTATCTCAAATTCTATTTTCCCTTTTTTTTTCCAATTCTATTTTCTACTTTTATTTTTCTTAGTGTCTCAAAATTTAATCTTCCCATTGATTTTCTTAAAAAAAATATATATATATATATATTTTTTATGGGCTGGCATAATCACCTGGCAACCCATATATATATATATATATATATATAATTTTTTTTCTTTTCCCCCCAGGGCGTCTGCATGGCACAGTCCACTAAACGTCCAACTCTTGGTCTTGACTCAGATCTCAGGGTCATGAGATCAAGCCCCACGTTGGGCTCCACCCTCAGAGCAGTCTGTTTGGGTTTCTCTCTCACTCTCCCCTCCCCACTCTAAAATAAATAAATCTTTAAAAGAAAATTTCCCAAAGATAGTGATACTACTTAATTTTATGACACTATAGTACTGCTGATAATTTATACAATAACTAGTAGAGATATCTCCCTTCAGACCATTAAAATAAAACTTGAAAGCAACATCTGCTAAATTTTCTGCAGTAGAGTAGGCACCATCCAGGATGCCAAGGGGAAAAAAAAAAAAAAGAACCATGGTCCCTGCCTTCAAAAAGTTTACAGTCAATATCATAAAACAGTTTATAATTAAGTACTAAATTAATTGGCTTTGTTGGGATCTCTGGGTGGCGCAGCGGTTTGGTGCCTGCCTTTGGCCCAGGGCGCGATCCTGGAGACCCGGGATCGAATCCCACGTCGGGCTCCCGGTGCATGGAGCCTGCTTCTCCCTCTGCCTGTGTCTCTGCCTCTCTCTCTCTCTCTCTCTGTATGACTATCATAAATTTAAAAAAAAATAAAAAATAAATAATTGGCTTTGTCTCCACACACCTTAAAAAGTTTAGCGAAGGTTGCTTCCAACTGTAGAAATAATAATATGAGGTAACATTTATTGAGTGCTCACTACATGCTAGGTATTGGCATTGTGGCTTAAATGCTTTTACATTATTTAATTCTTAGAACAAACCTATGAAATATAGAGTATTTTTAGCATTCTGTAGCCAGGGAAACTAAGGCACAGAGAAATGCCATTTTAGTCCTTATGCTCTGAACTAGCTACCACTTTTAGGTAGGTCACCACCCTTGACCCAAGCAAATGTTGCCCATCTTGGAAGACCCGGCTAAGTGCATATTCTCAGTGGAGCTTTCCCAGCCACTCCACCCTCTAGTCTCTCCCTCCTGAAAGTTCTTTAGGCTCATCAACGGGAGCATTTATTTATTTTATTCTGTACTTTTGCACTGCTCCTTGGTTTCCCATTCATATTTTTTTTTATTTCCAAAGGTACTCTGTTTCCTGATGCCTAAGATTGTAGCTTGTGCTTTTATTATTATTAAATCATAATGATACCTAACAGTGCTACATATACACAGGCAGGTACACATTAACTAGTCATATAGTTATACCATCAATGAACTAGTCTAATTCACTGAGTGCTCACCATGGGTAAGGCACTATCTATTTTATGTTAATGAGTATTCTTGAGTTTTGAGAAGATATTGCTCTTAATGCATTTTTATGACTTTAATTAAATCACCTGGCAGCCCTTAGCCAAGCATAGTAAACTACATTTCCTGAAAGAAACTTTCAGGTACAACTCTTGAAGAGCTAATTCTTCAGACATATAAGGACTTTAATTCTAATTATGTGCAGCATATATTCCTTCTATCTCTCCTAATTTAAAAAAAAAAAAAAACACTCAGGAATGGGAAGATGAATGGCACGTATCTTTAGTTGCTTTTTTCAGTAGTACTATTTTGTAAATTTTTGATCATTTTTGGAAATTAACATTTCCTAAAGAAGAGCCTAAAAACATGGATTTACAGACCAGCCATTAGAATTCTGTATATCACTACAACAGTTTTATAATAAAGTTTGCCCTACTTATAAATCATGCGATGAAAAAAAGGCCTTCTTATGAAACACTAAAATTTTTTAATGCTTTTCTCCATAGACAATTCAAAGAAAGTTTGGAGATATAACTAATGAGGCAGTCAGCTTTCTTGGTGAAAGTCTGCAACGCATCGGTACCAAATTTAAAAGTTCACTAGAAGTGATGATGATGTGTTCAGAATGCCCAACAGTCTTTGTGGATGCTGAAACAGTAAGTTTTTATACGAAGGCTTTTTATGAAGACTAAATTTGAATGGCACCAGTCAGTAAATTTTTTTAAGGCAATTCAGAATTTTGAAGTGTTTAAAGGTTTATATTTTCAATTTGGCTAGAAATATCTAGCAAAATATAATTCCAGTGTACTATATGCAGTGACTTGTGTCTGTTTCTGATTCTGAGCCCTCCCTGTCCTCACCCTTCCCAGAGTCCTAGATGGGGAAGCCAGAGTCCTATTCTAGAGATGAGTACTCTCTGATTTTCCCTGATTCTTGAATAAAAGGTAGGAGAGGGCTAGACCTACTCCCATGAAGAACCCAGAGCTCAATCTTCCCATTTTGTTTCCAAACACACAGATTATGTATTAAGATATTTAGAGAGAAGCTCCTGGGTGGCTCAGTCAGTTAAGCATCTGACTCTTGATTTCAGCTCAGGTCATGATCTCAGGGTGGTGAAATCAAGCCCTGAATTGGGCTCCGTGCTGGGCATAGAGCCTGCTTAAGATTCTCTCTCTCCCTCTTTTTCTCTCTTAAAAAAAAAAGTTTTTAGAGAATTAAGGTTTAAGAAGCTTCAAGGGTGTTACCTTTAAGATGTATACTGGTGTGCCATTTCTCACCTCAGACAGTTCTTGAAAGCATCTGAAGGCACACTTGTCCTTGCTGGCATCCCTGAAATCCCACTGCGTTCCTACTCAGTTTCCATGAAAGGTCAGCCCTCAGTATGGGACAGAGCGCAGGAAAGGGACGCTGGCAATAAGCACTAAGTCAGGCCAAAAACCAACTAACAGAAATTCCATGACCTAAAAGTTGTCAGTCTTAGGACTGATGAGAAATGATAACCTGGATCAATGTTTCTGACTTGACAGCTGATGTCATGTGGTTTGCTGGAAACACTCAAGTTCAGTGTTTTGGAGTTGCAAGAACACCTGGATACATACAATGCCAAAAGAGAAGCAGCTGAGCAGGTCAGTCTCTCTCTCTCTCTCTCTTTTTTTTTTTTTTTTTTTTTACCATGTGAAAAATGTAGCTTGCTTTTGACGCTAGGAATGTTAACTTGGCAGCTAAACAGCCAAGATAGAAAAGAGGACCCTCTTAGCACTTGCCTCAGGGTTTTACTGAGAAACGTGGGGCCTCCCTCTGAACTCTCTGTCCAGTGAATTCCTATCTCTGGCTTTTAGAAATCAGCCCTCTAAGAGCCTCAGAACACAATGGAACACGATAGCTTTATAAAAAGCTTCAATGTGGAGACTACATCGCTGCTGTCAACATTGCAAATGGTGAAATAAAAGCATTATTTCTGAGAGTGCCCTGTCCTATTGTGATCTAGAAAATCTGTAACCTGCGACAGAGCCAGGATCTTTTTCCTGTGATGTGTATGTAGGCAAACAAAGGGACAAATAAGCACACAGTAGATTATAGATATTACTTGCGAAGAAATGTTTCTTCAGTTCCCATCTGGCACTGCACAACAACACTAGTTCTGTTTCCTGAGAGTAAATGTTTTCAATTAGCAGGGGCAGGAAAAGAAATTTTTCTCCTTTTCACATAAACTGTATATAGTAGACATTTTTTTCCTAGAATAGATGGATCTTTCATTAATTAGCATTAAATATACATCAAATGTAGTGCTTGCTTCGGCAGCACATGTACTAAAATTGGAACAATACAGAGAAGATTAGCTTGGTCCCTGTGCAAGGATGACACACAAATATATTTCTTCAGAATATGAATCATAAAAAAAGAATGGAACCTTGCCATTTGCAACAACATGGATATAGCAAGAGAGTATAATGCTAAGTGAAATAAGTCAGTGAAAGACAAATACCATATGATTTTACCCATGTTGAATTTAAGAAGCAAAACAAATGAAAATGGGAAAAACAGAGCAAAACCAAGAAACAGACTCTTAATTATAGAGAATAAACTGAGGGTTGCTGGAGGAGAGGTATTTGTATATATTGTGGAAGGATCACAAAAAGTCTAATTAATGTCCATCACTGCTACATAATTCAAATTATTTTTGACAAACACAAGTTTGACAATTTAGATGAAATAGACCAGTCGTTAAAAAGTACAAATTATGGGACACCTAAGAGGCTCAGTGGTTGAACATCTGCCTTTGGCTCGGGGCGTGATCCCGGGGTCCTGGATCGAGTCCTGCATCAGGCTCCCCACAGGGAGTGTGGGGACCCCTCTGCCTGTGTGTCTGCCTCTTTGTGTGTCTCTCATGAATAAATAAATCTTTTAAAAAATAAAAATAATACAAGAAATAAATAGGTAATGGGGATTAAGAAGGGCACATGTGATGAGCACTAGGTATTATGAGCAAGTGATGAATCACTAAATTCTTCACCTGAAACTAATTCTTTAAAAAATTATTTAATCAAAAAACTATGTATCGATCACATGCAAAGGGCTATGAAAAGTATAAGACCTGGCTCTTATTCCCTTAATATACTAGTTAAGAATATAAAGCACAAACACTGTGTACAAATAGTAGCAAAAGTAAAGTGTCAGGGATCCCTGGGTGGCTCAGTGGTTTAGCTCCTGCCTCTAGCCCAGGGCGTGATCCTGGAGACCCAGGATCGAGTCCCACATCAGCCTCCTTGCATGGAACCTGCCTCTCCCTCTATCTCTGTGTCTCTCATGAATAAATAAAATCTTTAAAAAAAAAAAAAAAAAAGTATCCATTTATAGCTATAACTAGAGACTTCACAAAATTGAAAGGGTCTAACAGACCTGATGCTATCTACTGTGATTTCCAAAGAGAGGTCACTCTCAGCTATTAGGAAAAATCCATGGAATAGAGATCAGACCTCAGCCCTTAACAGATGGTAATTTTAATCTGGGGGATTCTTTCAGGGAAAGAATATAATATGAGAAAATACCTACATTAAGGCTCTCTCTCCTTATAAAGAAGGAGGGAATCTCACATTTGGGCTGAAAGAATAATGACAAATTGATAAGGAGGGAAGAGTTTTCAACATCGGGAAGGTATTGGGCAAGATCTGGTCATCTTACAAATATAGCAGTCCCCCCTTATCCACGGGGGACACATTCCAAGACCCCCCAGTGGATGCCCACAACTGTAGAAAGTACCAGAACCCTATAGATACTATGTTTTTTTTCCTGTACATGGTGAAGTTTATAAAATAGGCTCAGTAAAAGATTTAACACCAATAATTAATAAAATGGAACAATTATAACAATTAGACTGTAATAGAAGTTGTGTGAAGGTGGTCTCTCGTTCTATCAAAATATGTTATTGTACTGGACTCGCCCTCTGGGGATGATGTGAGATGACCCTGTGCCTTCAGGATGAGCTGGAGAGATGAATGATACGGGCCTTGTGACGGAGCATCAGGCTCAGGTGACCTCCTGATAATAGGTCAGAGGAGGATCACTGCTTCCGGGTTACCACTGACTTTGGGTGACTGAAACTCCAGATGGGGGTGGAAGATTTGACCCTGCCATGCATGTTCTTATAAGCGTGTCTTTTGTGTACTAATGTTCACAAATCTTTCAAGTAGGAGGAGAATTGCCCCAGCAGTTCTGAAGTCTTACCTATGTTCAACTTTAGTAGATTCTGTGGTTTTCTAAAAGATGCTCTATCAGTTTAGGATCCCTGCAGAAGGATATACAAGAATTACCGTTCGCTTCCTATCTTTGCCACCACTCGTATTTACAACTTTAAAAATTTTGGTCATTCTGGTGGGTGTGTGGTATTTTATGATAGTATTTTGCATTTCCCTGATGACTTGTTTGAGCACCTGCTCAAATAGATATTTTCATTTAGATATTTTTTGAATTGTGCCTTCAAGTATCTTGTCCATTTTTGCAAATGGGTTTATGGCTTTCTTATTGATTTGTAGGAGTTATTCTAAACACAAGCCTTTTATTGGATACGTTTATAAGTTTTTTCCCTTCTCTGTGGCTAGCATTTTCACTATCTTAATAGCATCCTTTGATGAACACAAGTTTTTAATCTTGACTAAGTAAGTTATCCATCCCTTTTCCATTATGGTTAGTGCCTTTCGTGTCTTCATAAATATTTGCCTACCCTAGAAGCTGTGATAGAGTTACAGTTAAGGACCTTGATACATATCTTGCTCTCTGTGTCCATACCCTTTCATAACTTGGCTTTGCTGTTCCATCAAGAGGTGGAGAGCTGGACTCCCATCTCTTAAGTCTGTGACATCCTTGCCTTTTTCTGACCAAATTCAGAAACGATGCTGTGCAACTTCTCAGTCTAGCACTTGGGCCTTTTGCAGCTTCTGCTTTTGCCATTGTGCCAGTCCCAGTGTAAATTGGGATAAACTCTAGAAAACTAATAAAACCCTTAATTTACTGGAGAATTAGATGCCACATGGAGCAGAATGGAGGCATCCCAACTGACAGCATGCCAGGCATTTAAGTGATGCCAGTTTAGAGCTTCCAGCCCCTGTCAAGTCATCCAATGACTGCAGACTTGGGAATGACCCTAGGCAAGGCCAGAAGGAACTCCCAACCAGATTAGTCTTATTTTAAGCCATTTAAGTTTTAGAGAGGTTAGTGATGATAAGCAATAAGTACCATTTACAATAGGAAAAATCAAACACCTACAAATAAATCTAAAGATGTGCTATACCTCCATACAGAAAACTTGAAATATTAATGAGGGAAATTAAAGGCTATCTCAGTGGCAGCTTGGATGGCTCGGCGGTTTAGCATCGCCTTTGGCCCAGGGAATGATCCTGGAGACCCGGGATCGAGTCCCACGTCGGTCTCCCTGCATGGAGCCTGCTTCTCCTCTGCCTGTGTCTCTGCTTCTCTCTCTGTCTCTCATGAATAAAATAAAATCTTCTAAAACAAATAAAAATAAAAGCTATCTCAGTAAGACTGTATACCATGTTCATGAATCAGAAGGTTCAAAATCTCAGATTCTCTATTGATGGAAATTGATAGGCTAACTCTACAGTTTATATGGAAGTACAAAGAGCTAAGTATAAGACAAACAACCTTCTTGAACACAGGTCAGCAAACTATAGCCCATAGGTCATATCTGGCCCACTCCCTGTTTTTGTCAATAAAGGGTTTTTTTGGAACATAGTCATCATATTTGTTTATGCATATTATGCATATTTATGCATATTTTTGTACTGCGACATAGTTAAAATGGTTGCAACAGAGAATAGTTTGCAAATCTTTACTCCTTGCCCTTCACAGAAATAGCCTTCCAAGTTTGTACATGAAGAACAATAACAAAGTCTAAACAACAGAGTTAGACTTCCAGCCAGTAAGACTTGTTAAAAAATTCAAGAGTATATGGCTTAAGAATAGAAAAACAGACCACTGGAATATAATAGAGAATCTGATAACAGACCCATATATACATGGGTACATACGTGTATGTATGATCATCATACAGTTTATAGCAAAGGTGCTATTATAATGCAGTGGGAAAAGAATGTTTTCAATAAATTGTGTTGAATCAAATATTTGTATAGGGTAGAAAAAGGATTCCTTCTAAGCTGTCATCTCTTTCTTGTCCCGTATTGTTACTTTTCTTACTCTCCTTTCTTGTGTTCATCTATCAACCAAGTGTTTTTTGTTCTTCGGGTTTTCCCTCTAATGGTTTTTACCATTATAGTATCATAGTTAACACATTCTTCCATTATGCCTTGAAAGTCACGAGTGATAGCCTGGGTTCTTCATCAGGACCCCTGCCATCCTGGCAGGAAATGAACAGTTCAACACCAGGAGACCAGAAATCTGTTTACATTTTTATCCTCCCAGGTGCTGCTGCTTGGTTGTCTAGCCTCTCCTCCTGCACGTGTTAAACGCTAGAGTGGCAGTGTCCCGAGGGAAGCTGCACACAGATCATTGGGTGCCCTTCTCTACAGTCCCCTTCCCTCCAGCATACCTTTGGTGACCCTGTTTTCCCAGCTCAGTGATGCTGTGGGGCCCACCCTAGGCCACTGCTGTCTGCCTGCCTGAGCAGCTAGCAAAGCTTTGAGTAAGCAAGGCCCCGGAGCTAAGCCTGGGATCTGTGCAGGGCTCCCTGTCTGCTGGCGGACCGCATTCTGCTTCTGTGGGTGTCCTTGGAGGGCTGGCGCTCTACGGGCTGCTCCCTCATGCCCAGAAGCCGAACCTCTCCAGTTCCCTTTTAACCTTTACTTGAGCCTTGACTAAAGAAACAATGATGACCAATTGGATGTGAACGGGGGGACATTCTGTACACCAAGTACTGTGTCTTGTACACACTGGCTGCAATCGTGTGGACCTGTGCTGTTCAGGCCAGTATGCAGCCATGAGACTATTGGCTTGGGGCTTGTTTTTTTTAACAGAGTAAAAACATAAAAAACAATTTGTTGAATAAGGCTCCCAAAATGTTCTATCACTGGGCATAGACTAGAAAAAATTTTATTTAGTAACAATAGGCCTTTAGATATTCAATTATTTTCTTCTAATTTATTAGTACACGTGGACAAATTGGGCTGGATTAGTGAGGAGGATTAGGTGTATAAACGTTTTAACATTCTGTGTGAATAAATACGAACACATGCGTCCTACAATAGATTTCAGCCGAATGCTGCTGATATAAAGAAATCCGCTGGATAGCTTTTGACAGTGGCTGCCAGCGGCTCATCTCACTAGGGAAAGCTTAACGTGTTTCTTCAGAGATGCTGTCAAGCAAAAGCCTAAGGGCCTGTACAGTCTAAGGGACTGGAATAAAAGCAACATAAGGTCAAAGAGTTGTTTTGAAATAACGGAGACGTCTAATTCGCATTCTTTGCATGTACAACGTTAAGCTACAGTTGAGTGTTTTAAATGCCTAGTTGTACTGAGATATTTTCAGTGAATATGCTTAATGGAGCTAGTAGTTTTTCTTTTTTTTTTTTTTTTTTTTAAAGATTTTATTTATTTATTCATGATAGTCACACAGAGAGAGAGAGGCAGAGACACAGGCAGAGGGAGAAGCAGGCTCCATGCACCGGGAGCCCGACGTGGGATTCGATCCCGGGTCTCCAGGATCACGCCCTGGGCCAAAGGCAGGCGCCAAACCGCTGGGCCACCCAGGGATCCCGCTAGTAGTTTTTCTTAAAGTCTTAATGATTTCATATATATCTTTTATGTTTATCACACACATAAAGAACTAGGAAGTAAAAAGAATACATAATATCAAACTGTCAAAACCTAATTCCTTCACCTGGAGACCCTTAACTTTTCTTCGTTCTGCTAGGACATTCCATGACTCCAACATTTTTTTCCCCAACTAAACTACAATGCTCTCATTTCTTATTTGACTAAAGAAAAAAATACCTTAAGTAAATACCCAATATTAGGAATAGCCCCTGGATAAGGGAAAAAAACACGCATGGCATCTATATCCAATATTCTTTGGAGATAACATGTTTGTCATTCATTACTTTCCAAAAAGAAAAGAAGTAAAAACAAGATTTAAAATGGATTTTGGTTTCTGTTTCACTAATTAAAATTGACACCAGTCTCCTGAGAATTACACTTCTGATAAGCAAACAGACCTGGTTAATTTTAAGTTGCCTTTATTAAATTGCACTTCCAGAGGGAAAGCACATCTTTCATTTCCCCATCTTACATTAGACAAAGGTCAGGTATACGTTGTGAAGATTTCCAATAAAACCTGCAGAATGAAGAGTTCTCCTTACTGAAATGGAGCACAAGTCCCTAGAAGAGCAGACTATTGTGTTTTTGTGAGCACACCACCACACTGTGCACATGTCATCCTGCTCTGGTTTGTTGCCTACAAATAATTAGGCTCGAGTGGAGATTGAAGGCTCTGCCTAGAACCAATCCCAGAACTTCAAGTTAACTTTTAAAGTGACCTTATATACACAGGCCGTTACGTTACCAATTTCACTGTGCGTTATATAAATGTTATGTTAAAATTTATGGTTACTTCTTTCCTTAGTGGTTAGACAACTGTAAGAGGACATTTGGTGCCAAAGGAGACCTGTATAGGATAAACACGGATGCACAGGTAAGTCTCATCTTCTTAGTTCTGCTCTGTTTCTGTGACAGGTAAAACCATGCATGTGTTCCAGTGCCCCTATTTGATAATCCTAGGAATGAAATTTATAACACTTTTCATTTTTGTTATCAGAACAATCTTCGTCAAAGGTTCAGTGAAATATTGGCTTAGTAATGAAAAATTCACTTTAATAAAAATGAACGACCAGCTTGTGACTGAAGCTTAATAACATTCAGGAGATAAGCTTGATGGCTATCTGGACAGGCCAAGTTAGACTTTACTTGCATCTGCCTCTTCAAAAAATTAGACTGGTCGGGAAAGCAAACTTCACAGTAATGTCATATCCATTCATGGTAGCCTTTCTAAAGGCGAAATGCTGATTGGATAAACTAACTTTTTTATAGTATAAAAAGTCAATGAAAATAAGGGCAATGTTTTCTTAGGGAAAAGTACATGTGTATAAGACACTATATGAGGGTAAATCAAGCCCTACAAATTATTCTAATAGGAATACAGCTTCATATGCAGAAGACGCAGTCATCAATTAACTTCTGCATTGACATCAGAATTCCAACCTTTTCCAACATTGGTTGCACTGTTCTGGATTTCTAGTCACTGTAAAAGTTATAGCATGATAATAAAAATGTGAAGTTTTTTAAACCGAAATGTTGAGAAAATAATAGTATGCATTTCACATTCCTTATCTCTGTCCTTACAGCTGTGTCTAATAGATGCTTAGTATCCCCATTTTGCAGATGAGGAAGCTGAGGCTCAGAGAAGCCAATGTATCTAAAACCAGTAAGAAAAGAGAATTAAGATTCAAACCAGGCAGGCTGACTCCAAATCCTCCACTGTGTAACAAGGAAATGGTCAAATCACCTGTGTAAAGAAAGAAACAAGGGAAAATAAGGAATAAGAATCGGAGCCTGTGGGTTTTATCTTTGCCACCATTTAACTGCATGGCTTGAGTATATAATATAAACTCCCTTTTTTCTTACATAAATTAGGTGATTAGACTAAGTGATTTCTTATAGCCCTCTGCCTTGAAGAAGATGAGTTCCATCTCCAAGAGTCTAGGTCAGTTAATACAGCTCAACACTTTCTCCTAAGTGAAAACTGAAAACGGTACATTTAAGAATTTCATTTATATCTTCTCTCTCCTTTTATATTCAGCTCCTTGAGATCGGGGACACTGGTTACACAACCTTACTAGTTCTGTCCCTGTGTACCAGAATTCTTTTGCATAATTATTTTTAAATAAGTGAAAAAATATATATACCTGCTAATTTCAATATACTTAAAAATCAAGAATTTTAAGCCTGCAAAGTTGGCACATATTCCTGGTAATTTAGAGCTACACAATTACTTACCTCCTATAATTGTGATCATAAACTTTAAAAAAGGATCCCTGGGTGGCGCAGCGGTTTGGCGCCTGCCTTTGGCCCAGGGCGCGATCCTGGAGACCCAGGATCGAATCCCAGTGCATGGAGCCTGCTTCTCCCTCTGCCTATGTCTCCGCCTCTCTCTCTCTCTCTCTCTCTGTGAGTATCATAAATAAATAAATAAATAAATAAATAAATAAATAAATAAATAAATAAATAAACAAACCTTAAAAAATAGTATGATAAAGATTTATTTATTTGAGGGAGAGAGAGAGAGAGCAAGGGAGGGGCAGAGGGAGGAGGAGACTCTTAAGCAGAGTCCCCACAGAGCTTGGAGCCTAACGCCAGGCTTGATCTCACAACCCTGAGATTATGACCTGAGCCAAAATCAGGAGTCAGTCACCCGCCTAAGCCACCCAGATGCCCCTATCATGATTTCTTTTCCATTACATCCCAAAGTAGAAGCTGTAAGTGTATGCATATAGAGCCAGTTCCATTATTCATGCTAATAGAAGTAAGAAAATGTATTTGAAACTCAAATGGTTGTTCATTTCCATATAAAACTGAAGTAGAACCTCAAATGTAGATATGCTAATATGTTTAACATTGGATTATGCTCAACTGATATTCACTGAATGACTATCCATGTAATTTATGGGAAGCGGTATGGAGCTAAAGTTCACCTTTGCTTAGCAAATCCCTTCTAAATTGATAGGAATAAATGTTATATAAACAGTCCTTCAGAGGACACTATTTAGAGAAGCAGACTTCAGAGGGACTTTTAGAAGCAATATTTACATTACAGCGATTGCTATTCTAATTAGAAATTATTCTTTCTCTAGAATGGACTAGAGACTAGGGCCAAGTTGCTATAAATATTTTAATGTAACAATTTTTAAATAGCAAAACATTTAGTTTATGGACTATGTATTTTACATACACACATCATCTCATTTGACTCAAACCTAGCTGGGTAACTTCTGAAGTTCACTAGTTGCATTTTGGAATGCATTTTAAAACCCACATCTGCTTTTGATAGCTTATGTTCTGACACTGCACCAATTATGGCAACATAGGACCTAATTAGTAAGGGTGGGAAGCCTAGACCACACCAAATATAATCCTCTGTTAAGTATAAGATTATAAGCCAATTCTTTTCTAAAAACAGTAATTTATTTTTTATTTCTAATCAGAAATTTTCCACTTGTGGAAATTTTATGACATTTGCTTTAGTTTTGTCCTGTGTAGCTTTCGCACAAAAAATAAATTACAGCCTAAATGTAATTTAGTTATTTGGCAAAGAGTTAAAAACACCCCGGAGTGTTACTCTCAATGTATAAAAAGTTTTATTCTAGAAATATTAGATTTTTTAGATGCAATTAAGTGTTCTTCAGTTTGCCTGGGACATCTGTGACCCTAGTTAAAATGATTTCTTACACTAATTCTTGGTCTTTTTCTTCCTTTGTATTTTTTTGTGACCCGATCACCTTCTTGCTTAGCAAATGGAAATTCTAGCAGTAAGTGACCTGTCTTAATTTATAGACTTATCCATGTCAGACAAACTGATTTTCATTTGCCATTTGTGAGCTAGCAGTGTTTTGTCATGGACTATTGTAAAAGTGTGCTTCAGTTTTGCATAAGCCCTAATCCGTGAAATGTTGGTCCTCTAAAGAGGAGATTTTATGATATGTACGACTAGCAGTCACCTTTTTTATACATCTATAAACTAACCTCTTTTAAACTTAATTTTAAAAATCAAAGTGCATATGTTAATTTCATTGTTAATTTCAATGAGATTACAAGGTTTTGTTTTTTTGTTTTTTTTAGAAAAATGAATTCATTTTTAGGTTGTAAGAGGTAATCCAGTTTGACTGCTTTATCAAACATTTGTTGATAAATGCAGTGAGATATACATCTCAATGGGGTGAAAGTATATGCATTTGTACATTTTTTTCATATGAATTTTGAGTTCAAGTGAATCCTTTTTAAAGCATTCTATATATTGCCTGCCGAAAAATTCTAATGTGAAAATGTGCTTCTCACTAAATGAATTATGTAACCAACAGTCTTTAAATTTGTATTTTAATCCCAGTCTTCAAAAGCATCTTTCATCAGCTTCACACTATATTAACTTGCTTACTGGCGGAGAAATAAATGCCAAGACAATTTTAACATAATTACTTATAAATTTGTATTGGAAATGTACTGTCTAATCAAACACCATGGACAGTGGCACCTGAATGTAATGCAGTGTTTACTTACTTCTAGGAACTGGAGCTCTGCCGAAGGTTATACAAACTGCATTTTCAGTTGCTGCTTCTCTTCCAAGCTTACTGCAAACTGATCAGCCAAGTAAATACAATAAAAAATGAAGCAGAGGTAAATACTCGGTTCTAATAGGAATCTGATTCTAGAATACTAAAATATCATAAATGTGTTCTTGTAGGAGAGCTGATGTCAAAAGTCACTTAATAGGGAATCTTGTTGTTCAGGATTGTCTTTTTAGAAACACTGCGCTATTTCAAGACCTGTCAGTAAATAAAACAGCACATAGCCAGCGGTCTTGACAGGCTCAAGACCTTACAGGTCACAGCAGCAACAACAGACCATCTGTAACCGGAA
This sequence comes from Canis aureus, assembly GCF_053574225.1. NCBI lineage: Eukaryota > Metazoa > Chordata > Mammalia > Carnivora > Canidae > Canis > Canis aureus. The sequence continues at coordinate 47,754,608 of NC_135624.1, read as the reverse complement.
GTCAAGGAAAGCACATCAGCTGAATAAAGACACAGTTAAATTATGAAACTCCCCCCGAACATCTCGTCCATATATTTTTGTAGTTCTACTGATGTACATAAGAATCAACAGGTCAAAAACTCTTTGAATGTTGGAAATCATGTAATGAATAGGTTCAAAGGCAGGGACTTTAGTCTTTTATCCCTCCCCTTGTCAGAGCTGGTCCTGAAACGGGAAATGCTTACACTTTTGTTAAATGGTTAAATCAATTTTAAAAATACATACTGGTTTATATAAAATACGTTGGATAAGTAATCTTTTAAAATGTACTTTTCCTTTGATGTTAAAAATTCACAACCTCCCCCCCCATAACAGTAAATGATTTTTACTATCCAAGGTGCAACTGGATCACGCTAAAACCAGTATAAACATTGGTTATGACCAGTTTTATTACATCTATCATAACATTTCCCAACATGGGACTCAAACTCACGACTCCAAGATGGAGAGTCACATGCTCCACCAACTGAGCCAGCCAGGCGCTCCTATATCCTTTTACTTTATCAAGAGTATTTGAAGACTACTCTTTGGTAGCCTACCTAATCAAGAACTTGAAATATTAACTGCCTTTAAACCACTAAGTTTAACATTTGCAAATCTTTAAGAGAAACGATGCCTAGGGATGCCTGGGTGGCTTAGCGGTTAAACACCTGCCTTCAGCTCAGGGCATGATCCTGGAGTCCTGGGATCGAGTCCCACGTCGGGCTCCCTGCATGAAGCCTGCCTATGTCTCTGCCTCTCTCTGTGTCTCTCATGAATAAATAAATAAATAATAAAATCTTAAAAAAAAAAAAAAACGATGCCTATCATCAGATATATCTTTACTGCCAATTAAATGCCCTTTTTGTTACTCGATATACAAATAGATCCTCCTTTCAAGGTATACTGATTTGTTTTAGGTCATCAACATGTCCGAGGAACTTGCCCAACTGGAAAATATCCTCAAAGAAGCAGAGTCGGCTTCAGAAAATGAAGAAATTGACATCTCCAAAGCCGCACAAACTACTATAGAAACTGCCATTCATTCTTTAATTGAAACCTTGAAAAATAAGGAATTTATATCTGCTGTAGCACAAGTAAAAGCTTTCAGGTAAAATGTGAAGGGATTTCCTATCTCTAAACCTAGATTGGGATTTTACAATGACTGGGTTTGGGCTTTAATGTTTCAGTATGTCTTTATGAAAGTATGACTTTGATATTTTCTACAGTTATCACTGAAATGACACCAATTTTAGGTGTCAGGCTTCGTTAATCTGAGTAATACATTTGCTCAAATATCAAAACAGATCTTCAATGATTCACAAGGAAATTTTGCTATAGATATTAATTTAAAATGTACTTACTTTTAATAATTGTTTGAGTCTCAGGACTTAAAAATATTGTGTATTTCAGGTCTCTCTGGCCCAATGATATCTTTGGCAGTTGTGAAGATGACCCCGTGCAGACGCTGTTACACATATATTTCCATCATCAGACACTGGGCCAGACGGGAAGCTTTGCAGTGATAGGCTCTGACCTGGACATGTCAGAAGCCAACTACAAACTGATGGAACTTAATCTAGAAATAAGAGAGTCTCTACGCATAGTGCAATCATACCAGCTTTTAGCACGGGCCAAACCAATTGGAAATTTGGTGAGCACTGGATTCTGAGAAACTTCAGGCATTTAGGGAAGATGACGAAGAACATTAATGGGCACCTTTTATAAACCCTTGCAGTTCACTGATAACTTTTCCTGGCAGCATCCAGAACCAGAGTGTAACTAATGCCAAGCTTTTATCAAGATAAAGAACGGCAAAACCCAAGATCTGAAGAAAAGAAATCTAACAGCTGCCAATACCTCCCACAATTAACTGTATGAAGAAGGAATTTTTTAATTACTTAACCCATGTGAAAAAGAAAAGGGCTAAAAGTGATGCATACAAATACATTACTTTCTGGAGAAAGAAGAGAATTCCAAGACTGTTTGCAATAATGGCCTCTAATACTGAGACGTTGGAAAGCAGGTGACATGAGGCTAAAATCCAGGCTCGTTCATTTTAGCTGAAGACCTGCCAAGCTGCCTAGATTTCCAGCAGCCAGAAGCATACTCTACAGCTGACGCTTAATCATCTACATGAAGAACCTTCAGTCGGATAGATATACACAGACTTATTTGCAAAAAAGAAAAAAAAAAAAAAACATTGGATTTTTTTTTTTCCCCAACACGTGGGATAAGGGCGTGGGTGTTTCTGTTTTTTAGTCTGTATAAGGGATTATGTGTGTGTGAGCGGGGATGTGTGAGTATGTGATAGTCCTATTTTCAAGGTATGGATGTTTGGTGATAACATGTCAGAGCATGCCTAAAAGAGCACTGCAAGATTATTTTTGAAGAAATTTTATTTTATTAGATCTAACTCTTCATAGTGTGTAAATGTTAGAACACTTTAATAATATTTTAAAGCTGGGCTTTCCCGGTATTTTGAAAAGAAATAATATATCTGTTAATGTTATTGGAATGCTGCTCAGTTCTCTGATCAGTGCTTACGTTACGATTGTTGATAACTAACCAAAGTAGATGCCTGCAGAGACTTTAAAATGTAAAATAAAGATGTATGCTGCCCGTCAGCTATTCTCATTAGAAAAGTTAACTTATTTTACTCCATAATTATTACAGAAACTGTATAGATGAAAACCAGTATTGTACATTCGTGCAATGCACTGTTCTACAAGAATAGGTATACAAAGCTAAAGAAAAGATCGTGGTCACTGATGGTAGGATGATGACTTGCGGGCTCCGAAGTCCACAGAATTCAAGAAGAGAGATGCAAACACATTTTTATATGTTTCATTCAGGACTCACGTGTTTCACCCAAAAGGAACCTGGGGCTATGGGGGAAAATGAAAGGAAGCCTGAAGACCGACTACCAAAACACGCAATATACTCACTCCTGTCTCAGCCTGTAGCATAACAATGAACTGGATTCTCTGTCCTTTTTTAAATAGCATTTTGTAAAAGAAATGAATGTAGTCCCACAATTCCTCTGATTTGAAAGGAACACCTTGTATTTTTTATAGGCATCTCTTATCCACTGTGACTTTCTTTTAAACTGGGCTCTGTGATTCCAGAGTTTAGAATGTAGAAATGAAATGCTTAGCTTTGCCTTTTCTTGGGGGTGTGGACCCTGCCAGAAATGTAATTATGCTCAAGTGCATTAATTGAAGGCACTGTGCACGCCGTTGGACTGCTGACTATAGTTATGTTACCTGTAAAATTCCATAACTGGTCACAGCACATTCATAATCACTGTATTTTTTGACCCTGATAAAAAAAAAAAAAAAAAACAATTATTTTGATGGTGTTCTGGTACTGTAAATGGTGTCCTTTAAATTATTTAATAACTTTTGGGTGTGGGGCAGGAAGAGCGGGATGGTGTCCAGAGACACCCCACACTTTACATCCTACCTTACCATCCCCCTATTTTCTCACCCTCCTTATATCCTTTTTGTTAAAATAAAGAAGCATTGTAGCTGTTGATTTGTGTTGTATTTTAAGGATGAATGATTATAGTGTGCATCATGTAGTGACTTTTCAAATATTGCCCTCATTCTTAAACATAACTCTCCCCAAAAGAACAAAGTTGAGAACAAATTAGGTTGACTAATTACCCAAACCATACCTTTGAACAGTTGAAATTTCCTTTTCTTGTTTATGTAGCTAAGTTGATTAACAAGATGAATGCACCTACAGAAAGCAAAATGCAAATATAAAGGCATTAGGGTTGTCCTTTTGCAATTGAGTTTTCCTAAAACCTATACTAGTTCGCTCCTCTGAATCCAACGTTTGCATTTAACAAAGTATATCAAATGCTTAGTTTATTAAATACCCTACGTAGTTCCACACAGAGCCGTTTGTGCTCACATAGGCCTCTTTCTTTTGCCCATGAGGTTGATCATTTTTTAAATAGTAAGCTTGTGAGACACCCAGTGGCTCAGTGGTTGGCTCAGGGTGTGACCCCGGGGTCCGGGGATCTAGTCAGGCATCGGGCTCCCCGCAGGGAGCCTGCTTCTCCCTCTGCCTGGGTCTCTGCCTCTCTGTGTCTCTCAAGAGTAAGTAAATTAAAATCTTAAGTAAATAAATAGTAAGCTTGTAAAATAACACCCAGAGAAGAGACCTGGCTTTTTCTTTTACACAATTTAGAAAATATTTCCTTTCAGTGATATAGAGGGCGTGGTACAACCTACCATAAGTTTAAGAAATAAACACTCTCTTGGAACAAACTCACCAAAGCCAGTAAGCTTTCCTCATTTAGGTCGTGGAGAACTGCTCCTACACCATGCCTCATAATCTAAATGAAAAGAAGATACTAGAATCAATGTAATCATAATTGCACTTCATGGCATTTAAAAAAATTTTTCCAAGTAATCCACTGTCACCTTAGCAAATGCAGGATATAAAGAACCCAAGAGGGGCCCCTGGGTGGCTCAGGTCTTGATCCCTGGATCGAGTACCCCACCACCCCCTGCTGGGGGCCTGCTTCTCCCTCTGCCTATGTCCCCGCCTCTGTGGGTCTCTCCTGAACAAATAAAAGAATCACTTGATACCCAGAGGTAACAGTGTTCTGGGGGATTTCGTTCTAGTCAAAGTCTCTCTTGCTAAACATACATATTATGTTATACATGGGGCAGCCCCGGTGGCCCAGTGGTTTAGCGCCGCCTGCAGCCCGGAGCGTGATCCTGGAGACCCGGGATGGAGTCCCACGTTGGGCTCCCTGCATGGAGCCTGTTTCTCCCTCTGCCTGTGTCTCTCATGAATAAATGAATAAAATCTTTAAAAAAAAAATACATGGGAGATATATATAAAGTTTCCTTTGTAGTTTGACAGTGCTAATTGCTAGGATGTTACCACAACTTTTAACATAAGATGTTTTTGTGCCACTTAGTGTGTAATGAACAAAGTAAAACCTGTTTTGATGCTGGCTTTCCTCGGCTGTAAAACCGCTCAGCTACTCTCTTAGCAGTCGTAGTGACAAGCTCTCATGTATAAAGAATGACTGACACCCAATTTCATAGATTCAGGACTCCCTACAGGTGTGTTTCTCTTGTTCCCTCACTCGCTCCACTAGTGTTTAGGGCGTGGGCTCACGTGCCACCTGAGTCGAGTCTCCTTTCCCTGCCCCTACCCTCAACCAAACCAGTAGGAACAGGTGTTAGAACATCACCTTCCCCCACGCCTCGAGTTGTCGTTCATCTCTGGCCCCACCACCATTTGATCTTTGCAAGTCTCCGTACTGGTTTACAGGCGTCCACTGTGATTATTTCCTCTTAAAGGTCAATCTGTTGGCATCCCACTGCAGCTTTAAAACCTTTCAGTGAATTGCGAGGACAAAGACCAGTCCTCCCAGTTTCACTCACCGTCATGCCCACCCCTGTCCCTCGCATTTTCTACTACTGTAGTTTCCTTCCGGTTTGCTCTACCACTGGGCCTTTGCACATGTTACCTTGGTCTGAAAAGTTTCTTCTCCTCCTAATTCAACTTACCCAAACTTCAGGTTAGCCCACGTGTTATTTTTCAGGCAAGCCTTCCCTGACCTCAGGTTTAGACTTGATCCCCTATTACAAGCACCTACATATATGTAGCCTGTATTAATATTACGTGACAAACTCCCAAGTTTTTAAATGCAGAAAATACCAGCCATCTACTCACTACACTGGAAGCTCCATAAGGGTAGAGGCCATGACTGTGTTTTTCCTCGAAGCACGAGGCTGACTCAAGTGATAGCTTCCACACCTCCATCAGCAGCACCCCGGGGTGCTTGTTAAAATGCCTCACTCCCAGATGGTGATTCAGAAGAGCGAGGGGCCCCGGAATCTTTTTACAAGCACCTTCCTTGGTTCATGTGGATGCAGAGAGGATTTCCCCTTGCTCTAAGGGGTCTAGAGACTTCAAAGTCACTTTAGGTTGTTTTATTCCTTACATTTTTTAAAAAATTTTATTTATTTATTCATAGAGACACAGAGAGAGGCAGAGACACAGGCAGAGGGAGAAGCAGGCTCCGTGCAGGGAGCCCGACATGGGACTTGATCCCGGGACCCCAGGATCACTCCCCTGGCTAAAGGCAGCGCTAAACCGCTGGGCCACCGGGGCTGCCCCCTTACATTTCCTACACCCATGCATCCAAGAGGTTACCGGACAGCTCCGTATGCTACCCTCCAAGGTCGTAAGGGTTAACCTTAAGGGGCAGATTAGACAAGGAGCCGTACTGAACACCTGGCTTGTTACTTAGTTTCTGTAACCTTTAAGCCAATAACCCTCAACCATCATTAAAAGCTTGAGGCTCTAGACAAAATGCCATCCCCAAGCAGGGGGGCTCATGGGTGCAGGGCCTTAGGATTCTCTCGAGAATCGAGGAAGCTAGCAGGCACAGCTAGGAGAATTCCCAGGTTAGTTCACAGCTGCAGAACTGCACAAAAACCCAGCCTAAGCAGGTTAACTAACTTGAGAGCTTTACGTTTAGGAGACCGATTTTGAGGGATTTGAGGTACCACCTGAAGGGCAGGTGATTCAGTTAGCAGCTCAGAGAAGGTGCCCTAAGCCAGTCCCCACCTCGACCCTCTGTGATTGTGATCAACCAGGCCGTGCGGTTCACAGCCTCCAGCCCCAGGTGCCAGCCACTTGCGGCAACCGGACCCCAAAGCCCAAGCTCACACACCCTGCTCTGCTCACACACCAAGGCCGGCTCTGCCTCCACTACCCACCCCCAAGAGTGCTTGCTACTTAATGGTCACGTGGCTTCTCATTCACTCACTATCTGGCTCGTAGGCTTCAGCCCTACAGCCCCACGTGAGCAGAAAACCTCACACGTGGGAGGCCCGTTCAGTGACAGACCCAGGCTGTTAGTGTAAGAGCAGCTCTCCTGAACCTAAAGAAAGGTCATGCAATTTGTCCATTGTTCTTGCAGTACTTTTATTTGAAGGCTTTGTCAAAACTACAGCCTTTCACGAAGTATTCTGAGAAGGGAGAGGCAGAAAGGAGGAGCATGGGAGAAAGCTAACGTGTCTGCTCTACTAGCTCACGTTCGGGGTTTTTTTTTTTAACATTCATTTAAATGATATATTTGAAGCTGAAAGTGCTGTCACAGGATAGGCGTTTGCCTTTGCATCTCCCACACAAATCTTGACGATGGGGCCTTTTGGGGTCAACGTGGCGGAGTTTTACTGTGCAGGAGCATCTAGTCTGTTTACAGCTCTGCAAAACCAAAGTGAGAAGCACATAAACCAGTGGGGACGTCCTCAAAGTTCTAGTCCAGATACTTACTGAATGATGCATGCTAAGCAAGGCCCTGTGCTACTCAATCCTGTTCCACGTGCACCCCTTCCGGCAAGGATAGGGTAGGAACAGAGGGTGCTTAAAGCCAGGCAGTCGTGCTCCCATGTGGCACGGGATTCAGACTTGTGTTGTGAAACAAACTTCACAAGGATCTAAAAGGAAAGCGCTTTCTGTACTTGAAGGGTGGAGAAGAAACAAGCAGGGGAGAGGAGTGGGACCAGGAGAGAGCTGCGGATCCAGCCTAGCCTCGGTGGCTGACCTTGTCCCCCAGCCCCCCACACCTGCTGCAAGTGACCTTAAACACGGAAAGCAAAGCAGCAACCACTGAGCCAAGAGCAGAAGGGTTAAGGCATCCCACTTTCGAACCTGACCCCACTCTGCCCTCAGTAAGGAACTCCACCGGTTTCCCCTCCTTGGGCCCTCTCCCCTGACCCTGGGCGGCAAGGCTTCCAGCGTCACCTTGAGGGAGGTGCATGGCTGTGCGCCCACAGGCTAGTGGCCTCTGTCCCTAGGTCATCAAAACCCCTCAAGCACCTAGCGGGGCTTTGTTGGTAGTTAGCCAGCAGGCTTTGCTCGTTAGCCCCGTAAAGCCGGCCAGCTTAAATTCACCTTAAAGCCAACCTTCCACCCTTTGCGAGCACCCTTGGGAGACCAACTGTCACACCCCGGGCTCATACTAAGCATTTGGGCCAAACAGGCAACCTCATGCCCCGAGAGAAGTATCCCGGGTTTGACTTGCTTTCTCCCATTAGACGGAGGACCAGCTAAGGCAAACTCCTTCCACATCGCAGGGAGAGGCAGCGGGGTCTCAGGAGGTTAACAGGACCAAGATGTGCAAGGATAGGAGGAGACAAGACCCCAAGGCCCGGCTTCCCCACAGCAAAGCAAAGGCTGTGTCACGGGGAACCCCACCTCCCCGAGGATGCATTCAACAAATGCCACCCAAACCCTCTCCCAACTACCCCCCTTCAAACACAACACGAGTGTATGTGACTTACTTGGCAGGTGATATCCTCCACCCGGTAAGGGTTATAAGACTTCTGGCAAGTTCTGCAGAACTGCTTGAAATACACCTGTGGGAAGAGAGGGAAACCGTTAGAGCATGGGACGCCTGGGTGGCTGCCTTGGCCAGGATGGGATCCCGCAGTCTTGGGATCGAGTCCCGCATCGGGCTCCCTGCATGGAGCCTGCTTCTCCCTCGGCCCCTCTGTGTGGGTCTCATGGATAAACAGAGGTCTTTAAAAGGCCAAAAAAAAAAAAAAAAAAGAAAAGAAAAAAGAAAGAAAAGGTAAAGCAAAACCCCTCCGGACACTTAGGTCGGGAAGGTGCCAATTCCACGGGGTCTCTTACCTTGTTGGTGCCCTGCACGCACCACACGTAGGCACTTTCCCATCGGATGTTGCAGTCCTTGCAGTGGTAATAGCCGTACTTCTGCTCTAAGAACTGGACAAAACCAGACGAGTCACCAGGGTTTAGCTCCTGGGACCCCCGAGTCCCCTTCATCTCACAGGCTGGGAGGGGTCCATCTGCTACTTCAATTGGCCGCTTCGTTCCAGCTCCTGGAGAAAAGCGGGCTCGAGGCCCAGCTCGCCCCTACGGGCCGGTCACTGGGGGACCAGGTGGCTCAGCCGAGCGAGCGCAGAGGCCAAGAGGAGCCTGAAGCGTGGAGGTTCGGATTCGCTCGCTTCTCGCGCCGCTGGGTCGGTTTCCAACCAGTGCGAGGAGCCCGGGAGGCCCATGAACCAGAATCCACGTTTCACGCGGGCGGGCGGGCGGGCGGGCGGGCGGACAGACGGACCGACACGCCGGCTTCTGGCGGCCCCGACCCCCTCCTCCGTCGTTCCCTCCCCCCGCGGCCCCCCTCAGGGCAGACCCCGCAGGGCAGACCCCGCAGGAGGCCGTCGGCGCCAGCAGGTGACCGGCGTGACCCGGGCCTCGGCACCTGCCGCGAGCAGCCGCCCCCCACCCCCTCCCCGTACGGGGCTCCCCGGGGGCGGGGCCGGCGGAGGCCCTGCAGGGGCTGCCAGGAGCGGCGTCGCGGGTCCGGGCGAGGGTCAGCACCCCGGGAGCCGTCCCGCCACCGGGTCCCCGCAGGTGGGGCCGCCGGACGCCCGCCCCCGCCCCCGCCTGTGTGGCCGCCGCAGCGTTCACCCGGCAGCGTGCGGGGCCGGGACCCAGGCGGGCGGCGCAGGGCTGCGGAAGGAAGGCCGCGGTCGGGGAGCGGGAGGGGAGGGGAGGGGAGGGGAGGGGGACCCCTGGAGCGCAGCCCCCGCGGGGAGGGGGGAGGGGGAGGGGGCCTCCCCCCCAGTAGGGCAGCAGGCGGAGAGGGGAGGGGGAGGGGGACCCCCTAGAGCACAGCCCCCGCGGGGAGGGAGGGGAGGGGGCGGGGCCCCGGAGCAGGGCCGCCGGCGGGGAGGGGAGGGGGAGGGGGAAGGGAGGGGGAAGGGAGGGGGAGGGGAGGGGGAAGGGAGGGGGAGGGGAGGGGGAAGGGAGGGGGAGGGGAGGGGAAAGGGAGGGGGAGGGGAGGGGAAAGGGAGGGGGAAGGGAGGGGCGGGGTCCCCCCGGAGCAGAGCCCCCCGCGCCGGTTCCCGCGCCGCCGGGCCTCACCTGGAAGCGCGGCCGCTCGGTGGCGGGCTCGGGGCTCCGCGGCGACGACCTCGGGCCCTCGGCGTCCGGGGCCGCCTGGCCTCCCCCGGCCTCCTCTCCGGGCCGCGGGGGCGCCTTCCTCGCCGAGCCCCCCTCCTCCTCCTCCTCCTCGTCCTCGTCCTCCTGGTCCTCCGCGCCGTCGGGCGGGTGCGGGCAGGTGGGCAGGGGCCGGGAGGCCACGGACGAGTACACGGCGGCGGTGCGCGGGGGCCGCGGGGGCCGCGGGGGGCGCGGGGGGCGGCCCTGCTCCGGCTGCGGGGACGACGAGGCGCCCCCCGCGCCCCCCAGGCCGGGCCCGGCCGGGACACCGGGGTCGCGGGCCCCGCGCGGCAGGCGGCTCCGCCCGAGCGAGCACTGCACCGACGCGTCGCGGCGCGGGTTCACCTGCACGGCCGCGTCCCTGCTGCCGGCGCCGCGCGGCCGCGGGCTCACCTGCGACAGGAGGGCCACGAGCTGCGCCCGCTGGTAGCCGTCGAGGCCCGCGGCGGCCGGGAGCTGCCCGCAGCCGGGGAAGGACGGCGACGGGGACGGGGACGCGCGGGGGGCGCACGCCGGGTACCCGCAGCCCGCCATCCGCCACGCTTCCCGGGCCGAGGCCGCCCCCGAGGCCGCCCCAAATACCCCAGGGCCCCGGGCGGGAGCCGATTGGCCGGGACGCTCGCCCGCCCGCCCGCCGCGGGGGCCTCCAGCCCCGGGCAATCTCCGCGATTGGCCCGCCAGGTGCAACCCAGGTGCAACCCAGGTGCCCCCCAGGTGCTCCGCAGACGCGGGGCACGCGGGGGGAGGGGGCGGCGCCGCCGGGAAGCCCGCCGCGGGCAGCGAGGGGCTGCGGGGGCCCGCGGAGCCGCTTCGGGGCTGGTGCCCGCGAGCTCGGACTCTAGTTCACGGACCCCGGAGCCGCCCCGGAAGGCGACCCTCGGCGCCCGGCGGAACCCGGGACAGCCCTCGGCTAAAGGTTTTCTCCCCGGGAGCGCGGCCTCGCCTCCCCACTCCCTTCCCCACTCCCACCCCTCCCCCACTCCCTCCCCACCCCCTCCCCTACCCTCTCCTCCTCCCCCTCCTCCATTCCCTCCCCCACCCTCTCCCTTACCCGCTCCTCCTCCCCACCCCTTCCCCCACTCCCACCCCCACCCCCAGTGAATAGCAGGAGCTAATGATGTCTATTGTTCTCCTCGGAGGTGGAGAGCACTACAAATTTTCCTAACCAAATTATCCCTCCAAAAGATCATTGATTTGCAGTGTGTCTACCTAAATCCAGAAACCAAGTCAGCCCCCAGCTGAGAAGAAAATGCCTCCTTCCCCAGAAAAATGTTAGCGGTCCATTACTAATAGATACCAAATATACATTAAGGTTGGTGTTTTTTTGTTTTTTTGTTTTTTCTGATTGGATACAGGATTGACAATAAAATACTGTATTTCATTGGTTAACTGTGTTGGGAGTTTTTGAATACAGATCAGAATTCAATACTGTCAGGTATCCATAAATTGAGCAAGCACTTTTTTTACGACAATTACATTAAACTTAATTTTGCTTTACAAAAAAAAAAAAAAAAAAGCTTGTTTTTACTCGTATGAGCTAGTGCACCAAAATTCTACATTTCCGAGACCCTGTTTTCTAAGAGTTCACAGATCTGAAGCAGTCATAGAAATCGGTGATGGTAAAAACCAAAGAGCACATTTAACATGTTCAGGCTCCACGATGAACAATCCCAGGTGCAAGTTATATAATGAGATTGATCTGTAATTTGTGAAAACGCTTGGTTGATACACCAATGCACCCTTACACTGGGAAGATCACAATTGTGACACGTAGGATAATGTGAACCATTTGTCATCCTTTACGTAAACCAGATTCACTACCACAGACCATAAATACGTAGCAATATGTCAGCAAGACAGAAGCTCCTCCGTAACTCCGCGTTCAGAGGGAAGTCTGAGTGGTTTCCATCATGATGAAATTATCGGCTTTCACCGTGCCGTAGGAAGTATCTGCCATTTCCTCTTCTTTTAGTTTCTTATAAGAAATATCTGTATCTTCGTCTTCATCTAGAGGATCTCGCTTGTGCAATATTTCACTACCGTACACTTTATATATTAAAACCAAAATCCCTGCTTCTGCAGACTGGAAGAGGGCATAAAGCAAGGGAAACATGTACATACTCCCTATTAGTCTCGGTGGAAAGGCCAGCTTCAGAATGGCAGTGCAGAGCTGCACATTCTGACTCCCCGTTTCCAGGCAGACAGTCCTCTTGCAGTTGGGTGGGAGACGGAAGAGAGTAGCCAAGCCGTAGCCGGAGGCGTAGCCTGCCAAAGGCATAAAAATTGCTATCACGTAAACACTTGCAGGAATACTGGCCAGCAGTTCAGGTCCTAACATAGTGCCAGTCATTATGAAAAGGACCACCAGCGTCACTAGCAGAGACCACAGGGAAACCTGGTAATAGAAAATGGACAGACCGTCAGAAGTAGGAGAGCTGAAAGGGAATTGAGGCCAGTGAATCCTGGGCTCTCGGAAGAAGACACCCATCTGGTCTCCCCTCCCACACGATGAAGAAGATCCTTGCCATAAGCAGTCTTTGACAGAGAACTTCTGCGGATGGGATGGGTACGTCACCTCTTCCGGAGTCCAGGCCCGGGCTGGACAGTTCTAATTGTTTGGAGGCCTGTCCTTACGTCTAGTGACAGTCTGCCTTCCCTAACAACTAGCCATTATCTTGGATAGACCCCCAGAAGCAGCACAGGCCAGACTCCTGTTTAAAAAACAGAAAGGAGGGATCCCTGGGTGGCGCAGCGGTTTGGCGCCTGCCTTTGGCCCAGGGCGCGATCCTGGAGACCCAGGATCGAATCCCACATCGGGCTCCCGGTGCATGGAGCCTGCTTCTCCCTCTGCCTGTGTCTCTGCCTCTCTCTCTCTCTCTCTCTGTGATGATCATAAATAAATAAAAAATAAATAAAAAAATAAAAATAAAAAACAGAAAGGAAGGGGCAGCTCCCTGCATTGGGCCTGTTTCTCCCTCTGCCTGTCCCCCACCCCCTCTCTCTCTGTGTGTGTGTGTGTCTCTATGAATAAATAAAATCTTAAAAAAAAAAAAAAAGAAAGGAAGGGGCACCTGGGTGGCTCAGTCCGTTGAGCATCTGACTCTTGATTGCAGCTCAGGTCATGATCTCAGGGATGGAGGCCTACAGTGGCACCTGCTTGGGCTTCTCCCTCTCCCTCTGCCCCGCCCCCCTTTCTCTCTAAACAAACAAACAACAGGGGGAGAAGGCTACTCTTCCTCAGGCTGAGGGTCTCCAGACTTTCGCAGATCTCTGTGGTGGGAGTCCTGACTGTTGTGAACATGTGTTCAATTTATGAATGTACTTCCTAAAAACAGCAGTTAGAATGGGGCCCAACCCCCAGGTGCGCAAATGAACATTACCTTCCCTGAACAGGACCCCACGTTTTCCATAAGAAATTAGTTCTGGTTTTATGGGTGAGATCAAAAGCTATTAAAAATGTATGAAACTTACTATGTGATATTTTCAGACTTCACAATACTTTGTATCAGAAAGAGCAATATTGAAACAATGACCAACTCTGAGATTATGTGAGTGAAAAGTGTGATCAGAGGATGTGAGGAATTCTTTGCAATTCTGAACACCCTCTTTTTCATCTGTTCATGAGAAACCTACCATTTATAAAATCTCTAATGATGCGTAGGAATTCTGACATTCAATAGATGGATTTTAGATAGAGCACAACTGACTCAAACAAGACATTGCATCATCTTGATGTCTGACAGGTACGTCTCACTCATTCAAGTAAGACAAACTGAAAATGGTAATGTGGAAACCTAAAAATTCCTCTCCTACTTCTCCTTCAGATTAGTAGTTAGTTAGTTTTTTTTCTGTTTTGTCCCGTCTTTTTTTAATGGGAGTGGGGGTGTGGGTGGGGAGGTGTCTGTGAAGGAAGCCAGAGATCCAGAAGAACAATTTAAGTGTTGCTTCTGGTTTGCTGGATATCTAGGGGAAACCCCTTTGGAGTCTGTGGGATTGGCATATACTTTATACTCTTTGAGAAATGACTTAAAAGTTATCTGGGCTGGTCAAAAAGTCTGCTAGAGGGTGCCGAAATTATTACGTAAAGTCCTCATGCTACAAAGGTGCAATGGGCAGAAACCAAACAAACCATTATAAATCAAAACCCTTTTTAGGTTCTCTACACCCAACGAAGGGCTTGAACTCATGACCCGGAAATCAAGAGTTGCATGCTCTACTGACTAAGCCAGCCAGCCCCCACCCCCTGAAGCTTTTCTTATATTAAAATATGTGTCCACATCAAAAGCTTTGACAGGAAATCTGATTCTTTATTGTAAAAATAATGACCCCGAAGTTTCTTTTGAACAATTTTAAATCATTTGGTGATTTGGGGGTGAACATCGACATTGAATAATCATTTTAAAGTGTTTGCAGATGTGTCAGAAAGCATACTTTATGAGTGTCCTGGTTAAGGAGTAGGACTAGATTCACCTTAAATTCAAAGTTAGCCAATCTTACCAGTTATCTATTACTTAAATATACTTAATCTGTTTTTAGCATGGGAATAGCTATTTGATTGATTTTCTCTTAGAATTCCTACGGTCTTATAGTATTAGCTTAATAGTATTAGCTTAATGATTAAGCTTAATAAGTCCTTAATGCATTTCAAGATGATTGGCAGGTATATTATACATATATGTATATTTATATGCACATATACATTTATTACATCCAAAATACATGTTTATTATAGAGTACAGTTTTTTAGTCAAAATTGGATATATGTGTATAAAAGAACTCTTAATTTTTCATATTAATAAAAGTTAGCTCCCCTGAATAATCAGATTTTAGATTTATTATTTATGTAAAATTTATTTAATTAATCTAAGTAAAACACAAAAGATTACGTCTTCTTAAATCTACATAATTGAAACATTGGAGAAATCCATTTCACTTATCTAAATGAATTTGCCTGTGCATTAGCAGTGATTACTTACGTATTTTGTCTGAATAACTTCCTAAAATAAGAGTCCTATTCGTGGTTTACTCTTATTACTGTTTTGGAGTTTTCAAAGACAGCTTAGTTGACAATTATTTAAATATTTTTTTCTCCAGTCAACTATTACAAATTCTCTACTCCTCAACAAGCACCAATATAAAAAAAATAATCATAAAGCAATACTGGAAATAGTGCACAAAATAATAGGAATTCTCAGCCTTTCACTAGCTTTAGAAACCAGATGCAATACTGCAATGGGGAAGGAAAAAGAAACACACCGATTTAGGAATGGTAATACATTCTGCATTATTTATCCAGGGCCCAATCTTATTTTGTGCTTTAAAGCCAATATTTTGTGTATTCTATTGCCTTAATGTGATTTTTCAATTGCTTTTGGTCTGATTAGTGTCCACTTATTTTTAGAAAGTTAATAAAACATTTTAAAGGAAACTTCTACAGAGTTTCTCAAAGTTGGAGTTCCACTTTTTAAAACCATAGTAATGCATTTCTAAAACACAGGACAAATTCAATTCATATAATTTTTTTCACATGCTCTGATTTTTAGTAATGCACAATTTGCTGGTGGAAAATACGTCACCGATTAATAGCACTGTCCTCTCTTTCCCCTGTGATAGGTTTCCTCCCCTGAATACGAATAGTTCTCCTGGGCTATTTTTCATTAAGCCATGTCTTAATCAAAGCTACGAGTTTTTGAAATTCCGAGAGATAAAGGTCATCCTTGCGGCGCAAACTTTTTTTCCAAGTTTACCCACGCAAAGGCGGCCGAGTTTCCTTCCTTATCTCCCTTTCCCACACTTCTTAGCATTTCAGCAAGGGGTCGGAGGCCAAGGGCTCTCTAAAGAGGTTAAAGTCCACAGAAGGAAGAGTGAGCTCACCTTCACGATGTAGTCCGCCACCCGGTGGTACCGGTACCGAATGAAGACGCCCAGGCCGATGGGGATGAGAGTGCTGCAGAGGGTCAGGGTCACGGCCCCGAGCGGGAGTAACTGCACCAGGGGGGTGTCAATCCAAGCCCGGCTGTAGACCCACAGGCACAGGGGCATCAAGACTAGGGCCAGAAGCGTGGAGGAGATGGTCATGATGATGCTGCAGAAAAGGGGACGCACAGAACTCAGAGTGGGCCGCGCGCCCAGGGGCTCCCCGCACGCCGGCTAAGCCGGCTCCCGCACGTCGGGCGGAGGAGAGAGAAAGAGACGGCAAGCCTGCGGCTTGGAGCGTGCGGGGACCCGGCGCATCCGAGGGAGGTGGGTGCCCAGAGAGCTGCACCCGTGCGCCCCACTGGAGCACGAACCCCGGGGGTGCGGCGGGGGGCATCTGAGGGCTGTCGGCCCGCCCGTGTCAGCCTACCGAGCTGGCCGCAGCCCGGATGATGCCCAGGGCGAGGAGCAGCTGGTTTTCGTTTCCAGTCCGCCAAGGCACGCTCCCGGACAGGCCGCCGCGCACCGCTCGCGGACCCAACTCCACCGCATCGTCCCCGGGTGCGGTCACGGTCTCCGCCGCGGCCCGCGGCTCTTGCACCCCCGGCGAGACCTCGGGCTGCGCGGTGGCCTTTGCGCTGCAGGGGGGCGGTCGGGGGCCGCCAGGGCGCTGGGTGCCCCCCTCCCCGCCTTCGCCCCAGCCCGGCGCGCCCGCGGAGCCGTACCTGAGGTTCATGTCGCCGTCCACCAGCAGGGACATGAGGTTGGAGAGGCTGCCGCCGGGGCAGCAGCCGCACAGCAGCAGGGCCACGGCGGCCACCTCGTCGAGCGCGCAGGCCCGCGCCAGCAGGAAGGCCAGCAGCGGCAGGAGGCCGAACTGGCACAGCGCGGCGAGCAGCGCGCCCACGGGCCGGCGGACGTGCTGGGCGAAGCGGCCCGCGTCCACCGTGCAGCCCAGGCCCAGCATGGTGATGCACAGGGCGGCGCCCACGAACACGTTCAGCCCGTGGCTCAGCGGCGTGTCCCAGAACGGGGTCTGCGGGTGCGCCCAGGGCTGCGGGAACGGCGCCGGGCCGAGGGTGGCCGCGCCGCCGGCCGGGGGCGCGGGGCTGGGCGCGGGGGGCGGCGCGCCGGGGCTGGGCGCGGGG
This sequence comes from Canis aureus, assembly GCF_053574225.1. Classification (NCBI taxonomy): domain Eukaryota; kingdom Metazoa; phylum Chordata; class Mammalia; order Carnivora; family Canidae; genus Canis; species Canis aureus. The sequence continues at coordinate 47,737,512 of NC_135624.1, read as the reverse complement.
CTGGGCGCCCCCGGGGTGGGCGCGGGCGTGGGCGCGCCGGGGCGCAGCGTGGCGTTGGCGGGGCCGTCCATGGCGCCTCTGCGGGTCCGCGCGTCCGTCCGCCCGCCCGTCCGTCCGTCCGTCCCGGCGCGGGCTGCGCGGCGCTGACGTCTGGGCGGCGGGGGGTCCCGGGAGCGCAGCCCCCTCCCCCGCGGGAGCCCCGTGGCCGCGCCCCCCGCGCCCCGCAGGCCCCGCCCCGCCCCGCCGCCCGGGCCCGCCTTTCCAGCCGCAGTAAGTGGTTCTGCGCGAGTGTAGCCGCGGGCGGAACAAAGACCTGACAAAGGACGAGGAGGCGAGCGACGCGGCTGCCTCTTCCCTGGAGACACGCGGGGACCCGGGCGCGGGGGCGCGGGGGCCGCCCCTCCAGGCGCGCACCCACCGCCCGCGCTCCCCGCCCGCCGGACACACTAGCCCGGCTTCAATGTGACACCAGAATTTTGTTTAATGATTTTTTTTTTTTACTTTTAAGTAAAATAAATAACGAGCCACGAGTTTGCAAGTAAGAGGTGCGCGGACTCGGAGAGTCGCGGCCCCGGGGCGTCCGGCGGGTGGATCCCCCCGCGGCGCCGCGCCCCACGCCGCGGAACCCGGTCCTTCCACGCGCGGACCCAGCGGCGGGGCGGCGGCGGCGCAGGTGTGGGCGCGGCGTGCAAGGCTCCGGGGAGACGCGTTCGGGACGTTCCAGCGGCCGTAACCCCGTGAAGTGTTAGGAGCGCAGCCCGGGCATTCGGATTAAAGGACTGAAAAGAAATACAGCCTGGGATCCCCGGCCTCAGACAGGTTCATCCCCAGACGGGTCAAGTGCAGGGCTCCCCGGGGGGGGGGGGGTGCTCAAGGGCTTGGAGGCCGCCCCCTCCCCCCGCAGGCGTCTACGCGGGAAAGGGACCGCTCCGCGTCCCAGGGCGGGGAGCCGCTCGAGCAGGCGTCTGTGGGTCCCGAAGCCCTAGCTGGGGACGTGCCAAGCCCACGGGAGGATTTTCTGGGCCGCAGGCTTAGCTCAGGGCCCGTGTGGGTGGGGCCAGGGCCCGGGAGTGGATCCCTCCTCCTGGGTCTCGTCCTTCCTTCCCCCTCCATCTTCCGACGCTGGAGGAGAAAGTGTATGGTCCCTTGCCCAGTGGCGGCCCCCGCCCCCGCGTTTGTCTCGTCTCTTCCCCACGTCCCGTGAAAATGAGGATATGAAAAATAAGATTACATTCACAGCGTATTGCGTTCTCCGGCACAAATCATTTTTTTTTTCTCCATTCGACCATACATCCCATGGGGGCAGAGCTGCGCACTTAGGATAATTAATGTGCCCTCGTGTGCGTTCCAAAAACAGTCGAGCCGAGAAAAACTATGCGGTGACATCTATTAAGCCTTGAAGGAAATGGGAGGTGATGAAAAAGAATCTAAGTTTTCATTTACATTTGTGTAAGCAAAGCAAGGATGCTCAGATACACAATGAAACATGCAGCCCGAACAGTGTGATTAGATAAGGATATGGGGGGGGGGGGAGAGACCGGCAGAAACAGACAAGATAAGGGAGGGGGGCCCTGCTGAGCCTGTGCATTCGTCAAACCACAGATGAACTAAGCCAAGAACACTAATGGCAAAGCTGAACTCTGCAGGCACCACCCCTGTTTTCCCCTCCTCGTGTTAATGATATTAAAATCCACCATCAAATTCAATAAGCGGTAATTAGAGGCAGGCCAACTCCTCCGACCAGCTCCTCTCTTGGTTTGGGGAAGGGTTTGGGCGCTGCTGTGTACAATGGGCAAAGAGCAAGGAGCAGGAAGGGATGATCTGTTTTTCAAATCAGCAGGCTCCCCGTAAACCTGCAGTTTGGGGGCTCCTTGGGGCCCGCGGATGTGTCTCTCCCTGCTGCTGTGGTTATTGTCACTGTGGAGAAAGCCAGGTGTCCCTGCCTCCCCTCTTCTTTGCCATCTCCTTCACTAGTGAGGAGAAAAACCCACGAGCAGAAAACAGAGCTTATAATCCAAGTATGACACTGCCACGGGTCACTTAGCCTCAATTACCTTCCTTTTACTCTTGCTGCCACCAAGGGGGAAAGAAGACATAGGGCGGAGAGACAGCAACATAGCACCCGGAAAGTGTGCAGTGGGAGCCGCCTGGGGGTGGGGGTGGGGGTGAGAATAAATGTAGAACCTGTTGCACACCATATACCAAAAATAATTCCAAATAGATTGAAAGGTTAACTATAATGATGATGATGATGATGTGGGGCGCCTGGGGGGCTCAGCGGTTGAGCGTCTGCCTTCGGCTCAGGGTGTGAAGCCGGGGTCCTGGAATGGAGCCCCACATTGGGCTCCCTGCATGGAACCTCCTTCTCCCTCTGCCTGTGTCTCTGCCTCTTTCTCTGTATCTCTCATGAATAAATAAATAAATGAAATCTTTTACAAAATGATGATGATGCAACAAAATACTGGAGAAAAATATTGGCTAGTATTTATCTCATCTTTGCATAAGGAAAATCTTCCTAAGCAAAAAAAGCAACAGAAGAAATCCTAATGGGAATCTCACTAGATATGGCCACACATTTTAAACATAGCAAAAAAAAAAAAAAAAAAACAGCACTGAAAAAAAATGCAAATTATAAAATGAAAAAAAAAACTTGAAACATACATAAAATCAAGAGCTCATATTAATGTATGAAACAGTTTTACAAAAATTTTTTAAAGATTTTATTTATTTGTTCTTGAGAGACATGGAGGGAGAGAGGCAGAGACACAGGGAGCCCGATGCGGGACTCGATCCTGGGACCCCGGGGTCATATCCTGAGCCAAAGGCAGGCGCTCAACCACTGAGCCACCCAGGTGTGTCCCAGTTTTACAATTTAATGAGAAAAAAACAACACAGTGGGGGGAAAAAGGCAAATGAAATGAATAGACACAGAAGATCACAGAAAGGAATGCAAATCACTAATATACTTACTAAAAAAATATTCACACTCACTAGTAACCAAAGAAATAAAACAGTTAGATGCCACTTTCTCACTACTGGAAAAGATTGAAATAAATATAATGCTATTTTGGCAAAGACACTATCAACTAGACACTCTACTTTCTCTAGAAGAAAACTTGGTAGATAACAACAGCCCTAAGAACGTGCAGCTCCTTTGATCCAGCAATTCTATTTCTAGGTATTTAGTATAAGGAAACAATACGAACATTTTCTTTAATGTTCTTCAATGATAAGAGTCCAAGACCTATTTAGAGGAATAATGATGGGGCACCTGGGTGGCTCAGTGGGTTAAGTGTCCACCTTTGCCTCAGGTCATGATCCCGGGGTCCTGGGATGGAGCCCCACATCGGGCTCCCTGCTCTGCGGGGAGTCTGCTTCTCCCTCTGCCCCTCCCATGCTTGTGCTCTCTCAAATAAATAAATCTTAAAAAAAAAAAAAAAAGGAATAATGATAAGGGAGAAATTCCTGTGATAAAATCTTAAGTGATAAAACAAGTTGAAAAGCAATAAACACACACATACGTTTATATTCTACTAAATACAATAAATATATAAATTTAGAGGGAGCTTCTCTAATGTATAGTATACTGGAGCAGTAGCAGTAAAAGTGATTTTTAGGGCACCTGGGTGACTTTTTCGGTAAGTGCCTGACTCTTGGTTTTGGCTCAGATGATCTCAAGGCTGTGAGATCCAGCCCCCCTCCCCCAGTTGGGCTCATGCTCGGCAGGGAGTCCACTTGAGATTCTCTCTCTGCCCCTCCCCATTCTCACACTTGCGCACATTCTCTCAAATAAAATGTTTTTTAAAAAGCGACTTTTAGTTTTTTCTCCTATGTTTTATTTTTACCGTGTTTCTGAATTTCTGCCAGAATAGTATTTTATAATCAGAAAAATACAAATGTTATTTTTTAAAGTATCAGATCCAGAGGAAAAATTAATTCCACAAGTGTCAAAGGGTAAGTCATTTTAATCAACCTCTAGGCCATTGGTTGATAAAGAAAAACAAGACAGGGATAATTTGCAATAGAAAAAGGATATGCTATTTGTTAAATAGTACAAGTTTTATTTCACTAGTAGTTACATAAACACAAAACTTAAGATCAAATAGACAAAGATCCTCAGAGTAACAACATTTAATGCTGAAATGCAACGGAAGAAGCACTGGAACACCTTTGATGGTGGTGAAGTATTTGATATAGCTTCTGGGGAAAGCAATTGGATGATGCAATTCTGCTTCTGGAAATTTTTTAAAATTAGAATTATTTCAAGTGAATGCCAGCAACCCTACCTCACATGGGTTTAAGGCCAAAAAGGACATTTATTGACGCATGAAAATGAAAAGTGTCCAGGTGTGGCTGCCTGCCAAGTTAAAATGAGGACTCAGTTTCTCTCCATTTCTCAGCTCTGCTTTCCTCTATTGTTATCTTCATGGTCACGGATACTTTCTCCATAGGGAGGCTCAGCATAGGGGAAATTGCCCATTCCCCTGGTATCTGAAACTAGAGCGTTCCTGTGAAATCTTTCACAACCTGGAACGCCATGAAGGGAAGAAGAAAAAATTTTGAGCCTTCCTAGACATCTCCCCCCAACCAAGTACTCTCTCCTGGGCTTTCCTGATACCTTAGGACACATCTTGCTGACAGATGCACGTTGTGAATGGAGACAAAGCAGAGATGCTCACAGACGCAGGTCAAAGCCACGGAGGCTTGCTTGCTGAGATGCTCAAGCCTAGTTCTGGGAAGGAGCTTGGCAGGGCGCCCCTCACTGCTGGAGGAGAGCAGCTTCTAGCACAACTCACTGCGAAACAAACCCCGAAGGCTATTTTAGCCTTTGCCTTTTATTGTAAAAGTGAAAACCCTCTTTAGATGTCTTTTGAAACAAGTGCTAATGTAGATCTTTCTTAAAAGTGAAGTGGCCAAATGCAAACTTTGGAATAGCGAGGGATTCCCATATATCCTACCACTCTCAACCACCCATGGGGAGAAAATGCCTACTTTCCAATAATTCCCAGAACAGTCTTGGGATGAATTTGGCCTGTGACCTTCCCCATGTGTTTTCTAACACATCAAATTTCAGTCATCTTTGTCGAAGTACCATCTCGTGGCTCTTGAATCACATGATTGAACTGCACACTTCGGAGTGATCACCAAAAAGCCATCAGGAGAGATTTGATTTAATCCAGATTCTCCCTTTTTTGCATTATCTCCAAGTCTACACCAGGGAAGCCCTCAGCTTCCCACACATCCCTTCAATGACTTAACAAGAATGTGCTTTGTACCGATAGATTGTCCTCTTTTCTTTTTTTTCTGCTCATCATCTCTTCTTTAACCTGTCCCATCCTTGTTTTTACCTCTGCTTTAAATTTCCTGTCCCTACCAACTAACCTGAAAGGTGAGAGGTCCGCTGCTTTCTTGAAGTTGTAACATTTTAACGTGTTCTGGATGCACGAAAGACTGTCCCGAGGACATGGCAGAGCGATCTTTGTAGGGCATAAGGCTTGTATCGGGAGGCATTTGTCATCTGATAACCTGCAAAGGAAGAAACAATATCTACAAAGCTCGAGCAGGATATTAAACTGAGAATTTATTTGATCTAAACATGAAAAATATCTCCAGATGTTTTTCAAGTCTCCCAACTGAAAAATTGCCTCTTGTTAAGTTACCAAACAATACAATAAATAGGAACAATGGTATTTTTTTTTTAAAGAAGTTCTATTTAAAAAGAAGAAGAAAGAAGAAGGAGTTGTTTTTTTTAAATTAGATTCCACTAATTGGTTTGGATTTGGGTGTTTTTTTTTTTTTTTTATTTACAACACCCCATACAAAGCAGACAAACCATTAACATTTTTAATTTAAGAAATATTATTTTGAAAGAGTCGTTAAAGGTGGATTTCTCTTGGAATAATTTAAAACCTCTTGCCCATTGAAGGAAAAGTAAGATACAAACAGAGAGGGAGACAAATCATAAGAGACTCTTAACTCTAGGAAACAAACTGAGGGGTGCTGGAGGGGATAACTGGGTGATGGGCATGAAGGCGGGCAGGTGATGTAACGAGCACTGGGTGTTATATGCAACCGATGAATCACTAAATTCTACCCTTGAAATCAATAATACACTATATGTTAACTAAATTGAATTAAAATTTAAAAGGAAACCTTCTTGCCCACTACACGAGAAGCAAAAAGATAAAAATCACCCCTTGCTCACTCATTTATCCTTAGTAACGATATGTGTTGGAGAATAGTAATGAATTCTGGCTTCATAGGATCCTAAGAAAGACTAGGGTCTGTTAATAATTTTATACTTCATATATTTTCTATTTCATATATTTCATTCTTTTCTTACTTTCAATATTGAATCAGTCTTGCCATTCAACAGATCGGAGAATGATTACCCATGGCCGCTGCTTACCAGTATCTGTCATTGCTGTCAATTGCCCTACTTTGTCTTGAATATTGATTGGGAGAGAGTGGATAAGGTCACGGCTTTCTCCTCCCCATCACTTCTGCAAAATCATGCTAAGAGGACTTCCTGGGGGCTGGAAGTGGGGGGATTGAAAGTTGGCACTAGACTTCCTCTTACCTGGCTACATACTTTTCCTAAAAATCCAGTATTTCAGAATACATATGACACATATATGTATATATGCAAAACGTGCATAAATATATAATTTCTTCTATTTCTCTAGACCTTTCAGAGTTGTCTGTAACTAGTAGACATGGGTCCCTACAACTCAATTCAAGCCCTGCCTATTAATCTCCCAATGTTTTACTAGACAGGATAGAGGTGAATATAGGGTGTTTCACGTTCTCAAGGACCTTGCCGCTCCACTGACATGTAGAGATGAGTGTGCAAATGCAAGACGTATTGTGATGAACTCTATAGACTCAGGTCCACACCAGATGAGAGAGATGAATTTGGCTGTGGCGCCTAAACCTAATTAACCAATGAGTACTTGATTTCCAACATGGAAAGGAAGACAAAGGATATTGTAGAGAAGGAGAACGGCTTGAACAAAGTCGTGGGAGCACATTGCTTCCCCTGGGAGCACAGGGGGAACAGAGCATTCATAAGCAGTGATGAGGCCGGGAAACGAGATGGGGCAAAGTGGGCAGTGAAGGCAAATGTTTTAGGGTCTTTACTGCCGTGTAAAGTGCTTGAGCTTTATTCTGTGATAGCAGAGACTTAGCTAAGTTTTCCATGCAGGGAAGTGACATATCCAGATTCAAGTCTCAGAAAGATGGTTTCACAAGCTCTGGGTAAATGGGTAGGAACAGCAGAAAGAATAAGGAGACAGGGACACCTGGGTGGCTCAGTGGATGAGCGTCTGGCTTTGGCTCAGGTCGTGATCCCGGGGTCCTGGGATCGAGTCCCACATCAGGCTCTCCTTGAGGAGCCTGCTTCTCCCTCTGCCTATGTCTCTGCCTCTCTCATAAATAAAGTCTTTATTAAAAAAAAAAAAAAAAAAAAAAGACAGGGCAGCCCTGGTGGTGCAGCGGTTTAGCGCCGCCTGCAGCCCGGGGTGTGATCCTGGAGACCTGGGATGGAGTCCCACATCAGGCTCCCTGCATGGAGCCTGCTTCTCCCTCTGCCTGTGTTTCTGCCTCTCTCTCTCTCTCTCTGTGTGTGTGTCTCTATGAATAAATAAATAAAATAAAATCTTAAAAAATATATTTAAAAAAGACAGAATAAGGAGACAGTTAAGAAGGAGGCTGACTAGGGCAAAGGAAGAGAGTGGCATGGGATCCCTGGGTGGCGCAGCGGTTTGGCGCCTGCCTTTGGCCCAGGGCGCGATCCTGGAGACCCGGGATCGAATCCCACATCAGGCTCCCGGTGCATGGAGCCTGCTTCTCCCTCTGCCTGTGTCTCTGCCTCTCTCTCTCTCTGTGACTATCATAAATAAATAAAAAAATGTTTAAAAAGAAAAGGAAGAGAGTGGCAGCTTATGATTCAGAATTAGCATGGAAATTGAGAGGAGAAGATACATTCGTGGTGAAGGAGAGAGACAACTCAAAGCAAACTCAGGCTCTCCCTTGGAAGACTGGGCGGTTGGGCACGATATTAACTGAGATGGGGAACAGAGGCAAAAGAGCAAGTTTGAGACCCAAGTAGCAAAGGTGTCAGATGTGCTGGGTATCGGATGTTTGGAATGTCTAGTTGGAGTCTGGTATGCAAATGACCTTCCTTCTGAAGATCTGGGGAACGGAGGGACCTACGCAGTCACACCTAGGGGACTGTTACCCTTCCACTTGCTGGTTATGGGTCTGCCTTGGCAAACCGGAAATCCTTCTTGTACAGAAAATACCCAGATGGGCTGCATAAAGGATAACCAGCATCTTTTTAAAGGCACAGGCAAATCCACAAGAGAGTCAGTGAAGAACGTCCATGTACACCTGGCGGGCATTCCAGAAGGAAAGAATGTACACGAAATAGTATTTTCAAATGTAATAGTTAAGAATTTCCTAGACTTGAAGCAAGCCATGAATCCAGATCCAGGCAGTGTCATGAGTCTTAAAACGGATAAAGAGAAATAAGTCTAAACCTGGACACACATCAACTTTTGGCTTTACTACTCATTTCTAAGATAAACTGGATAATCTGAATGAACATCAGGTATGAGGGAGGCAAAAATGAAACAGATGGCTTCTGCGGAGTAGGGCCTCCTGTCCACCACGCACTTCTGCTCTGTAGTCCTTCTAGAGACTCCCTTAGGTTCCTTTACTTTGGTCAGATCCTTAAATGTTGCTGCTCCTAGGATTCAGTCACGGGCTCCTTCTTCTCACTCTGCACATTCTTAGGTGATTTCACTAACTCACTTGGCTTTAGCCACGAACTGCAGACACTGACTCATGAAATTCTTTTTGTTCTTTTTTAAGATTTTACCTATTTGAGAGAGTGAGAGAGCATGAGCAGGGCTGGGGGGCTGGGGGTCAGAGAGAGAGGGGGAGGGAGAAGCAGACTCCCCGCTGAGCGGGGCTTGATCCCAGCACCCTGGGACCATGACCTGAGCCCAAGGTACCTGCTTAACGGACTGAGCCATCCAGGCGCCCTTGACTCACGAGTTCCTATTTCCAACCCCAAATGTCATCTGAGGCCTACGCCGGCCCAGGCACTGCACACACGACCTAAAGCAGCTCGTTCCTTGCACCCCAATCCAGTGCCTCTTGGCCTTTACCTTGGTTCATGGCGCTGCTATCAGGGATCCCTCCCCCTACATACATGCTTCTGGGGCTGGGATATCCAGGCCTTTCCGGCATCAGGACACATCCAGTCCATCCCTTAAAATTCGCTTCCAGTGTCTCTTTCCCTTTAGCTTGTCTTCTGTTCCCCTGGAGCCAGGTGCTGTCTGCCTCAGTTTCCCAGGTCACCATTTGGGACTCACTCACACCTGCAAATAATTCTTGAAGTCGGGCTCCCCGGGGGGCGATGGGGTATGAGTGGGGGGGGGGCCGGGCTGCGGGCCCTGGGGTGGCGGCCTGGCCTGTGGTGCCTGGGGGGCCCGGGGGGCGGCCTGGGGTCACACTGTGGCCGGGCCAGGATGTGGGCATCTCCCAGCAGCGGCAGGTGCATCCCTGCTGCAGGTGACCTGGGGCGACCCCGAGCCGGGCTGCAACGGCTGGAATACTAAGTGGCGCTGGGTTTCTGCAGCGAGCGGAGCTGCCTGAGTCACGGCCGCCGTGGGAGCCTTTTAACAGAATTAAAACCTCCGTGGGGGAGGCCGGGGGGGAGGACACACGAGGCCGGAGGAGGGCAGGCGGCAAGGGCGGCGGGGACCCGGGGGCCCCACTGCACCTTCGTGCCAGCGGGAGAGCAGAGCCGAAGGTGCCAGGGCTCCACAGCTGCGGCTTAAAATGGTCTAAAATTTGCCTCCCTCTTTGAATTGGAAAATAAAATAAAATACAAATTTTCTAGACAATATATACACAGTAAATCAAAAGGGGCGGTGGGGCAACTACACACAGGCCACGTCCCCGGAGGGCCGCTGCCCCAGACCAGTGACCTCTTGTCGCTTCCTATTTCCAAACCCATGAATTACTTTCCTCAATTACTTTTTTCAAAGCTGGAGCTCTGCGGTCTCTCCCCGAGGGGGAGATTCCTGATGCGACCCTCCCGTGAATGGAAAGTGATCAGTGACAAAGTCCTGCGGCCTCTTGGGGGAATCAGCCTAAATCATCCTCTGGGCTACAGGAAAACTGGAAGCGGGGAAACCTTCAGGGCAGGTTAAAGCCCCGCAGAGCACCTCGCACTCTACATTTACTCAAAGGAGGATTTCCAGTGTCACCTTGAGCAAGAGGGGAAAAGAAGGATCTAAAAACCCTAGCGAGTGAGACAGCTTTCTTGGGTTGGCTCCACTACGAATGGAAGGATTGGGGCCTCTGAGGGGCTCAGGGCTGAGAGGCTGCCTTTGACCCAGGGCATGACCCCAGGGTCAAGTCCTGCATCTGGCTCCCTGCATGGAGCCTGCTTCTCCCTCTGCCTGGGTCTCGGCCTCTCTCTGTGTCTCTCATGAATAAATATGTTTTTTTATATAAAAAAGGAAGGACTAACTTGTCTCACTGCCTTCCAGATCCCAGGTACAGAGGTAAGAAGAGATCTCACAGACAAGTGTAAAGGATCAGAGAGAGCCCCACATCAGGGCACCGAAGAGCCAAAGGCAGGAAGAACAACAGGACCCCAGGAGGGATCAGAGGCAGGCACTGAATGTCAAGAATCTGCTTTTCTCTCCACTTCTTTTCCTACTTCCAGGGCAAAGGCACAGGGCCTGCGCAGACACAGAACCACGGAAGGCCTGCTACGTTTAGGTAGGAGGGGACTGGGCTCTTGGAGCCCTGGAGGAGTTGAGGGAGGAATGACAAGAGGCAAGAGGGTTCAACAGGGGTGAGCGGATTGGTCTTCATTCTGTAGGCTGGGAGGGATGAGCTGCTAAGCAAAGAGGGTGATATTTCTAAGACAGCGACAGGGAGGCCAGCCCAAATCCGTGACTCTTGGCCCTTTTCCACCATGACAACCATGTTCATGTCTTCCGAATTCCCACGCATAACTAATACAGGGGTTTCCAACCTCAAGAAAGCAGAATGAAATGCAAGCAAGAGCGTGACTTGAATCCACTCCTGTTATTTTAAACTAAACCTATCACAAACTTTGGCACTTCAGTTATTACTAAATTATGTGCAGTGCACCTCATAATTGATCATGAAAGAGGCATGATGCCATGCCTCAGCACTACTAGACCAAAGGTGGTCATCTGTGCTCCACAGACACCTGGGGGTTCACAGGAGATATCTTGGGGACTGGAGGGAAGCTAAGAGGACAGAGCTCTGACACCTGCCCCCCCAACCCCAAAGCCCACATTTCAACCAGAGGAAGCATATTTTTATCTTATTAGTGTAGGCCTTTCACCAAAATCTTATTTCAATAAGATATTCCGCTCCTTGAAAAAGATGGCTTGCAATGGATAGAAGATGAGAGAGATTGGAGGCAGGTAAATCAAATAAATAATTGTTATAGTCTGGGTGCAAAATACTGCAATTAGCTCAACTATAACTAGTTGGATGGATAAATTAAGGCTCATAACAGAATCACAATGCTCAAGATCTAAGGTATTTCCATAGTATATATAACAGGAAACTATACTAATTTATTGTGGCATGTGATGGGGTACAAATAAATAAATAAAATATATCGTAACAGTGCTTCTCAGACTTTAATGTATACAGTCATCACTTGGGGATCTTATTAAGATGGAGGTTCTGATCCACAAAGTCTGGGGCAGGGCTGAGGTTCTACATTTCTAGCAAGTTCCCAGGAGACGTGTACTCCAAGGACCACACTTTGAGTAGCAAGGCATCACAGAATCCTAAATATTTTTTTTCAAGATTTTATTTATTCATGAGAGACACAGAGAGAGAGGCTGAGACCCAGGCAGAGGGAGAAGCAGGGAGCCTGGTGCGGGACTCCATCCCAGGACCACACCCTGAGCTGAAGGCAGACGCTCAACCACGGAGCCACCTAGGTGCCCCCGGAATCCTACAAATAATTTTAAGATTTCAAAAAATGTCCCTAGCCCAATGAAAGAGCAGTAGCTCTGAAGTCCAAGATCCTTAGATTTAAGTCCAGAATTCACCACTTACACACCATACCCGACCTCTCAGCCCATCTCCTCATCTCACCATTGTACCTTCTAACTGGTGAGCTGTTGTGGGGATTAAGAAATACCACAATATAAGGTATCAGCACAATGCCCAGCTCATAGCAACAACTTAGTAAATATTAGATTATTATTTTCCAAAAGCCAATTTTATAAGAATGATCCACAAATCACCTTTATCAGAACCACCGTGGTGCTAGTTTAAAATGCTGACACCAGGACCCTGCATCAAATCTGTTTAACCTGAAACTCTGAGGGAGGATGGACATTTTTAACCAATCTCCTCAGGCACCACAGCCTAAGGACCACTGCTGGCAGCTACGTGCATGCACGGCTCGCATGACCAAGCCACCTCTGAAGGACATTTATTTAGCGTGCAGAGCCAAACCTTGGCTCACACCATGACCTGGCTTCCTGTAGCAGGTGAGAGGCAGCATGGTCATTGGGCTACAGAGATTATAACTTTTTCTTTAAGATTTTAATTTATTTATTTGAGAGAGAGAGAGAGAGAGAGCATATCAGAGGGAGAGGGAGAAGCAGATGCCCTGCCCAGAAGGGAGCGCACCTCAGGGCTGGACCCCAGGACCCAGAGATCATGACCTGAGGCAAAGGCAGATGCTTAACCAGCTGAGCCACCCAGACACCCGAGATTATAACATTTTTAGAATCAAAGAAGACACCTACGTCCTGCTTCACTGTATTCTTTACCCAGTAAGAAGCTCAGTCCCAGGACCTTGAGCCTCCTTCCTTCCCCAGCTGTCATGCAGGTTTCTGGCCAAAATAAGAGCGACTGCAGCTTTTCAAACCAATTCTGGGCAAAGCTGACCCTGGACTGAATATCAAAGTTGGCCCAAGTTGTTTATTTTTGAGGCCTGTCTTCTTTGCTGTCCACCCCCCATCCTTTTTAGACCCACCTTCTCTTCTAACTCCCTGGCACCTGTGCCACCTACTCCTCACGTGCCTGCTGCAGCGCTTCTCTCCCTCATCTACAATCTCACCCTTCCTTCCTACCTTGCAAACTACTTTGGCAAGGTGTAGGGATAGGTGGGGGGGGGGCATCCTTTAGAAGAAAACGGTGGGCCAAACCAAGTCCCATCTGGAAGGGGACCAAAGCTATCACTACTTACAGGCCAAGCCGGGACTTTCTTTAGGAAGCAAGGTCAGATCTGCTCTAACACATGACTGCATGACCATTGAGGTCCCCAGAACCTCAGAGTATAACTTAGACAACTTTAGCCCTAGAAAAAGGCAGATATGACTAGTTGTCATAGATAAATCTCAAAAATGGTTCACAAGAATATCCATTTTTGATCAAATGAACTTTTCAATGAACCTGTGGGGGCCAATTATTCATTTTCTAAAATCTCTTGTGTCTGTACCTCTTAGGCAGTCAACAAATTACTCATTAGATATCTGTCACGTGGCAGGCTTAATTTAGTTTCTGGGGATGCTACCGCAGAGACTGCATTTATATATCTATTTTTTAAACACATAAATAAGTTAATTTTAGGTGATTATAGAACCATATGCTGTAATACATGCTATGAAGAAGAGAAAATAGAATAACGTGCTACGTGGGGGGGGGGGGGGCGGAGTTAGGGGAGACTTCTCTCCAGAAGTAGCATTCAAGTTGAGATGTACACAAGGGGAACGTGGTAGTCATGTACACATCCGGGGGAACAACATTCCAAGCAAGACAGCAGCACAAAGACCTTGGGATAAGAAAAACTTGGCATGTTTTCAGGGGCAGAATGAAGGCACCAACACATGTTTACATTAAATATGTGAACATCAGTGGGGCGTCTGGGTGGCTTAGTTGGTTGAGCATCTGGCTCTTGGTTTAAGCTCAGGTCATGATCTCAGGGTCGTGAGATTGAGCCCCAGGTCAGGCTCCCACGCAGCTTAGAGTCTGCTTGTCCCTCTCCCTCCCCCTCTACCCCTCCCCCTGCTTGTGCTCATGTGTGTACTCTCTCTCTCCTTCCAAAATAACTAAATAAATAAAACCTTTAAAAAAAAAAGTAGTCTTCAATAAAGAAATAAATAGACAGCAAATATCTAGCAGACATGATTGGGAGCCTCAGTAGAATTTGAGCTATGGCATTAGCACATTATCAATTACTTTCCTTTTTTTTTTTTAAGATCTATTTATTTATTTTAGAGAGAGAGGTAGTGAGAGAGTGGGGGTGGGGGAGCCATTGGAGAGGGAGAAAGAGGATCTCAAGCAGACTCCCTGCTGAGTGTAAAGCCCAACAAGGGGTTCCATCTCACAATCCTGAGATAAGGACCTGAGCTGAAATCAAGCGTTGGGAGACACCTGGGTGGTCCAGCAGTTGGGCATCTGCCTTCAGCTCAGGGCGTGATCCTGGGGTCCCGAGATCGAGTCCTACATCGGGCTCCCTGCATGGAGCCTGCTTCTCCCTCTGCCTGTGTCTCTGCCCCCCTCTTTCTCTCTCTGTGTGCCTGTCATGAATAAATAAATAAAATCTTTAAAGAAAAAAAAAAGAGTTGGCTGCTTGACTGAGCCACCCAGGTGCCCCTCAATGACTTTTCTTTTAACTCAATAAGTATTAAATGTCTCCCTCTCCCTGCCCCCACCGGCCTCTAGCTGGCAGGCTTGCTGCTAAATGCAGAAGATAAGAGACGCATCTGCAAGTGTCTGCCCCGTGGAGCTCAGAACTGGTGGGGGGGCGGGGGAAAGAATTGGTGGTGGAGACAAATACATAAGCACACAGTTAATGCCACCTTCCAAGCAGCAATGGAGTAGGAGTGTCATGAGGGGCTGTGGAGGCTTAGGGGAGGAAGGTGTCACTCCTCCAGAAGTATGGGAAGCTTTTACATAAGAGGTGACCTTTGAGTTGAGCCCTTCAAGACGAATAGGATTTAATAAGATGAATTGTTCCCAGCAATACTGTGGACTAGATATTCTGAAAAATCCTCCAGTTACAAAACACTGAACTGCTGAATTAAATACAATAAATATCCTTTGAAAACCAGGAAAGTATGAACTAATGCCAAAGCCCTGTGTTGTCTTGAGGGTGTCTGTCAGTACCAGGAACCCAGAGTCCTGGAGGAAGATGGGGTGGGGACACGTAGAGGACAGGACACAAGAGACAGAGACTCAGACACTGGACATGAGACACCCGACAAAAAGTCTGGGGTCCTGAAGGGTCACCCACATCTTCTTAAGAGGGACAGGAGAGAAAGCTATTGACCCCTTAGCAAAGGCAAAGCATGTCAAGACTAACTTGACTGTTTCCATCTAGGTTCTGAGGACAGGAATAAAAAAAGATATATCTCCTGAGAGACTTCATTACCACAGGTGATCCTTCTCTCACTCAAGTCAGGGTCTGATTACACCACTGACTCCACAGAATCTCCCAAGGCTCACCAAGAGCGAGTGGCACCATGTACTTCAGAACAATAGTGTAAAGGATGGGCTAAAATGAGGATTATTCTTTTTTTTTTTTGAAGATTTTATTTATTTTTTCATGAGGACACAGAGAGAGAGAGAGAGAGGCAGAGACACAGGCAGAGGGATAAGTAGGCTCCATGCAGGGAGCCCAATGTGGGACTTGATCCTGGGTCTCCAGGATCATGCCCTGGGCCAAAAGCAGACACCCAACTGCTGAGCCCCCCAGGTGTCCCAAAATGAGGATTGTTCATGGAGCAGTTAGGTCCGCCCTGAAAGTCTGGACATTGCTCAGTATGTAAATTATATTTCAATAAAGATGTTTTTTTCCAAAGAAGAAAGGGGGGAGCAGGATGAAGGGAAGGAGGATGAGGAATTAAATATCCAGACTTCTGTCTCTAGACAACCTCCCCTCGACCACTGGTTTCCTCCCTGGAGAGGATAAAAGATTCTCTGTACTAGATTTCTCTCTCTGTGTGCCTGTCATGAATAAATAAATAAATAAAATCTTTAAAGAAAAAAAAAAGAGTTGGCTGCTTGACTGAGCCACCCAGGTGCCCCTCAATGACTTTTCTTTTAACTAGTTTATGTCTCTAGACAACCTAGTTTATGTCTCTAGACAACCTCCCCTCGACCACTGGTTTCCTCCCTGGAGAGGATAAAAGATTCTCTGTACTAGGAACACCAGACATACCTGAGGGCACAAATACAATAAATAAAAATAATAAGTGAATGTGTGCCCATGAGATACACATGTGACTGGCCACCCTAGCCTTCAGTCCCCTATTTGGTTCCCAAAACTTGGCAGCTAGAGTGAAAGCAGGACACAGGAGTCTCCCTAATAAAATGGCAGATCCCAGATCACCCTGAAGGCTGTTCAGAGCTTCTATTCAGGAGGTTAGTCTCCCTCTCTTAAGAATGAACACACAACCAAGGGTGCTTGGGTGGCTCAGTCAGTTGAGCATCCAACTCTAGATCTCAGCTTGGGTCTTGATCTCAGGGTGGTGGGTTTGAGCCCTGCATTGGGCTCCATATTGGGCATGGAGCCTACTTAAAAAAAAAAAAAAAAGAATGAATAAATGAATGCATGAATGAATGCGCAAAGATTACTAGACAACCATGGAAAACTTCCATTGTGGAAGATCAAGACCCGCACAAACTAAAAAGCACACAAGCGAGCAACCTACAAAAATAGAGACCCAGCAAGGGAAATGAAACTTTTTAAAGTTAAAAAAGACCCTTTCAGACATAGGTATTGCAATTGCAAAATAAGAATAGGATGCCACAAAAAGGAACATTTAGAAAACAACAATAAGAAGAGGCCTCAAAAATTTTAAATATGACACCAGAAATGAAACAATCATGGAATTGGATCATAAAGTTAACATTTTCTACAAAATAAAGCAAAAACAGAGGCAGAACATTGGAAAGATTACAAAAATTAAAGGACATCTTAGTTCAGGAACTATAAAAAGGTACCAAACTGACAGGGTGGCTTTGAAACAACGGAAATGTGTCTCATAGCTCAAAAGGCTGGATGTCCGAGATCGCGGTACCAGCACCGTCAGCTTTGAAGAGCTCTCTTCAGGGTGGCAGACATATAGTTATATCCTCACATGGCACAAAGAGAGCAAACTAGTCTCTAGCCTCATCCTACAAGAGCGCTAATCCCATTCATGAAGGCCCCACCCTCATGACCTACCAAGGGCCCCAACCTCCTAATACCATTGCCTTAGATTAGATCGGATGTTAGCCTATGAATTGTGTGTGTGTGTGTGTGTGTGTGTGTGTGTGTGTGTGTGTTGGGGGGGGGGCACACAAACATTCAGTCCATAACAGAAGGCCAGTCCCCAAGGTACAATATTTACTACACATTCCTGGAAGGACAGAGAAAACTGAGCAAAGTAAATCATTAGTGCAGGTTTTCAAGGACATTTCTCAGAATCTAAGGATGGGATTTGCAGACTGAAAGGTCACACTGATGAAGCCCAGTCCAATGGATGAAACAGATCCACACTGAAGCACATTATTATGAAATTTCACAAAACTAGCATCAAAGTTGATTAGCTTTCACAGAAAGAGAAAGTAAAAACAATAACTACCCTGATCGTATATAAAGGATTAGGCATCCAAATGGCTTTGGACTCAACAGTAATACTGGAAGCAAGAAATCAACAAAGCATTTAGGTTTCCAGTAAAGGCAGGCTAGGAAACTTTGCTATCTCCCTGTTGAAAACAGTGAAAAACACTGGATAAAATACATTTTTTCAAGATAAAAATACCTCAAAGGCCTTCAAGACACTGACAGTTGGGAATTCTCAGGACTAGAGCTTGTAACCAGAGAGGCAAGGGGAACACCAGAGCAGTAATGGCAAGCCTGAGCTAGACTTGCCCTCCCCCTCCCCTGCACCCCAGAGAACTGTGGGGAGGACCACCTTGGTGCTGCCGTGGGGAGTAGGAAGGGAAGAAAAGGGAAAGAAGCTAACCTGGGGAAGTTGTGCCCACAGAGGGTAGTCTCATGAAATTGTGTTCAGTGCATAAGTAACCTGGGTGGGGCAGGAACTCTCAAACTGTGATGTGGTTCTTTCTTCCTGACAATATCCTTAGGTACCTGGAAGAAACAAATGGAAAGCTCTTTAGGAAGGCACACTCAGCCTTCCTGGATTTTTTTCTCAAGGTAATATCTGGCAGCCAGCAGACATGCACCAGAAAACCTGAATCTAAATGACCACAGATATTGGAATGATCAGTTATGAACTTTAAACAAGTAGGCCTACCAAGTTTAAAGGGCTAAAGAATTAAAAATATCTTTAGGAAACAAGGAATTGTGAGAAAGAGCAGTTTTGAAAAAGAATTAAAGATCATTTCCAGAAATGAAAAATACATGAAATAATAATTAAAAAAGAAAAAAGGTAGGAAAGCTCAGGAGGAAAATAATGGCTAAACTGAAATTCTATACCTTGCTAAACTATTATTGATAAATTAGGATAAAGCGGTTAGGATAAAGAGGTTTTTGATAGGCAAACTTTGAAAAACCCTACCTCCCATGGACCTTTTCTGATGAAATCACTGGAGGATGCGACCCATTAAAATCACATAGTAAACCAGTAAGACACAGAAAACAAAAAATCCAACATAGGAGAGAGGCAAAGGGAATTTCAAGGAGGAAACTGAAAAAGAGGTACCAGTACAAATAGAAGGGAAAGCTGTCTATAGGGGAGTGTAGGATTCGAGGACACATTGAGAAGAGCTGTCATCATCAAGATTGCTGCCATCATTCTAGACTCTTCCCCATCCCACCCCTTTTTTTTTACCTGAAGACAAAATGCCTGCTCATATTCTTATATGGACGTGACCTTTCTTAAGTGTTGCTGCAAAACTTTCTGTTTTCCCTTCCATGTCTGGTTCCTTGGATCATCTAAGATGCTCATTTATTCCAAGATATTTTGACTTACCCCTAAGAGCTGAAGTTAGGTCATGATTTTAAAGATTTTATGTATTCATTTGAGAGAGAGAGAATGTGAGTGGACACACGTGGGGAGAGGGGTAGAGGCAGAAGGAGAAGCAGACTCCCCACTGAGCTGGGAGCCAGATGTGGGGCTCCATCCCAGACCCTGGGATCCTGATCTGAGCTGAAAGCTTAACCGATTGAGCCACCCAGGTGCCCCAGGCCATATGATTTTAGAAGAAATGCAGAACTTTCAACTCCCTTTGATACTACTTTTTATGACAATCTCTATGTTCAATCCAGCCCCAGCCCGAGGCCCTAACTGTGGTCAGTCTGCTGTTGTCCAGAACTTACTCTTCTCCTAAAAGTTCCCAGAACCCAATCAGTTTCCCAACATCAAACTGAGTAAAACACCTGCGCGCTACCCGTGAGTGCCAAGCTCCCACGTGAGAATGTACAATGAAGAAAACAGCCCTCACGGGAACCTTAGAATCAGTGACACAACACACAGTGGACTCGTGAGATCCAACAACATCGAAGCCTGCCAGCCTTGGCGCCTGTCCCACCACCCTCCGTCCTTCTGACTCCTCCTAATTGGTTTTAGAGGTGATCTGAGACCTTACCTATGTATCACTTTGTTTACAATGTTGGATTTGGGTCCATAAACAAATTTTTCTCTATCAACTCCAGCTGGAACATGTATTGAGAGGCTGCACCGCGTGATGTAGGGGGAGTGAAGCTGGGGGGGGGGGTGTCTGCTAACAAGAAGGTATCACCAGAGAGAGGTCTGCTAGTGGCCCTGTAGCCCGACTCTCTGGGATGTCACCCAGAGAGTGAATGCCAAGCGCGCCGCAGGAGGCCTACTGTCACTGTGTTCCTGGGAATCTCTGCCATCAAACTGAGGGCTACTTCGGTGAGAGAGAAGGGGTGCTTCATAAAAAATTCAGGGGTGGAAACCCTTTTGGGTCCCCTCACTCTTTGGGAGCTTGCTATGCCATCGCTCCATAAACCCAGTCTTGCTGCCCCCCCCTCAAAAAAAAAAAAATTCAAGCTCTCCATCGGTTGTTGGAAAACATACCCTGAGGGGCACCTGGGATTGAGTGCCTGCCTTCGGCCCCGGGCGTGCCCCCGGGGTCCTGGGATCAAGTCCCTCCCCCGAAGGGAGCCTGCTTCTCCCTCTGCCTGTGTCTCTGCCTCTCTCTGGGTCTCAGATGAATAAAGTCTTTAAAAAACCCTACAGTGAAAGGATGGTTTCCCCCTCTTGTCTGATTGGCTGCTTAGAAGTTGATGATTCAAGTAGTTCCAGGAAATAAGGCTCATGATACAGCCTGTGCTAACGTTTGTCACAGCATTCTGTTGTCTCCGGGTGACCGAGGGCACTCAGCAGCGTGCCAAAGCCAGGAGGACCGAGCACCAGCACCAACGCACCAGCTCCTTCTGTAGGGCCCACTCCCTCGGAAGACATTCGGCCAAGAAATTCTACTGCAGTCGTCAGTGACTTAATGGGGCCTCAACCCACGCAATTTGCGCACCATTATTATGCTTCAGCTGGGAGTTTGCAGGGAAAACAGTTCCAGGTGAATCTGTTTCCATCTATACTTTCAGGGGTTAGAGTGATTACACAACCGAATTGGATCATTATTGGCTAATTGACACCCCGCTATTTTAAAGAACGGAAAGGACTATGCTACTATTTAAGTCGTTTTAAGTTGAGATGAAATAAAATATCTCTTCTGGATGTTTTCCTTCAAGTCTTTCATCAAAATTATGAAATGTTCACTTTGCTGTTTCATAAAAACCCCACAATAATGCGTTATTTCAAAGGGAAGACTTGTTTTCTTAAGGCAAGGCCAGCAAGTGGAGGCTGATGATGCTGATCACCAATTCTGAGGCAGTGGGGGTCCCCGCATCACCCAGTGACCCTCCAACCCCAGCTGGGGGTTCCACACTTGCACTCACTTCTGACGCCCTCTACCTCAAATAGGGTCAAATTCCCCAGATGGCCCTGTGAGGCTGCACCCCCACTTTCCCCACCTCACGTCCGATCTTCAGTCCCAGGGGTCACCCGGGCTTCTGGCCAACTGCCTACCCCCCATTGGAGGTTCCAACCACCCCTTCTCCAGGTTTGATTACGTTGCTAGAGCAGCTCACAGAACTCAAAAAAGGAAAACAAACAAGAACAACCCATTTTACTTACTAACTAGCTGACAGGCTTATTATAAGTGGCTGTAACTCCGAAGCAGCCAGATGGAAGAGGTGTGCAGGGGGAGGTGTCGGGAAAGGACGTGGAGTCCCCAAGCCCCCTCCATTCTCCGGGGATCTCCAGGATCTCCGGGTGTTCACAAACCAGGAAGCTCTCCTAAGCCCTGGGCCCCAGTGGAGGCCTCATTACACAGGCCTGATTGATTAAACCATTGGCCACTGGTGATGGAATTCAATCTCTGGCCCCTCCTCCCTCTCACCCCCCCTCCTCTGGCCTGGCCTCCCTCCTCTCAGTCCCACCCATCTCATCAGTTGGTTGGTTATCCTTGCAACCAGCCCTCAAAGCCCTCAACCATAGGTGACCAGGAGCTTCCAAAAGTCACCTCATTGACCTAACAGAGGACACCTCATCACTCCGGCCCTTAGGAAATTCCAACAATTGTAGGAGCTCTTTGCCAGAAACAGGAGAGGCCCAGGATATCTATTTCTTCTTATATTATCACATAAGGTACATGACTTAAATGATCTCCTTGGTTAGAGTTTGAGTTGAAGGAAGACATGCCGTTGACAAAAAAACAGAGATTTTAGAGTGTAGTCGTGCTTTCTCGAAAGGCCGTATGTCAGTGGGGAGAGGCTGACTGCTTTAACAACTGTCCCCAAATCCCAGAGTTTTGACACAGTAGAGGTTTACTGCTCACTCATGTCAGGTCCAGGGCAGACATCCCTAAGCACCGAAGGAATGGCTCCTCAAGGAAGGGACTCCGAAGCTTCTCTTCCTTCCATCCTACGGCTTCCCCATCTTCCTCAGCGGGCCACCAAGTTGTGAGACAGTGAGAGAGTGACAGTGGAAACAGCCCTGGGCTCACCATTCCTTGCCTGTTAAGTGACACGTCACTTCTCCCATTCCATTGGCAGGACCTCGCCGCCACCCCAGGGTGTGCGGTCACCATCTGGTCTCTGCCTCTGAGAGTTCTGTGCATTTTTTCCCAACTCCGCATTCAATGGCATCCTGTTGGTGGCTTGAAATAGGCCTCTGTGGGGATACGGACACCACGGAAATAGGCAAATACTACAGACGAAGCCTTTTCCCATCTGGGGGACACCACAGAGTCACATGGCCCTCCAGAATAGTGGCCAGAGGGCTGGGAAAGGGGTTGGCTGTGTATCCACGATGAATGAACAGGTCTGGGGAGTTCTGAGCCTCTTTCTGTCACATGAAACAAATTGAGAAAAAGATAATTTTTTGACTTTGGAGGTAACCTTCTTATGACTTTTTTTTTTTTTTTTTTAGATTTTATTTATTCATGAGAGACACACAGAGAGGCAGAGACACAGGCAGAGGGAGAAGCAGGCTCCATGCATGGAGCCCGATGTGGGACTTGATCCTGGGTCTCCAGGATCACACCCTGGGATCACATCCTTTAAAAAATAAAAAAATTTTTTAAGGGATTTTATTTATTTGAGAGAGAGAGAGAGGGAGCACAAACCTACATTTTCTGACTGCCCATTTCACACACTTTCAAAGGATACTATTTGCTCTATCTACCTGGCAAAATTGTGCTAGCGAACAAAGTCCCTGAGTGACAATGACTCTACCTACATAGCACAATGGGCCACAGACACGTCTCGAGTCCAGATGACCAACCGATGCGGAAAATCAAACACGAGAGCTCATTCTCAGCAGTATGTTGAAAAAAACCCCAAGATATACATAAGGTAGATTTGAAAGCTCTTCACAGACCAGCAAGATCGTGCCCTGGGTAAAGTTTGCACTTGGTGTGCGCGGACCTTTCTACCTACCCCACAACCCTGGAGAGCTTAGGGACTCCGGCCGGTCAGTGTGAAGGGTGGAAGAAGGTGAAAAGGAAGCCCTGTCCGTTGTGCAAAAGAAATGAGAGACCCGGAAGGTGGGGAGAGGCAGCCCCGCATCAGCAGGAGTCCCATGGAGTCTGGGTCTGGTCTTGGGTCACCCCACCCCAGAGCAGGTGTCAGGGAGATGTCCCACCCGGGTCCCGCCCGACTGCCCTCCTGGGCCCAGGGCCACTACCCTAAGGGAGCAAGCAGACGACCTGCCACCTGCCCCTGCTGTCTTCATGGGCAGGGGTAGGACCAGGACAATGTCCCCCTGTGTCTTGGAGGAGGGGCCGTGACATGTGTACCCCAGAGGCCTAGGGGGTGCCCGAAGCCAGCGGGGAGACAGTGGAAGCGCTTCTGGACTCCCGGCGGGGTGTTGTACCTTTCTGGTTTGGGGGTACCTAACCTCGACAGGGAAGGATACTTTTGATAAATCACTTACTGCTTTGCGAAAAGTCCCAGTTCTCTTGGGAGGGGCCCGGCCCAGGCCCAGGCCCAGGCCTGGCTGTGCGAACAGAAAGCCTTCGTGGCAGAAGAAAAAGAAAAAAAAAAAAAGAAAGAAAGAAAGAAAAGAAAGGCTCGATCTCTCTCCCAAACGAGCAGTACATCATTGCAGGGAGGGCCAGAGACGGAGAAGCCAATCCCCTTGGAAGAGTCAAGGAGCTCCAGGAGTTTGAACCGTGGAGGAGGCAAGATTCATCCTCAATTTCTGGTCCTTCGCGTTGCTAGTCTGTGGTCCCGGAGGGTGATCCAGTTCACTTTACCGAATAAAACAAAAGATGCTAGTAACTCCCTGGTGGTTCATGAAAGAAAGAAAACAGCTGCGCTTACCATCGGTGGAGCCGCATGAAATCGCTGATACCGGATCATTTATTACCTGCAAAAAAGAGCAATCGCATACCGTTCCACCTATGACAAAACCAGAAAGATGTGCCTATAAATATTTTTAAAGGGTGGTATTAGGTATGTAGTATTTAGAGCAGGAAAGAGAAGACCAGAAATGTCACTTGAAAGGGAGGGGAGCTTCCCTTGGAGGAAATCCCACATGCGAGATGGCATCTTACGCCCCTAACAGTAACCATATATTTTTAGTTAGGCCATTCATAAGCAATTGTCCTGAGTTTGGACATGCCATAGAGACATGATAACAGAAAACCAAAGCCAGGGTAATATATTTTTTTAAGATTTTATTTATTTATTTATTTATTTATTTATTTATTTATTTATTTATGATAGACACACACAGGGAGAGAGAGAGGCAGAGACACAGGCAGAGGGAGAAGCAGGCTCCATGCAGGGAGCCCAACGTGGGAATCGATCCCGGGACTCCAGGATCACACCCTGGGCCGAAGGCAGGCGCTAAACTGCTGAGCCACCCAGGGATCCCGGTTTTCTTTCTTTTTAATCATAATTTATTTTGCTCATAATGACTTCTCTGCCTCCTGAAATACAATCTTTATTCCCACACTTAAAACATTGTTACTCAGGGATCCCTAGGTGGCGCAGCGGTTTGGCGCCTGCCTTTGGCCTAGGGCGCGATCCTGGAGACCCAGGATCGAATCCCACATCGGGCTCCCGGTGCATGGAGCCCGCTTCTCCCTCTGCCTGTGTCTCTGCCTCTCTCTCTCTCTCTCTCTGTGACTATCATAAATAAATAAAATTAAAAAAAAAAAAAAAACATTGTTACTCAAAGGTCTTCTTCATTTTTCAATCATATAAACATGAGTGCTCACTGGCCTGATTGAAACTCGTGACAAACTTGGAATGTAGATCACAACCTGCACCATGATGATCATATGATCTCACTCATACGTGGAATTTAAGAAACAAAACAGAGGATCAGAGGGAAAGGGAGGGAAAAATTAAACAAGATGAAATGAGAGACAGAGACAAACCACCAGAGACTCTTAAGTCTAGGAAACAAACTGAGGGTCACTGGAGGGGAGGGGGGTGATGGGCATGAAGGAGGACATGTGATGTGATGAGCACTGGGTGTTGAATACAACTGATGAATCACTGACCTCTATCTATGAAACTAATAATATACTATATGCTAATTAATTTAATTTAATTTTTTTTAAAGAGACATCCCGGCATTGTCTCCTAGTTTCCATTATTTCTGCCGAGAGCTCAGCTGTGCATGTAGCTGCTCTTGCTTTGAAGATGCTCTCTTCCCCTCTCCCTCTCACTGCCTTTATCTTTATTTTCCCCAAGTCTCACTACGATGTCTTAGGAGTGAAGAGCCTAAGCAACGTGAATGCAAAGGTATTCCTCTGGCATCTGTGGATTGGTGTCTTTCATACTTTCTTCTGAAAAACGCTCCGCCATTCTCTCCGCAGACACTGTGTCTGCTCCATCCTCTCTCTCCTCTCCTTGTGGGGTTCCAGGCCCCAGAGTCTTCCCAGGCTCCTGCCTCTCCCCTGTATTCCCCATCCTCTCCCGTTACACGTTCTGAGTCATTCCATCCTTCAGCTCACGGCTTCTTCTGTTAGCAGACGCGTCTTCTGAGTTTTCATGTTGGTTGTTGTAGTATTTATTCATTTCTAGAATTTCTATTTTGTTCTTTCCTAAACCTGCTGTGTCACTTTTCATGGTTTTCTACAGATATTTTCAAGCTTGTCATCTATATGTTTTGTGCTGGGCCATTCTAATATCTGAAATGTAGATGTGTCTGTTTTAGCTTTTTCTTTCTTTCTTTTTTTTTTTTTTTTTTTCTGCTGGTTTTCAGACTTGCTGCCTCGCCTTCTTGGGTATTTTTGCCTACTGATTATTGCCCTTAGGAGAAGTTTGGTGGGTTCCTTGGTGCCTAGGAAACAGGAGCCCGATTTCACAGAGGTTTTACATTTGTTTCTGCCAAGTGCAAGGACAAAATAGTCATCAACCATCTCCTCCGGAGGTGCCCTGGCTCACCCAGGCTATGCCTCTCTAGGGTGCAAATAGTTTTAAGGACAAATCTATGGCCATGACTTCTTGGAGACTTTTCTCCCCTTAACTTTCTGGTTTTGTTTGCTTGTTTTCTCCTGTTGTGTTACTACAGGCGGGGTGGGGTGGGGATGGTTAGTACTGGCTTACCATTTCTTTTATTGTGTAGCTAATCTGCTTCCAGTTACATTGTGGGGGGTCCCTCCACCCCCTTGCAC
Organism: Canis aureus; assembly: GCF_053574225.1. Classification (NCBI taxonomy): domain Eukaryota; kingdom Metazoa; phylum Chordata; class Mammalia; order Carnivora; family Canidae; genus Canis; species Canis aureus. Next base: position 47,711,313 of record NC_135624.1, on the reverse strand, counting down.
CAAGCAATCCACCTGCGCAAGCTGGGTGTTGCACCGTTAACCTCAGGTGTGACACTGTCTAGCCAGAGATGGCATCAGGTCCACAGGTTAGGCACTTGGTCCCACAAAACCGGTCCCTCATCACATGCCATTCCCAAGCCCAGGGCCTTCCCTGTGCTTCTGACTGGCTGGCTAAACATAGAGATTCCCAGGACTCCCTCCTCCTCGGGGTGATTCATTTGCTAGAGCAGCTCACCGAACTCCGGAAACCCGCTTATCCACTAGATTACAGGCCTACTAAGAAGGATCTGAATCAACGGCCAAATGAAAAGATGCACAGGGCAAGGCCTGGGGAAAGGTGCGAAGCTCCCATGCCGTCTGAGCTTCCCGCTTTCCCCAAATCTTAAGTTCACCAACCCAGAAACTCTCCAAATCACATCTTTTTGTACCTTTTTTTTCCCCCCCTTTGGAGGCTTTCATAGACATGGTTGATGAAGTCACTGGCCATCAGTGATTGCTTCAACCTCCAGCTCCTCTCCCCTCCCCAGATAACAGGGGATGGCACCGAAAGTTCCAGCTCTCTATTCCTATTTGGGTCTCCTGGCAACCAGCCCCAGGCTAGGTGCCATCCGATATCACAAACAATACCTTTATGCTCTCACCACCACCTTGGAAATTCCAAGGGTTTTTTTTTTTTTTTTTTTAAAGGATCTTATTTTTTTTAAGATTCTTTATTTATTTATTCATGAGAGACAGAGAGAGAGAGGGAGAGGCAGAGACACAAGCAGAGGGAGAAGCAGGCTCCATGCAGGGAGCCTGATGTGGGCCTCCATCCCGGATCTCCAGGAGCACACCCCGGGCCAAAGGCAGGCACCAAACCCCTGAGCCACCCAGGGATCCCTCCAAGGGTTTTTAAAACTGTGCTAGACACAGGGAGGGAGACCACCTATATACTTCCTATTGTAAATCACAATCTCACAGCGGCCTTTTGGGGTCCCTATGCTCTAGGAAATGCTACCCACTCAGTCTCTTCTTGGGTGGTCCTTGGCCTTGACTGTCTCCTTTAGCCAGGGGGCTGGAGAACTCAAGACTAAGTGTTGGCCATCACCGAACATCTTTAGCACAAAGTGGTTTTGGTGCCCAGATACCTTCCCCTGACTTCTAGGTTTAGGCTTTTCCCCCAAATGCAGCATGGCATTTCCAGTTCTTTGTTGTTTTGAAAGTGACTTTATCCAATGTTTTTCATCTTAGAGGACAGGTGGATCCGTATTATCTAGGCCATCATTAATGGAAACCGGATTTCTGTCTGCATGAAATGCTGCAGTGTGCGCTCCAGCTTTCCACTCCACTTGACCACTCGAGCCAGGCCGTCCGCTGGTGGAGCCGCGGGCCTGCGTGCTGGCTGTGGGCTTCACTGTCCTCTCATCCCATGGGCAATGCGTCTTCTCAATTTAGCTTGCAGGTGCCCAAACCCTGATCATTAAAAAAAAAAACAAAAAAACAAATTCGATTGTGAGCTCATCGGCAGGCACGCTCTGGCAGGAGGGTACCGCACAGGGCGGGGGGCCCTGACAGCTGGGCTCCCGGTTGTGGGGCCTGCCAAAAAATTCGAAGGGGGAGAAGCAGAGACAGGACCTCAGCTGGAGGGTCAATGCAGGTGGTTCGGCTGGTGAAACTGGCAGTTCGAGGGGGCTTAGGGACCCAGGGCTTGGAGAAGTTAGCTTCAGCCAGAATTAAGGATATGGCTTTCACCTCAAGGAAGGCTAACCACGCAGGTGACATGAGCCTTAGACTAGGAAGGGGACCCTGGCAAGGGGAAGGGGGGGGGGCGTGTGCCGTACAAATACTTGCTAAGGGAGGGGTGGAGTGCAGGGGGCACTTGGGCCTGGGGGGCGGGGGCAGAGCATGACGTTTTCAGGAGCAGGGGCCCGGGGACAAGGGTCTGGGTAGCCGAGGGGAGACTGAGGGCTCGATGGGTCAGGACCATCCGCCTACATTCCTCTTCTGTAACTCTTACTGGCCCCAGCTTTCCCTCTCCCCCATTTCCATTTCCCGCCCCCGTGTGTCTCCACCACCCGGCTTATTCGGTACAGAACGGGGTGAACTCCGAGGCTGGCCCAGTGACCAGGGCGCCCCAGGACCACGCAGAATTCCCGTGGGGGCCCCCCTGCAAAGCTGCGGGAAAGGGAAGTATCTTCCTCGAGTTTTACTTGTGTTTGGAGGATTTAGGAAACACAGTTTTTTTCTTATTCAAAGGAATCACTCCGTTTTCTTGTCTTTCTCCCTATGCTTTTCCAGGAGCCCACTTCATGACCCGAGAGGGTGCCCTTACCAAGTAGGGCGCCTCACTCCCTGGGCCTCGCGGACAGCCCCGAGGTTGTCCTTGGATCCAGGCTCCCACCCCCAGCTCATGCCTCCAGATGCCCATGTGCAAGACTCAGCTCACTATCTCCCCCCAAAGCACCATGTCCTCCTGCACGCACCCACTTGCCCACTCACCCTCTCATCTGTGCAGTCAGGCAGTTTTGGGGTTCCAGGTCCTCTCCTACACTAGGCACCACAGATGACCACGAAGAAGACACCCACGGGCCTGCCTTCACAGGGCCTCTAGCCCTACAAAGTATGCTCCTAAGTGCATAACGTACACTCCTAAGTGCATAAGTTGTGCAATACTCAATTGCACATACTCAATTGCAATACTCAGTTGCAATTCTTTTTTTTTTTTTTTTTAAAGATTTTATTTATTTATTCATAGACACAGAGAAAGAGAGGCAGAGACACAGACAGAGGGAGAAGCAGGCTCCATGCAGGGAGCCTGATGTGGGACTCGATCCTGGGTCTCCAGGATCACACCCCAAGCTGCAGGTGGCGCCAAACCGCTGCACCACCGGAGCTGCCCTCAGTTGCAATTCTTAATTGAAGAACATGAATCTCCATGGTGGAAGTTTCCACTCTGGGCCCAGAACAACACATTTTTGAGGCCCTAGCCCATTTTTAAATAATTTTATTTATTTATTCACAAGACACACACACACACAGAGAGAGAGAGAGAGAGAGAGAGAGGCAGAGACACAGGCAGAGGGAGAAGCAGGCTCCATGCAGGGAGCCCAACGTGGGACTCGATCCTGGGTCTCCATCCCGGATCTCCAGGATCACGACCTGGGCTGAAGGCGGCACTAAACCGCTGAGCCACCAGGGCTGCCCCCTAGCCCATTTTTTTTAAAAGCATAAAATATTAAAATACTTGGGACAAAGAAAATACTTTTTTTTTTAAAAGAGAGAAGTGGGAAAAGTCCATGTTCAAAAGAACACAAATAGAATGAAAATAAGACTTTCAGTACCAAATACCCCCAGTTATTTGAAGACCTTTGAGGAATCCCTTTGACATCCTGAGGAACTATTGTTTTCAAGGGAGAATATACCTTTTTATTTTTATTATGACAGTGTAGACTTCTAGAAAGCGTGCAAAGACAATGAGTACAGAGTTCCCACGTACCCTGTGCCCAGTTTCCCCTACTGTTAACATCTTGTGTCAGTAGCTACTTTGGTCCCAACCGACAAACCAATATTGACACATTAACTAATACCCATCCTTTATTCAGATTCCCTTAGGTTTTTGCCCAGGGTCCTTTTAGGGTCACAGGATCCCTTCTAAGATACCGCATTACCTTTAGTCCTCATGTCTCCTCGTTTGGTTTTGATAGATATGAAAACCCCACACTGATGCATCCCACACTGATGTATCCCACACTGATGCACTTCTACTGAAAATAAAGGCGTGGAGAGCCAGCTGAGGGGAGGGAGGGTTTAAGACTCTCCACGAGAAAGCAAGATTTCCCCCTAGTGTTCAGAGTAGAAGATAGCATCTTGACTTCCCAAGGCAGGGCCCATGGGGAAGAACTCCCCTTCCTAAAAAAGTTGGAATTGTGGAAAGGCTTTAAAGATCACCAGAAGAGAGGCCCCCCGGGTGGCCCCGCGGGTGAGCGGCTGCCTGGGGCTCGGGTCCCCCTCCGGCCTCGGCCTCCCTGCTCAGCGCGGAGCCCGCAGAAGCCCTTCTCCTCTGCTCATGCTCTCTCTCTGTGGGTCTGTCTGAAATAAATAAAATCTTTAAAATAGATAAATAAATAAATAAATAAATAAATAAATAAATAAATACATAATACATACATAAATACATAAATAAATAAATATCATCAAAAGAAAAGGAGGATAAGTATGGCAAACAACCTCAACCATAAAACGTCTTTTTTTTTTTTTTCATGAAACGTCCATGAAGACAGAGAGGGCCTCGGCCACGACAGGTGTCAATGTCCAAAGCCTGCGAGGTTGGCGTGTGGCCATCAGGTGAAGCTAGAAGCTGAGTCGTTCAAAGTGTGGGCATCATATCATCCTCAACGGCTGTCTCTCTACTTCACGAGTCTTTTTTCCCCTCCATCCTAAAGACTGCTTTATTGGGCGTCGTCTAAGTCTGTAAATACTGAATTCATCGATGAGCGGTCCAGGGGGAGCTGGATGAAACGGAACCAGCTGCTGCGGAGATGAACTGAGGTCAGGCCTGCTTCTTGGGAAATGAAGGCCCAGGAGCTGGCCCGCGCACATGCCCAACAGTAAGCATCCTGGCACAGGAGGGCCTCAGCCACTCACCCCTTAGGTGCCCCGGAATTCCATGATCCTGCTGAAGCAGCTCTTGTTTCTCTGGAACTTTGCTTGCAAACTGCCTGCGGGAAACAGTCCCTGTGGTCCTCTGGGCCCCGGGTGCAGATGCCGCAGCATCTCGGTCCTGATGAGGCCCATGCTCTGCAGCGCTCTGCCCCGCTCCCTTCTGCACCCCCCACCCCCGCCACCTAAGGGGATATTCAAACATTCGAACATAGTGAAAAATCCAAAAGCATAAGGGGCTGCGAAAGAGCTGACCCAAGACAGTCAAGCAAAATAGACGCAGTGCATAAACTCCGCTCACTGGCTACCCGTAGGTGTAACTCTCATCGGTGGGTGACACGATTCAGGTGAGCAGGAGAAAAGGGACCACGCTGGTCAGGACGGCCTCCAAGCCGGCTCTCTGGCAGCAAGGCTGACAGCTGGTAGCCAGGGAAGAAACACAGAGCATAGTGTGGACTCTAGCACTGGGCTTAAATCACTGAGCAACATTCACATCACAACCAGCATCTTCTGTTTACAAACTCATCAGAAAAGGATTTTCATTACAAATGACTAAAGTTTGGGGTGCCCGGGTGGCTCAGTTGGTTACGTGCCTGCCTCCCGCTCAGATCATGATCCCGGGGTCCTGGGCTGGAGCCCTGGGCTGGGCTCCCTGCTCAGCACGGAGTCTGCTTCTCCCTCTCCTTGCATACAACCCCCCTATCTCTCTAGTAAATACAATCTTTTTTTTTTTTTAAGACTTTTGGAACTTAGTAAAATTTCTACTATTTATGAAATTCATGTATTTCTGGCAAAACCCTGTTAGTTTCTCATCCAGCATCCACTCCTCCTCTTTTTCCAGTAATGGAATTCATTTATTTAGGAAGCAGCATTGACTCAGCTCACTTTCTGAGCTTCCTTTAGCTGGGAGTTGCTTTGTGACACAGTTTTGGCCAATGGGATATAAGCAGAAATTGTTGGGCTTTTGGGAAAGCTGTTGCTTTCTTGATGAAAGGGAAAGAACATCCCTGGCACTACCCCTTCCACCCATATTCCTCCCTTGAGTAATAGTGTGATGGCTGGATCTGCAGCAGTCATGTGGAACCATGGGGAAGCCAGAATGAAGATAAGATTCACTTCTAAGGATGGTGGGGCATAAAGTTAGAAAGAATCCAAATCCCTGAAGTTGTTGTTGAATATGGAACCAACACCATGAATAACCTAATCTGGATTTCGTGCATACTTATACATGTTCCCGAAAATCAAGTTTTCTGTTACTTGAAGCCAGTATTATGTCCTGACCAATTAATATTCTTCTAAATATTGTTTTTAGTATTAATAATTTAAAAAGTAATGTTTACTGAAGCTCAGGCATTATGTGAAGCTCTTTATACGCTTTGTCTCTTTTAATCTGCACAGCCAAGTTCATGGTAAAAATCTGATGATCAAGCCCGTTTTTGGAGGAGTGGAAAAAGATTCTGAGATTTAATGAAGTTAAGTGGCCTCCTAAAGGTCATACAGCTACTAAGTGGTGTGGTGAAGGCTCAACTTATTTAGGCCTCACAAATGCATCAATGACTACCTTATCAACCCTCTGTTGGAATATCAATGGCTTAAACATAATGGTTTTTGTCTTTTTTCCCCCCTCAATTCTATCTTAGCATCTACCCGTTGCCCCCATGCCAACCACCATCTTATGTCATCAATTCTCTGCTTGGAACATACAAATAGAAAAGTAGCTTGACTTATAGAAGCTAAAGTTTTCTTGTAATAGAAATGGGAAAAATAATAGTATCTACCTCATACGATTTGAGATTAAATGAGATGATGCCCATATGTGCCCAGCATGCACATGGTAAGCACTTAACACATGGTTGCTGTTGTTAGTATCATCCTCTCTACACTCTTTAAGAACTTTGCTTTGCTTTCTTTTGGACAAGGAAGCCTATATAGCTGAGTTATATAAGAGCAAAATGCTTCAACAAATGAACTGTTAAAAACCAGGCATTCTGTGTATCGCTACCCCTTCTGATGATTTGCTCTTGTTTACTCTATTACCAAGTGGTTTTCCAGTCCTATAATATAATAATAATTGCTGCTTTATAAGGCTTTTGAATGTTCTTTTTTTTTAATTTTTTTTTATTTATTTATGATAGTCACAGAGAGAGAGAGGCGCAGAGACACAGGCAGAGGGAGAAGCAGGCTCCATGCACCGGGAGCCCGACGTGGGATTCGATCCCGGGTCTCCAGGATCGCGCCCTGGGCCAAAGGCAGGTGCCAAACCGCTGCGCCACCCAGGGATCCCAGGCTTTTGAATGTTCTAAACATTGAAAATAAGTTAGCAAAAATGCTGTTATTAACTTTATTGAGACTTCACACTCACTGTATTGATTTCTGATTAATCTATTTATTTTTGCATTTAATTAGGAAGTTTATCCAACTGAGAATGGGATAACTTATTCAAAGGATATTGACGGTTAACATTTTATGAACAAGGATGCTGTGTCAGTCAATTTTCAGAGATGCTGTATTGTAAAGGCTTGAGGATATGGTTTGAATTTTGATGTTGTTACCCTAAGAAGCGATCCCCTTATAGAAAACATGTCTGAAAAGTGGCTTATTTCTCTCAGTTTAGGGTGAGCATAGTTGGCAGTTGCTGCTAGATGGCATGGTAGGCTTAGTTGCAATCAATTTCTTAGTGAGACAGTAGCATCTGAAACTGTTTGGAAAAAACTGAAATAACTTAGGCTGTGAACTTAATAATTGTAAGAGCTCCTTCCTGTATGGAAATTGCACATAGTACAGGCCTCGGTGCATAGAAGATGTGGAATAATTTGTTGAATGAGTGTTTCCCTTATAAGTATTTCTCTTATAATTCTTTCCTGACTCTGAGATTTAGAAATTTCATATTTTTTTCTTTCTCTCAAATGTTAGTAATTTTTATCTCCTCAGTGATACTTACACATCTTTTTCTGAAGTTTTGTGGGAGAGAAACCTACAACTCAATGAAAATGCGTTGTGCTTCAGATTGTGGTGGAAACATCTTGTATTTAGAAGAGAAAGTATGAACATCCATTTATAATAAAAACTCTCAACAAAGTGGGTATGCGGGGGGAACATACTTCAAAACAATAAAGGCCATATATGACAAGCATCATATTCAGTGGTGAAAAGCCAAAAGCTTTTTCTCTCAGTTCACAAATGAGACAAGGAGTCCCACTCACCACTTTTATCTAGCATAGTATTGGAAGTTGTAGCCAACAGCAATTAGGCAAGAGAAATAAAGGAATCTAAATTGGAAAGGAAGAAGTAAAACTGTCACTATTTGCAAATGATAGGACATTATATAGAGAAACTCTAAAGACTCCACCAAAAAACTGTTAGAAATAATAAATGGACTCAGTAAATATTTAGGATACAAAATTAACATAAAAATCAGTAGCATATCTATACATTAATAATGAAATAGCAGAAAGACAATCCCATTTACAACAGCATCAAAAATAACAAAATAATTAGGAATAAGTTTAACTAAGGAGGTGAAACATCTCTGCTATGCACACTATAAATCAAAGAAACCAAAGAAGATGCAAATATGGAAAGTTATCCCATGCTCATGGATTACTATTGTTAAAACATCACTACTACTAAAAGCCATCTACAGATTCAATGCAATCCCTATCAAGACTCAAATGGTGGGACACCTGGATGGCTCAGTGGTTGAGCATCTGCCTTTGGCTCAGGGTGTGATCCTGGGGTCCAGGGATCGAGTCCTGCATCAGGCTCCCTATGGGGAGCCTGTTTCTCCCTCTGCCTGTGTCTCTGCCTTTCTGTGTGTCTCTTGCGAATAAATAAATAAAATATATTTTTAAAAAGGGGTAGAAATAGCAATTGATGCCACAGAAATATAAAGGATTGTAAGAGAATTTTATTAAAAATTATATGTCGACAAATTGGAGAACCTAGAAGAAATGGAAAAGTTCCTTGAAACATAACCTTCCAAAAATGAACCAGGAAGACATAGAAAAAATTTCAACAGGCTGATAACTGGCAGCAAAATTGAATCAGTAGTAAAAATTTGCAACAGACAAAAGTCCAGGACCAGATGGCTTCACAGATAATTCTACCAAAAATGTAAAGAGTTAATATCCATTTTCCTCAAACTATTCCTAAAAATACAAGAGGAAGGAAAACCTCAAAATTCAATCTATGAGGCCAGCACTACCATGATAACCAAAACCAGATAAACACACTACCAAAAAAGAAAACTATAGGTCAATATTTCTGATGAATACAGATGCAAAAATCCTCCAAAAGATATTAGCAAACAGAGTCCAATACTTTAAGAAAAAAAGTAATTCACCACAATTAAGTGGAATTTATTCTGGGGTTACAAGTGTGGTTCAATATTTACAAGTCAATGTGGTACATCACATCAACAAGATAAAGGATAAAAGCTGTATAATCACCTCAATAGATACAGAAAAAAAGATTTGACAAAGTACAATTTCCATTCATGATAAAAACTCTCAATAAAATGTTTAGAGGAAGCATAGCTCAACATAATAAAGGCCATATATGAAAACCCACAGCTAACATCCTACTCAATGGTGAAAAAATTGAGAGCTTTTTCTCTAATATCAGAAACAACACAAGGATGTCCACTCTCACCACTTTATTCACATAGTTCTAGAAGTCCTAGCCACAGCAATCAGACAAGAAAAAGAAATAAAAGGCATCCACAGGAGTGCCTGGGTGGCTCAGTTGATAAAGCATCAAACTCTTGATTTCAGTTCAGGTCATGATCTCAAGGTCCTGGGATTGAGCCCAGCATCAGGCTCTGCACTCAGTGGGGAGTCTGCTTGGTGAGTCTCTCCCTCTGTCCCTCACCCTTCTCATACACACTCTCTCTCTCTGAAATAAATAAATGAATCTTTTTTTTTAAATTTTTTAAATTTATTTATTTATTTATTTATTTATTTATTTATTTATTTTTTTTTATTTATGATAGTCACACAGAGAGAGAGAGAGAGGCAGAGACATAGGCAGAGGGAGAAGCAGGCTCCATGCACCGGGAGCCCGATGTGGGATTCGATCCCGGGTCTCCAGGATCGCGCCCCGGGCCAAAGGCAGGCGCTAAACCGCTGCGCCACCCAGGGATCCCTAATTTATTTATTTATGATAGTCACAGAGAGAGAAAGAGAGAGGCAGAGACACAGGCAGAGGGAGAAGCAGGCTCCATGCACCGGGAGCCCGATGTGGGATTCGATCCTGGGTCTCCAGGATCGCGCCCTGGGCCAAAGGCAGGCGCCAAACCACTGCGCCACCCAGGGATCCCTAAATGAATCTTTTAAAAAAGCACCTACATTGGTAAGGAAGAAGTAAAATTTTCACTATTTGCAGAAGATATGGTATTAAATATAGAAAATCCTAAAAGATTCCACCAAAAAGCTACTATAACTGATGAATGAGTTTAATAAAGTCACAGGATACAAAATTAATATATAGAAATCCATTGCATTTTTATACACTAATAATGAAGTAGCATTGATAGAAGTTAAGAAAACAATCCCATTTATAAATGCACTAAAAATAATAAAGTACATAGAAATAAACTTAACCAAGGAGGAGAAAGCTCTGTACTCCAAAAGCTATAAAACATTGATGAAAGAAATTGAAGATGACAAAGCAAATGGAAAGATATTCTATGTTAAAAAAAAAAAAAGATATTCTATGTTTGTGGATTGGAAGAATTAAAATTGTTACAATGTCCATACTACCCAAAGCAATCTAAACATTTAATGCAATCCCCATCAGAATACCATCAACATTCTTCACAGAGCTGGAATGAATAATCCTAAAATCCATCAACTGATGAATGGATAAAGAAGACGTGCTTATATATAAGCTACAGAATATTATTTGGCCATAAACAAGAATAAAAGCTTGCCATGTGCAACAATGTGGACGGACCTGAAGGGGATAATGTTAAGTAAAATAAGCTAGAGAAAGACCAATATCATATGATTTCACTCATGTGGAATATGAGAAACAAAAGAAACAAAAAAGAAAAAAGAGAGACTTTAATACAGAGAACAAATTAGTGATTGCCAGAAGAGAGGTGGGTGGGAAGTGAGTAAAATAGATAAAAAAGATTAAGGGTACACTTATCATGATGGGCACTGAGAAATGTAGAGAATTGTTGAATCATATTGTGCACTTGAAACTAATATAACACTGTATGTTAATTATACTTGAATGAAAAAAATAAAGATTTGGGGAACTGAAAAAAAACCCCACTAAATAATAATATAATGAATATCCTTATATTCATATCTACACAAGCAAATGTGCAGGTATATCTGTAAGATAAATTCTTAGAAGTGGAATAATTGAATCTAAAGGTATGTTTTAAATTTTGTGAAGTGTTGGAAATTGCTTTCTAAAGACTCCCACCAGCAATGCTTTCATCCAATATTTGAGCACCTACGATGTGTCAGGTACTGTTCTAGGCACTTAGGACATAATGATAAATAAATCAAAGATCTCTCTGCTCTTATGAAGCTTATACCGTGTGTGTGTGTGTGAGAGAGAGAGAGACAGAGACAGAGAAAGGTGGGACAAGAGCAGTGGTGGGGGGGTAAGGGAGAGTCATCAAAAATGATCCCAAAGTTTTCAGCCTGTTGCCACCAGCCCAGAAAGATGAAAGAATTTTGCAAGATCAGAAGTTTGGTTTTGCACATGTATACGCTGAGATGTCCATGGATATCCAAGTGAAATGCTCAGTCAGCAGTTGCATATGCAAATCTGGAGTTCAGGAGATGGGTCTGAATTCCAGACATATTATAGATGTCAGTAGCCATGACTACTGAGCGAGTGTAGACAGAGAAGTAGGCCAAGGATTGGACCCTGGGACACATCAAACTAATAGCTGCAAGGATAAAACTGAGAAACTCCTGGTGAAATGGATTAAAACTCATTAAAACAATAAGAATCATGAAAAAATATATATACTTATTTATCCAGTATACAGACAGAACTACAAATCAGTAAGAGGAGGAGACAACTCAGAAAACCAGGCAAGTTACTCGAACAGATTTCAACAAGAGAATATCCAAATTGTCAATGAGATATGAAAACGTACTCAACCATCACAAGTTATCAAGAAATGAAAATTAAACCCACAACGATACTACAACATACTCAGAATGACTAAAATGGAAAGAACTGTCAATACCAAACATCGGCAAGGAGGTGGAGCGATCGGGACATTCACACCCTGCAGTATGAATGCAAACTGGTACGACCACTTTGGAAAACAGTTAAGAAAATGTCTGCAAGTGTCAAACATGAGCACTTCATTTTCCCTGGCAATTCCACTTTTACGTGTACACCCAGGAGAAATGTAGGCTCGTGTACCGGAAAGTTCATAGTAGCATTACTTTAACCTCACTGATTTTGCAGTTGTTATTGTTTTCATTTGTACTGATTTCTGCTCTTTATTCTTGCATCCTGCTTTCCTTTTTCTTTTTCTTTTTTTTTTTTAATATTTTATCTATTCATGAGAGACACAGAGAGAGCGCAAGGCAGAGACACAGGCAGAGGGAGAAGCAGGCTCCCCGCAAAGAGCCCAACGCGGGACTTGATCCCAAGACTCCGGGATCACGTCCTGAGCCGATGGCAGAGGCTCAACCATGAGCCACCCAGGTGTCCCTCTTTCTAGTTTCTTAAGGCAGAAGGTTAGATCATTGATTTGAACACTTTCGTTTATTAGTTTCCTACTGCTGCGGTAACAAATGGCCACAAATGCAGTGGCTTAAAACAACACGAATGCAAATATTTCACCGTTCTGTAGGCCGGAAGTCTGAAGTTTTCTCACCAGGCTCAAGACAAGACATTGGCGGTGTTTTATTCCTTCTGGAGCCTGAGGAAAAAGCCACTTCCTGGCCTTTCTGAGCTCCTGGAGATGGCCTGCCTCCCGTGGTTCATGGCCACTTTCCTCCAGCAAGGGTAGGCCGAGTCCTTCTCATGCTGCCTCTCTCTGCTTCCCCCTCTTTGGCCTCCCTGCTCCAGGAATAAGGACCCTTGCTTTTTCATCATTCACACCTGGATAATCTATCTCAAAGTCAGTTGATTAGCAAACTGAATTCCTTCTGCAACTTTAAATTTCCTTTGCGGTGTGACTAAACATATTCACAGATAACAGGGATTAGGATGTGGACATCTTTGGGGGGGCTTTTCTTCTACCAACCACATTTTTTTTCTAATATAAGCACTGATTTAATTCTATAAATCTTCTACTGCTTTAGCTGTTCCCCCCAAATGTCAATGTTTTTAACCTTCATACAACTGAAAATATTTTCTAATTTCCAATAAAGGTTTTAAAATTTCCAAATATGTTATGTTTTCCAGATAGCTATCTTGCTGTAATCTGCTTCAACTTTCATTCAGCAAATAAAATTTGTTAACTGTGTTCCTTTTGTTTTTTTGACTCGGCATATAATGTTTTGGTGAATATTCCATGTGTACTTAAAAAGAATGTGTTTTATACTGTCTCTGAGTTTTCTTTAAATGTCAATTCAGTCAAGTTGGCTTATACTGCTGTTCAATTCTTCCATATCCTAATTTTGTCTACTTTTTCTATCCATTACACTTGTGGATTTGTCTTTCTCCTTTTAGCTCTACCAGTTTTTGCCTCATGAATTTGAAGATCTGTTATTAAGTGCATACATTTTTTAGGTCGGCTACATCTTGGTGAATTGACCTTTTATCATTGTGTAATTTCCCTTTCTATTCCTAGTAATGTTCCTTGTTCATAAGTCTTTGATAATATTGTCACTAGTTTGTTTGTTTTTTTTTTAGATTATTTCTTTGAGAGAGACGGTGGGGAGGAGCAGAGGGGGAGGGAAAGGGAAAAGAAGACTCCCCACTGATGAGGAGCCGAACACGGCTTGACACCATGACTTGAGCCAAAACCAAGAGTCTGATGCTTAACTGACTCAGCCACCCAGGCACTCCAACCACTAGTTTTCTTTTGATTGCTGTTTACATTGTATATCTTTTCTCATTCTTTTAACTTATATCTTCATACTTATACTTAAATATAAATATTTATATATATATATATAGAGAGAGAGTTATAACAGCATATAGTTGGATATCATTTTTTTAAAAATGCAAACTTCTCTTTTAATTTGGTGTGTTTAGGCCATTTTTTTTACGTTTCATGAAATTCGTGGTATAGTTGGATTTAGATCTACCATTTTAATATATTTTCTGTCCTCTGTTTTTATTCTTCTATTCCACCTTTCCTGCCTCTTTTGGATTATTTGAATATATTCATAATTTATCTATTCTTTCTTTAAATTGCAGTTTCAGTATACACACACTAGGAATTACTATGTATCTAACCCTTCAGTCTGTTTAGAGCTAATATTTTACCACTGCAAGTAAAGTATAGATGCCTCACAACTATATATATATCCCTTTATTCTTATAATCATATGTATTATTCCTAAACACACTGAGAACTTCTTTTGACAAAGTTATCATTTTTGCTTTCAAGTCATAGTATTTCATTATTATTTTTAAAGATTTCATTTATTTATTCAGAGAGAGAGAGAGAGAGAGAAAGAGAGAGAGAGAGAGAATGTGAATGGGGGAAGGCCAGAGGGAGAGGGCAGGAAAGAATCCCAAGCAGACTCCCTGCCGAGCATGGAGACTGACGTGGGCTCAATCCCACAATCACAAGATCATGACCTGAGCTGAAACCAAGAGTCCAATGCTCAACCAACAGCCTTCTAGGTGCCCCAACAGTCACAATATTTCAAAGAACTTAGAAAAATTGCCTTTTCTATTTACCCATATATTAAACATTGTTTTCCCTTCATTCTTACAGTTGTAAATTTCACTCTAGCATCATTTCCTTTAAACAAGTCTATAGACAGCAAATTTTTAGTTTTCCTTTATCTGAAAATGTCTGTATTTTGCCTTAATTCTTTTTTTTTTTTTTAATTTTTATTTATTTATGATAGTCACAGAGAGAGAGAGAGAGAGAGGCAGAGACACAGGCAGAGGGAGAAGCAGGCTCCATGCACCGGGAGCCCGACGCGGGACTCGATCCCGGGTCTCCAGGATCGCGCCCTGGGCCCAAGGCAGGCGCCAAACCACTGCGCCACCCAGGGATCCCTGTATTTTGCCTTAATTCTTGAAGAAAATTTTCAGTAGATAGAAAATTGAGTTGATAATTCTTATTTTCCAGCACTTTAAAAATGCTGTTCACTTTCTTCTTGCCTCCAGAGTTTCTGATCAGAAGTCTGATCAACTGAATTGTTGCTCCACTATATATAATGTGTTTTTATCTTGGTGCTTTTAATATTTAATTGTTGGTTTTCAGCAGTTTGATTAGATTCTGACTGGATATGTGTTTGAGTTTATCCCGTTTTCTCGAGGTAAGCAGTTTATTTTTATGTTTTTGAGATTTTATTTATTTAACAGAGTGAGCAAGCACAAGCAGGGCGAGCGGCAGGGAGAGGGAGAAGCAGGCTTCCCGCTGAGTGGGGAGCCCAATGTGGGAGCCCAATGTGGAGCTCGATCCTAGGACCCTGGGATCATGACCTGAGCCAAAGGCAGATGCTTAACCTACTGACCCATCCAGGTGCCCTCCAGTTTATTTTTTTTTTTAAGATTTTAAGTAATTTCTAAACCCAACATGAGGCTTAAACTTACAAACTGCAAGATCAAGTCACACGCTTCACCGACTGAGCCAGCCAGGAACCCCTGAGTTAATTTAATTATGATGTGTCTGGGTGTGGTTTTGAGTTTATCTGGTTATCAATACAGATCAGTTCGGGTCATTGAGATTCTTTTTTTTTTTTTTTTTTTTAAAGATTTTATTTATTTATTCATGAGAGACACAGAGAGGCAGAGACACAGGCAGAGGGAGAAGCAGGCTCTGTGCAGGGAGCCCGACATGGGACTCGATCCTGGGTCTCCAGGATCAGGCCCTGGATTGAAGGTGGCGCTAAACCACTGAGCCACCCGGGCTGCCCTCATTGAGATTCTTGAATCTGTACATTTATGCCTATCAAATTTGGGAATTTTAATCATTATTTTTTCAAATAATTTTTCTGTGCTATTTCTTTCTCCTCTTTTTTCTGGGATTAACATTGGTATGAATTCAGCTGGTTGATTCTGCATATCTCTTCCCAACTCCACATTCAGTGACATCATATTGATAGCCTGAAAATGGCTATGGTGGGAATATTTACATCTGGACATAGGAAAACATCACAAATCAGGACTTTTTTTTTTTTTTTTTGAGAGTCAGTTTACTACTCTCAATGACACAAATATTAGACCTTTTGATATTGGTTTTCAAGTTCCTGAGGCTCTGCTCATCTTTTGGGGTTGTTATTCTGTTCTCAATTGGACAAATTCTACTGATTTTTCTTCAACATCACTGACTCTTGTCATCTTCAGTCGGCTATTGAATCCATTTAGTAAATTATTAAAATTTCAGGTATCTTTTCAGTTCTAAACTTTCCATTTGGTTCTTTAAAAGACCTGAGCCGGGATGCCTGGGTGGCTCAGGGGTTGAGCATCTGCCTTGGGCTCAGGGCATGATCCTGGAGCCCTGGGATCGAGTCCCACGTCTGGCTCCCTGCATGGAGCCTGCTTCTCCCTCTGCCTGTGTCCCTGCCTCTGTGTGCGTGTGTCTCTCATGAATAAATTATAAAAAAATTAAAAAATAAATAAAAGACCTGAGCCGAATCAAGAGTTGGATGCTTCAACGACTGAACCACCCAGGTGCCCCCGCCCTCACCCTTGAGAACTTCTAAAGTTCATCTCATGTTTTCCTTTATCTCATGTTATAACAGCTGCCTTAAAGTCTCTCTGATGATTCTAATATCTGGGTCATCTTGGTATTGACACTTGTCCTCCTTGAGAACTGATCATGACTTCCTGGTTCTTTATATGTTGAGTAACTTTAGATTATAAGCAGGACACTTTTAATGTTAGACTCTAGGTCCTGTTAAACTATTCTGGGCGATGTTGATTTTTGCTGAATAACCAACCACGACAGGATCAGACAGCAAGTTCTGTTTCATCCTCTGCAGCTGTGGTTCCAATGTGAGCTCAGTTTACAAAGGCTTTGTTAGGCTACATGGGATCGACCTCACACATGCACTGCTCAGCAGCTAGGGTGCGTCATACTCAGCGCTTTAACCTGTAGTTCAGTTCTCCAAGACTTTGGCTGTGTGCTTTGGGTCTGGGTATGCGCAGCTCAAGGCTAAGTTTAGAGCTTGTGCCAATTACAAAAGTCCCTTTTCTAGCGCTCTTCTCTCTGGTATCCCCCCTTGCCACACAGGGCTCCTTTGCCCATCCTTTGGCCCTTATATAGGGGTTCTCTTGGAACGTTAGTTTTACCACCATCATTGTGCAGTTCCCAGAGCATAACCCACCCTCAGGACAAAGAGTAAACAGAGAAAAACGAGGATTACCCTCACATTCTTCAGACTGCAAGTCAAGTGCTCTCTTCCCACTTCTTCTCTCTACCATAAAAGACCAAAAAATAAAAATAAAAATAATCAGAAAATCCATTTCTTTTATCCAGAGAGTTTCCATCAGTTTTAGCTGTTGGCACTGCTTGTTACAGGAGCTCACCAGTGACATGTCAAGAGAGAAAAGAAAAGAAAACCCCTCCATATGCTCTACTTCCAGGAGCTCATTTTTTCTGGTCTTTTGGAATTTTCTTTCATGGGTTTTTCCTCAGTTTCCTCTGAGGACCCTTTATGACAGCTCTCCTGGATGCCCTTTCTGGCTTGGGGCCAAGAGAGAAAAGAGCGGGGGGCAGGTGTGAAAACTCACCCTTGTATGGATCTCTTCTCCAGGCTGGACTCTCCTCCCATTCCATCTGCTTTTGTCTATTTTTCACCGTCCTCAGGTAGTTGCCTTTTGCATTTTCCCCCAAATTTTTAGTTGTAAGTGGGAGAGAGGATTTGAGGGCTTACTCCATCTTGACTGCCTTAAGTCCAAAGCTGCATTATTTTTAAGAGACCCAAACTGGAAACAACCCAACCGTCCTTCAACATTAGAATGGACAAACTGACATATTTATACAATGGCATATAATATGGCAACGAGAATGAACTAGTGACATCGGCAACATGGGTGAATCTCAAGTCACTTTTGTTTAGTGCTTGAGTCTGACAGAAGCCCTATTTTTTGCCTTTAATTAAAATTAGGCAGAAGAAAACCATACGGGAGATGGTTCCATTTATATAAAGCCCCAAAATAGGCAAAACTAAATGTTAGAAGTCAGGATAGTTCCCCCAAGGTGAAGGAAGTGGTGATTGGTAGGTGGCATTAGGAGAGCTTTTGGGGTGCTAACAGTCGATTTCTTGCCCATGCATTACATATGTAGTAATTCTGAGCTGAACATTTTGTACTTTTCTGTACATATTTTGTGTACCAACTTCAAAAAACATTTGAAAAATGCACTCTTCCTTCTCAAGGGAATGGGCCGAATCTTAGCTTAGACTGACCTATGTACCAAGAGGATCGTATGGTAAGGACTGTGGTACCTCATGGGTCACATGATAAAGGATTCTGGGCTTTGAGGACAACTGAGCCAAGGGCTCAAATACTGTCAGAGCCTTCTGTCACTACAGATGTTTCCTCCAGGAAAATATAACCACGGACTTCAGTTATTTTGATTTATTTATTTATTCATGAGAGACACAGAGAGAGGCAGAGACACAGGCAGAGGGAGAAGCAGGCTCCATGCAGTGAGCCCCATGCGGGACTCGATCCCGGGTCTCCAGGATCAGGCCCTGGGCTGAAGGGGGCGCTAAACGGCTGAGCCACCCAGGAGTCATATATGAAGTGCAGAGATTTGTGGTGCATCTATTGTTTTGTTTGCCCAAGACTCAGCCCACTTACTGGGGACCGCACCACTTTCATGGAAAATGGTCTTCCTCCCTCATTCCATCCATGTTCTCATAGGAGCTGCATGGCTTTTAATTAACCCTGATCACTTGACCACAGTCAATTAGTACAGAAATGGGTACCTGTGTTGAGGAATCCTATTCCTAGAAGTTTTGTTCTCAGGACTAGAATCCTATTTTTGAATAGGCACGCTTGGGGTGGGGTGCAGAAATCTGTGTTTTAACAGCCAATCAGGTGACGCTGGATTGAGAACTCTAATCTAGATTATCTCAATTCTTTATTTGGTTGTGCCTATTATTTTTTAAAAGCTATTTTGTTTTAAAACGAATTGTATTCAATAAATACTCTCAATTCAGCTTGGTAGACTGTTGGCGGTGGGTGGGGGGTGGGGAGTTCGAGTGTCAATACAAGATACTATGTGAAGAACTAGGATACTGGTTTGTTGAAGTTTTGGAACTAGTATTTGTATATTCTTTCTGGAACTCTTCCCCCAGCAGAATCCATCTAAATGATGGCAGTGACCTCAGAGTTAAGAAAAATTTACAGTGTCAACCACGAACATGATCCAAATTTCGTAAGACGAAAAAACAAAAGACAATATCCTCAAATTTAAGTGGCTGATTACCTGTGGAATTAAGTGCTTTTTCTTCTTTTATATTTCTCTGGTGTTCTACAGTAAGCATAATTTTTCATAAGAAAAACCAACATTATAAAGATGCAAGCAATATATATGACAGATTTTTTAGTATCAGCAAGAAATATCTGCAATCAGGAATGGAGAAATGTGGGTCAAGCTCTCAATATCAGTTAATGTACACCTCTGTTCAAAAGCAAACTCCTGTTGAAATATTTTCTCATCCTAAACAGAAGATTTTTTACTCTTCCATTTAGCATTTTATAAGCATGTCAGCACTTCAATATTTATTTCTGGATGGTGGGATTGCAGGACCTAAGGTGAAAAAAGTGGGATCATTTATATTTATTTTTTCAGTTTTTGAAGCAATGAGTCTCTATTACTTTCAAAATCAAATAAAGATTTTTGTGTTCTTTAAAAAGAGAAAATGCTAAGTTTAGCCAGTTTGGATAAAGAATTGGTTTAAAATTGGCATGCACTTAACAGTTTTAAACTGAGTTGTATTAAATAAAGTCCACAGTGAAATCTGTTCCATTTTCAGACTAGTAACCAGAGGACCACTTAGTCCACTCAGACTTATATTTAGGATCCTATATTTAGGATCATTAAAAATACATTAGGGGTTGCTAACTGTGGCCTCATGCTCATGTGAACATCCTGTTCACTACCTACCTCAAAGTTAGTTTCTCCATCATTTATTCTGCTTTTGTAACTCAAAGCTAAACTTTGATATAGCAAATATCTCACAAGAACCCTCATGTGGGTTTTTCCGTTGTACTGGGTATGTAAGGAATTTAAGAAAATTTCTCATTTGTTGACTTACAAGAACACTGACATTTAATTTTAAACAGTTCTTAGGGACGCCTGGGTGGCTCAGCAGTTGAGCTTCTGTCTTTGACTCAGGGCGTGATGCTGGGATTCTGGGATGAGGCCCGCATCGGGCTCCCCGCAGGGACCCTGCTTCTCCCTCTGCCTAGGTCTCTGCCTCTCTGTGTCTCATGAATAAATACATAAAATCTTTTTAAAAAACCAAACAAACAGTTCTTAGAAGTTTTTGGGTTGGCTTGAGGGAAAATTCAAACATGATATCATTTCTCTATGCTGTAATAATGAAACTAATTGTAATGTAAGGACAGTAAAAACTTCCAAAAGGAATGTCGGAACCAATTAAACAGTATAATTCTGGATTTTTTCCCATTTATCCATAAGAGAAAAATGCACATGATTAATTAAATATATTTGGTTTGACAATGTATTAATTTTCCCTTTTGGAAACTCTTACATAATGGCTTTTTGCTTGTTTTACATATGCTTTTTTTTTTTTAATGCTTTTTAAAAGTAGGTATCAATTCACAGCAGGTGACAAGTTTCCATACCAATTTTGAGTAAACTATATACTCCAAATAATTCAAATATGAAATAACTAGGACAAGGAGAATACATCCATCCTGAAGATCAAGTTTGAAAGGGCAGTATGACTTGGGTGTGTGTGTTTAAAAAACTCAACTGAGTAATTTATTAAAACCAATTGTAGGCAACTTGGGGTGGGAAATCTTACCATATCCAGAAATTCATAAACACTTGAAAAAACAAATATAAATTTAATGATAAACATTATGGTCAGGCTGTTTTATTAAGGAGGCAACCACACATACAAGTTCAGCTATAGAAATGTTTGCAAATCAAACTTCATGTGATCTAAAAGGACCATGCGTAATGTCAAAAATGGATGTCTGTACATTCAATAAAAATTTAAACATACATAGTCTAGATCATCCTAGAGTTATACAAATGTCTGGGGACACATATGTATCTAATTTCCTTTCAAAAAAACTCTTTTATAAAAGTGATGTATTGAGATAATTTTAAAAAGTATCTGACAATTATGAATGGTCCCCAGTTTTACAAAATGTGATTTCCAGGGAATGAAAACTGAAAAAAGTCAACTCTTCAGAGAGTGTTTTATATTATACAAACAAGTTCTGTAGAAAAATGATCCAGCAAATGCTTGAGTTAAGAATATTTATATTTTTTCCAATTTTTTACACTTTTATTAACACACTTACAAAAAAATAACATTCAAACACTGAGAAAATTAAATAACTTTGGAAGCAGAGCTCAAAGCTTTCTGCTTACATATAAGTGACAATTCTGGGCTGTTGGCACAGAAAAATAATCAACATTCATAAAACCCTTACTACTATATATCAAACATAAGTTAAAATCATAGGCACTAGTTTATCAAATCCACATTTCTTCTGTAAGACTAACCACAGTGAATCCTTAGATTTTCCCAAACAGAAAAATTGGCAATACACAAAGGCTTTCTAGTAAAAAGGCAATTTTTCTCTTTAGGAACCTAAAAGCCAATAGTCTGTGGTAGTACAACAGCAGGTAAAATAATGCTTTACCCAACTCAGATCCAAGTATGTTTTTAACAAGTGATGAAGTATTTTAATTAAAAAAAAAATACTTTTTTTTCTGATGCAGCCATTTAAAAACAAAGTTAAATAACCTGAATACTCCGTCTGAAACAGAAAATCTAACTTAATATAATGGGTGTTTCAAATAGAGTTAAAAATTCCTTGTAATTATTAGATTGCAGCATATTTTTCTTTTGCAATGTTGCACTGAAACGGAGACCTATTTTTGTTTTGTGTATATATGGTTTTCAAAAGAGACAGTGGCTAGTTCTTTTAGATTTTTACATGAGATACCCCCCACCTGAAGCAGATGCTTTCTTTATCTTCCTCTGAAAAGCAACATGTTCATCATCATGTGGAATTCTGGTGCCACCCCTTCCCTGACCCACACCCATCACCCTCAAATTCAAGGATAAAATTTCTTCCTTGCATTATACATCAAAATACACTAGCACTGGCAGTTTAAATCTCCAGCTGCGTGTGCTAACTGAATGACTCCCTACTGATCAAGCTGATAAAAAATACCACGGTGTCATAGCAGAATGTGGGTCGTGGCTTCAAAGATTGTGTCATTCTCTCAACCTATCAATGCTATCCTGAATATTAAGTCTCTCAGTTTCTTTTGCCAACTTACAGAATGTCTTTGACTAAAAGGAAATGAACTTATGTTCAAATCTCTACAATCCTTTAGGGTAACCTGATTGCCAATATTTCAGAGCCATTCAAATAAAATATTTTAAAACAGACCTCACCATGAAAAATGAGAAGCCTGCTGAAGAAAGTTTTAGTCTGGTAATTGTCTAATAAAACCGAAATAAGTGATTTCCAGGATATACTTAAGGGCCACTGGAGAGCAAGCATTTAACAGGTTAGAGTCAAATGTAGTGGGTTTCACTTGTTACCAAAAATGTAAAAATTAATGTAAGGCAGAATCCAAAGTCAAAAGGGACAGTATTTCCAAAGGAGGTTTTCTACAGTTACCTAGGTTAGAGCGGATCAACGTAAGTAGGATTCAGCAGGCTATAGCTTCCTACCACCTAACAGACCGTTGCGTCAATTAACAGTAACAATACAACTGTCATTACCAGAGATTTTATAAGTTAAGTGCATAGATTTCCCCCCTCTCTCTCATGGCATGGTTTTGTTCCAGGTTGTAAGCACTGAGGCAGTGTTGTTCATATCAAGAAGAAAGACACTTACTACTTGCTCTTTCCTATCATGGAAACCTGCTAATAAAACACGATCTCTTAGTTCTGTAACAGATATAATAGCATGTGAAGAAGTTGGCTTCAACAGCAAAGGCTATCTTTCCTGAGCCAGGAGCTATAAAGTTTAGAAAGATTGTACAACTGATAGTAAGCCCTTTTGGCAATCAACACAAACACACAGAAGTCCGATGTGTCAATGCAACATGGTGGATGCACGGTGTAACATTATCTGGTGGTGGTGATATATGAGCTACATCCAAAACTCAAGATTAAACAAAATGACAATTTTTCGGTTGAATCTGCAAAAATAATTTGTAGAATGCTCACAAATTTAGGTATTATGTTTGAAATCTCTAGCCTAGATTTCTTCCCACCCCCATGCTCCCCTCCATCTCAATCTAGTTTCTTGGAGTACTAGTGAAACACTAGTGAAACGTTTTAGATAATTAGTCAGAATATTAGTTCTCATTAACACAAATATTTATTGATACTATTTATACAGTAAATTAGGTTGAATGTGAAGTTTTGGATAGCTTGAATTCACCATTTTCTTGTGCACAAAGGTATTCTCTCATTTACAAATGGGCATTTCTCTTTGGCATCCGTTAGTTTTTTGCCCAGATATTGGCCTCTGTCAAATATTAAAAAAATCAACTTAGTTTCTATTAAACAAAACTAAATGTGATTCCATGAAGAGTGATTGTATGATTACCAAACACATCTGATGTTAAATGTCATTAAAGTGCTGCTTGATCATCTCTGTCAGTTTGTGCTAATTAAGACAGAGAGGGCTGGGATTTATAAATCCCAAGAGTCTTATCTGAACAGTCTGCATATAAAAGTTGTCTTTTAGCCTGGTGAAGGGGTATCCAAGAAGCTGTGGATCTCTGCATTCTCATCTTTGCTGGTCAGTAACAGCCATCTTTCCAACTGTCATCTTTCATGCTACCATAGGTTTTAGGAGCTGGCAAGGATCTGAAAAAAGCAATTTTATACAGTGATTTGCAAGGTTTTATGAAGTGTTACCATATAATTTCCCACATATATTAATTACTTTGCAGTGGCATCCCGATCCAATGAAGGCTGTTCCAGGGGACTACTAAGGTCAAAACTCTAAACAGCCTATTAGCACAATTTTCCCCACACTTGGCATTTCCACAACCTTCAAGTTTTACTGGGCATCAGGTGACTTCACTAACAGCTTTTTTGTTAACACAGCTACTATAGTAAAAGAAAGGAAATGAGGGCAGCCCAGGTGGCTCAGCGATTTAGCGCCACCTTCAGCCCAGGGCCTGATCCTGGAGACCCGGGATTGAATCCCACGTCAGGCTCCCTGCATGGAGCCTGCTTCTCCCTCTGCCCGTGTCTCTGCCTCTCTCTCTCTCCTCTCTGTGTTCCTCATGAATAAATAAAAAGTCTTAAGAAAAAAAAAAAAAGAAAGGAAAAGACTGTCTCGTCTCTTCCAACAGCACAGATCACCAACCTTTTATATTTTTTATCACCGACCTTTTAATTACTTAATTTGAGGGGGGCAGAATTATGAACATAAGAGTAGACAGTGTCACCATCACTAGAAAGGTAAAATGGCATAGGGCTTATGTGGACTTTTAAGTCAGACATACTTAGAACTGAAGCCTTATTAGTTGTCTAGTCTCAGACAATTTACTTAACCTCATTAAATTTCAATATTCTTCTCTGAAAAAGAGAGATAATAAGGATTTAATGTTTATGTTATTGTAATGTTTAATGTTAATGTAAAAATTCAATAAGATACGTATCAGTTATTCAGCAGAGGTCACAGCAAAAGGCTGTTGTATATTACTACTGAATTCAGAACTGTAATATATTTATCTTACAATGAAAGATTTGGGTAACTCAGTTTAAATGTTTACAAGAAGAAAGCCATTTTTTCCCATACAAATAAATATTTAAAGTTTGATTATTTTACTGATGGTGGTTCACATCCTGAAAGACAGATACTAAGTTTACTGATGGTGGTTCACATCCTGAAAGGCAGATACTACGATTACACAGACGCATGGTTCCCAACCTGGCTGGCCTCAGAATCACCTGAAGATTCAACAAACAACAAAAAAATTATCCACAGATTTTGGCCTTCATATTAGCTAGATCTGTTTCCTGGGGGGTGAAATTTAGGCCTCTACATTTATATAAATTCTACAGAAGATTCTGTGTTATATCAAAGTCTGAAAACCACCCTCTTAGATAATACTCAGATTTGATAACTAGAAGTTTTATCTTAAATCTCACTCTAAGTTCTAATAAGCTTATCTTTATTGAATAACATTTTCAAAATGAACAAATATCACAACCAAATTGAGTCGTTTTAACAATTTTTTCTAGGGATTCTTGCAGATGCCTGATGACATTAGGTACCCAGGCGAATTTTAGTTGAACAAAGTGGTATGATACCCTAGTGTCTTAAGTGAAGATTTCTTTAAAACAACAAAGTAATGTTTTATTCCAGTTCTACTAAGACTCTAATGGGAACCCATTAGGACTCTCTGGGTTTGCTACCACATGCAGTGATGAACATAATTCCAACCTACTCACTTTCCTATGCTCAAGACTGTTGAAAGAGAACATGTGCCACTTACCTGCGAACAGGCTGTGCAAGTTTGCTGCGAGGCACTGGTATACCCCCAGCAGAAGGGGCACTGGGTCTGGGCAAGCCACTTCTCATCGCGGTTGTCCCTGCAGGTCTGGTCAGAGTAGTGCTGTTGATATTGTTGGGAGGGTTTGCTGGGACTGTGTTCTGAACCAGGGGAGGCCCAGGTGAGGAGGTGGTCTGTGTGAGCTGTGTTGTTTCTTGGCTACCAGAAGAACCAGAGCCATGGTTACTAAATGCTTTTACTGGTTGCCGGAGAGCCAAAGGAGATGGTGCTGCAGGGGAGCGGAATTTGCCTGGAGAAGGTACTGCAGAATGGCAAAGAAAAATCAATGTTTTTAGTATGAACCAAGTGTAGGTGAAACCAATGCTTTGTATTACACTTGATGACTAGGCTACCAGTACATCTGTATTCATGAAAACTCACTCTACAGAAATGCAAGGAATAAAGAGTATTTCTGGGCTAACAAAACAAGATAACTGGTAAGTATTAAATAACCAAATCTTTATTCAGAGGACTGCAACTATCTTTCACAAAATGTGTCTAGGAACCCACAACACTAGAAAAGGCATTGTAGGATTGTACTTCGCTGTAGCAACTAACCTGGCCCATACTGTAGAAATGAAAAAATGGTTGACTACCACATGGTTAATTAGAATTTGAAACATAATCTCTTCAAAAAAAAAAAAAAATACACGTAAACAGTATCAAGTATCTGGTCACTATACCTCTCAAAATCCTGTATCACTTACAGTAACTTAAGACTTGTAAATAAAACATTAAAAACAAAACAAAACAGCTTCTATTGTTGTACTTCACCAAGCAGAGAAGTTATAAATCTAAGGGCATATCAAGATATGTACAGAATAAAGATGGTACATTCTTCTGGAATGGCAATTGTGTAAGTTAAAATTTTAACTTTTAAATTAAATACTGATATATGAAAGGATAAAATATAAAATTTGCATCAATTTTTAAGTCAAAAATAGGACTTCAAATAAATTTTATTCTTGCAATTGTCCCTTAATGTTTGTTATAAGTTCAGATCTCCTAGGGGACAAATTCATCATTCCCTGTTTATTCGGTTTAGCTAGTCAACTCTAAAAGGGCATCAATTTTACTTTTTTCAAGTGTTTTTGGATGGCTACACACACACAAAATGTAAATTAAAAAATGTACTTTGACTTGCTTATTGAATAATTTGAGAAGTGAAGAAAATGGAGAGGGGGAAGATGAAAGGGAGGACTGATGAGACTGAGACTCAGGTCACTCTATTCTCTCTCACCCTCCTCCATTAGTTTGAGGAGGATATGACTGAAGGGAAAGCCTTGGTTCTAAGACTATAGAAATAGATTATTCTACACAATTCTATCTTCCTCACTTCTACTAATCTGTCTAAATGGTGTGGGTAACAGTAAGGTCTGACCCAGTAGCTAGTAGGAAAGGAAAGAATGGATGAATCTGGTCACTATTTTCTTCTGCTCTCTGAAAGAAGAGAGGATAAATTTCAGCTTCAAAACTCCCCAATAGGCAAAATTCCTCTCACCTTCCTTTTGATAAGATTTTTTATACATAGCCCCCTTTCTTTCCCCAATGACCTTTCTTGCCTCCTGTTTAAGTCCCAAATGTCAGCTTTTCTGTGCTTAAGATATATTAAGCCTCAGTACTTGATGGGCTCAAATGATCTCTGCTTGGATCCAAAACTCTAGAGCCATGATTCTTATAATTGATTATGCATCAGAATCCCAAGGAGCTTTTTAAAAAAGAATACAGAAACCCAGGCACCACCTCCACAAAGTCTAGTCTAGAATGCAACTCAGCTATTTATATTAAAGCCATCACAGGAACTTTAAGCCATGATGGCAAAACTGGGAAGGAGTTACCTTCCTGCTGTAAACACCTATGCAACTGGACAAAATATACAAAAGTTTTCGAATACTGGACAACAGGCAGTTACAGAACTCTAATTCCCTAGAAAAGGAACGTAAATGTGGTAAGCCCTGTGAGCACACTGGCTTTTTGGGAGGGAAGGAGATGCTTTTTGGAATACAGAACAAGAAGGAAGATCCTGAGCAGATCATAGTTATCTTGCTGAGCTGAGAAGACAACAGTTGGAATTTGAGGAGCAGAGTATCTTAGAAGAGGGAGCTGCTCCAGATGACCTTTATAACTCAGCTGAAGTGTCTGCTTGAATCTTTGGCTAAATATTGTGCTATATATATATACCAAGTGAAGCTCCATGAGACTGACCAGAGGAAGACTGAGACATTATAAACAAAGCTCACTAAAAAGCATTTGAGTTTCAACCAGTTAAAGAATCCTTGCTGAATATCCAGGGCAATCAGGAGACACTCCAAAAGGAATAACTGAGTCCTAGAATAAAGCTACTCAAAATCTATTCTAATAAAACTTAAAATAAGCCTCTAAAGCAGAGGTTACCAAACCATCACTCATAGGCAAGTTAACTGTTTTTGTAAATAAAGTTTTGTCAGAACATGGTATTCATATATTGTCTATGGCAGTTTTCCAGCTACAAGAGAAGAGGGGAGTAGTTTTAACACAGACCATATGACCCACAGTCCTAAAATATTAACTACCCGGCCCTTTAAGAAAATGTTTGTTGATCCCTGCTATCATGGACCAAACTGACCCACAAATAAATGCTTGCCACAATAAGGCTCAACACTATTTATTTATTCAGAAAGGGTACACATGCATGTGTGTGAGTCAGAGGGAGGGAGAGAATCTTAAGCAGTCTCTACGCCTCAGTGTGGAGCCTAATGCAAAGCTCAATCAGCCCTGAGATCATGACCTGAGCTGAAATCAAGAGTTGGATGCTTAACCAACTGAGCCACCCGGGTGCTCCAAAGCCCAAAATTATTTAAAAGAAAATAACAATATCCAGCACAGAAAATACAACTTCACAACAATGTCTACTATCCAATAAAAGAACAATAGACACATAAAGAAATAGAAAGGGGCACCTGGATGGCTCAGCGGTTGAGTATCTGCCTTTGACTCAGGTCATGATCCCAGGGTCCTGGGATTGAGTCCCACACTGGGCTCCCTGCAGGGAGCCTGCTTCTTCTCCCTGTGCCTGTGTCTCTGCCTGTCTCTGTGTATCTCATGAATAAATAAATAAAATCTTAAAAGAAAAAGAAATATGATAACCAAAACCAGGATAAAAATTAGTCAACACAGACAAGTCATAAGGCTGACTGAATTAGCAGGTAAAGACTTTGAAAATAACTATATATAATATACATAGTAGCCCAAACCAAGAGTAATATATATATTTCTAAGGATATAAAGAAAAGTGTAAAGAGAAATAAAGATTTTTAGAAGAATTGGGCAAAACTTTTAAAGATGAAAAATATATCCAAAATGCTAAGTTTACTTGATGGAAATTAATAGCAATTTAGATGCTACAGAAGAAGCACCTGAAGATACAACATAATTACTTAAATAAAAGCATACAGAAAATAAAAAAACTAAAAAAAACCAAAAAAAAAACCTTTAGTAACCTAGGTTGAGATCATACAGTCTAATATATGCAATCAGGGTCCCAGATGGAGTAGGGGTATGAGAGGGACAGAAAATATTTGAAGAGTGGTTGAAAATCTTCCAAATTTGGTAAAAACTATAATCTTACATATTTAAATAGTTCAAAAAACCCCAAGCACAAGTTAACACAGAGAACACCGTATTAAGGAACACTGTTGCCAAGTTCCTAAGATGAATAATAAATTTTAAAATCTTAAAGGACCTTTTCTTTTTAAACAGAGGAACCAAGATAAAGTATCATGGACTTCTCAAAAGAAATGGGGTAAACCAAAAGACAACAGAGTAACATTGTTAAAGTGCTTAAAAGCCTGTTTTAAAGTTCTACATTCAAAAAATAAAGTTCTACATCCAGAAAAATTATCTTAAGTTTTTATTTCCAATTTCTGTTAACACACTGTATTAGTTTCAGGTGTATAATATAGTGGTTCAACACTTCCATACATCACCCTGTGGTCATCACAAGTGCACTCCTTAATCTTCATTCAACCCATTCCTCCACCTACCTCCCCTCTGGTATCATTGGTTTATTCTCTATAATTAAGAGTCTATTTCTTGGTTTGTCTCTCTTTTTTTGCCCCTATGTTCATTTGGTTTGTTTCTTAAATTCTACATATGAGTGAAATAATATGGTATTTGTCTTTCTCGGACTTATTTCGCTTAGCATAATACTCTCTAGCTCCATCTACGATGTTGCATATGGGAAGATTTCATTCCTTTTTATGGCTAATATTCTACTGTAAATATACATACATCTTCTTTATCCATTCATCAGTCAATGGACACTGGGGCTGTTTCCATAATTTGGCTATTGTAGATAATGCTGTTATAAACACTGGAGAGCATATATTCAAAATTTCTTTTCAAAACTAAAGTCGAGGGGCACCTGGGTGGCTCAGTCAGTTAAGTATCTGCCTTCGGCTCAGCTCATGATCCCAGAGTCCTGGGATTGAGCCCCCATCAGGCTCTCTGTTCAGCGGGGAGCCTGCTTCTCCCTCTCCCTCTGCCTGTTGTTCTGCCGACTTGTGTTCTGTCAAATAAATAAATAAAATCTTATAAAAAAAAAAAAAAACCCAAACCCTAAAGTCAAAATATAGACTTTTAAAGACAAACAAAAGCTGAGAAAAGGGATTGCCAGCAGTCTTTCACTAAAAGAAATGTTAAAGGAAGTTCTTCAGCACAAGGAAAATGATACCAAATGCTATCTGTATAAACCAATAGTGCCAGGAATGGTAAATATATTAGGAAATATAAAGATCATTAAAAAATAACAGTTTTAAATCATTTTAAAGTTTCACTGAAAGATAAGTTTAAAATAAAAACAAAAACATACTCTGGTGGCACCTGGGTGATAATATGGTTAAGCATCTGCCTTCAGCTCAGGTCGTGATCCTGGTCTCCCGGGATTGAGTCCCACATTGGGCTCCGTGCTCCACAGGGAGCCTACTTCTTCCTCTGCCTAGGTCTCTGCCTCTCTCTGTGTCTCTCATGAATAAATAAATAAAATTAAAAGAAAATACTCTGGGATTTAATACCTATGTAGAATTAAAATAGATGACAAGTGGCACAAGGAATGGAAGTATACTGTTATGTGGTTCTTATATGATAATGAAGTGGCCTATTGAGAATAAACTAATAAGCTAAATTTGCAAAAAAAAAAAAAAGTGATATATGAAAAATAAGCCAACAATAAAAATAAAATGTAATGTTAAAAGGTACTCAGCTATTCCAGAATAATAAAAGAGGAGGGAATAAAGGAACAAAGATCTGAAAGGACAGAGAGAAAACAAACTGAAAGATGGTAGGTAGATTTTAAGCCAACCATATTGATAACTGCATTAACTCTGAATAGTAATCACTAAAATGAAAAGGTAATGATTGTTGGTACCCACAGAAAAGCCAGAGCAACATGCCATCTAAAAGAAAGATTTTAGAGAGGACTTTCCAAGATGGTGGAGGAGGAGGAGACCTCAGCTTCATCAGGTCCCAGGAATTTAGTCAGATAGCTATCAAATCATTCTGAACACCTGTAAACTCAACTGGTGATCTAAGAATTGCTGCAATTCTACAAATAGAAAAGTGACCACTTTCTGCAAGAATGACAGGATGGAAAAACTCACCTCAAAAAAGAGAACTAGAGGGATACCTGGGTGGCTCAGCAGTTGGGTGTCTGCCTTTGGTTCAGGGTGTGATCCCAGGATCCAGAATCGAGTTCTACATCCGGCTCCCTGCAGGGAGCCTACTGCTCCCTCTGCCTGTGTCTCTGCCTCTCTCTCTCATGAATAAATAAAATCTTAGAGAGAGGGAGGGAGGGAGGGAGGGGGGAGAGAGAGAGAGAGAGAGAGAGAGAGAGAGAGAGAGAGATAGATATCTAGAGGCATATTAACTGCCAGAAACCTAATCAGTATGGATGTATGTAAGGTAACAGAACTAGAGTTCAGAATAATGATTAAAAGATACTATGTGCGCTTGACAAAAAAGCATAGAAAATACTAGAGAATCCCTTTCTGGAGAAATAACTAAAATCTAATCAAGTTGAAATTTAAAAAGGCTACTAATGATATGCAATCTAAAATGGAGGCTCTAACTGCTAGGATAAATGAGGCAAAAGAGAATTATTGATATAGAAGACAAAATGATGGAGAATAAACAAACTGAGAAAAAGAGATAAACAACTATAAGATCACAAGGGGAGGATTCGAGAGATAAGTGGTAACATAAAACCAAACAATATTAGAATAATTGGGATCCCAGAAGAAAAGGAAAGAGAGAGAGAGAGAGAGAGGAGCAGAAGGCATACTGGAGCAAATTATAGGTGAAAACTTCCCTAATCTGGGGAAAGAAACAGGCATTTGAGTCTAGGAGGCACAGAGAATCCCCCGCAAAGTCAATAAAAATAGGTCAATACCTCAACATATACTAGTGTAGCTTGTAAATCTCAGAGACAAAGAAAATGCTGAGAGCAGCTTGGAACAAGAGGTCTGTAATGTAAAAGCATAGAAACATTAGACTGGCAGCAGACCTATCCACAAAGACCTGGCAGGCCAGAAAGGACTGGCATATATTCAGGATACTAAATGAGAAAAATATGCAGCCAAGAATACTTTATCCAGTAAGGCTGTCATTCAAATTAGAAGAAGAGATAAAAAGCTTCCAGGACAAACAGAAACTAAAAAAATTTAGGATCACTAAGCCAGACCTGCAAGAAAGGGGATCCTTTAAGCAAAGAGAGAGCTCAAAAGTAATATAGGCCAGAAAGGAACAGAGACAATATACAGAAACAGTGACTTTACAGGTAATACAATGGCATTAAATTAATATCTTTCAATAGTTGCTTTGAATGTAAATGGGCCAAATGCCCCATCAAAAGACACAGGGTATCAGATTGGATAAAAAAGCAAGACCCATCAATATGTTGTCTGCAAGAGACTCATTTTAGACACAAGGACACTTCCAGATTCAAAGAAGGAGGTGGAAAACCATTTTATCACCAATGGACATCAAAAGAAAGCTGGGGTGGCAATCCTTGGATCAGACTGTAAACCAAACACTAATAAAACATGAAAAAAGACACTATATCATAAAAAGGGTCTATCCAACAAGAAGATCTAACAATTATAAATATTTATACTCCTAACATGGGATAAATTATATAAACCAATTATATAAGCCAATTAATAACAAAATTAAAGAAACTTATTGATAATAATAGAGAGGGGGACTTTAACACCCTACTCACTGCAATGGACAGATAATCTAAGCAGAAGATAATAAGGAAACAAGAGCTCTGAATGACAGACTGGACCAAATGGGTTTCACATATATATTCAGAGCTATTCCACCCGAAATCAACAGCATACACATTCTTCTTGAGTGCACATGGAACATTTTCCAGAACTGATCACATACTGGTTCACAAATCAGGTCTCAACCGGTACCAAAAGACTGAGATCATTCCCAGCATATTTTCAGACCACCGTGCTTTGAAACTTGAACTCAATCACAAAAGGAAATTTGGGAAGAACTCAGATACATGGAGGTTAAAGAGCATCCCACTGAAGAATGAATAGATTGATGAGGAAATTAAAGAAGAATTTAAAACATTCACGGAAACAAATGAAAATGAAAATACAACTGTTCAAAACTTTGGAATGCAGCAAAGGCAGTCCTAAGAGGGAAGTATATAGCAATATAAACCTTTCTCAAAAAACAAGATCTCAAATACACAACCTAACCGCAACACCTAAAGGAGCTAGAGAAAGAACAGCAATGAAAGCCTACACCCAGCAGGAAAAGAGAATTAATAAAGATTAGAGCAGAAATCAATGAAATAGAAACCAAAAGAACAGCAGAATAGATGAACGAAATAAGGAGCTGGTTCTTTGAAAGAATTAATAAGATGGAGAAGCCCCTGGCTAGGCTTATCTAAAAGAAGAGAAAGGACCCAAATAAATAAGATCATGAATGAAAGAGGAGCACAACCAACACCAAAGAAATACAAACAATTATAAGAACATATTATAAGAAACTATAAGCCAACAAATTAGGCAACTGGAAGAAACGGATACATTCCTGGAGACGTATAAACTACCAAAACTGAAACAGGAAGAAATAGAAAACCTGAACAGACCCATAACCAGCAAGGAAATTGAAGCAGTAATCAAATATCTCCCAACCAAAGAGTTCAAGGCCCAATAGCCTTCCAGGGGATTTCCACCATACATTTAAAGAATTCATACCTATTCTTCTGAAGCTGTTTCAAAAAACAGAAATGGAAGGAACATTTCCAAACACTTTCCATGAGGCCAGCATTACCTTGATCCCCAAACCAGACAAAGACCCCACCAAAAAGGAGAATTTCAGACCAGTGTCCCTGATGAACTTGGATGCAAAAATTCTCACCAACATACTAGCTAATACAGGGGTTCCTGGGTGGCTCAAGTAGGTTAAGTGGTGCCTTTGGCTGGGGTCATGATCTCAGGGTCTTGGGACTGAGCCCTGAGTCATGCTCCCTGCTCAGTGGAGAGCCTGCTTCTCCCTCTGCCCCACCCCCTGCTTGTGCGCTCTCTCAGGTAAGCAAATAAAATCATAAATAAATAGATAGATAAATGCTAGCCAATATGATCCTACAGTACATTAAAAGGATTAATGCACCAAGACCAAGTGGGATTTATTCCTGGGCTGCAAGGATGGTTTAACATCCATCCATCAATCAATCAATGGGATACACTGCATTAATAAAAGAAAGGACAAGAACCATATGATCCTCTCAACAGATGCAGAAAAAGCATTTGACAAAGTACAGCATTTTTTCTGAGTTAAAATTCCTCAAAGTGTAGGAACAGGAAATATACACCTCAATATCACAAAAGCCATATTGACAAAGCCCACAGCAAACATCATTCTCAATAGGGAAAATATTGAGAGCTTTTCCCCTAAGGCCAGGAACATGATAGGCATATCACTCTTACCACCATTGTTCATCATAGTACTGGAAGTCCTAGCCTCAGTAATCAGACAAGAAGAAGAAATAAGAAGGCATCCAAATTGGCAAAGATGACGACTAACTCTCACTCTTTGCAGATGACATGATACTCGGTGTGGAAAACCCAAAAGACTCCATCCTAAAATTGCTAAAACTCATACAGGAATTCAACAAAGTGGCAGGATAGAAAAGTCAATGCACAGAAATCAGTTGTGTTTCTATACACTAACAAGAAGACTGAAGAAAGACAAACCAAGGAATCGATCCAATTTACAATATCACCAAAAACCATAAAACACAAAGAAATGGATAAACATTCCACGCTCATGGATTGGAAGAAAAAATATTGATAAAATGTCTATGCTACCAAGAGCAATCTATACATTCAGGGCAATTCCTATCAAAATACCATGGACTTTTTTCATAGACCTGAACAAAAAATCCTAAAATTTGTATGGAACCAGAAAAGACACCAAGTAGCCAAAGGAATGTTGAAAAAGAAAACCAAAGCTGGTGGCATCACAATCCCGGATTTCAAGTTGCATTACAAAGCCGTAATCATCAAGACAGTATGGTACTGGCATGAAAACAGACATACAGATTAATGGAACAGAATAGAGAACCCAGAAATGGATCTTAGCAGGAAAGAGTATCCAATAGAAAATAGTCTCTTCAACAAATGGTGTTGGGAAAATTGGACAGCCACAGAAGAATGAAACTAGTCCATTTTCTTACACTATACACAAAAATAGACTCAAAATGGATGAAAAACCTAAATATGAGACAGATATCCATCAAAATCCTACAGGGGAAGACAGGTAGCAACCTGTGTGATGTTGGCCAGAGCAACTTCTTGTCTAAGAAGTAAGGTAAGAGAAACAAAAGTAAAAATGAACTACTGGGACTTCATAAAGATAAAAGCTTTTGCACAGCAAAGGAAATAGTTGACAAAACCAAAAGACAACCAAGAGAATGGGAGAAGATATTTGCAAATGTCTTATCAGATAAAGGGATAGGGCCCAAAAATCTATAAAGACCTTATCAAACTCAACACCCAAAGAATAATCCAATCAAGAAATGGGGAGAAGACATGAACAGACATTTCTCTAAAGATGACATACACATGGCCAACAGACACATGAAAAAAATGCTTAACATCACTTGGCATCAGGGAAATACAAATCAAAAACCACAATGAGATACCACCTCACATCACACAGAATAGCTAAAATTAACAAGTCAGGAAATGCCAGATGTTGGCCAAGGATGCAGAGAATGGGGAGCCCCCTTACACTGTTGGTGGGAATGCAAGCTGGTATAGCCACTCTGGAAAACAGCACGGAGGTTCCTCAAAAAGTTGAAAATAGAGCTACCCTATGACCCAGCAACTGCACTAGTAGGTATTTACCTCAAAGATACAAATGTAGTGATCCAAAGGGGCACCTGCACCCTAATGTTTATGGAAGCAGTATCCACAATAGCCAAAGTATGGAAAGAGCCCAGATGTCCATCAACAGATGAATGGATAAAGAAGATATGGTATTAAAAAAAAAAGAAGATATGCCATATATATAGAATGAAATACTACTTAGCCATCAAAAACAGAATTCTTGCCATTTGCAATGATGTGGATGGAACTAGAGGGTATTATGCTAAGTGAAATAAGTCAACAGAGAAAGACAATTATCATATAAGATCTTACGTGTGGAATTTAAGAAACAAAACAGAGGATCATAAAGGAAGGGAGGGGAAAATAAAATGACAAAATCAGAGAGGGAGACAATCCAAAGAGAATCTTAATCACAGGAAACAAACTGAGGGTTGCTGGAGGGGAGGGGGGTGGGAGGATAGGGTAACTGGGTGGTGGACATTAAGGAAGTTATGTGATATAATGAGCACTGGGTGTTATATGAGACTGAAGAATCACTGAACTCTACCTCTGAAACTAATAATATATGTTAATTGAATTTAAATAAAAAATAAATAAAAACACATTTTAGTCAGAAAAACACAGGTTTAAAATAAAAGGACAGAAAAAGATACAACATACAAAACCAATCATGAAATAGCTGAAATGTCTATAAAATCAGAAAAAATTATTACGAGATAAGAGTTCATATGTTAAAGCAGCCAATTCAGAAAAGAATGTAAGAATTCCAACTGTGTGGATCCAAAAACAGATGTACAAAACACATGAAACAAACTGACATAACTGAAAGCCGAGGGGAAACAAGTCTACAATTAGATATTTCAACACTATTCCTTCTCCGTAACTGATAAAATAGATAGAAAATCAGAAAGGACAGAGACACACACCACCATCAGATTGGCTGGACATTTACAGAACACTCCACTCAACTGATCACAGTTCAAACTTTCATCAGAAGGTGAGTGAGTAAACAAACTGTGGTGTATCCAGACAATAAAGTAAGTATTACTCAGCAATAAAAGTAAACTGATGATATAATAAGGATGACTCTAAAAATTATGCTCAGTGAATTAAATGCCAGACATGAAAGAGCACATATTGAAAGACTCCATTTATATAAAATTCCAGAAAAGGCAACTCTATGGTAACAGAAAGCAGGTCACATATTTGCTTGAGGTTGAAAGACAGACTAGGAAGGAGTACTTTTGGGGATGATGGATATGTTCTATGACTTTACTATACTGGTGATTACATGAACGTGTGTGTGTGTTTAAAGATTTATTTATGTTAGAGAGACAGAGAGAGAGTGAACACAGCAGTGAGAGGCAGAGGAAGAGAAAAACTCCAAGCAGACACCAAGTTGAGTGCAGAGCCTGATGGGAGGTTGGATCTCAAGACTCTGAGATCACAACCCGAGCCAAAAGCAAGAGTTGGTCACCCAACCAACTGTGCTACCCAGGTGCATCATGAGTGTGAATTTTTGCTGAAATTCAAACTCTGTGTTTAAAATTCCAATTGAATACAGTTGATGTTAAAACAAAACAAAACAAAACAAAACCTCCATAAGTGACTCTATAGTAGAGCCAAGGCAGAGAATAATGGCTCTCAACTCAATCATATCCTGGTCCTCAACAATTGTTAGTCTCCTCTGGTAGAAAACTGAAGATATCCACAGGCCCTGAGTACTACTGAATTGCAAATTCCATGATCTTCACAGATTTTTTTTTTACCTTACATAATCTGTATTCCCTTTTCTATAGATGACTACAAATATATCTTCACAACTCCATTCACTACACCCAGCCTTTGTCTCCCTTGCCAGACTAGTCTCTACCCAAGTTGTTTCAGCGGCTTCCTGGAGGCTTCCTGGTTAATCAAGGGTCCATGGCACTAATCTAGCCTCTTCATGAGGGTGGGGTCTGGACCTCCTCCTTCTAGTACTAACTCCAAAAAAAGGCCATCTTCAGTCCTAGCTTTTTCCATATTTGGTAGTCTTTCCTTTTGTTTTGGTAGGAACACAGGTTTCACACAGGAGCAAGAACAGTAAAGTTCAGAGGATCATAAGCTTCAAAGAGTATTCTGGAAAAGTCTAGGGAGTTGGGGGAAAATGGCAATGAGGTCAGATTAAGAGATCCACTAAGACACTGTAAATGACAATCTGTTAGATGAGGGATGACCGAAGAATCCTAGGCTTCCTTCTATCTATCTATCTATCTATCTATCTATCTATCTATCTATCTATCTATCTATCTATGCAAGACAGAGAGAGAGAGAGAGAGAGAGACAAAGACACAGGAGGAAGGAGAAGCAGGCTCCATGCCGAGAGCCTGATGTGGGACTCGATCCCAGTACTCCAGGATCGTGCCCTGGGCCAAAGGCAGGCGCTAAACCGCTGAGCCACCCAGGGATCCCCTAGGCTTCCTTCTTATGGTGAGTTATGTAAAGCACATGGTGAAATCAGGCATTTACACTAATGAGGCTAAGAGTGTTTCATTTCTACTTGATAGCCTTACAAATATTGGAATATATCTATAATGTCTTGAATGTCTTACCCAAATATTATATTGAAAATAGGCTTTATGAAAGGCATCTTTTCCTCTGGAAAGACTTCTGACCACCCTTTAAACTATTAATAGTACTACCAGGGAAATGACTGTCTCCTGAAATTTTTAAAAAATGTGACTCTCAGTCTTCCACTTGGGAAAATGGGACAGATGTATTTTTCCCTATTTCACCCACTTAAGTATAATTTAAAACCCTGGGCATGATATACAAAACAGACATAAAATTCTGATGTGGAGAGGAGAAAGGAAGACTGCCTAGGGACGTTACAACCTAAGGGATGACATGGTAATGAGTTGCTAGGTTTTTCTTCTTGTTACATATATTCCAAATTAAAGCTGAAGAAACTGGAAACCTGAAAAAGCCATCAGGTATGACAGAGAAAAAAAAAAAAAAAAAGTCTGCTCTCTCTAGCCAAAGAACTAGGAAAGAAAATTTTCAGGTAATTATTCTATTCTAGCCAAACACCACAGAAAAACTATAGTCCTACTCTCACCCACATGAGTAAGTGCTGGCTGATGGGATGTCCAGACTTCTATTCTTGTGATGTTTAACAAGGTGCCCTAATATCTTCTCTAGGTATCAGAGGTATCAGAGAAGGTATCAGAGAAGACAGTAATCAGATGTTCTTTTCTCTCGTCATGGGTTGGTGCCAGAGAAGGTCCAGTAGAGAGTCATGACTTTGATGATCGCTCACTTAGTGGTATCAAGACCACCTCCACCACAGTGTGAGTGGAGACCAAGTGGGGAGCCAGAACCCCCACCTCCACCACCTGGCCCCCCTTTCCCTTGGATGCCAACAGAGACTGAGTAGAAAACCTGGGCTTCTATTCCCACATATCAGTAATGAAATGCCCCCAAGCCTCATCTACCAAATGCCTGAGTGGGGTCAGAGAAAGACACAAGTAGCCGGAAAAAAACAAAATTAGAACAGTATCAAAATTAGAACAGTATCAAAGTATCAAGGGCAGCCCTGGTGGCTCAGTGGTTTAGTGCCGCCTTCCGCCCTGGGTGTGATCCTGGAGACCCGGGATCGAGTCCCATGTCAGACTCCCTGCATGGAGCCTGCTTCTCCCTCTGCCTGTTTCTACCTCTCTCTCTCTGTGTGTATCTCTCATGAATAAATAAATAAAATCTTAAAAAAAAAAAAAGGTATCAAATAGACCAATCTCTCTCATGAATGTAGACATAAAACTCCTTAACAAATTATTAGCAAATAGAACTCAGTGATATATATGCATATATAAATCATATACCATGATCAAATGGAGATTACTCTAGGATGCAAAATTGGTTCAAAATTTGAAAATCAATGTCATCCACCACAGCAACAGGCTGAAGGAAAGTCACATGATCACACCTACGGATGCAAAAAAGCATCAAAATTCAACACATATTCACAATAAAAATTTTGAGAAAAACAGGAATGGGGGAACCTGAGCTTGATAAATAACATTTACAAAAATATAACCTTATACCTAATGGTGAAAGAATGCTTCCCCTCTAAGAAAGGAACAAAGCAAAAATACATGCTCTTACCACTTATTTATAGTGCTGGAAGTTCTAGTCAGTGCAAGAAAGAAAATAAAAATAAAAGGCATCTAGATTAGAAAGAAACTGTCTTCTTGATTGTTACATCAAAAATCCCAAGGAAGCCACATACACATACACAAAACCCAACTTCTAGAAATACTGAGTTCAGCGAATTCACAAGATAGAAGATTAACACATAACAATTGACTGTATTTCTTTATAGTAGTAATGAATGTACAGAAATCAAAAAATTCAACACCATTTGTATTGCTCCCCTAAAAGAGAAATCTATAGATGTAAATCTAATAAATATCACAGGTTAGCTATGAAAATCAAATGAGTAACGTATAAATAGTTGGTACATGTATAATATTATGCAAACTATAAGGCATACTACCACCTGTGCCTTCCTTATTTAAGGAATACTGGAGTCTTTCAGCCTGTTGCAGCTGAGTTCTCTGGAGAGATATTCAACAATGCTACTCAAGACAGTTATCTCCTAGGCCGTCTTTATAAATTAACTAAACCATAGGGATTAATTAGGCTTTACTGACCAAATTAATTATGACAGTAGGTTATAATTTTTCTTTTCCTTGTTTTAAAGATTTTATTTATTCACGAGAGACAGAGAGAGGCAGAGACACAGGGAGGGAGAAGCAGGCTCCTTGTGGGGAGCCCAATGTGGGACTCAATCCCAGGACCCCGGACTAACGACCCGAGCCAAAGGCAGACGCTCAACCACTGAGCCACGCAGGCACCTTGGTCATAATTTTTCTTTACTCATTCTGGATACTGAGAATTACACTTAAATCGAGGCATAAAATGAAGCTGTGTTATCTACTCTGAGCAAGAATCAGAACTCTAATTATAAAACTGACATGACTAAGAATGCTAACCTTGGTGTCTAAGTCACCTCTGAAATGAAATGATGGGTGATATGAGGATTCCTATTTTTAAAACATTCATTTTTGTCTTTTAACAAGCATTTAATAAAAATGGTAAGTTTTCTAACTGAAATTTAGAAAATACAATAGGCACTTTAGAATGAGAAAAACTGAGTAAACTATATACTGTTTTTAGGCTGATAAATATTCAGAGAATGTTTTATAAATAATATATCTCAAATGTACATAGCAGTATGGAAAAAAATAGATACTCCAAATGGTGGTCTTCACAGTGATATGTCCAAACTATAAATTCCATTAACTGTATAATTGTTTAAAACGTGTAAATATCAAATATATAGTATACAATAAAAATATACACATTGCCAAATACTGGCCACTGTGGCCAATGAGGGAAAACATTTATTAAAATAGATATGCCTTTCAATTATTTAGCAAAGATTATTTTTTTAAAGATTTTATTTATTCATGAGAGACAGAGAGAGAGGCAGAGACACAGGCAGAGGGAGAAGCAGGCTCCATGTAGGGAGACTGATGTGGGACTTGATCCCGGGACTCCAGGATTATGCCCTGTGCCAGTGGCAGACGCTAAACTGCTGAGCCACCCAGGGATCCCCTATTAAAAAGATTAAGAACAAAAATACTTGTCTACTCTCCTTTACTACAGTAAGTTACATGATCCCAGTTACTTAGCGAGGTCTACACACATCAAGGATAGTAATAGGTTACTGACATAATAAAGACTTAAAAATAATTCCTTGTTATTAAAGATGGCAGGAATGGTATAAATATGATTCTCTCATTAGAGTCAAAGGACCTTGCTACAAGAGTTATTAGTGACTATCTACGCCAACCTTTTCACTGTGCAGAGAAAAAAAAACTGCCACAATTACAGAGACCAACTGAGCAAACAAGAAAATCAGAACCTGAACCTACATCTCCTGATTCCCAGACTGGTATTCTTTACTGGGAAAGTGAAACACCTTTGGGAGTAGAAATTAAAATGTTATTTTCACCAGTTTATTTTCAACTAGACTTAGAACGTTTGTGAGGCTACTACCCTAGGCAGGTTTCATAATACATGTTACCAAGGCCTATTAAATTTGTGAAGACTGACAAGTAATCACACAAAAAAATTAAAAAGACAAGGAAGCCTTTGATTTCTTCTTGCTTTACTATACATGACTCGCTGTTATTTTCGTAAGCACACAGTTATCATGAGATTAAACATATGAGGCAGAAGACACCCCCTGGGAATGGTCTTCACTATAGTTTTTCTTCCTTACATAAAAAAAAATTGGTAGATATAAATAAATAAGCTACCAGCAAATCGTGCAGCATTAACAGCATTTTCAAAATAGGCAAAAAGTGTTAACAATGCAAATGTTCATGACTGAGAAATGGATAAACGAAATTTGGTATATCCATACACTGAATACTGTATCTCAACAAAAAGGAACAAAGTACTAACATGTGCTGTAATAGGATGAACTTTTGGAAACACTATGCCAAGCCAGTCACAAAGATCAATATTATAGGATTCCATTTACATGAAATGCCAGAAGCATAAAACCAGAGACAGAAAGATTAGTAGTTGCCAGGGGGTGGAAGGAGTGGGAAATGGGTTACGGGAGTGATGAAAACCTCTAACGTCAAAATAATTGCTCAGCTCTGTAAATATACTAAGGAACACTGACTTGTACACTTTAAAAGGATGATTTTATAAGTAGGGAAGAAAAGCAAAGGTAAGAAATCTCAGAAAATAAGCAGTCATATTTTTTAAGCTTCCCAAAACAACAGAAGAAGGATCTCTACAGACACAAAATTAGAAGATCTTAAATCAAGTTCCCTTACAAAATGTTTAGAAAAACCAATTCCAAAGAAAAATGAGTAATAGAGAAGGAATGAGGCCAAATCCCACATGAAGTTACTATTAAAAAAAGAAAGGAGCAGAATAACATTTCTAATAATGGTAAAACCTTGCCAGAAATCATGTCCACTATGCACACACATACAAAAGATGAAACTTATAATATTTCAAATCCTAAAAACATTCAAGAAGATGATAAAAGATATGAAAGAACATCATAAATTAGAATGGGAAGCACCTCAAAAATGAGGTGATGGAACACAGAAAAGAACTGGACCTAAATCATTCTAAAATGAAGTCTAAGAAAGAACACCAGAGTTACCACACATAATAGATAATGCTTTAAGAGAAATAGAAAATGAAAAAAAGAAATAGAAAATGAAACTTTTACAGAACAAAAAGAA
Organism: Canis aureus; assembly: GCF_053574225.1. Classification (NCBI taxonomy): domain Eukaryota; kingdom Metazoa; phylum Chordata; class Mammalia; order Carnivora; family Canidae; genus Canis; species Canis aureus. The sequence continues at coordinate 47,668,102 of NC_135624.1, read as the reverse complement.
ATGAAGAAATACAAAAAAGGATTCAAGGGAAGGTAATTGATACAGAAGACAGGTAAGGAATATCCAACAAACGTGCAATAGGAGCCCCCACAAAAAAGAAAGTGAAAGAGAACAGAATACTAAAAACCATGATTCAAAAGAATTCATCTGACATTTTAAATTATGTGCAACTCCACACTGAAAGAACACACTACATATCTGCGGAAATCAACTCAGAATGACCAACATTAAGATATATTCTCGGGGGATCCCTGGGTGGCTCAGTGGTTTGGTGCCTGCCTTCAGCCTAAGGCGTGGTCCTGGAGTCCAGGGATTGAGTCCCACAATGGACTCTCTGCATGGAGCCTGCTTCTCCCTCTGCCTGTGTCTCTGCCTTTCTCTCTCTCTCTGTGTCTCTCATGAATAAATAAAAAAAAATTTTTTTAAAAGATATATTCTTGTAAGTTATTGACCTTTAGAGGCACCTAAATGGCCCAGTTAGTTAAGCGGCTGACTCTTGATTTTGGCTTGGACCATGATCTTGGGGTCCTGGAATTGTGCCCCGCATTGGGCTCTGCACACAGCAGGAAGTCTGCTTCAGGATTCTCTACCCTCCTCCTCCTTCCTCGCTCTCTCTCTAAAATCCAAGGGGCTCCTAGGTTAAGCATCTGCCTTTGGCTCAGGTCATGATCCTAGGGTCCTTAGACTGAATCTCAGATTGGGATCCCTGATTAGCAGGGAGTTTGCTTCTCCTTCTCCCTCTGCCTTTCTCCCCCTGCTTGTGCTCTTTCTCTCAAATAAATAAAGTCTTTAAAATAAATCTTAAAAAAATAAATTATTAAACTTTAAAGAAAAAGAAAACATCCTTGGACATCCAGATCAAAAACCACATGAATGTAAGAGAAACAACTTTTTATTCCTGAAAAAAATGGAGAAATGTATTTAAGACACTCAAGAAAATGTCAACCAAAGATTTCATATCCAGCTAATGAATTTCAAAAATAAAAAGGTCAAACTGTCACCAATACACAAAAATTGGAGTGAATGGATATTGCTCCTATAACTCCTTTATATGAAATCTATAGAGAATGAGCTTCAAACAAGAAAAATGGTGAAACAGTAATGTACAGACTGAAGGTAAGCATCAAATATATATTTAAATGTAGAACTAAGACTAAATAAAAGAGTACAAATAACTCTTTGATAATGGATATGCAGTGTATCTACTAAAAAAAGGCAATCAAATGCAAAAGTTTTTTTTTTTTTTTAAGATTTTATTTATGAGACAGAGACAGAGAGCACGATGGAGAGCGCACAAATGGGAGAGGGAGAGAGAGAGCAGCAGACTCCCCTCTCAAGGAGTCTGACACCCTGAGATGTCAGGGCTGAAGGCAGACGTTTAACCAACTGAGCCATCTAGATGCCCGGGCAAAAAGTTTTATAGACTATTTTCAGTAATCACATTTTATGGTGTTATGCTAATGTTTTCCCCAGATTTTGTGTGTAATATGGGATAAAACAATTTTTAAAAAATTATTTATATATTTACGAGAGACAGAGAGAGAGGCAGAGACATAGACAGAGGGAGAAGCAGGCTCCATGCAGGGAGCCCGATGTGGGACTCCATCCTGGGATTCCAGGATCACACCCTGAGCCAAAGGGAGACACTCAACTGCTGAGCCACCCCAGGTGTCCCAAAACAAATTGTTAGATGATATTCTATCTGTTGAGAGATAGGGCTCTCAGAGCAAGATAAAAAAGATACAGGTGTAAGTTAAGAGATTAAGTCATTACCATTAAACCTTGAATTTGAATAGGTAGTATCACCACGAACTCATTAAGGCATTCAATCTTAAAAGAATACACAGACATGAATCTACACATACGTTTACTAACTCTAGTAACTAATAACTAAAAAACCTAGAAACAATGACCAACCCAGTAGCAATAAGTAGAGCTAGAACACAGATTTTGGTTCTAAAAATACCATTTCCTACCAAAGGAAATTTGGACTTTTTGGAGAAATAACTAAATCTAGGTCTGTAGCTGGAAATGTACAAGATGTGCCAATCTTGTCATACCAGTTAGTATCAAAGACTACTAGGGTTGTGTCAAAAAGACTTGAGGCCAACCTGAAGCAGCTTCCACCAAAGTTGGAAAAATATGGAGAATGAACCAAAACATATATAAAAAGAAAGTTTAGGGGATCCCTGGGTGGCGCAGCAATTTAGCGCCTGCCTTTGGCCCAGGGCGCAATCCTGGAGACCCGGGATCGAATCCCACGTTGGGCTCCCGGTGCATGGAGCCTGCTTCTCCCTCTGCCTATGTCTCTGCCTCTCTCTCTCTCTCTCTCTCATAAATAAATAAAAATTTAAAAAAATACTTTAAAAAAATAAAATAAAAAGTTTAAATCTATAAAATCATAATGACATATATTTAAGAAAAATATGGGTCACCTTTGGAGGATGGTAGATTGCCAGTTTATTTTGTAATTAGTGAACTGTGAGAAAGAATAAGCATTTATTTGGAATATCCTAATGAAAGTATACTGCTGGGTGAGCAAAGAATAAGTTTCTCTTTATATAAGTATTCTGACCAAAGAAAAGTATTGGAATTGAAATAAACTAATTCTGCAATACCTAATAAAATACGGATATAAGCCTTAAGCATCAATGACTGTTAATATCACAAAAAAAAGGTAATCCTGCCTTGTGCATCTGTATAGCTAAAGCAGCACCACACCTTTGAGATAGTCTTGCCCCAAACAGCAAAACTGAATCCAATTAAGCATCTAGGTCCAGTTACCAATTTATGGGAAATACAGAGAAATCTACTAAATGACATCATAGAAAAGATATCAGCAAGATCCAGCCTGTGTATCTACATCCACAGCTATAGGGCAAATGATCTGGTGGTTTCTTCAAACTTAACAAGGGTAAGAGTTGGCAGAAAACTATAAATCAAGAGAAATGTAAAAACACATATATTAAAGAAGCAGATCTACAGTTCCATTACCTGGATGATAAAATCATAAGAAGGAAGTGATTGCTATAAAAATTCAAATGAATGGATACTCTGGGGGAGTGGGTCAAGTGAGGATTGTGTTTGGAAGCAGACAGGTAGTTTCTGAAGTAGCAAGTTACAGTGTCCTGATATAAATGATGGTCACAAGGGGGTTGTCTTACAAGAATTCATTAAACTCTCTATGCACTATGTGGTTTTCTGAATTTGTGTTATATTTTTAAATAACAAAGTTTAAATAAACAGATTCATGTTAGAAATCCTAAATTTATTAATTCTAAATTCTTAGAAAAATGCACTAGAGTATATGAAAGGACAAGTCAAAAAGTTCTACAATCTCAGAATACGGAGAGAAATATTTTAACAAGGTCAATGTATAACTGAGGGAAAACTAGAAAGTAAACAAAGTGCACTAAGCTATAGTTTTACTATTAAAAAAATTGTTTCCTCTAATGGTAACAGCATTTTTTGCCTTACTATAATCTTGGGGATTAGAAAGGAATAAGAATATAATGAGGTTAACTGAAATTAGGTGATCTTTGAAGGCATTATAGCTCCAACTATTCTTTAAAAAGGCACAAATTTCAGAGGAGAAACCTTTTTTTTTTGAGAGGAGAAACTTTTGATCTAGGACTTTCTCAGCAAAAGAAACTGATACATGTAGTCAAGCTGTAACTAAAGAACAAAAGATCTTGGAAAATCACAAAGACTTACCAACTCTAAATATAAGTAAAATCTATTCAATTATCGTTCCAATAAAACCAGAAATGGCTGATAAGAATTTGTAGGTTTGGAGAGAGCCCTGTACCCTCTCCTTTCATATGCTCTCAATTTTACATAACAAAATCACGAGAAGGGGACCAACTCCGATCATTTTAACTGTATCTAAAAACACCAGACAAGAGGCTGGCTTTGACCACAGCTATAATAGAAGAAAAAGTAAAGAGGGGCTAGACATAGAGGCAGGAAAAAAGGAGAAGGATATAATAATGAGTGTATCTTGTTTATGATATAGATTCAATAAATATTTGTTAATGAAAAGGGAATACAAGAAATTTTAAATTTAGGATCCAAGGTAATGGCAAAATTCTCTAGGTTCTCCATTTTCCGAGAGTCTGATATCATATAGCACTTTAACCTCCTATCAATATGGCCTTTTATATGGGATCCCTGGGTGGCGCAGCGGTTTAGCGCCTGCCTTTGGCCCAGGGCGCGATCCTGGAGACCCGGGATCGAATCCCACATCGGGCTCCCGGTGCATGGAGCCTGCTTCTCCCTCTGCCTATGTCTCTGCCTCTCTCTCTCTCTGTGACTATCATAAATAAATAAATTAAAAAAAAAATATGGCCTTTTATAAATGTTTATCTCACTTTGAATATTCAAAATACAGTGAATATTTAACTACCATCCCTAGCTAACTTATCTTTAGTTGCCTCTTTCCTTCTAACATATGCTTCTACATTTTAATTTGTCCTGATCTATGCATTCATTTTTTTCTAAGTAGTCTTCAGTTTTTCCCTCTGACTTGGTGAGGTCTCTACTTTGTTTACCTCCACTTCAATGAGTTCCCAACAAACAGGAATGAATCTCTCTTTGTCACAGCAGTTTAAGCAATCATGCCTATGAAGCCTTAACAATACACAATGGATTTTTTTTTTTTCTTCAAAGAGAGGGATGGGCTGAAGAAACAATAAACCTTGTAAGAAGAAAATGCAAAGGGGAATGTGTCCAGCCTTGCTTGAGTTAGTGGCATGACTATGTTCATTCAACAAATGTTTATGGTGTGTCCCTTTGTGTGTCCCAGGCAACACAGTTCTTTCTTCCCTTCTCATCTTCAAACTCCAGCTACTACTAAGTGCAATTAAAATCAAAGTGACCAGGGTCCCTGAGTAGCTCAGTTGGTTAAGCATGTGACTCTTAATTTTGGCTCAGGTCACAATCTCAGGGTCAAAAGATCAAGCCCTACATCAGCCACCATGCTAAACATGGAGCCTATGTAAGATTCTCTCCCTCCCTCTCTCCTCCTCCCCACCCAGTCTCGAATGTGCTGGCTCTCTCTCTAAAACAGTGACCATATCTCCAATTGTCAAGGGAACCACCTTCTTCCTCTTTCCACGATCCTATCAGTCCTTAAAATAAGTACATCAACTTTCTAGAAGACATTATAGGTTCATCCCCAGGATGGGACAATGGATTTTGCGGCAATTTGCTATCTAGTTCCACGTTTCTCTTGTCCAAATTTAAAGTGACAAAGGTACCTATTACCGCATGGTGTCTGAATCTCATCTGCCTCCCATCCCGAACAAGAATAGAGAATTCCACAGTTCAGTGAAGACTCCTCTTTTTCAGTCTAGTTATGAGGGGAAATTAGAAAATCCATTTGGCCTTGGATCCAAGATGTATTATTCTCTGATTCAATTTTACCAGTAATTAACCTAATATTTTTATTTTTTTAAAGTAGGCTGTACGCCCAACATAGGGCTAGGACTCAAAACCTCAACATCAAGAATTACATGCTCCGGGAACCTTGGTGGCTCAGTTGGTTAAGCGTCTGCCGTAGGCTCAGGTCATGATACCAGGGTCCTAGAATTGAGCCCCACATCAGGCTTCCTGCTTAGTGGGGAGCCTGCTTCTCCCTTTCCCACATTCCTGCTCGTTCTCTCTCTCTCCGTCAAGTAAATAAATAAAATACTTTTAAAAAAAAATTATGTGTTCTACCGACTGAACCTGCCAAGTACCCCTAACCTAATATTTTAAATCCTGTGGTATATCTGTGTCCATTTTTCAATTGGTTCAGAACTTCTAGTAGTGTAAAATGATCATCTCCAAATCACACCAACAACCAAAAAAATATGAGTCTGGATCAAGTTAACAGATTAAAAAGAAACAAAACAACAAAACCTAACACAGAAACATACAAACTTCTTTCCCTTTACCATAAGTCAGTGAGGCAGCCAGAGGTACCAGGAATTATAAGATTGGGTTTTTCTGCTATTTTATCATGGAGGGTGGGAGTTTGGTGGCTCAGATTAACAAAAATATGTAACCTCCACACAGGCAAACAAAACAAAGAAACCAAAACCCAAAACCAACCAGCCAGAAGTTAAGATCTTCTTAACCTAATAAATAGCAAAAAAAAATCCTTAAGTAAAAATTTAAAATTAGGGCATGCTGGGTGGCTCACGGTTTAGCGCCGACTTCAGCCCTGGGCGTGATCCTAGAGACCTGGGATCAAGTCCTACGTCAGGCTCCCTGCATGGAGCCTGCTTTTCCCTCTGCCTGTCTCTCTCTCTCTCTCTCTCTCTCTCTCTCTCTCTCTCATGAATAAATAAAATCTTAAACAAAATTAAAATTATTTAAACCTACCCGATCCTCCCCCAAAATTATGAAGCAGCTTATAGAGGATACAACAAATAAGATTTATATGAATTTAAAATCCCATTTTTTTTAAACCCTGTTTTATTATGGTACAGTAATCTCTTGTCCTGTTTTAGACACCACAATCCTTTGATGCTCCTGTTTTCACCTACCTCTCACCAAGTACTCAAAAATATCTGGACGTTAAAAAAAAAAAAAAAAAAAAAAAAGGAAGCCTATGGTCCTCAAATAATTTCTATAAGGACCTTTTTCTATAGTGATTCCAAATAAGTCATCTTCTTTTCTATCAAAAGAACATACACCATCCAGTCTTATTTCTGACAGTGGCACCAAAAGACATTTGTATTGGAGGGCTATGATCAACTTCCAGTATTCAAAACGCAAATATTCACACATCCAACATTTCCATTTGACTATTCTCTTTCCTTCGGATTCCATTATCTAAAACTGTTTCCTTAAATCATATTTAATCCACCAAATCATTGCTAAAACATTTATACATTAACAAACTTCCTAAAATGTGTACTTCAGGACCTTTGGACCCATATTAACCAAATCTTTTTCTTCAACAATCAAATCTCAAACCTTGGGATCCCTGGGTGGCGCAGCGGTTTGGCGCCTGCCTTTGGCCCAGGGCGCGATCCTGGAGACCCGGGATCGAATCCCACATCGGGCTCCCGGTGCATGGAGCCTGCTTCTCCCTCGGCCTGTGTCTCTGCCCCTCTCTCTCTCTCTCTCTCTGTGACTATCATAAATAAATAAAAATTGAAAAAAAATATTTAAAAAAAAAACAAAACAAAACAAATCTCAAACCTTCTCTTTCCACATAATTGTCCTTTAATACTTTATCCCCCTCATAGATCTTTGTTATTTATTGAGTTCTGAAACTGTCAAGAAATCTACATATCCTGGATAGGGAAAATATTTTTCCTCATTGTACTGGTTATATCCCATTTCCTCTGAGGCTTCTGTTCATCATTCTTATTACTGCTGGTCCTATCCAAACAATTCTAAGGTCTTTTCCCCAATCTACTTCTTTCTAGCTGCCCATACATCCAATCTCTTCAAAATAATATGATGGCTTTGGTGTCCAACCTTCATATATGTCAAGTCTCAGTTCTTAAAAAAGCTACCACTCCCTTATTACATAGTCCAAACATTATCAGTTAACCACAACAACTTGTGATTTAATGTTTATCAACTTCTAATGAGAAAGCATTCCCCTTTCATCCTACTGATAAGTAAATCTAAAACTCAAAAGTCAGAAGAAAAGAATTCACATATAAAATGTCTGGCATTTGGTTCATTTTAAAGCACTTGTTATTTCATCTACATTAAAACAATGACCTTCAGTTTTAGGTTAAGAAAAATGATAAATTCTCTAATAGAAAATGTTACATTATCATTTATTCCTTTCAGAAGATCAACCCAATACATACCTCTGCAGAAAATTAGTTTCTTCTGGGTTTATCCAAGTAACAGAGAATGAATCCACTTTATTAAAAAAAAAGAAAAAGACTAAAACATGCCCTACAGACATCAATGACTCAGTATGCCAAAAGGCATAAGATTTAATTGTTAGATTACTTCCAGAAATTTAAAACTTAGGAAGAGGCTGTAGTTACCTCTTTTTGTAGATGAAGTTTGAAGCAACTGTTTGGCTTTGAGGGAAGTACGAGGCAAATTTTTCAGCCTTTGCGAAGCTGTTGAAAAATAAGGAACTGTAATATTTGCCTGGAAGGACAAGATAAAGGCTATAGCTTCTGTAAACCTGAATATTTTAATACATACTTGAAAATTTATCAAGGAACAGAAACCGTACGTACGGTGAAAATATGTTAGAATCCCAGAAGCAGAGGAATCTGAAAGTGATGCTTAGTGCATTAAGTTGGAAAGGAAAAGGGATGGAAATCTTAGTGCAAAGTGCATACTTTCAGAAATAGTTTTTTAAAGATGAGAAAATCTACAAATGTAAACCAATCAAAATATCAAAGAGAAAACAAACCACCAGCAAACATGCTACAGGATGCAAAGAATATAAAGCTAATTAAGTAAAAGTGATGAACACAAGCACACAATATAGAATAAAATAAAAGTAGTACTTGTTCAATGCAAAAAAGCAGACTTTGGCAAAGCAGTTATTGTTAGATGAACTGCCCTAACATAAAACCGTAATCTCCATACTCAAAAAGGAGAAGAAAACTCAGAACTAGGCAGGTTCTCAAGGAAATTGAAATCCAGTGGCTTTAATATACTCATCATCTTGTTATAGAATAAAACCAATTGGTACTTGAGACCTTGGGTAGTAACATATCTGGGCTGTGCAGATGTAACATATCTGGCCTGACAGGGTGCGTGTGTTCGGGGGGTGGTGCATAGTATGTGTTGGAGGAGTCAGAGCTTCTGCTTCTTAAAGTGATCAGTGAGGAATTCTAAGCTTTCTTTAAAACTCCTATTAACTGCAATGAAACTCTCAAAACTGAGCTGTAAGTTGTAGCTCAGAGCCATCCAGAGTTAAAGCTCACTAGATCCATTGAACTGAAACTCCCACACCTACCAGTACAGTTACCTATTTAAGAGGTTCTAAAACGTCACTTTACTGATTTGAAAGTTGGACTCCGTATACCTCTAGGATTTATGAGAGAGAGAGAGAGAGAGAGAGAGAGAGAGAGAGATCCCACAACCATAACCCAGCCAGTATTTAAACAATCATTGAGTTGACAAAGGAATACTTGATAATATCATCAAAGAGAATTAAGGAGAATTTCTCTTTTGCTCTACTGCTTAACTCTATCAATGCTTTTAAAAAACTATTGTTTTCTCACTGTCTGATAGCAAATATTTTTAAAGAGTAATAAATGCTATTTGATTTCAAATTTTATAGTACTCCACACATTCCTTAGCTAAATAATACAGCAATTCAGCTTAAATATTGCCAGAAGACTACTAAAAACTTCTCCAAACCTGAAAAAAAATCAGTTTTATAATTACCTCATATCTATCCCACAGAAATACAGGATCCTATCATCACTGAATATTCTCTATTTGCATATTCATACATGCTTTCAACCATTCATAGTGTCATTCATTTACTGCTACTTTATTTTCATTCTTTCAAATAGTTAATTATCTACTTTATTTCAGGTACTGTTTTAGGTACAAAGGATTCATTCTGTAGCCAACCAGATTGACAAAATTCCTACTTTCATGGAACATTCTGAAAGGAAAGGGGAAATAAAGTCAAATAGTCAGAAAGTCATAGCAGCTATGGAAAAAACCAAGTAGGGAAGGGAGAGAGGAAATGGGAGATTTAAGTTGCAATTATAAATAGGGTTATTAGGAGACTTTCCTGAGATGATATTTGTGCAAAGATCTGAAGGAAGAAAGGAAGTACACCATACAGATATCTGGGGAAAGCACTACAGACAAAAGGAAAAGCAATGGTGGAGGACTTGAGGTAAGAGTGTGCCTAGTTTATCTGAAGAACAGGAAGTGGAGTATGATTGGAATAGAATAAATGAGGGTTAAAAGTAACCATCTGTATGTACGCTGGCAATCCACAGTACCTATTAACCATTTTTTTTAGTGAGGGCTTAACATCAAATATCACCTATAATCTGTTTTGGAAAGGTCCTACTTATATTAATAGCTATGCTAATGGACTTTCTCCCTCAAGTTTCATGGGTCACAATAATAGCATCTATAACAAGTGAAAACTATGCAATGGTACTCTGAAGAATGAGACTGCAAAAAGAATCAGGCAATATACTCTAAATTTGTCTGATACAACATATCTGATAAACCTGATAAAATGAAATGAGTGATTTTCATACGATACCACATAGTTGTGTATTACCCAAATAAAAAAACTAAATTTTTATCTGAATTATCTTAATCTGATCAGTCTTCTAAAAACAAAAATCATTTTTTAAATGATAAAGTGTAGTAAACTGAAAGTCTCCAAAGTACACTAATAAGAATTCAGTGTGTTAGCTGTTTAAAAATACTCATGGTTTCCCTGGTTTCTCTAATATTTACATAATTCCAAATTAGCAAGACCCTATCATGAAAAGTAAAGATGGTACAATAAAAATATTATTCTCTCATGCTACCATTATTTAGGCCAATGTCTTCCTCCACAAACCAATTCCAAAAGCCTCTGTATTTTTGTTAAACATATACCACCATTTCCCAAGTCATTTTAGCTCAAAGTTTTCTTACTTTAATTCCATTTTGTCATCCCTGCAGTTGTTGATCTCTTCCTTTACATCCCTATTGTCTCCTAAATACCTAATTCAGATCTGCATCACCATATTTTTGGATTAGAACAGTGTCCTTTTGGGTTTCCCTACATCCAATCCTTCCACTTTTCATATACATCAAGGGAGGAGTAGTAGAAGTGCTGTCCCACTCCCCACTGCAGTGCAGACAGTGAGTGAGTGATCAGTCTGTAAGGAATTCAGAATAAAAAACCAGCTTGGTCTTTTTAAAAAGTCATCATCAATGTTCCAGGATTAATAATCAATGTTGGTGATAAAATATCCTCCCTGAAGAAAATAGTTCGTTGGCCTAAGTTATAAACAACTGCTGCAGATACCGTTGCCTTTTCATAGCATACATGTAAGATTTTTTTTTTGCATACATGTAAGATTTAAATGAACAAATGTTAATACTTATCTTTTAATGTAAATTGTATTTCACATGAAAAATAATAAAGAGAATTCCCAATTATATGGTCTCCCCTAACATGGGTGGGTTCAGCTACGTGTTTCTTTCCAGAGTAAGTCCATAGAGACGTGAAATCTAGCTCACTTAGCACAGTATGTGCGACAATAATATAGTCCTGTGGTATAATACCCTGTTAATATATTCCTATATTAACACAGCTTAAAAATAAACAGTGATGTTACGGTGATTATAAAGTCAATGAAACAGAATGTGAGTCACTTCAATTCTGTCATACGTGATTAAACTTTTTCAACCGTGAAGACATTTAAAAATAGATTTGATCCCCAAAGGAACTGAGACATGGACAAGATGGCAATTTCTGAAATTTATTGTAAAATGGAATTTTATGAATTTCTGCCAAACTTATTATGTTGATTATTTCCCTATTTGAACAGCAGTTGCTTTGTGGGGGAAAAAAACTTCCCCAATTTAAAAACTGAAGACTACTCTACAGTCAATATGACTGAAGAGAAATTGATAAATCTGGCTATACCTTGTCTTGAGCTTCAAAATGCAAAATCAATTCTGAAGAATTATTGACAAATTGCTAGAAACTAAAGCTGTACTATTCATTACTGTGACAGACTAATATGTAAAAAACATTTTCCTTTTTAAAATAAAAATGATTTAAAAATACTAACCTATCTTTTTTGTACTGTAATGTTATTATTTTTTACTGACAGTTACAAAAAAAGTTCTACAAAAGAATATTTTTCATTTCTCCAGCCATTATTATTAGAATTCATTCTATTTCATTACTATTGAATATAATTTTGTCATCTGGGGAGATGTTAAAAATAATCTCCAGATACCAAATATTAAGCAAGCATAAGCCACTATAAAAGAACATTAATCACTGCCAGGTAAAATGTCCCCTGTTCCCTCTAACCCTACAATGACATTTTGTTCTGAAACTTGTATTGCCTATAAATTCTCAGAGTCACCCTTCAGTCCTCTCCTCCTCTCCACTTCCCATCTTCTCAGTGTTACCAAGTCACATATCTTTTACTTCATTAAAAAAAAATTCATCCATATCTCATCACCTCTTGCACCAGTGCCTTTGTTCAGATATTCATTTCTTCCATGACTATACAATAGACTTTTAAATGGTTTCTAGTCTTCAACTTTAATCCATTCTTCATATTGTTACCAGAATGGATTTCCTAAGAAGTAACCTTGACTAAGTCTACCATGGCTCTCTACACTTATAGGATAAAATTCAAATTCCTTAATATATTAAGAAAACTCCCAATCTGTGCCCTATGTATCTCTCTCATCCTTCATCACTGTACCCACTAACCATTCTGCTGCACGCTATACTCTAGTCATACAAAACCACTACAATCGGGGTGCTACTCTTAAGACTTCATTACCAATTCCACTGTTAGGTAAACCTGTCTTTTCTTCATGTGGTCTCATGAGCTCCTCCTGAGCCAGCAGAGGGATATCTTCTTTCCTGAAAACCTCTTTACACTGCTGAGTTTAATGTTTCTCTTCTGTTCCCACAGAAGTTCCTACCAATCATTCCCTGCTATTGAAGGGCATGTGCTGTCTCATTTATATTTATAATCCCATTGCCTAGAACATAGTATATACCAATAATATCTGCTGAATACTTAAGGACACGAGTGAGTGATCACTGGATAAAATCCAGAGATGTGAAACTAAGCATTCAAGATCCTCCATAGTAGAGATCTAATCTAGTGGTTCTAAAACTTGAATATACTCCAGAATTAAGTGAGACACTTCTAAAAAATATATATTCTGGGTACCCATCCCAGATGTATTCACTCAGAATTTACAGAAGTACCAGAAAAACTACATTTATAAAATCTCTTTATAATTAATTGACCCACCATAGACTGCTTGTTCTTAAAAAGAAATTTTACAAATATTACATTCATTCTTGGATTAGCATATTACACAGACTTATCATGATTTATTTCTTTTGAATTTATATCTCATAATTCTGTAAAATTCAAGTGTAATCTTTTAATGTTTGGTTCCAAGTGAAATCTGCATGAGAATTCCTTCCTCATGGGCCCCAGGGCAGTCTGGTCATGCCTTGGCTACTCCCTCTTCAGTGAGGGAGTCCAGAGTAGTCCAGAGTAGAAAACTGACCATATATCTTTTTTCTGGAGGAATACTCTGTATCCTAAGCAAAAAATATTCTTCCATTTGACTAAATTTAAGTATGTGGATAAATATTACACTGCATTACTCTTTTGTGGTAGTTCACAAATCAAAGTATTTATAGTTCAATAATGCTCCAATAGAGTCATCCAGGAATATTTTCCAAGATGCCTACTCATTTGTAGTTAGGTCAGCATGATGTAATCCAAATAATTATTGGGAGGGAATCAGGGGACTCAAAGAGGGGTGGGAAGGAGGGAGTAATTTGGTTTGGTTTTGCACTTTTCTAGTTATATGCCATTGCACATATAATACATATGGATCTCTGCTTCTCTATAAGAACTGGATTGTTGTGAGGTTCAAATGAGATAATATATGTGAAAGTAAACAATTAAAAATACTAATTAGAGTTTGAGTACTAATTTTTTTAAATCAGCAGTTGTCTTGGGTTTTTTCCCTGTATTTCTGAACCAGTAATTCCTGTATCTTTCTAAAAACTAAAGTTCCCACTGAACCTCTACTCTAGTAGTCTTAGAAAGCAAGGCATTACTTAGTCTTTTGAAAAACTGTCCCTGACAAGCATTCCTTCCTTTAAATGGAGAAACTGAGAAAATGACATACATCCATGACCTCTGCAATGCTCTGGTTTTCTTAAACTTTTTAAGTTACTCACATTTCAAATATAAAAGAAATTGGTAGTAGTTATAAAAATGAAAATATATTAGAACTCTCATAATATTTATACTTGAATGTCAGCATCCACAATAATGCAGCCATAGCAAATAAGCATATAAAAACAGTGATTGGCATAGTACAAGGCAAAAGAAGTGGTCCCATAGGTGGAAATAACAGCAACCTTGCAAAGTTAGGTTCATGCAGACCAGCAAGTAAGAACCAAAGCTTTACCACTTAAGGGCTGGAAAAAATAAAAACTTAAAGAAAAACAAAAATGCAACATCTATTATACTAACCAGTTTATACAAAAAAATAAAAAATACCAATTCATGGATAAAATATATAAGACTTGCTATTATAATATTTAGAAATAATTCTATATTAAAGTAAAAAGGCTATTATGAAAACAATATATAATACACACACACTCATAGTAATTAAAAGAACACTTACATAAACACATTTCTATGGATCAAAGATAAATGTAAAATTTTAAGTAAAACAGATAATACATTACAAAGTAAAATATGTTAATTTTAAACAAAAGGCTTTAAAATATTTTTATAAAATAACTTTACTAAGTTTTAAACTTGATAATGTTCTAGGTTTACTATTTTCCAAAAATATTTTTGTGACTAGTGTGATTTTAAACTAAGTGTTTGCGGCATTTTAATTGTAAATCAGCCTCATTATAGCTATAAATATAAAATAAATATATGTAACTGAAAAAAAAATATGGTACCTTACTTTCCCTTTTACTTAAACACTGTTCAAATACTGAAATACAACACTATGTAACTGCATACATATTTTCTATTTAAAGTAAATTAGTGATTAGAATCTCATTATTTTTCCCTATATATTTTCCTTAATTATCAATTTCTGGGGAAAAAGATAAAATAGTTTCTCTACAGAAAAAAATTCTAGGGAATCAGCAAGTAAATATAATGGTAATACTACCATTAGAGAAGGATAGTAGTTATCACAAAGTTTAAGATACAGTCAATATATTTTTCTACTAACATTTTTAATCTAGGTTCTCAACCTTTTCTATTTTCTTCTATTTTTCTGAAGATTTTTTTTTTAATTTCCAAATAGCTTTGAGGTGCTAGAATAGTTCAAATAAAGAACAGACATGGCAGCATAAGGCAACAAACCTGAGTAAAAAAAGTTGGTGCTGACAATTTACTGAATAAAGTAAAGAGAATATGGATTTAGCTACCTTTAACAAAGAGCAGGTAAGCTGTCTGAAGATATAATCATGTAAAGTTTTGAAAAATTCAGAACAATTCAAACTAAGCATAAAAGTACAAATACAAATGATGTTTTGGATTTTCTGGGCATAGGCTATAAAAGTATAGCTTATAATATGCATGATTTTTATTGCTCACTCTCCTTAATGAGACAAAATTTTCTTTCCTGTTGTATTAACATCGTGGATTGCTTTTTGTTTCAGGCAAATATACCAAGGGAGGAAAAAAAAAAAACAGAAACACAAAATCCTCAAGGGCCAAATTAACTTAATTTGCAGACTTAGAGGCACAGAAGTTATCATTCGCCATTTCAACATAACTTAAGAGTTAAAATTGTAATTTTATTTTTAAAGTTTTTGTGATTCCCTATTTTCTATACCATTTAAGCATTTATGAAATATACCATATGAGTATCATAATGGCAATCCTACTTAAAGTAGTTTGCAAGACCTGGAATACTAGAGTAGTTTAAAATTTAATTTGATTTGGTTCAAAAACATGTTGCACACATCCATCTGAATAAATGAAGGACACAAAATCTCTAGGTAACAATTTTCCACAGTGCCTTAAATTTTAGGGTTCATTTTAATTTCTAGATAGTTTTAAATCTTAGTTCTAAATCATGGATGTGACAAATCTCTCTTGGTAGACTTGGATTCTTGAGCACAATCAACAGGGGTGTGAATCCTAACTTGCCACCTGTAAGTTGTATGATCATAGATAAGTTAATCATTCAAAACTTCTATTTCCTAATTTGCAAAATGTTTTAATAATCGTACCTACTTCATAGAATTGTTCTGAGGATTAAACAGGACTATGTATGGTACAGCACAATGTGAGTTTCTGTAATATAAATATCATCATATACAATAGAAAATAAGGAAAAATTTAAATCATTTGTGTTCAAATGTACTTTTTCCTGGCCTGTTTATTTTTGAGTCACCAAGTAACAGCAGTTTAACACAAAATACACAAAGTCAGCTAAACACAATAAAGCCAAGGAAGAGTGTAAGGGAATTAAAAAAATAAATGTTTTCAAAGTTGTATTACTCCATAAAAAAGTTATATAAATGAACAATCAATAACCTCGTATTTGTGCCACTTCTTTATAGCTTTGAGGAAATGAAGGAACACATCACAGCCACCATTTCAAATGGTGACAAAGGAGCTGTGTCAATCAGACCACAACACTGATATGAGTTCTGGGATACCAGGGGTGCATATTGAGCATTTCTAAAATTAGAGAAATAACTGTGATAGTTTGTTTAAACCTGCTTTGATTATGTGCTCATATCTACTGGAGTTAACAAGTAACATTCTTTGGAAAGTGTTCAATTCTTTTTTAATTACCTGTACACTAAAGTATACAGTATCCATCTATTCCCATATCACATCTTGGCTCAGTCTGGCTACTTTGTCTTAGAAGTTATTTCTGCATGATTCTCTCTGATTTTTGTTTATGGTGCATATGTCTCCTTCATTCAATAGACTCAAATCAACCCTTCTTTTCCATCAGGTAACCTTCAACATTTTTAAAAATGAATTTCTGTATTTGCTGGAGTATTTTGTTCATTGAAATTTAACATGTTTTGATTATGCTAGTATTTTTTGCAGGATCATTATTGCTTTTTATTAATGTTCTAGTAATAAAGCTGACTGGGTTTTAAGCTGTTTGTTCCAAGACTATTTCCCACAAAAATTTTATCATTTTTAACATGTAGGTTTTTAAGGAATATACATATACACACATGTTATGTATAAAATTATTTTTTTAAAACAGGTAGACTTTGCTTATTTTAAAATTCTGGTGAAACTAGTTTCATACAAGTAGGTATCTTATAGAAACAAATTTTAAATTTGAATATAGCTATGATTATAGAAAATAATCGTTACATTTCACTACAGATACGGTTTAATACAGCTATTCAACACAAAATTACTATCTATAATTTTCATTTTCCTTTAAATAACTGATACATAAAAGATACTTACTGGCTGAAGCCTGAGGTTGCATGCGAGGTATTCCTCCATTTGGCACTTGAAAATTTGAGTCACTTCTGCTACTTTTCACTGAGTCAACTTGTGTACTAGATGTTCGGGACAGGTTTGGAAGACTGCGTCTTAGTTTTTCTAGAATAGAATTTAATGAAAAAAAATCAAGCTATTCTTTTATTTTTTTTTTTTATTTATTTATTTTTTTAGGAAAGCTATTCTTTTAGATGAAAACAGTTAAAATACTAATTGGGATTCACAAATCAAATTATTTAAGCATTCTGCATACTTTAGAACAGTTAACAGGAAGTACATGTCTTATAAAATAAACAACTCAACCTAGGTTCTATAAATGAGAAGAACCTTTAAAAAGAACCATAAATTAAATCAAAATCTATATACAGACCACTTCACGAGTAGGACAAAGCAACGCTAACATAATCAAGTAAAACTAAATTCACTTCTTTGTTTGTGTATTCATTCACTAGTAGTAATAAAATGGTAAACTGATTAAACTCTTGATTTACTTTTCTGAAATATAAAACTTTGATAAAAATTGTGTTACTTTCATATGAAATATGAAGGACAATGGTTTTTCCAAAAACATTCTAATTACCTTCATTTTTAACATTGCTTGTCTGTAAATCTGTGGGATGACCTTGAAGTGAAAGGCGAGGTTGTTGTAAGCGGCTAATCATAGGCTGTGGGGACACTCTACTATATTCTATTCCTCGAGCAGGAGATCGTGAACGAGGTGAATTTCTGGGTGACTGCTTAGGTGATGGTCGAGGTGAATTGCGTGGTGATGGTGAAAACCTGTTAACAGCAGGGTATACCGCATGATGCATATTGTCATCTTCATCATCTAAACTTTGCGCATCAAGTTCCTGATCACTAAAAGTACCCCGTCTTGTAGAATTGCAAGATGAACCAGAACTGCGCCGAGATGTAGTGGCTGCATACTCTTGTCGAAGACCTGACAACAATGAATATGTTATTTCATTTCTTTAGGTATATTTTTAAACATTTAAATATTTTTGAAGTTTAAAAGCAAAAGAGTATCCCTGAGAAATCCAAACAGTATAAAGTGTAAAGGAAAATCCCTTTCCACTTGAATCATCTTACACATTCTCCCACATAATGATGCCTAAAACACTTATAGATTATTTTTTAAATGAATGAAATTCTATAAGCCTTTGCCCAATCCAACATTTTCTTCTTGATTTTGAAATCTATATTAGAGGTAGAATCATAAATTTAAAAATATTTCTACTCCTAAAGACAATAATTGAAATTTGAGATCAACATTTAAGAAATGTTGAGTGAAAATAAATACTATCCAACCAAAGAAAAGAATACACCAGTGGATAAATAAACTCCCTGGATACTGAATTCTTGGAATTGATATTATCGATGAAGGAAACTTCTATCCCATCCTCAGGAATTCAATACTTGGGCATAAATGAATTTCAATTGCTTCATGACTCAAGAGACTTCTGTAAAACGAAGCTTAAATTCTAAGCCATCAAGTACAAATTTTCAGAGCAGTCCCCTATGAATCTTGACACCTCCAGAAACACCCAGGGAAATTTAGGCCCTTCAAATAGTATAAAAACTTCTAAAACAGAAACAAATGTTGATATATATTCAGTGAAGAAAAAAATTACTATTCAAGAAAAATAGAGAATTTAGCTAATATTTTGAGCAAGTCCTGCTAACCATGGACAATCTAGTTTAAAATATCTCTACTATTTGAGTAGTATTCAAACTATTATGATGGGTACTCATATTCAGATAGTGCTATCAATATGGTACCCACAGTAGTGGCTGAGAATCACACCAGGGTATCTATAAAACTGCAGATTCCTGGGGCCTTTCTGGCCCTTCAGTCAAGTTACAAGTTTCACTAGTAACTGACAAGTTAGTGTTTCATTACAACAAACATGGTAGTAATAAACTCACCTAACAAAAGACAGCAGACCGAAGAAAAGCACTGTTTTAGCTAAGAAAAACACAGATCCCAAAGCAGGCCCTCCAGTACTAGGGAGATCCTAAGGAAGCAACAATCACCATAGGATTGTATGTTTCTCATATTAAAAAAAAGAGGGCTTAACCAAGCAACAGCCAAAATCTGTAGTTCTACATTTCTGTTAAAAACAAAACAAAAACCCCCAACTCTGAGGAAACAGTATTTTAAAACAAAAATCATTCATTTAAAAAAACCTAGCATTTTCAAGGAGTATCAGACATATTTTTAGCATCTTGTTTTTTATTAGCTGGAAAAAGAAATATTTGTGCATGTGGATGGCTTAAAAGAAAGATTAATAAGGCTAAAATGTCTTTTACTTATTACCAAAACATAGTATGAAAGTGACAGCAAATAGCTGGTTGAGTTTCTAGCAAAATACTGGGGTCAAAAAATAAATAAATAAATAAATAAATAAATAAATAAATAAATAAATAAATAAAAAACAAACAAACAAAATACTGGGGTCTAAAAAGTCAGAGTTCAAAGAAGAAATGAATTAACTCAAAGTCATAGTGAGGAAGCATTCTTTGTTCTTTCACATCCCTGATAAAAACTAGCTCCTCACTACTGACAATGCCACAGTCTCAATGAGAAGTTATACAAAATTAAAGAAAAGGGTACCATATTATTAGTTATTAGGGCTCAAGGTAAATAAAGGAAGCACCAAATCTTTCTATTTTTCTAAAAGAAGCTGTGTAAAAATGGAAAATGAATCTGCAGAATAACATTCTGCAGATTCTTAATGTTATAGCTTAGTAACTTAAAACTTACTATATATCTATATAAAAGGGCCTAAAACAAAGTATTTCAACTAAATTATAGCTATGCTCCATCACTCTCAGCCAATGGTCAACACTCTGAAATGAGTGCTTCAAGAATCTTTTCATTGTCAAGGTTAAAGGGGTCACTTCAGAGAGACTGCTTACTTCACAGTTAAGCTTCTGGTATTTCAAATGTACAGGCAAACCATAATACTTTATTAAATATATAAGACACGCCCATCCTCTCTAAAAGTCTTTTAAAAATATGTACCATTTTTAGTAGAGTTTGTGAAAGTACTTTACATGTTCAAGTTTTTTTGTTTCTTCAGGTTGAGAATCCTTTTATGATCTCCTAAGGATGACACTGCGATTTTCTTAGCCTATTTTCACTTACTCTTTTCATTCCTCATCTTTATGTACTCACGTTTTGTATGCTGAAATATTTTTTTCAAATATTTTATATACAAATGTGAAAAGTGCAACTATATAAATAAGAATAAATGGTCATTCGTATAAAAAAGAAATGTATAGGCAAGAATAATACTATCACCACCAACTGACAATGAGAGCCAGGGCATCCATAACCCTTAAAATAGTATGAAAAATTCTGTGCATATGTACATTTTGGGGATGACAGGGATATAATTTTTATTGGATTCTCAAAGGCATCTGTGACCTAAAAAGTTGCAAGGACAACTCTGCAAAGCAATATCATATGCTTTACCTCATTTAATATCATAATTCCAGCTTTCTCAGAAAGGTCTTTTTTTTTTTTTTTTTGTAGTCTATACCATATATTCTAAGAGTGGTGACATTTGCCCACAAAGGGGAAAAATTGTTTCCTGGGTATGAAAATAATCTTAGCTATCATAATAATTTATGGTCCTCATGTACAGAAAAAGATACAGAGTATTATCTGTGGTATTAAAATTTTATGGTGGGGGGTGGGAGGCAAAAAAAGGGGAAAAAATGTCTGAAAAGGCTCTTTGGGGGGCCAATAATGGAAAAAGGTTGAGAAACACTGGTTTATACTAAGAAAACACAGAGTAATAGAGTAATAACTACTCTAGAGAGTTCCTGCGCAAGTGACATGCAGGGTATGGTTATCAGTCATTGAAGCTGAGTATTACCTGCCTTTCTTTGCTCCTCACCCAACAAACTCTTCTCTATAAAATGAAGTTTGAAAATAAGTTAATGAACAAGCAAGTCTGTATGTTGAATAAGCCTCTGAAATTTCCACATTTCTATTACTATTCCACAACACCGTAAGACCTATTTAATAACCCCAACAAAATTACACCTCAACTGGACCTCAACTTTAACAATTAAAATACTTACTTTCTTCCTGCATCCGAGCTAGAATCTGTACATCGGTTACATCATTTAGCTTATAATTGGATCCAATAGAATCTTCATCTAATTCTGAAGCACTTAACTCACTGTCTATAGAGGATTGTGGGCTGAGTGGAGGATTTCTGTCTGATGAACTTTTCAAATTACCTTAAAAAAAAAAAAAGATTCGAACTTTGGTGAAACAAAAACTGAATAAGTATCTGTTCTAATTAACTTGATACTAAATCTTTGATTCAGTTCACCATATTTTGCCGTTTGTTTATATAATTCCCAAATTATATAAACAATTGAAATAAAATATTGAAATAAAAAATTAACCTTATTAAGATTGAAGAGGGATGGGGCACCTGGCTGGCTCAGTGGTGGAATGTGTGACTCCTGATCTCAGGGTTGTACAATTCGAGCCCCATGTTGGGTGAAGAGATTACTTAAAAAAGTAAAAAAAAGTAAAAAAATCTTAAAAAAAAAAAAAAGAGCAAAGAGGGCTGCAGGGACTCCTGCATTTGTCATGGTATAAAAACAAAACATTTTCATTTTAACTATGAACTATCTGTCTTCTTATGAAACAATTACATTTTTATCATAGTGCCTTGCAAGTAGGTGGTGTTCAATAACATGTTAGAGGATTCGAACTTTTATAAGAAAGCCAATAAAAATGCTCATAAACAGATGAATTTATGATGTGTTTTTTCCTCTCAAATTCATTGTCATTAGCCAACACTATCATCTTTTTTCCCCTGAATAAAAGCATCTACTTTTCCTAAGCAAGAAAACTGTAATTTGAGGAAAATCAAGATTCTTTAGAGATTTAGGAACAAAACAAAAAAAAAGAATACTAGGTTTATTTTTCCTACATTATGCCATGTTTACAAAATTCTTTTGTCAAACTAGTAATGAGGATCCAAAGAATCCTCTAAAGTTCTGTAGTGAAGCACAAAGATGGAAAAATAACAAGATAAAAAAAAGCATTTAATCACTCAAAACAAAAGGGGATAGAAGACAGGTCAGAGGAATAAAGGATATACATATCTATGAGTCTAACTTATTTGTAATGAAGTGCTTTCATCAGATCAATTTCTGATGAAGAATAAAATTCCAGCACTGTCACTAATATCTCTCTTTCTTTCTTTCTAGATTTTGTTTATATGAGAGAGAGAAAGAGAGAGAAAGCACAAGCAGGGGGACTGGCAGGCAAAGGGAGAGGGAGAAGCAGGCTCTTCACCAAGCAGGGAGCCCTGACTCAGGCTCAATCCTAGGACCCTGGGATGATGACCTGAGCCGAAGGCAGATGCTTAACTGACTGAGCCACTCAGGTGCCCTATCACTAATATTTCTAATACAGATTTATTTGAAATGCTTGTTTCCCAGAATTTTTTTATCATAAAACTCAGCTTTCACTGAGTGTTGTAATTAATGAACCCCTAAATTCTACACTTGAAATCAATTTTTTAAATATGTTAACTAACAAGAATTTAAATAAAAACTTGAAAAAGTCAGCTCCAACATGAAAGGAACATAAGAAGAACAAAATCGTTAATGTTTATATTATCAAAAAGAACATAGTACATATGAAAAGAAAAGTACTACAAAGCCAGGCTCAAATAGTGTCCAAATAAAATTCTTTAAGTTCAACAAATATTTTTAGTATACAGTCAGAAGTGAAATAATAGCGAGTAACAACTTATATATAAAGCAAACAGCAGGCTCAAAAAAGTCATTAGACTAGAGAAAACACAGGTCAAAAATCTGAAGTGGCTAACAATAACCTTAATTTTTAAAGAAGTTGTAATAATTAGCCCCAATGAAAGCAGCAGTTAGTTACTAGTGAGTGATTTCGGAAGAACAGTAAGCTAGAGAATAACCTTTCAGGTCACAGAACCACAGCAAACATTCTTTCCCGCAATTACAGCAGTCTATCCTTCCCCTATAATTTAGGGCTTGCTCTTTCAGCACATTCACATACAGCCTTACATTATTATTTCAGTCTGATATCAAACCTTATTAAATAAAGCTTAAATTGTTTAACAAAGTAAGTAAAATAAGAGCTCTTCTTTTTAGTTTTTACAACCCAAACTATTCAGTAAGTTAAAATAAGAGCTCTTATTTTTAGTTTTTACAACCCAAACTATTCAGTAAACATCTACTTGTTTAAAGAATCAAACTTGTTAATCTAATCAAGCAATATCTAAAAACTCTTAAGTACATGCCAAATAAAACTTTATGGACATAATCTAGTTTATCTGTATCCCTGGTGCCTAGAATAGTACCTAATGCTCCTCACTGATATTTTTCTCTAACCACTTAAAAGTTTCATAAATAAAAGAACTTAAACAACTGATGATTAAGTTATTTTTTGCGGCAGGGCAGTAAATTCTTTTAATTATTCCATATCATTTTCTCCTTACCTGAATTTCCAGGAAGTATTAGCTGTTTGACTATTGGAGGTCGGACTGGGGTTGAGGATGGAGAATTGAAACCACTGCTGTATGGGCTACTTGCATTCGGACTGTAAGGACTCGTGTAACTCATGGAGTTGAAAGGATTATTATATAAATTCTGCCTCTTGAGAGCTGTGTTAATGAGAAGGGGAGAAATCAAATTTAATAACTGAGAAAAGTTAATATTTTACTTAAAAACTTTTCTTAATGGGAAATTCATTAAGTCATTATCTCAATTTAAATACAGAAACCTTATTGTAGTGGGAGAAAATACATCATATTAAGAATTCCAACAATATCTTCTATTGTACTACACAAAACAGCAGCCACCACAAAAAACAAAAATAGTATCACAAGGATATCATCTCAACAAATTATGAACCATTAAATTAATTTACTCCTGTCTTGTTAGAAAGTTTCTTCCAACTGTATCAACCCCGAATAGCCTTAAAAAATAAAATGAATGAAAAAAGTATATTTGTGTTTTCTCATTTTTCAGTAACAAACATGTATTGCAAAGAAAAAGGGGGGAAAGCCCTCTATGAAATAATAAGATTTAAAACAGTCTTTCCAAAATTTGGATTTTTTGAAAAACTTAAGCAATACTGACTACTTAGTCCAGGTTAACGTCAAACATGTGAGAATTCTCTTTTTAAAAATAAAAAGTGGGATCCCTGGGTGGCGCAGCGGTTTAGCGCCTGCCTTTGGCCCAGGGCACGATCCTGGAGACCCGGGATCGAATCCCACGTCAGGCTCCCGGTGCATGGAGCCTGCTTCTCCCTCTGCCTGTGTCTCTGCCTCTCTCTCTCTCTCTGTGTGACTATCATAAATAAATAAAAATTAAAAATAAATAAAAATAAAAAAAACAAAAATAAAAAGTTTCCCCTTTACCCTAGTTTGACTCAAGGAGAATACTTCTGCCAAAAAAGGAAAAAAAAAAAAAAGTATGCTATACATGCAAAATTACAGAAACAATAAAAAGTAGAAGATATTGAGTGTAATTATATACAAGAAAAATCAATACTTAAAATAGTATTTCTTTCTTCTATTCTAAAATCCCTAGCTTATTCAATATTTCTGACCATTGGCAAAGCAAAATGTAGAACAGTTACACAAATGTGACATGGCACTATTTTTCAGAAGGCTTACAACCAACTAGTGCAGGCAGGAAAAAAAAAAAAATGATTTTGGGACAAAGTGAAATGAGTACAATCATAAAGGTGCAAAGGGCTGTGGAACTTTTGAAATAGAAGTAATTCATAATAACAGAGAAACTAGGTAAGGCCTTTTGGAATGAGGTGCTGGAGCAATCTTGAGAGGATGAGCAGCAATCTGACAGACCACTGAAAATGAGGCAAGTGTGGACTTTCACCCGTGTTTATAACAGGAACAAAAGCAGTGCCTTGACAATACACAGTGTGTTCAGGGAATAAGACTGAGTAACACAGAAAGGTCAAGCACATAGGAAATAGGAAAACACGGCTGGGCTAGGTTCATGGAAGTCCTGGAAACAATGCTCAGGAAAATGAACTTTATTCACCATCGGTGAATTTTGAGCAAGAGAAATATGATGCAATCAGTTTAGGAAGAAAACTGATGGACATTTTTATGTTAAATAGATGAGACTGAACTAGGCAACAGAGGTGACAATATTTAAAAAAAATGGGTATTAAAAACTAAAAGGATTGCTAAAGGAAAAAAAAAGATGATGACTAAAGTTTCTGGTTTGCCTACTAGGCAAAGCAGTGCTTTAGAGGAGGAAACATTTTCTGTTGAGTTGGATGGTGTAGTAAGTCGGACACTATGGTTTTGTCTATATTCACCATGAGACAATATGTCACACTTAAACACATTTAATATGTAGCATAATCTCCGCAATACCAACCTGAGCACAAATTGGGGTGCTAATTTCTTTCCCTTTACTCTTTAATCTCCTTTTAAGCTTATTCTGTTCTCCTTGGTTATTCGTTTAATCAGTAGCATTTGAGGTCCTCAGCCCTTTTATCTTCTGATCCTGTGTCATATTCCTTCTCCTAAGAAATCTCATTCATAACCCTGACATCAATTATCTCTATTCCAAAAACAGCCTATTATTTATATCTCCAGTCCTAAGTTTACCTGGCTTCGGTCCCATGTGTGCTGCCCATTTAATGTCTCCCCTATGGGTATGGCAAATATACCTCAGGGCCAAAATTTCCAAATTTGAACTCATGATTTTCCCACTAACACTGAATTCTCTTCCTGAATTTCTTACCTGAAAATAATTAATAACATTCATGCAACATGCAAAATTACAGAAACAATAAAAAGTAGAAGATATTGAGTGTAATTATATACAAGAAAAATCAATACTTAAAATAGTATTTCTTTCTTCTATTCTATTCTAAAATCCCTAGCTTATTCAGTATTTCTGACCATTGGCAAAGCAATGAAAACTAGATCATTGTTGATACTTCCTGAAAAACTAGAAAAACTAGATCATTGTTGATACTTCTCCCTCATTTCCTCAAATCTCATTCATTCATTTTTCCTATCACATCTTTTCATCTTCACTACCATCAACACATGCTGCCTGGCTGTCATTACCAACTTCCCACAAAAGCACCCTAGGTTCATTCACTTTTGGCTTTCTCCAATTTACCCTCCATAGCTGTAGCTAAGCAGGACCTTAACCAAAATGCAAACCTGGTCATGTCTTCCTGACCATATACACCACACCCCTGAATAAAACCCTCCAATATCTTTCCATTGCTTTTAGAATAAAGTCCAAAACCTTTAACATAACCTATAAGGCCTTGCAAAGTCTGGCTCCTACTATCTTTCTGGTCATATCTCACATCTCTCCCTTCCTTAGTTTTCTCCAGCCAACACTCTGGCCTGTTCCAGGTGTTCATGTGTGGGCCATTCCCATGCTCCCACAGAGCCTTTAAACATGCTGTCTTCTCTACCTCGAATACCTTATTTCCTCTTTCACCTTTCCCCTTCAATCACTCATATTTTCCTGAAATACGGTTTTTAAAAAATATTTTATTTATTCATGAGAGACACACACAGAGGCAGAGACATAGGCAGAGGGAGAAGCAAGCTGCCTGAAGGAAGCCTGATGCAGGACTTGATCCTAGGACCCCAGGATTACAACCTGAGCCAAAGGCAGATGCTTAACCACTGAGCCATTCACGTGCCCCCTGAAATATGTTTTTTTTTTGTATGTTTATTTATCTATTGTCTGCCACCCCATTAGAATATAAGCTCTGGTCTATTTTATTCATTGCAATATCCTCAGAGGGAACAATAACTAGCATATAGTAGGTTATGAATATATAGTACTGAATGATGAAAATTCCTAACTGTAAAATATACTTAAATTATTTCTAAGATGAGATAGAGTACTGGAAAATTATTCCTAAAGATATTTTTAATAAAGGTCTAAATAATGACACATAGAGAACACACTGTGTTCTAAAGGTCTAAATAATGACACAGAGAACATGTGTTTTAATAAACAAAATAAGCAATTTTTAAGTACATGGCTGTCAAGTAAACACAAGCAGACACAAGACAAAACAAAACCAACAAAACAAACAGAAAACCTATTTAAGATTAGTAACATCAATTCCTCACTATATAAGTATTCCAAAAAAAATAGTAACATTCTGAAGAGATTGAGAGAAATTCCAAGAAGGAGTCAATAATACTTTTCCTACATTTCTACCCACACTGGCATGCTATATTAAATACCATAGTGACAGACACATTTTGTCAGCTTTGTGAATGCTATTAAACAAAAGAGCATAAAAGCAATCTGAACTAAAATGCCAAGTTAAAAACAAAAAACAGTAACATTTGAACAGGGAAGGAAAATGAATACATTTACTAAATACCTACTATGAGCCAGAGAAACTTATTAGGCTCTTTTATAAACATTATTGTCTACTCCTTAAAATAACCTTACAAGGTTCATCATTCTTATGAGAAAATTGAGTTCACACAAGTTAAATAATGCTAAGAGTCACTCAGTAACAAAGTGCTAGAACGAGAATGAGGTCTCTTAGGTTTTCGGCCTGTACCTTCCAATCACATCAGAATTTCCCAAAGGTGGTGAGATGATTTTAGATGATACCAAGCCTGTATTTTCATAGTTATTTGTTTTAGCTTGTATTGGGAGAAGAAAACCTACTGCATAAAACCCATTATTTCATGGATATTACTTTCTTAAGATTTTTTATTTATTCATTTGAGAGAGAGAGAGTGAGAGAGCATGCATGCAAAAGCAGGGGAGAGGGTCAGAGGGAGCAGCAGACTTTCAGCTGAGTAAGGAGCCTGTCTCTGGGCTCAATCCCAGGACCCCGGGACCATGACCTGAGCTGAAGGTAGGCCATAACTCACTGAGCCACCCAGGTGCCCCCATGGATATTATTCTTTAGGATGAAGAAAAATAAAAATGAAAAGATTGGGAGGAAAAAGCTATTAAGTAACAGCACAGGGTTATGTACATGACATGCTCGCACAATGAGACTCAAAAAACACTACCAACCAAAGAAGTGCCTTCCTAAAAACATACCTGCTCATCATTTACCTGGTTTTTTTTTGTTTGTTTTTTTTTTAATTTATGATAGTCACACAGAGAGAGAGAGAGAGGCAGAGACACAGGCAGAGGGAGGAGCAGGCTCCATGCACCAGGAGCCTGATGTGGGATTCAATCCCTGGTCTCCAGGATCGCGCCCTGGGCCAAAGACAGGCGCTAAACCGCTGCTCCACCCAGGGATCCCCATTTACCTGTTTTTGATTAAAGAAAAGAGATGAATTTACAAGTAAAATTACAGACATACCTGACATAGTTTGATCAAGTTTGTGGATAAGAGACTTTTTAGCACATTCAACATCAGGACTTGGGTAATCCAAAACTTGCCTGCACCAAACTAATGGACTGACTGATTTCTGCAATGGTGTTAGTTTTTTCTTTGGTGATGAATACAGCCTAGAAGAAAACAAAAACAAAAAAAGAGTAACATTCATTATTAAGCACAAGGTTATAAGATAGAGATCCTTTCGGACAGATTTAAATTGGGAGGGGCAGCACTGTAGGTGCCAAGGAGTATCTTTAAAATCATCCATATTTTACTTTATACATAAAAAGAAAATGATACTAAAACAAGCAAAATTAACCCAAATTTCAAATATTAAATAAACCCAAATGAAACCGACTGTCCAATCCTAAAATATCTTATTTTTCTGTTACCTTCCTTACAAAAACTATGGACAAACATCTGTCTTTACAATAGTTTTTTCTGTTTTCAGTAGTATTGGACCAACTCCCTAATACAACCATATTATTAAATATTATCTAGGAGACAGAATGAAGAGATAGTTTTCCACTTCCCAGTTCTCTTCCTGCCTCAAACCACACAAAAACCTACCACTAGTAATTCATTCCTTTTAGTTAAGCAGTACCCACTCTGTAGCCCTCTTTTTAAACCATGATATATCAGAGAAAAATAATACTTTAAATCCTTGGTAACAGTATGACTCCATCTATAAAATTCACTTCAGTCTTGGGAAAGAATAGGACAGTATTTTATAAGCTCCTGTGGAAGGTATTAAAAAAAAAAAAGTGAGAAGACACGGGAGGTAAACACTTAAATTTTCTACTTCATAGTTTTTTCCTCAGATTGGTCTAGATTATGTCAATTGATAGTGATTTATTTCAAATATGATGCCATATGAAAAATGTGAAGTTACTTGAATTTTAACCAGAGTGGTTTTCAAATTAAGATATTTAAGTGGAATTAATGAAGTAAACAAAAGTATACTTTGATTTACCCACATAGTTAAATATCTCAATAAGATCAGGAGTTAGCAATTTCACATTTTACATTAATCAAGTTAGGGCAATAAAATGAAGCATCTTCTGATGTAAATATTTAAATATATCTGTACCAGACTTGATGAACTTTCTAGTGACACTATATACATTTTCTATCCCTTTTCTCATCTCCCCTTAGGTGTGTCACTCACATCAACTATTTAGCTCTGATTAAGATAATTAAGACTAATAGAGTGAATAATCATTTCTCTAGAAATGATAGAAAATTTTAAGGTGCTTTTAGAATATTTAAAAAGACAGAATCTACTATAAACTAAGTGAATAAAACAATAATTCAAAATAAATCACAGATGATGAAGTATCATCATCTCTCCTATACCCCATGAAGGGTAGCTTTCCTATTTTTGTCAATGGCATCATAATTCTTTCAGTTATAAAGGCTAAAAACTTAAGAGCAATTTTGGATTCCTCTGTTTTATTTCCTACCTTCAATAATCTGTCACCAAGTCTTGCTAATACTACATGCACAAACTACCTTTTCACCCACTGTTCCTATATTCACTTCCCTAACTGGCAATAGAGACTGCTCCTTCCTTCCACTAACAGATAAAAGTTAATGTAGCAACCTGTACATTCCTAGAGTGACGAAAAGAGGGAGACTGATTCAATTAATCCTGAGTATGCCAACTATCTCTTATCACTCTCTCCTCTTATTTCAGTGTCTGAAATCTAAAAACGGAGGGTTGTGGCCCAAATGGTATTGGCACAAAATTATTCTTCAGTCAAGGAATCTTTGACTGACGTACTTCTAAGCCTACCAAAGAACACATAAACTGGGTTGTAACTTGTAACTGGATTCTCTTTTATCAAGACCAAGGTGTTTTAGTCCCTGAATTTTAAAGAAAATCCCAAATAAAAAACATTTGAGTAACTATACATATTATTTCTGTTTATTGCAAACACATAGACTTCAAAATAACTTTTGCCTGCTAAAAGCATTTTTCTCATTCTGGCACTTTTGAAGTTTTTGAATAATATTTGGTTTAATTAAGAGAGACTTAGTTCTGATGGACGCTGCTAGGGTATCGATGGCTAATGCAATTTACAACATGTTGAGATTAGTCAAGCTTTTACTTGCCAAGAAAATTCAAAACCTATAACTTCATTACCCTAATTCTGCTAAAATTAAGTCATAAGGCCTCCAGCCCTAACCAGCATCAACAATGTAGGAGGCAAGGGGAAATGAGCACCTCATTTCCCTTTCCCAGTCCTCTACATGTCAGTAGAGCCCAGTATAGAGCTTACTTTACACCCCATCTATCTGGAAGAAGGGAGTGTGAGCCAGGGCTCCACTTTTACTGACATGATGCCAACATGGCCTGGCAGGGAGCTCAACATCTATCCCACTCACTACATCTAAACAACACTGTCGTCTAAAAAAGAAGAAACATGTTTATGAGTCTCACAACATAACACAATGTCCAGGATGCAACTAGAAATCACTCATTATGCCAAAAAAATGTTAAAGCAGGAAAACAGAATATACTTGAATCAAATTGAAAACAAAAAGCAAAATGGCAGACATGATTAATTACATTAAATGTGAACAGACATAAATAATCCACTCAAAAGACAAAGATGGTCAGACTGGATTAAAAAAAAAAGACCCAACTATGTTATCTACAGAAGAAATATCTTAGATTCAAAGTCACAAGTAGGTTGAACTAAAAGAGAATATATACCATGCGAATAGTAACCATAAGAGAGCTGGAGTTTAAGAAATATTACTAGTAACAAAGAGAAACATAAAAAAAAAAAAAAAACCCCAGCAGGAAGGTATAACAATCAAATATAAAGATACTTAATAAAAGTAGTAGAATAAAAGAAGAGACAATTGAGAAATTTTATTTGGAGTTTTCAATAGCTCCCCTTTGCTAACTGAAAAAAGAGCTACGTGGAGAAATCAGTAAGGATACAGAAATCTTGAACATTATCAATCACTTTTACTTTACTGACAATTAGGGGGCACTCCACCCATCAATAATAGAATACAAGTTCTTTTTTAAGTGCACATGGAACATTTTTCAGGTCAGACCAATTCAATCATGAATAAGTTTCTGAATTTAAAATACTTGAAATTCTTCAAAGTTTGTTTTCTGGCTACAATGCAATTAAATTAGTAATCAACAAAGAAATTTAGTAAATCCCAAATATTTGGAAATTAAACAACACACTTATAAATAACCACAAGTCAAAGATTATAACACAAGGGAAATTAGGAAATATCTTGAACCGAATAAAAACAAAAATATACGAATATTATGTAATGAAGACAGGAGAGGAAAATTTATAATTTTAAACATTAGGAAAAAGATCTCAAATCGACATAAAAAACGTAAAAAAAGAAGAACAAATTAAACTCAAGGCAGTCAGAAGGAAAGAAAATACAAATATTAGCAAAAATCAGTGAAATAGAAAAATAGAGGGGGGGAAAATACCCCAAAGGTGTTGCATTGTGAAGATCTAAAAATGGTAAATCTTTACATTTACCAAAGAAAAGTTAGAAAACACTAATAACCAAAATTAGAAATAAAGAATGAACACTGCTATGATCAGGATAATAAAGGAATACTATGAACAATTTTATGCTAACAGGTAACTCGGATATACAAATTTCTATAGAAAGATATGTTACCAAATGGGACTCACAAAGAAACCGAGAATCCGAAGAGGTTTACAAAAAGAAATTGGAACTAGTAATTACAAATCTTGCAAAGAAAAAACCCATGCCCAGATTCACTTTATTAATGTTATCAATATTAAGGAAAAAAATAATACCAATTCTACACAACTCAGAAAAATAGATCTAATGGTGAATAGGCTGAGTTACTCTAGGACTGGAACAAAGTCAAGGATGCAAACTCATCATTTCTAAACAAAGCCATCCTGGAGTGTGTAGCAAATATAAGTCAAGAAAAAGAAATTAAAGATATACTGAAAAGAAAGAAGTCAAATAGTCTTTATTTTGTAGGTGATATGGTCCTGTATTTAGTAACACCTCTATAGGAATCTACGGAAAC
The DNA here is from genome assembly GCF_053574225.1 of Canis aureus. Lineage (NCBI taxonomy): Eukaryota > Metazoa > Chordata > Mammalia > Carnivora > Canidae > Canis > Canis aureus. Next base: position 47,635,458 of record NC_135624.1, on the reverse strand, counting down.
CCACAACATCCAACTAGGATAAATGTGCTTAGTAAGGCTGATATAAGATGAATAGGCAAAAAAATCAATTGTATTTCTATACCTTATCAATGAACAATTCAAATATGTTATAATAAATGAAGTACAAGAGTTGTGCATTGAAAGCAAACATTGCTGAGATAAAATAAAGAAGACTTAAACAAATGGAGACCTGAAGACTCAATACTGTCAAGATGTCAGTTTTTTCAAACTGATCTACACAACTGAACATAATCCTTAAAAAAAAATCTCAGCAGGCATTTTTATAGATATGGCAAGCTAATTCTAAAAGTTATATGAAAATGTAAAGGGCAAAGTATGGCCAAAACAATTTTGAAAAAGAGAAATCCTTAAAACAAAACAAAAAACCCCTGAAAATCTCTGATCTTACTTCTTTTTGATCTCTTCTATACAAGAAAACCTGTTTTTCAAAAATATGAATCTGAGTATCTTAATATTTCTGCACTAAAATTCTGTGCCACATTCCTTTTGCTCTTATGATTGAGTCCTCCGCAAAAAATGGCCCCCACAGCCCCTGAGGCATGAGCAGTGATCTGTTGTGGTACTTTTTTTTTTTTTTTTTTAAGCTACATTTCTCATCCTCCTCCACCACCCAAATCTTAATAACAGCCATATGGTACTAATTTCTATTCCTGGAAAGCCCAATACTTTTGCTTCTAGGTCACATGTGCATGTCGTTCTTTTGCCTGAAATAAGCTCAATTCTACTTTTTGCTTATCTCATCCTTCTCTGCCCAACCTCAGCCCGCCCATTCCTACTTTTCACTGCATCTCAGCTTAAATGTCACTTCATCAGGGAAATCTTTCTTCAACATCTCTCAGAAGAGCATCTTTGCAGTCATTTAAACATGCCCTATCAAAAAGGAAATTCCTCTAATATTCATTCTAATTACAAAATTACCTATTTTACAACTTTGTTCACTTCTGTCCTTTTGAAGTTTTTAAGTTGGTATTTATAAGCTGAAAAGAGACATTTAAAAATTAGGGAATAAAAATGCTAAAATATGGGTGAACCTCAAAAACATAGTATATAACTAAGTAAAAGAAGCCAGCCACAAAAGACCACGTACATACTATATGATATCATTTATATGGAATGTCTAGAATAGGCCAATCTATGAGGCAAAGAAATAGATTAGTGTTTGCCTAGGGATGGGAGAGGGGCAGGGAGAAGAGAAATAGGAAGTGACTATTAATGGGTACATGGTTTCTTTGGGAGATGTTGAAAATATTCTGAAACAAGAGTATGGTGATAATTGTACTAATCTGTAAATATACTAAAAATCAATGAATACTAAAAACCATAGTACAGTTTATTTCTATTTTTTTTAAGTTTTTTTTTTTTTTTTTTTTTTTTTTTGACAGAGAGCTCGAGCAAGAGTGTACAAACACAAGCAGGCGGAGTGGCAGGCAGAGGGAAAGGGAGCCCAAGGCAAGACTCATCCAAGGACCCTGGCATGATAACCTGAGCTGAAGGCAGATCCTTAACCCTTTGAGCCACCCAGTCACCCCACAGTACACTTTAAACAGGCAAATTTTATAGTATGTAAATTATCTCAATAAAGTTGTTTTAAAAATCTGTTAGAAATAAACCAGCCCTCAAGATACTTTTTCTCTTAGAAGGACCATTACAGAAGAATTGAACACCATTAAATATAATTTATATATATAAAGACTGAGAGAACTAGTAAAAATGTATATAAGAGTACTATGAAACTGACAGTAATAAATCATATTTTGGCCCATATGTCACACATACCTATATAATATGATTGGTGATAAAAACAGCTAAGAATATAAGTTTATTACTTTTTAAAAAGTAACAATGCCTTTCAGTAATATAGGAATGTACAAATGTAAGGAGTGGTAATAACCTCCCTCTCCCTACCAGTTCTATCCTCCCAAATTATTTAGAGTTTGGAATGTGTCTCTCCTGATTTTCTGATAAACAGTAGACATATAATTAAATGATGGAAAAATAAATAAATAATGGACAGGAAGGGAAACTGGAGTTACTTTGCTGAATTTATGGTAACCATAGTAATCACTTTTCATATTGTAGTCGGCTGAAAATAAGTTAGTGAAGCTAACAGCAGCAAAGATTTAACTTAAAGGTAAAAATAAAAGTTACATTAAAATTGTTATTGGAATGAATTTTAGATTAGTGTGTAAAATTTTTACAGGCCAAGGAAAATAATCAGATTTTAACACCTCAAAATCATCCTTCTCTGTTTATTAAAGCATATATGAGGCAAAAAAAAAAAAAAAAAAAAGAGGCTCTGTCTTCACAAAATTCAATGCATAATCTCTGGTACAGTGATTGACATTTAGAGATGATTAAGTATCTGCCATCTGAATGAAGACTGAATAAAACATGATTACAATATTTAAAAATACACATGAAGAAAGGTAAAGGAAACATCAAAGTGACTATTTTGAGATTATAATTTTGTTTCTATTTTTATAATTTTATGATTTTTTAAAAAGCTTTCAGTAACAGAAGTATCTTTGGTTTTACCCCAAACTAAATATAATTTAATTCTAAAATTCTTAGAATACATCACTTTATAATGATTTACCAAGCTTTCCTAGTCAATGTGGCAATAGGAAGTGTTATTATTCATATTTTATCAAATGTTTATTACATGCTAGGCACGGTTTCAATATTTTAAATATACTAACTCTTTAATCTTCACAATAAACCCCTGAATAGGCGCTACTGTAATCCCCATTTTACATATAAATCTGGTCACTGAGGCACAATGAGATAAATGACCTGTCCACAGTGACAAAGTTATTAAGCGACAAACAGGATTACTCCAGGACCTGTGTTCTTAACTATTATATTTTACTGTCTAATGAGGCTCCTGGCTGGCTCAGTCAGCAGAGCAAGTGACTCTTGATCTCAGGGTTGTGAATTCGAGCCCTGCATTGGGGGGTAGAATTTGCCTTGAAAAAAAAAAAAAAAAAAGGCTCCAATGTAGTATCATTCTAATGGCTCCTGCTGTTCTCTGTTCTCTTTTCCTAAGCCCTACCAACCATAAAATATAAAGTTGTAATCGATCCCACTATTACAATTAAAAAAAAATTACAACTCCATTCTCAATTGAAGAAAAATATCTTCAGTTCATATATATAGCAGTTTTTTGAAATTTTAGATTGATCATGCTATTAACTATTATACTTGGCCCATTAGCTGACTTAAAGACATATATACTACATTTATATAAAGAAATATAAAATACTCTTCTGGTTTTTAGAAAATTATCATTGGTATTACTACTAATAACGGCAATTATTAGCAAAGCAAATTCACTAATAAATTTTTACAACAGTTTACAATCACTGAAGTGACACTAGCTACAGGGTAGGGAGGATACACATATAAACAGAAAGTATGACAGCAAAATACAACACAGTGAATCAAAAAACAGAGCAGAGCACGCAAGCCAAAAAGACTGAAAAAAAGCTTTAAAATGGTGAATTCTAAAGTTTTAGACAGTGACACTCTTACTTCCATTTTCATTGGAAGTACCACTCTCTTGATTCTCATTCCAGCATGGCAAGAGTTTTTTAATTTTAAGAAATTCAAAACAGTTTTGATATTCACTGGAATTCACAAAAGTGAGGTTGGAAATTACTTCTTCAAAAACACAATCTTCTGTTGAGGCATAGCCACGTACTGCTTAGAAACAATAGTTATAGTGAGACCAACCTAGAGTGCAACAATCAAAAACTAAAGGTTCTTTTGGTGTATTGTTTTGTTTGAGAAAAGATATCAGAAAGGCTGAGAGTCTCAAACTATACTAGACTGCAAATTTTGACAATAGCTGCAAAAGCAAGACAGTCCTTAGTATACTGACTAAACATAGAATTTCAGCCACAACCACATACCTAGATAACAATTACTACTGGTAGCAGAACTTTTCAGCCAAAAGAGAACATAATTACATGTGTATATATTTACATATATAAGTTACATGTATATGGAGAGTGTATGTTAATTCACACTGATTCTTTTAGAGTACCTTGCTTGTTAATAACTAACTTTATTGGTGAAATGCCTTAAACAAGACTTTATCTATAGGAGCCATGGTACTTAAGGCTAACAAGTCATAACTTTTAGCAAATGACATGTCCTTCAAATTCCAGATCATAATGCATACTATAATGACTTTTAACAGTTTGTCAACTAAGGTTACGTTTTACAAATTAATACATTTCTCTTATTGTGAAGAAAGTTCCTGCACAAATATCTAAGATATGAGAGCATAAACTTAGAATCCACAATATGCTGGTAATAAAGGTTTATTAATACAATAAAGATTAAACACCCTTCTATCAGAGAATTTTCTATTTGCAGTATTCCTACTGGTTCTAAAATTAGTTTCTTGGGTCACCTGGGTGGCTCAGCAGTTGAGCGCCTGCCTCAATCCTGGGATCGAGTCCCGCATCAGGCTCCCGGCAGGAAGTCTGCTTCTCCCTCTGCCTGTGTCTCTGCCTATCTCTCTCATGAATAAATAAAATCTTTAAAAATGAGTTTCTTGAATTATAAATTTAAAATATTTTATCCGCTTTGTGAAAATATGAACAAAATAGGAGGAATCTAAATACTATATACGTTATATATGTTCATTTTTCATTTTTATTCATATTTATCAGTATGTTATATATATTATATATATATGTTTAAATATTTGTATTTAAATATATGTGTTTATCCCCAACAATAGGTTAGCCTAAAATATCAGGTAACTGAAGTGTTAAAGAAAGATCTGGCAATATTTTTATGTCACATGCCAGAGGAGAAGTGAGAATGATACACTGTACTCGGTTTATAGAATTAAAGTTAATATTAAGACCAGCTCAGACATTCTCTTCTCTTTTTGAGTTACATAAGAAGAAAGATAGGAGTGGCTATGTGAGGATTCCTGGACATATACCATATACTGAAATGGTTAAAACACATAAAATACTTTTGAGGCGCCAGAGGGACAGTATTTTTAGAACTGGCATTGTCCTAGAAAGAAAACTGAATCTAGTCCTCAATTGTTAGAATTTATAGTTGTGTACGTATATACAATTTATATATAATTATATAACTGTCTTTCATATGGGACTCAAAGCATCTCAAAGGCAGGAATAGTACTTCCCCATCATTTCTTTCTTTTTTTTCTTCCAATTTCTTATGCTCTATTCTCAACCCCAAAGAAACCTGCCCCACACAAAGAAAAGGAACTCAATACTGCAGAATGATAGAAATAACTATAAAGAATCCATAATAGGGCACTGTACTTTTGAAAAATTATACAAAAAGTCCATAGTTATTCTTGATTGTTCCACTTAGTAACTCTAGTTGCAAGATGGGAACTGATTTTTTTCTATTTTAATTCATATCCATTCTATTTCTTTTCAAAATACTCATAACAAAAAACTAACCAGGATCTCCCCAAATGACAGTAATCAAATTATCCCAGGGTCTTCAAGCGGATAAATTTAGCCTATTCTCCAGTCCCTTAACTCTCTTCCTTTCCCCATCAGTTTTTCTCCGTATCACTTATTAAAGTTTAATTACCAAAACTAGAAGTGATGACGTAAGGGTCTGAAAATACACATTACAAAGTGTAAAAATTGAGCTTTTTTATTTCTTCACACATTTTCTATATCACAGGATTTTTGTTATTCTATCAACTGCTGACTCACAAGATATTACAATAAATTTGTTCCCACTATTTTATAATTTATCAGAAACTTAAATTGAAGAAGTCTTTGTTTCACCATAATCAACTATTCTTTGGACATATGTGATTTTCAAATAGTTCTAATCCTAATCTTTCTAAGTATCACAGAACTCCAAGGGTTTCCTACAAACACCCCCCCCCAAAATCAAGTACCTCCAAACAAACATAAAATAGCACCACTATTTTTTTCAATGAATGAAAAATTTTATGTTAATCTTGACTGTTTTCTCTCTCCACATACTCAATGTGCTCAATCAACACATCCTATCAATTCATTTATGCCCCTAAAATCCATCCCTTTTCATTTCCGCTGACTTCACTCAAGTCGAGACTCTCATCTCACCCAACATAAGCAATTATGATAATCTCAAGTGGTTTCCCCATACCTACTAGACTTTTACTCCTCCAATCTATCCTCTACCCACTACCATTTAGCTAAAGTACAGATCAGTAGAACATTGTTTCACAGCTCAAAAACTTTCCTATCGGATACAGCCTACAGCTTAATTTTTAAGATCCTGTTATCTCATCCAAAACTACATCCTTTGATCTTCTCTCCCATGTACACCAGTAAAAAACTTATCCTGCCAAACCGCCCAAATAAATGTTCATTTTATGTATCCTGGACAGTTAAACCATAGAGGTCTTTGTTCCTAGTTCTTTTTACTATGGGGGCGGGGGACAGAACTTCCTTTCCATTTTCCTAGTCTAATTCAAGCCTCACTTCAAGACCAATTCAAGGCTTATCTTTTTTCATGAGGCTGTCCAAACACCATAATTCTCATGCCTACTTCTTACCACCTTAACATACTACCCTACTCATAGTAAGTACCCAAAGTATGTGTGACTCCTAGGATGACTGGTCACATCCAGTTTGCCCAGGGGAATCCTAATTTAAGCCTGTTTTGGCATCCCAGCACTTCTTTGACTTTCAAATAGTGTCCAGGTTTGTACAATAAATTACTTTAGTTTTTCTTAATTTTCAGAACATTACCATTTTATGACTTAGAAATGTGAAGTATTACTAAATTACTAAAATGCAATACTTATTCCTGCAATATAGCACTAAATATTTCTGGTTAAGTTGAGGCTGTATCATAAGTATGCTGTAAGGCAATACTCGTGGGGATTTTGCCTCCAGGGGACATCTGGTAATATCTGGAGGCATTTTTGTCTGCTACAACATCCTACAATACACAGGACAGCCTCCATAACAAAGAATTATCTGGCCCAAAATGTCAATATCCTCATATAAGAAAGCTAGTAAGACCAAAATGCTATTATTAAACAATGTAAATGTCTTATAAGAGGAACAAAACTAATCTGATCTTTGATCATTTAGTAGTTTGATATGATTTTTATGTAATCAATTATGAATACTTGGGATGAAATGGAAAGAATATCACTCAATACTTTGGCTTGATTTCGAGTTGCCGCATGTGCCTCTGGGTGCAAGAAGTTGATAAAACTCAGAGGCTCAGTTTTCTAACCTTTAAGCATAGCTGTGTCTTCTAGTCCCATCTTAATACTATTGCCATACTAATCTTTCCAAAACACCATTTTGGTAAGAATATTACAACACTCAAAAAAATCTCTTCCTAGATTTCACAGGCTGCCTACAAATATGGTCCCCAACCCGATGATTCAACTTTGTTTCTCACTTGTTTCCCAACATACTTCACTAAAGTATCTTCACAGGCTTTCTCTTTACCCTACTCAAACACAGACCTTATCCTTTTTGATTCTGACAGAACAGCAAGAAATACCCTTCCACCTGTACCTAAACCCTTTGTTCCAGTTGTCATGTTCAAGGCCATATAAGCCCTTCTTCTATGAACTCTTATTGTTGGTTTTGGAGAAAACCAAATTTCGTGTTCATTCTGTTTCCAAATTAAACTGCAAGTACTTTGAAGGCTTACTATCAAGTTCCACTTGGTCGTTTAAACAAATATTAACATAGCAGCTACCATTGGCCAGGCATAGTGCTAGAGAGGAATTTAAAGATGAAACAGCACAAAACTAGATAATACATAGTGCTATTTGTTAGCCTGTCTCATTCATTTGCCATACTACCACTGAGATCTTACAGTGCCAGCTTGTCAAGTTCCAAGCCTCCGGACTCAGGTTTCTAGGATTCATCAGTTTTTTAAATTTTATTTTTTAATCCTCTCCAGAACAGCCCTAGCTAAGAATAACTAATGGCAAACAAGAATTTTACTATGACAAGTCAACACAAGTCAATTATCTCCCTCCTGGAAAGGAAATTAGCAAGCCCACTCAAAAGATATTCACATCCTAAATTACTAAATTATTCTTTCTGTATCTAATGTTAATAAAGACATATAATCTAATTACATTATACTTATAAAATACAATACTAATTAGGCATTAAATACATACTTCTAAAACCTCCTAACTTGATAGTATCTATTAAATTCCATTCCTTAATGTTATCAGATGTAGAGATCACTTACAAACTTAGCCTGGCCCACCCCTGCTTCTTATTCACATCTTTCAAACAAAACTCTTAACAGCCACACATAGTTGATACTTTTTTACTCTCTCACAGAAAAATGAGCAAAAGCGCTTGAATGGAGGGCTGTGTGTGGGAGGAGTTCCCCTCTAAAACTGTAGCAGTGGGAAATAATTTGATTCATCCTCAAGAATTCTAAACCTCTAATTTTTAACTAAACAATATCTCCCTCTTCACCTTACCTTTCCAAATACTTCCACAAACTTCATTATCTTCTTTTTATTATTTTTTTCACATTTCGTGAAGATACAGCCCCTTTTCCTTTTTCTCCCTATAGACCTTTATCAATTTTAAGAAATTCCATTTTTATTCCAGCCTTTGAACCTTTTCAAAGTCAAAGCAAACTGTAGGTTTTGCATTTTGAGACACACCCAGTTTAAAGACCTAGTTTTTAAAAGCCTTCCTCTTAAATAAGCTAAGTTGTTCCTAAAGGTGTCCATTTCCTCCATAATTTGGGTTCTCAAATGAAAGATGCCAGAGGATGTGATTCTGAGCAAATGCAACAGGCAAAATAAGAATTTATATTACCTTAAGTCTCTCAGGGTCCCAGGACAGAGCCCCCATCAGCGTTCCTGCTCAGTGAGAAGCCGGCTTCTCCTCCTCCTTCTGCACACCCTATCCACCCCGCCCATGTTCTCTCACTCAGGTCTCAAAAATAAATAAAATCTTCAAAAAAATTAAAAAGAAAATTTACACTTGGGTAATTTCATTTTTAAAATGCAAAGTTAAAAACAAGAATAATAGATAAAATCATATATATCAGCTGACTTGGGCTCTAGTTCTTCCAAAAACACATATCTAGGGGCTCTTGGGAGGCTCAGTTAAATGTACCTTCACTCAGGTCATGATCTCAGGGTCCTGGGATGGAGCCCCATGTTGGGCTCTCTGCTCAGTGGGGAGCCAGCTTCTCCCTCTCCCTGCTGCTCCCCGTGCTTGTACTCTGTCAAATAAAAATCTAAACCTCCCCCCAAAAAACAACAAAAAAACCCCACATGTCTAAACTTATTGGAACCAAATTTTTTCATCTGTGACATAATCTTACTACACTAAGTAATAAGGAAAATATCAATAGCTTTTTTATGTATCATGTTATATTACCTATTTGACCACAAAGTAATGAAACTAACTTAAATCTTATAAATAGGATTTTTTTAAAAAATATTTGAGAAAGAGAGAGCACATGCACACACAAGTGGGAGGGGCAAAGGGAGAGGGAGAAAGAATCTCTCAAGCCGACTCCTTGCTGAGTGCAGAGCCCAACACAGGGCTCAATCTCAAGACCCAAGCTGAAACCAAGAGTTGGATTCTTAAGCAACTGTGCCACCCAGGAGCCCCATAAATAGGATTTTTTAAATTATAAAAGCAATCTGTGGGGCACCTGGGTGGCTCAATGGTTGACTGTCTGCCTTCAGCTCAGGTCATGATCCCCAGAGTCCTGGGATCAAGTCCCACATCAGGCTCCCTGTAGGGAGCCTGCTTATCCCTTCTGCCTATCTCCCTGCCTCTCTCTTTCGGTGTCTCTCATGAAAAAATAAAATCTTAAAAAAAAAAAAGGCAATCTGTGTTCATAATAGGGAATTTAGAAATGACAAAAAGTACAAAAGTTTAAAACAAAGTGCATCTGTTATTCTACCAAAGAGACACTGTATTTTAATTTTAAAGCTGATTTTTTTAAAAAAGATTTTATTTATGCATGCGAGATAGAGAAAGAGGCCGAGACAAAGGCAGAGGGAGAAGCAGGCTCTCTGCAGGGAGCCAGATGCAGGACTCGATCTGGGACCCGGGATTATGCCTTGAGCTGAAGGCAGACGCTCAACCAGTGAGCCACCCAGGTGTCCCTTAAAGCTGATTTTTAATGTAAGGCACTGTATCTATATAGTATTTTCTTAAGTCTTCATGAGAAAGTATAGATTCAGTATTGCCAATATTCAGAATGTGTGGGAAACTCATCTCAACTAGCCTAAGGGTCATCAAATTAGGCAAGAAATTTGGTCTCATAATTTTCCAGCTTCACCTCATTTCAGCCTAACATCACTGACAACCAGATTGATTCAACATGATTTAATGTAACTGAAGTCTTACTACACACAAGATACTGAGAGCCTGTTCAGACACATGAAGATGAATATGAAATGGTTTCTCTGCTTAAACTGCTCACAATCTAGACTCAAGAGACCAAAGTACAGGGCTGTCCTGTTAATATATATTTAAAAATGGTGTATAAACAATGATAGGTAATATTGCAAAGGAAGTAAACCAAGTAGGATATTTAGAATTTCACACACAACAAAAAGTTGCTCTGTTGCAGAATGAACATGCATGCCACCAGGCATAAATGTCTATGAAGTGTGCTGACAAAAGTAAAAATAAGAAAAAGGAGAATTGGAATTGGGACTGCTCAAGACTTTAAATATCCTGCTAATCATTTTTATTCATGTGCATAATTACTTTAGTTTTCAAAACTCATACCCACCCTCACGAAGAAAAGAATCTTCCATTACAGAAGATATCCAAAGAAATGTGCCCCCCCCCCCCCCCCCCCCCACACACACACACACACATATATAAAATTCTAGAGGCACCTGGGTGGCACAGTTGGTTGGGTGTCCAACTCCTGGTTTCAGCTCAGGTGATCTCGGGGTGGTGAGGTTAAGCCCTGCATTAGGTTTGAGTTTAGCTTGAGTTTGCTAAAGTTTCTCTCTCTTTCCTTCTGCCCTTTCCCAAGCTTGCTCACCCTAAAATGAATAAATCTTTTTTTTTTTTTTTTAAATCTACGATGCTCCCATTGCTCAAGATCTCTTCCACATTTAAGTTTAGCACTTTGTCTTGAAGGGATTTTATACTCTGCAATATTTTAATAGACTGCAATATTCTAATCACAGAAAGAGAGTTAAAAGACCACTCAGAGGTAACCTAATTCAACTAATTTTTACCTCTTTGTAACATCCTTTGTCATAGGACTATTCAACAGTTTTCACTAAGTATTACATTTTTTTTTTAAGATTTTACTTTTTTAATGTAATCTATTCCCAATGTGGGCCTTGAACTCATGACCCCAGGATCAAGAGTCATATGCTCTACTAACTGAGCCAGCCAAGTGCCCCTGAAGGTTACTTACACTTTTTAAAGACAGTCCACACCATCTAGAAACTCTATTAGAAAATCCTACCTTATATCAATTAAAAATCTACCCGTCTCTAATTTATACCTAATCTAATCTAATAATGATTAGATCTAATAATGATCTCCAGAGTTATACAGAATAAGTCTAATAATTATTCTCCTTCAAATATTTAAAAAACATTCTCTTCTGAAAGCTAAATACCCATAGGTTAAATAAACCAAGATCAAATGTTTTTCATGAGACAGGATTTTCATGCTTAGCATGAATCTCTATTCACTGTATTAGCTATGTGACTTTGAGTTTAACTTCATTACCTGCGAATTGAGGATAACATGACAGATGCTATAATATAGATGAACTCTGAAGACACAATACTAAATGAAACAAGGCAGACAGAAAAGGGCAACTACTTTATGATTTTACTTATATAAGGTTCCTAGAGTAGTCAAATTCACAGACAAAGAAAGGAGAATGATAGTTCCCAAGGGCCGGGGGCAAGGGGAATGAAGCGTTTATACAGCGTTTCAACATGGAAAGATAAAAACTTCTAGAGGATGGATGGTGGTGATGACTGTATAACAATCAGCATATATGCCACTGTACTGTATGTACACTTAAAATGGTTAAAATGGCAATTTCTTTGTATATGTTACCACAATAAAAAATGTAGATAATAACTTAAAATTGTGATTAAATGATTTGCCATGCAAATAATGCCTTATACAATACTTTGTATATAGAACATAATTAAACAGTAGTGTTGGTAGTATATTTTACCAATCAATTATGTGGTCCTAAAAAAAAAAAAATTATGTGGTCCTTCTTGGCCAAATTCCATTTTTTAAGAAAGCAAGAACCTGCATTATCATGTTTCTCAGTGTCCCCGATGTTACGCTGTTCACACATAAGGGTTCCAAGTATTTGTTCAATTAATAAAAAAAAATTTAAGTCACATTACTATAACTGGAAAACCACTGCTAAGAAGGGAATAAAATGCTCATCTAGATGTATAATTAATTCATTTACAACACACACACACACACACACACACACACGAGCCATGTTAAAGTCAACATCTCCTTCGTACAGAAAAATCTAGAAAACAAACTTCAAGATATTAATCAACAAATAACTGCCAAACCATTCAGATAAGTAGTGATAATTGTACAAATCAAACTGCTTTATTAATCTAGGCTTAGCAAATAAAATTACAGGCAAATTCAACCAATGGTCTCCCATGAAAAGCATACATAAAACAAAGATGTCATGTAATAAAGTTCATTCTTAGATGTGAAGGTCTATGAGTGAAAAAAAAAAAGTAAAAACCACATGCTATCTACCTCTAAGAGAAGTCTATCAATAAAACTGATTGATAAGAAGTCAGATTGAATTTAACATGTCTTCATAAACTTAAGAGAAAACGGATTTAAAGTAAAATGGATTTAACAAGATATGAAGAACTTATTTGATTTCCAATCTCAAACTTTTGCAGGGTAGGGGGCAGTGGAATGGCGGAGGGAGAGAAAGACTCTAAAGCCGGCTCTCCATCCAGCGTGGAACCCCACATGGGGCTCGATCTCACAACCCTGAGATCATGACCTGAGCTGAAATCAAAAGTTGGACACTTAACTCACTGAGCCTCCCAGGGGTCCCTCAAACATTTTTAAGAAGAAATAACCACCTCACCAGTTTGAATATTCAACTGCTTAAAACAAGAGGTATGAACACCTGTTCTCAAAGTCTATTTTTAATTTCATTTTTTATGATTTCATGTTCTGCAAAACTTCCTAGGGGCCCTGCTAAGAGCCTGACAATTCATTATCAATTTTTCCTAACATCTGTATTTTCAATCTGTTCTCTCTACTACAGATACAGGGTAAGACTTATTTCAACAATAATCTCTAGAAGAAAAAAAGGAAAAAATAAAATGACAAACTTCTAGATACTAACAACTAATGTCAACTAACAAATACTGATTAGGTAATGCAGTCTTTAAGAATATATATATACAATATTAAACTCTCTCAAAAGTGCAGCAGAGTAGATGAATAAACAATGTAAAACTCATTTAGAAAAGTATTTCACGTATACACTCCCCTTTTGTCCACATGGTGCAGCTGCTATGGAAAACAGTATGGTGGCTCCTCAAAATATTAAACACAGAAATGGGGCAGCCTGGGTGGCTCAGCAGTTTACCTCAGTGCCACCTTCAGCCCAGGGCCTAATCCTGGAGACCCGGAATCGAGTCCCACATCACGCTCCCTGCATGGAGCCTGCTTCTCCCTCTGCCTGTGTCTCTCCCTCTCTCTCTCTCTCATGAATAAATAAATAAAGTCTTAAAAACAAACAAAAATAAAAAGCAAAAAAACCCTACAGAATTACCATTTGATCTAGCAATTCACTTCTGGGTATATACTCAAAAGAAGTGAAAGCAAGGATTTGAGCAGATATTTGCACACTCATGCTCACAGCAGCATTATTCACAATAGCCAAGAGGTGGAGACAACCCAAACGTCCACTGACAGATGAATGGATAAATAAAACGTGGCGTATATATAGAATATTATTCAGTCATAAAAAAAAGAACCACATCACATGCTACACATGAATGAACCCCAAGGACATATGCTAAGTGTAATAGGCTAGCAATAAAAAGATAAATACTATATGATTCCACTTATGAGGCATCTAATCTCATAGAAAAAACTAAAATGGTGGTTGCCAGGACCTGGGGAAAGGGGAGGCTATGAGTTGCTATTCTGTGGGTGCAGAGTTTCAGTCATGCAGGATGGAAGGGTTCAGGGAATCTCTTGCACAGTGAGAATATGGTTGATGATAATGAACTATATACTTGGAAACTGTTTGATGCCTGACTTTTGTGGGGGGTTTTTGACACAAAAAATAGAAAATACATATAAATTCTATATTTAAATATGAAAATCATATGCATCACACAATCTTAGGTTTGGGATAGAAAGATTTAAGTATTGCTTTCTCTTGCCCACTGAGGATTATAAGACTAGATAAAGCTTTAGAGACACCCCCCCACCATCAAAAGGAAGGAAATTCTGAGACATTTTATAACATGAATGAACCTTGAAACTTGATATTATGTATATTTTACCACGATTTTAAAAAATGGATCAAAGACCTAAATATAAGATTATAAACCTTTTAGGGATCCCTGGGTGGCGCAGCGGTTTGGCGCCTGCCTTTGGCCCAGGGCGCGATCCTGGAGACCCGGGATCGAATCCCACATCGGGCTCCCGGTGCATGGAGCCTGCTTCTCCCTCTGCCTATGTCTCTGCCTCTCTCTCTCTCTCTCTCTGTGACTATCATGAATAAATAAAAAAAAAAAAAAATTAAAAAAAAAAAAGATTATAAACCTTTTAGAAGAAAAGATAGGAATAAATCTTGTGATCTTGGATTAGGTACAGGTTTCTTAGACATGAAATAAAAAACACAAGTAACAAAAGAGTAAGACTTCATAATATTAAAAACTGTTTCAAAGGACTCCACCATGAAAAAACAGAGAATGAAAGAAAATATCTGTAAATCACGTATTTCATAAAGGATTAGTATCCAGCATATATAAAGAACCCTTACAACTTGCTATAAAGACAAGTAACAATTAAAAATGGGTAAATGGTTTAAATAGACATTTCTCCAAAGATAGACAAATGGCCAATAAATAGCTAAAAACACGCTCAACACCATTAGTCATTAGGGAAATGCAAATTAGAATCACAATGAGATACAAGTAGAGTGGCTATATAACAAAAAAGACAGACAATAACAAGTGTTGGAGAAAATGTGGTAAAATTGGAACCCTTGTCTATTGCTGATGGGAATGTAAAATGGTACAGCCATGGAAAAGAAAACAGTTTGGCAGTTTCTCAAAAAGCTAAACACAGAGTTACCATTTGACCTAGTAATTCCACTCCTTGGTATACACATATAAAAACCTGTAAATAGTCATAGCAGCATTTTTCATAGAAACCAAAAGGTGGAAAGAGCCCAAATTCTCATCAACTGAGGGATGGAGAAAAAAAAATGTGGTAATATTATTCAGGCAGAAAAAGGAATGAAAAAAAAAAATGTTCTTATACATGCTACAACATGAACCTGGAAAACACTATGCTAAATGAAAGAAGCCAGACACAAAATGTCACATATTACATAACTTCATTTATATGAAATGATCAGAATAGGCAGTTCCACACACACAAAAAGTATATAAGTGGAGCTGGAGTGAGCGGGAAATGGGAAGTGACTGATAATGAGTTTGGTGGTTTTTTTTTTTTTTTTTAAGCAGAGGAGTGGGAAGGGTACTAATGAAAATGTTCTGGATATAGATAGTGGTGACAGCGGCACAACTCTGAATATACTTAAAAAAACCCCCACTAAATCGCACACTTAAGGGCAAGTTTTATTGAATGTGAATTTTTATGGAGAATAATTTATGGAGAAAATAAGTATTTATGAAGAAAAAAGTATACTGAGGTCATTAGTATCAAAAAAGGGATAGCCCATAATATGGGAGCAAAATATGCAAAGATACTAAATGACAAAGAATGGGCAGAAATACTCATTAGCTTCTGTATTTCTGTCAATACTTTGTTCAAATGGAGAGCCCAAATAAACATTCTCCAAAGGAAACAATTTCAAATGAGGCAAGGTGATAGACAGTAAGTCAGAATATAACCTAGAATATAGCTTGAAACAGGTTTAGCCCTACCCCTCCAGATAATGTAAAAGAATTGAAATGTTATCACTGAATTATTGTTGATTCAAAATATGTCAATCTAAAATAACATGTCAGGTCGAACAGATATTTTTCCAAAGAAGACATCCAGGAGGCTAACATACATGAAAAGATACTCAACATGACTCATTATCAGGGAAATACAAATCAAAACAAAACGAGATCCCACCTCACACCTGTCAGAATGGCTAGAGTTAACAACACAGGAAACGATAGGTGTTGGAGAGGATGCAGAGAAAGGGGAACCCTTACACTGTTGGTGGGAATGCAAACTGGTCAGCCACTCTGAAGAACAGTATGGAGGTTCCTCAAAAAGTTAAAATTAGAGCTACCATGTGATCCAACAATTGCACTACTAGGTATTTACCCAAAGGATACAGAAATACAGATTAAGGGATCCCTGGGTGGCACAGTGGTTTGGCGCCTGCCTTTGGCCCAGGGCGGGATCCTGGAGACCCGGGATCGAACCCACATCAGGCTCCCGGTGCATAGAGCCTGCTTCTCCCTCTGCCTGTGTCTCTGCCTCTCTCTCTCTCTCTCTCTCTGTGACTATCATAAACAAATAAAAATTTAAAAAAAAAAAAAAACAGATTCAAAGGGGTACATGCACCCTGATGTTTAGAGCAGCATTATCAAAAACAGCTAAACTATAGACAGAGCCCATCCATCGAGTGATGGGTAAAGAAGATGCGACATACACACACACAATGGAATATTACTCAGTCATCAAAAAGAATGAAATCTTGTCATTTGCAATGATGTGGATGGAGCTAGAGTGTAATTGTACTACGTGAAATAAGTCAGAGGAAGACAAATACTATATGATTTCACTTATATGTGAAATTTAAGACATAAGACAGATGGATATATGGGAGGGGGGAAAAGAGAGGGAAACAAACCACAGGAAGCTCTTACAATAGAGAACTGAAGGCTGATGGAAGGAGGCAGGTAGGGGATGGGCTAAATGGGTAATAGGTATTAAGGACAGCGTTTGTGATGAACAGTCGTGTTTTATGTAAGTGATGAATCACTGAATTCTACTCCTGAAACCAATAGTGCACTGTCCGTTAACTAAAATTTAAATAAAAATTTTAAAAATAATAAAATAACATGTCAAAGTCAAAGTGTAGGTAAAAGGAAATATAATTTCCAAAGAGAAAAATAAGTGGGTCTAGAATTTCCAGACCAAACTTATTTCTTGCAAAATTCAAAACTGAATTAAGCAAAATATGTGTTTTTTTTCTTTTTAAAGATTGATTGATTGATGAGAGACATAGAGAGAGGCAGAGACGCAGGAGGAGGGAGAAGCAGGCTCTATGCTGGGAGCCCAACGTGGGACTCGATCCTGGGACTCCAGGATCGCACCCTGGACCAAAGGCAGGTGCTAAACTGCTGAGCCACCCACGGATCCCCTAAGCAAAATATTTGTAAAGTTAGAAAAGGAAAAAGCCGGAGGATTCACTATGAACAAGTCAAACCAAATAAAATGCAATTTCTATTTTGATAGGTTTACTTCATTGCAGGTAAGACCCTGTAGGCACAGTATAGCTTAGTTACAGCAAATGATTTGGCAAAATCTTTCATAATATCCATACAAAATGGCATATGGGCTTGATAATAACAAGTGGAACAGTTACTGAACAACCACAATGTGTACTGATTAATAGACTGATGTTAATCTGGAGGGATTCTAGCTGAATCCACATTTCAGAGCCCTTCACTCTGGTCATTTTAACATTTTTAACAACAACTTAAATGAAGATGCATTATACGAAATACGAAAATGACAAAAAATGTCTAACTCAAGACTAACAAATGAAATATAAAAACCTAATTTAAATATAAAAGCCTATTTCATAACTATATGTAAAGAGAGAGAGAGAGAGAGAGAGAGAGAGAGAGAGAGAGAAGCCTAAAGAATAGAATTCATTACACAAAAACAGGCTTAGGGAGACTTAGTTTAACAACTTATGTATAAAAGATACTGAGTGTAACAGATACTACTGGATCATATTAAACTTAAGAAACAGAAACCAAAACTGTTAATGAAATATTTGGTTTCAAAAATAACAACATTTATCTCATGCAAGGTGTATCCACCAATATGCTATCTGGTCAAGTAACTTCTAAAACGCTAAGTACAAGGGTACCTGGCTGGCTCAGGCAGTACAGCATACAACTCTAGATCTCAGAGTTGTAAATTCAAGCTCCATAGTGTGTACAGAGATTTAAAAAAAGTAAAATCTTAAAAAAAAAAACAAAACAAAAAACCCGCTGAGTACAGTTCTGAGTACCATGTTTAATGACAATGAACAACTCTTAGAATTAAGGGAAAAAAATGATCCTGATTGAAAGATTAGAAAATTATATTATCTTAGGAAAGATGAAATAAATTGGGACTGTTTTACTCTGCAGAAGAGATGAGAATGCTCAGTGTGTATGGTTGGGCAGAAGAGGTCAGCAAGATCATGATAGTAATCTTCAAATACTTTGAGGGGCCATTCACGTGGAAAAGGGATTAAACTTGGAAAAAGCAAAATACAGGGGGAACAGCATAGGCTTCGATGTCAAAAAGTCCTAGATTCAAATCCAGACTTCATCATTTACTGTGTGTTATTTGATGCTTGAAAGATCTTGTTTCCTTACCTAGAAAATGATACTTGACTCACAAATGGATGAAAATCAAATGCAAAAATGTTTACAAGCTACCTGGGAGAGCCCAATACACTGTGATGTACAATGATGTTGCTTTCTCTAGACTTTTCTAAATTATTCTAGAATAGTGATTTCCAAAACTCAGATACAACCCATTAATGGGTCACAAAATCAGCTGAATGGTAACTAGCATTTCCCCCCTAAAGAAACAGAAAATATTAGAGCTTACCACACATACCAAAAGTAACTAGCTTTGTGAAACATTTGTTTCAATTATACATATACATGTCTAATATGCTATGATGTAAAATGCATTTATCATGGAGGATCCAAAATAAATAAATAAACTCACAAAAAGGCTGCAGTGCTTAGTAGTGTTTCCAAGTGCGTTCTATAGGTACTAGTTCCTTGGAAGCTCAAAAACGTTAACCACTTAGTAATTTACTATATTCAACATACAATTTGCATATCAAACAAATCCAGTATTAAAGAAACCTGTTTTTGTTAGATCTTGTTTTTCTCACATATATTTAACCTCGACCCACCATTATTTTTCACACAGTGTCTATTAACATCTTCAGAACCATTATTTTATTTTATTTTATTTTTTTAAATTTTTTTTTTATTTATTTATGATAGTCACAGAGAGAGAGAGAGAGGCAGAGACATAGGCAGAGGGAGAAGCAGGCCCCATGCACCGGGAGCCTGACGTGGGATTCGATCCCGGGTCTCCAGGATCGCGCCCTGGGCCAAGGGCAGGCGCTAAACCGCTGCGCCACCCAGGGATCCCAGAACCATTATTTTATAGTATATACTTGGGGGAAAACATTACTCTAAATGAAAAAGAAGGTACAATAGGTGTAAATTACAGAAAGTAGATTTTTTGTGTGCTAAGAAAAAATTCTTGATTCTTTGAAATCTTCCTCTCCCTTGCCACTAACACCCACCTCTTCCCAGTTGTACTCCAAAAACATACTTTAAAGCACTTTAAATGATTTATAAAATTTTCAATTCACACAAATCTTTTTAGAAAAAGGACAGGATCAAGATACAGAGCCAGGATCAAAAGAGTAAACAGGAAGCAGCTCGTCAAAAGTAAACTCCTGCATAGTATTTAAGACTTGCTTTACCCTGGGATGCCTGGGTGGCTCAGTAGTTGAGAGCCTCCCTTCCGCCCAGGGCGTGATCCTGGAGTCCCAGGATCAGAGTCCCACATTGGGCTCCTTGCATGGAGCCGCCTTCTCTCTCTGCCTGTGTCTCATGAATAAATAAAATCTTAAAAAAAAAAAAAAAAAAGAAAGAAAAAAGAAAAAAAAAAGACTTGCTTTACCTGAACTCTATGCTCAGAAACCAAAGCAGCAAAAATACGTATTCAGCTTCCCCAAGTGGAGTCAATGTGTTCTAATAATACATAATCTAAAATGGGCTCATGAGTGCAGCTAATCCTCATTATTAAGAGCATCATTATCATCACTTGGAAGAGGCATGTGATGATATTTAAGTGATTCTGGATTCTTTTAAAGTGTACACACACCCAAGATTCCTTTGGGAGGACGTGATCTCACACTAATATGAAAAACTGTCACTACCATAGACAGCTCTAATAATACTTCATATTACTTGGAAATAAAATAACAGCTTGATATCATATATTCGTGTATCTCTGTAATTCAAACCTTCCTAATTGGGAGTTACACATATCTGACTCTGCTCCAGCAGTTGTCACAGCATAAAGGCCCTTCCCACTCTTTCCCCATCCCCAGGCTTCTAATCCACCTCTCCTCCCAAGTTTGCCTCAGCTACTCTGAACCATTATTTTCTTCCCAATTTCTAAGCATTATCAGTACTTTTGTTCTTCTTGTTTTGTTTTTCTTTTTTTGGGGGGGGGAGGGCAATTCATTGTATATGTCCTAGCCATTTAACTGCATAAAACTTGGCTCTGGAGACTGTAACTGTCTTGATGAACAGGGATCAACATGTTACGAATCTTTAGACTTTCCCACAAGAGCCTGTAAGAGCTTACTGAATATTTCATGATTTAAATAACTAGGCTTAAGAGTAACTGCAGTTAGTTTTGGAGAGTTTACTATGTGCCAGAGCCGGTGCTAAAAGCACAGGCAGATTGTCTCGTGTAATCTTCATGACTCCAGGCGGGTAAGAACTATTATTTTCTCCATCAAACCGAGGAAGAAAGTGAAGCTCAGAGTAACCTGCCCAAGGTCATGCAGCTCGTGTGGCAGAGCCGGGGCCTGGATCCAGGCAAAGGTCTTGACTATCTCGGTAACGGTAAAGTCGCACCTCTGCGATATCAGAGCCCATGAAGAATCCCCACGCCGCTGGGTTAAAAGTTCCGATTTCAACAAACAAGCTGACGCGTTTTAGCTACAAATCCGGACTTTAGAAGAGGACAAATTAAGACAATTTCTCATATACACCTTTCTGGGGTTGCGACAAAAGGAGGGAGCATGCCCTCCTGTGACCTTTCTCTTTATGTAGGTGGTTTTGCGGTACAGGTCACAATTCCACCAAGAAGTAGCTCACCACGGTAGGCTTTGGTTTCTCTTTTTAAACAGGGCTCCCTTTTCTCCGGGCCCCTAGGATGACATGGAAATTAAGCATGGATAGGATGGATCACTGTCACTCCGCAGCTCCAGAAAAACAAAACAAAACAAAACCAGACAGACCCAATTCTTGTTTAAAAAAGAAGAGCCAGGCTCTTGTTCCACCCCCGACTTCCCACACAAAGCGGTGCCATCCTCTGCCCTCTTCGCACAAAGCGAGCTTCACCCCGCCACCCCCAAGGGGAGCGCTGATCACACGGTCCCCCGCCGCGGCCCCCGACGCACCACCTCCCACTTGGTCCAAACCTCCGACCACCGCAATGGGCCACTCTGGTCGGCTCCCCACGCCCGGTAGCACCCCCCCACCGACACCCAGGATGCTCAGGCCACCCTCCGAACGCACGCCAGTCATCTCACACAAAGCGAGATCCCCCTTCCTTACAAAGCGCTCTCCCACCGCCGACTCCGCGGGCGGCGCCGGACCGCAGACCCCGGACACGGCCCGACACGCGCAGGCCCAGCGCCCGGGTGGCTGCTCCTGCACGCCTCGCAGCCCCAACCCCGCGGACCTTCCCGCAGCCCTAAAGCAAGAACCACCCCCCAACCACCCCCCCACGCCCCGGTTCGGGTCGGAGGGCCGGTCCCGCTGCACCGAGCGGGGCGCCCAGGAGGCAGGGGGCCCTCGGAAGGCGCTCCCCCGCCATCCCCCCCCCACCCCCGGGCCGGTCCGGGTCGGAGAGTCGATCCGGCTGCACCGAGCGAGGCGCCCAGGAGGCAGGGGGCCCTCGGAAGGCGCTCCCTCCCAGCCCGCCCCGGCTCCGGTCTGGGTCGGAGGGCCGATCCGGCTGCACCAAGCCAGGTACTCAGGAGGCAGGGGACTCGTCCCCGCCCAGCCCGGCCCGGGTCGGGTCGGAGAGCCGATCCCGCTGCACCAAGCCGGGTACTCAGGAGGCAGGGGGTCCGTCCCCGCCCAGCCCGGCCCGGGTCGGAGGGTCGATCCCGCTGCACCGAGCGGGGCACCCAGGGGGCACGGGGCGCCTCGAAGGAGCTCCCCCCCCGGCAACCCCCCCCCTCCCGCCCAGCCCCGGCCCAGGTCGGAGGGCCGGTCCCGCTGCACCGAGGGAGTGCCCAGGGGCAGGGGCCCGTGCCCGTCCAGCCCCGGCCGGAGGGCCGATCCGGCTGCACCGCGCGAGGCGCCCAGGAGGCAGGGGGCCGTCCCCACCCCGGCCCGGGTCGGAGGGCCGATCCCGCTGCACCGAGCCAGGCACCCGGGAGGCAGGGGCCCGTCCCCGCCCAGCCCAGCCCGGCCCGGCCCGGCCCGGCGGCCCGCGCTCACCAGCTCTCCTCCTCCTCCTCCCAGCCCGACAGCCGCTCCAGCTCGTCGGGCCGCAGCGGCTCCACCTCGTCCAGCAAGCCGCCCTCGCCCGCCGCCAGCAGGGAGGCGGCGTCCCGCAGCTCGTCGCTGCTCGTCCGCCTGGGGCCCGAGCCGACCCCGCCGCCGGGCTTGGCGTGCAGGCCCGAGGGGAAGGCGCGGGGGGACGCCGCGCCGGAGCACGGGGTGGACGCGGCGGCGCGGCCGGGACTGCCGGGCCCCAGGGAGCCGACGCCCTGCACGGCGCCCGAGCGGCTCCTCAGCTGCTCGTTCTGCTTCTCCAGCTTCTTCACCAGCTCCTGCAGCTTCCGCACCTCCTGGTCCGCGTTCACGTTGGAGTTAACGTCCTCCATCCCGGCCGCCGCCGGCCGCCCGCCCGGACTCACAGCGACACGGAGGGAGCGGGGGGGGGGGGCGTCGCCGCTCACTCTAGCCGAGGCGCCGGCATGCAGCAGGGCCAGGCCCCGCCGCCAGGGTCCCCCCGGCTCCGGTTCCCAAGCGCCGCTGGCCCCAGCCGAGCCGCCTCATCTGCGCCGGCTCCAGCGCTGGGGGAGGCGGCGCCAATATCCGGCCGCGGCCGCCATCTTCCCTCCGTCCCTCCGCCCCCCGCGGCCCGGCCCCGTCCGTGACCTCAGAGCGTCGGGGCTGGACGCGGCCGCCGGCGGGCGCTCACGGGACCGAGCGCCGAGCGCGGGGGGCGTGGTCACGGGCGTGGGCGGAGCCACGAGGGCGGGCGTGGCTTCAACCGGAAGGGGCGTGCCCTGAGCGCCGCGGAGGAGGGGCGCTGCCCCGCTGGCGGGGAGGAGCGATTCGGGCCGCAGGCGGGGCCGCTGCGGGGAGACGGGCTCGCGGCGGCGGGAGGGGGTGACGTCCTGGCTGCGCGGCGGCTGCGGCTGCGGCTGCGGCTGCGATCGCGAGCTCCGGCTCTCCCTCCGCTCCGCGGATTGCTCTGGGGGAGGGGCGTGTGATGTGTCCTCCACCCCCGAACCCTGGCGGGTGGAGCCCGCGCCCGGTCCTGTCCTCTCTCCGGGCTGGTTCTCCGGCGGGCGCCTAGCCGGACCCCTTATTTTGCCTCTTTT
Organism: Canis aureus; assembly: GCF_053574225.1. NCBI lineage: Eukaryota > Metazoa > Chordata > Mammalia > Carnivora > Canidae > Canis > Canis aureus. Next base: position 47,611,590 of record NC_135624.1, on the reverse strand, counting down.
GTCCAACAAATATGACTCGATGCCTGCTTGAAATAGTAGTTTGGACGCCTGGGGGGCTCAGCGGTTGAGCACCTGCCTTGGGCCCCAGGGCGTGACCCCAGGGTCCCGGGATCGGGTCCTGCATCGCGCTCCTCGCAGGGAGCCTGCTTCACCCTCTCCCTGGGTCTCTGTCTCTCCGTCTCTCTCTGTGTTTCTCATGAATAAATAAATAAAATCTTTAAAAAAAAAATAGATTGTCAGGGCTGGCAGGAGCCACAGGGACCCTGGGTGACCTGTTTCTTCCTCTGCAAATGATAAAACGGAATCCCAAATGGTTGGGAGGTCTAAGGTCAAAATAATAACCAGAAGTTGTTGGGTGCTTACTATGGACCACACTATGCAATGCATTTTTTTTTTTTTTTTGGAAAGGTAGGCTGGACACCCAGCGTGGAGCCCGAAGCCCGAGGTCAAAACCTGAGCCCAGGCCAAGAGTGGGCGGCTCACCCGACTGAGCCCCCGGGTCGCCCCGTGCTAAGCGCCTTAGACGCGTCTCATCGATTAAAACAGTTTTTCCGACTTAGTTTGCTGCACACTGGCTTGGAGGCGGGGGCGTAGGAAACCACTCCTCTCGCCTTTGTTAACGGATGCGTAATCTGCTCTCTGGATCGTTTTCTTGAGAAAAGCTTTTTCGTGGTGTGTCTTGACTTTTTAAAAAGTGTATTAAAAGACCTTAATAAATAGGTTGACATGTGCTGATGAAGGCTGAGAGACGTAGGAATGTAAGAATCTGCCTTCAGCCGCACCCGTTTATGATGTGTACTACTAACTGCAAGACAACCCCCCCAAAAAAAAACATTTAAATGCTTTTTTAAATCGCATTCATTATTTTTCAGATGCCAGCTGTGAACTATTTGGCTTGCGTTTGCAGCTTTCCTCTGATTGCCTCCTCCACCCTTAGCTAATAATGACCCAGTCCTGTTTCACCTGGGTGTGCACGCATATCCCGTGGCTTACTTCTACCTTTCAGCCTCTCCGTGCTGTATTTTCCTTGCCTAGAATATTCCACCTGTCAAATCTGATTCCTTTTCTTAAAACCCACCCTCACATATCCAGGAAAACTTTTCCTGACAATTCCACAGGATTTAGCACTTCTGTTTACTCTAGCATTACCTGATCAATAGCTTTCAACAGGTGTTTCTATTTAAAACTGTTTTTCTTTTTTCTTTTTTTTCTTGGTTTTTGTATACTTGATGAAAAGGGACCATTTATTTTTGGTTTTTTCATGTCTAGTGTCTGACATAAGTGGACATTCAATATCTGGTTAGTTGAAAGTTGAGAGGAATGTAAACTCTGACAGATCAAGGACTAGATACTTATTTATAGCAAAAGAACCATTGAGTATTTTCAAAGTTTGCTACTTATATTTTCCTAGATATGTATACTTGGTCAAAAGATGTCTTGTTTGGTTACACAATAATTGTGTATTATCTATATCTATATCTGTATTATCTGTGTATTATCTATATAATGCACGTCTGAATATCATCGTTGTCCCTGACACATCTGAACTAGCTGCCGGAGAATTCAGTATCATGACTGCTGCACATATAGCACTTTGCACTTGCATTTAACAGCTTGAGCAATAGATTCCAACTACCCAGATTCTCTAATGAGAACACCTCAAATTTATTCCTTGAAAGGAATAGTTCATATGACATTATGAAGTTAAACACTAATATTTCACAGAAACAAGAAGAGGTCAGTGTGACATGGGGCAATGAATGGAAAATCAAGAAGGTCCAGTGGTAGATACTAGCTATACCACAAATGTGATGCTTGAACTTAATCTCTAATTCTTAAGCAAGTCATACTGGCTGTATAATTAAAATATATCTGAATACTTCCTTGCACCTCGACTGGTACTGCTGCCATTCAAGTTCCCATTTTTCTTGTCTCGATAACTATAGTACTCTCTTAATGGGCTGTACCACTTTGCTGCTTATAATCTGTGATGCATGCAGCAATCGGATGATCCCTTGCTTAGTCGCATCAGGTCACTCCCTTGCTAGGAACCTCCACTCGCTTCTCAACATACTTAAAATACCAAGTCCTTTTCTTGGCTCTAAGACTGGATACTTGGCAACTTGTGCAAGTATCTCATTGACTACTGATCACTCTTCCCCACCATCACCCACTGCAGCCACACTGGCCTTTTTAATGGTTGTGGTTTTTTTTTTGTTTTTTTTTTTTTTTAACATGCCAGGGCGCCTGCGTGCTTCAGTCGGTCAAGCATCGGCCTGTAGCTCAGGTTATAATCCCAGGGTTTTGGGATCAAGTCCCACATTGGACTCTTTGGTCAGTGAGGAGTTTGCTTCTCCCTCTGCCCCTCCCCTCGGCTCATGCTTATTCTCACTCTCAAAAATAAATGAAATCTTAAAATAAAAAAAACATGCCAAACATGTTTCTACTGTAGGAACTTTGTACTTGCTATACCTTCTATCTAGGATCCATTCTTCCTCCACATTGTCACATTACTAACTCTCCATTCAGGCATCAGCTCATATATCACCAACTAAGTTCACTATCCCCATGATTATGACCCTCATAAAACAGAATCCTTATTCCCCACGCTTTTAGCTTGTTTCATTTTTCCTTTGACACATCGTCTACTTTTTTCTTTGTTGCCTATCTCTCCCCAGTAGAATATGAACTATGTGAAAATAGGGTCCACTGCAGGATCCCTGGTGCCTAGAACAGTGGCTACTCTTTGGTAGATGTTCCATAAATGTTGAATAAATGATGGATTTAGGTCAAGTGAAGCCTTCTAACAGAGAACTTCAGATAAGTGTGTCTGTTAGGTCTCAAGGCATTAAAGTGGAAATTCCTAATAATGTTGAATGGTTGGGTTTTTTAAATTATATATTTCTCTTCCCAAGAGCAACATGTCACATTATATATGTCATCCTCAAAACTAGGTCATCTTCCACTTCCTGAGTGCCAACAGCCCTTCAGAATTGCTGAGGAGAGAAAGTCTCGGGTTCTCACTTAAAAGTATGAGGACAAGAATATTTCCATCCTGTCCTAAATGTTGCACGGATCCTTCTCTTTCAGGTTAACTCCAATACTGTCTTTTCTGATGACTCAGAAGTGTCAGAGCATGTTTTTAAAAAGTTGCTCTAAAAGCGGCCCTCACATGGAGATATGAGAAGTTAGGCTGGTAGGTGTCTGCAGTGTGCATCACAGTTAATGCAACTAGATTTTTTCAGGTGTTGTCTTTTATGATAAGCTTGCTTTGTTTCTGGCTGAAGGAGTTGCTTCTTTTCTCAGCAGGTGTGGCCCTTTCCATAACTTGCTCCCACTTGCATGGTAGCTCCTGCCAAAACTCCTGACAAAGTGGAAAATATTACAAAGCACTGTAAGTATTTAGAGTGAAAAACTATTACTCAACGGCTTAAAGGTATTCGGCAGTCCTAAAATCTTAAATCAAGATGTATATGCATATGTGTGTGTATGTGTAACTGAGCACATGCCCAAAAGTAGTTTAGAAACTACAAGGCACTTAGAGAAATATTTGCATTGGTTGAAGACATGCTCAGATTTGTTGAAGAAACCTTTACTGTCCAACGCATCCATTTTCTCCTCACACACACCCACTTGGCTAGTCATTTCCTATGTGTCTTCTCTCACCTGTTCTTCACCAGCATCCTTCTCCCACGTGTACCTCCTCAGGTCTATCAAGGGGCCTCTTCTTCACTGTCATGGCACGTGCCATTTTAAGAAGGAATCTCAGGAACTCCAAAGGCTAGTTGTAGACGAGATTCTAGACTGAAATCGTGGGGGCAAAAAGAAGAGGGACCAAGGATTTGGACCTTAGAATTTTTTTACTCAGCATTGATCAGGTCTTACTGTTACGGGATACCTCAAAAGGGACCATAATGGCAGGCATCACTTCCTTCCAGAGGGTCCTCTGGCCAGAGGGTGGCCGCCTATCACACTGTTGGAGGCCTGTATTGTATTGGGTGAAGAGGTTCATGATCAGGGCAGAGGTGAACATTCTCTTAAACTCTTAAGAGGCTTCTATCTTAGCCCTGAAGGAAACAATACCTTATCTCTCACCCTTTTGGCGGTAGTAAAAGGGAGATAAAATTGCTAAATAACATTTACTATTTCCTCTGTAAGTAGTACATCAGCAGCACAGTATAGGTGGAAAAGTGAGATTTGAACTACTTCTGAGCATCCATGATCTAGATAACCTACCATTTAGGGAAAGGAGAAAACTTATTAAGAATCATCCAAATCTCCAGGTTGATTATACAAGTCCCAGTAATCTAATCTGGGCTCTAAAATATATTATTCTAAATAAAATAAAATAAAATAAATATATTATTCTGAGTATTGACTTAGAGATACTATAGAGATAGTAGACTATGGATAGAGATTTATATTAGGCTAAAGTAAATGAAGCTGTCATTGAGATATTTACATATTCTTCTATCTCGGAAGTTGTAGACAATTCCATTCTTGAGACTGTGAGATATTCCTGAAATATTACAGACTGAAAGACATCATCAACTATTCAGTTTGTCCAAGCATGCCTAGAAGGTTACTTATTTATCATCATCCTTATGTAAATACAGTTATACGTACTCTAGAATATTAATTCTGTAAATATCCAGGTCTTTCTGAATTGGCCCAATAATAAGAGTAGCTAACAATTATTGACCACTTTTAAGAACATAATAATTCATTTAAAACTCACAATAGTTCTTTGAGGTTGCTGCTGTTAGTATTATCATCTCCATTTTATGAACGAGGAAACTGAGATAGAGAGGTAAGATAATTTCCTGAGTTCCATGGCCAGGAAGTAGTAGAGCTAGATTTGAACTCAGGTGTTCTGACTTCAGAATCTGCATTCACAACCCCCAACAATCCACAACCAAATGAGTTCTCCCATGTTTTCTTTATAGGTGTACCGATATCAGCTACCATCCAGAGTGGAATCTGGGGGCAAGGGTTATTGCCTTTATGATACCCAATGACTCAATCCTCTTGCTCTAAGAGCATGTTTGCCAGTTTTGAAGTCTCAGCCCAACATTTTGAAACAATCCATTCCTTAGAGAGGGAGGCAATTCCTCCAACTCTTGCTCAAAAGACTTCTAGTAGGCCATTTACTTGGACAGTATTCCAGGTATTTGAGAGATAGATGCAGAAATCCTTAAGAACAACCCCTCTTCCTGCAGTCAGCAGTTTGCTAAGATGAAGCTCCAGCATCTGAACTTCTCACTGGGAAAAGCTAGTGGATTAATCCATCCTGTAGGGGTTTAATGGGGAAGGAGTTAGTAGGGAGAGTCTCTTACCCATGGCAGTAGTACACCTAAATCAACCAAGTGTGAAGATTTATAAGGGGATTTACTGGCAAGAGTCCTAGGCCTATAATTGAGAGAAGGAAAATTTGAACCAGTCCTGACATAAGACTAAAAACAGATACCAAAAGAGTAAGTATAGAAACCAGGGAAGCAGAGCAAGAGCACCTTCTCAACAGCACATGAGAAGGTGATCCTTGGCAAATGCTAAATCTAAGCGACAGCAGGCACTTGCCTTTCTACCGCCTTTGTAGCGGCCTTTGTAGTGGGATGTGTAGGGGAAACAGTTGCATTTCCCCATGTGTAGGGGAAACAGTTGCATTTAAAGGGCCATTGATGCTGTTGCCTGGCAGGACTGTGAGCTTCTAGCCTTGAGACACATTGGAAACCAGATATGCTGGACTAGGCCCAATCTGCGAAGCTCCCTGATGCACAAGAGTCCAGCATTGTGTTGATCTGTAAACAGATTCTATCTCCCCAAAGTTCTTGGAAACCAGATAGCCCTTCATCTCACATCCGCGCTTTAGTCCAGAGAAATGAGGGTAGGCTCTTGGTCAGAGCAGGGAAGGGCTGAGCAGTAGGGCATGGTACAGGCTGTTCCTCTGTTATCAGCGGGGACGGTTTCCTTCAAATAGGGCACCTGAACATGACATGGTGGCTCAGAGTTCAAATAGAGCTGCTCTGTCTGCTGGCATGTTTGTCTACCAGCGTTATTGCAGGACTTATTTCTTCTTTTCTACAAACACCATTCTCCCAAATTGTTTTGAGCTTTCACCTTTGCCTATTTTTCCAGCCCAGGTCGTTTGATCGTGTGGTGTGGCCAGGTATTTAGGCAAGGTCACACGCAGCTATGGGCAGTTCTGCATAAGTATCCTCTGACTCTTGGACCCAAATTATGATGCGGTATCATTTATAGACAGCTCAAATTTTGCTGTGCACTGGCAGCAGGACAGATCATGGTGTTTACCAGAATCATCCTGGCAGGGAGAGGGTATGTATATAATACGATAGCCTGGAAGTGCATGCTGCTGTCCAAGATGGGATTGCAGGCTGCATGGATGGCAATGAATTTTCCCAAAAGGCAGAATAAAGAGATGCCTTTTTACTTCCCCATCTCAGATGCATTCAGACCTACATCATAATGTTGCACAAAGTGCCCCCCAAGAGTGGGTGTGGCCTGTTAGAGGACAAGCAGAAAAGAACAACTCCTGCTACACTTAGTCAACAAACTAACAAAGGTCACCACCTTCGCGCAGAAGCTGATGTCCTCACTGAACACAATAATGTAGTTGTCAACTCTTCTACATAACAATAGCAATAGGATTGATCCTGGAGCCTTAGATTTAGGCAAGAGCATCCAGTTGTCCCTTAAAGGGTCAGCCTAGCAGTGGCACTAGTCAGGATTAGTACCAGGAGCAGAAAATATGGGCAGCAGAAAAAAAAAAAAAAAAAAAGATCCAAAATGAGGTCCGGGCTCATTTTTATTGGGTCAGTCCAGTTGAAATCATGCAAAGTTCAGACAGTCCTTTTTCTAGCCTCCAAACAAATGGCAAATACCACTTCTTTTTTTTTTTTTTTTCTTATATTTTCCTATAGTTCCTACATTCAACTCTTTAGTTCATCTGAGATTTACTCTGGTGTGTTATGTGAGGCCTACCTCTAAATGGACATGTTCATATAAGGCACTATTGTATGCTGGGTCAACATTTATGCATTTGATCATTGTTGCTAGTTCAAGGTACACTGTTTGGAGCCAGAGATGATAAAGATCATAAGGAATGTGCTCCTTATTCTGCGGCAGCTTATTATCCATTTGAGGAGATGAGCATACCTAGGTAACTAACTGTACATATAAAGCGGCCTGTGAAAAGTGCCATATGAACAACATAGAAAAGAGAGACTACGAGGGCTTTTTTGTGTGTTTTTTCCTCTGATTTTTTTCCCTATGTTTTTTTTTTTTTTTTCCTCTGAAAAAATATTAGGGGAATAGAAATCTATTCCTTCTGCCTGAGATAATAAGAGTTTTCCCAGAAGGGGTGTGATTTGGGATGAGCCTTCAGGGATAGGTAGTTGGTTGTAATGAACAGAAAACCACATGAATCATCTCAATAAAAATGATGAAGGATAGTTGGAAGAAAAGCAGGCAGGGACCAGCCCCTGCCCCCACCTCCCCACAACCACCAAGAGGAAACCACGCTTGAAAGGATTTTACACCCACCCTGGAAGGAGCCCTCCACCCTTTCCCACGAGATAGATTGATGACAAAAACCTGATTGGATGAGAGACACAGGGAAGGTTCATCAGATTAAAACAGCCTGCCAACAAGCCCATAAAAACCCCTAGAGGTAGAAACTCCAGTGGCAACCCCTTTGGGTCCCTTCCCTCTTCAGGGAGCGTTGTATCCTATCACTCAATAAATTTGCTTTGCTGCCTACCACTCTGTCTGGTCTAGCTCTTCATGCTTCGGAGGGGTGTGACCCCAAGAACAGTGGGCACCAAAGGAGAAGAAATCCTGTACCAAAAAGAGGGAGTTATCCACTCTCACTTCAAAGAATGTATACCAGAAGGAAACCGGCAGAAATATGAAGAGCCAGCACAAGGCTATTTACCATACCATTATTCGTAACAGCAAAAGATTGAGAGCAACCCAAATGTTATCAGAATGGGACTAGTTGAGAAAACTATAATACATCCACACGATGGAGGATTGTGCTTTGATGAAAGGGAAAGAAGATCTCCGTGTGTCTCCAGAATACCTGATTCAGAACCGAGCTTAGTAGAAGAAGCAGGGAGGGATGTAAGACATGCATATTTTACCTGTAAAAAGAAACAGTGCAATAAATAATGAATAAAAATGGTAACCAAATGGGGAAGGAGGAAACAGAGCAGAGGACATAGAAATAGAATTTACCAAAGGAAAAAAAAAAAAAGAAAGAAAGAAAGAAAGAAAGAAAAAGAAAAGAAAAGAAAAGAAAAAAGAAAAAGAAATAGAATTTACCTTGAATTCATCTTGTAACATAGTTCTGGTGTTAGAACCGTGTAAATATTTACATGACTTAAAAACCTAAAGAGATGGGATCCCTGGGTGGCGCAGCAGATTGGCACCTGCCTTTGGCCCAGGGTGCGATACTGGAGACCCGGGATCGAATCCCACATCAGGCTCCCGGTGCATGGAGCCTGCTTCTCCCTCTGCCTATGTCTCTGCCTCTCTCTCTCTCTCTCTCTGTGACTATCATAATAAAAAAAAAAAAAAAAAAACCTAAAGAGAAAAGAGTTATTAAAAGGTAGTATTCTAACATCTGATGTTAGGAAATAGAGTGCGACCAGGCCCCTTGAGGCCTAGACCTACAAAGCAAGAAATCAATGTAATGTCCTCCATTTCCATTAGTGATTTATTCAGTTATTCAATCCCCATATTTATTGAGCACTTACCATGTACCAGGAACCAGGCATAGGAATTGGGCATATAGCAAAGAACCAAACAGACCAGACCTCATGGAGCTTACATTTTAGTGACGGGTGACAGACAATAAACACATAAGCACAATGTAGAGTATGCCTTATGATGATGGCGCTATGGAGAAAAATGAATCAGGGAAAGAGGATTAGAGGCATGGGTGGGGATGGGATTCCAATGTTAAACAGAGTGGCCAGGCAAACTGTCACTGAGAAGATGGCACTTCAGCAAAAGTGTGAAGAAGGTAAAGGAGCAAGATACACAGGTAACTAGGGAAGAACATGAAATAGAACCGAATGGCAAGTGCAAAGGCCCTGAGGCCATAATGTGCAAGCTTTAAGGAAGAATAAGTTATTTGTGGCTAAACTGGAGTGAATGAAGAGCGGGGAGTGGGGGGAATCAGAAGACATGAAGTCAGAGAGATAGAGGAAAGATTCTATTGGGCTGAGTAGGCCATTGTAAAGACTGACTTTTACCTAAAAGAGAAGAAAGAGGGAAGATTTTGAGCCAAGAAGTGATATAACCTGATTTATATTTGAATAAGATCCCTCTCTTCTCTGCTTCTTGCACATTTGCCAGCTTCTCATTCCCCTTATTCTCTTGCAAAACTTCTGCTTACTCATGGCTTCTGTGTTCCCTTCATAACATCAGCTTCCATGTGGTTTGGTGTTGTAACAACCGTTGACATTTCAGCTCATATGCCCGACTGTGACCTAATCACTCAGTCTCTCAGTGTCCTAATTCCAGATTCTTGGGTGACATAATGTTAGACTCACATATTATTTAGTCTAACTAATATTAGTCCACTGTGGTAGAACAAGCTGAGGCCAGCTCTCACATGTGAACGGGATCCCACAACATTTCCCAGAAGGGATTATAGACCGAGAGGTAATGGCTGGCGCATCAACTTCATCAGGTACCCCAAATATTTTGGGTTCTTAGTCCATACCTAACAGTCAATAAATCTAGCTTATTTAGTAAGCAAACCTATAATCACATCATACTGATGTAGTGCTCAGTGACCGCTTACAGGGAGTAGTAATAATAGATGACTTTATAATGCCCTGTGCTGAAACAGCTTCTAAAACTATTTGTGGTAAGGACCAGTTCTCTTATTTTTTACTTTCAAACCGTAAGGAGAATAATACTTTTGTAAAATAGAAGGAAACTGAATTCTGAGAACAACTAAATTTAAGACATACACAATTGAAACCTTTTTTTTTTTTTCAATTAGATTCAACACACAGAAAATTATTCTGTCAAAGTGCTAAAAAAGTCTCTGAATGCGTGGTCTCCATTTCTGTGCACTTACTAGGCACTAGTCACAAGCAGTTCCACACTTTAAATAGCACACTCATTTATCCAAATAGTAGCTACATTTTGCAATCATGGCAGCAGGTGTATGATATTTCATATTCTGAATGAGTACATTAAAGAAAGGAAGTTAGGTTGTTGTTGTTTGTACTTTCCTCACTCTTCCCAGCAGATAGGTTTAGTGACCTGCATGTAGTTTCTAAGGAACCCTTGTTGATTGAAGTAGTTCCCTAGGTAAGGAAATATTTTGTCACAGGAACAACAATGTGTAATTTGTTCTATTTAGATTTGCTGTTACAGATTAGCTCTACCGCTAACTATACCCGAAATAGGTCTGATTTTCTCTTGGGTTAGAAATGGGAGAAACAAAGGGAAAAGGAATTATCTTTCTTAAATTTCAGAGAAAGACAAAGAAAAAGCATTCACACTGAATTACAGGGAAGGCTGTTTCTAAACATTCACCTTTCATAAAGATCTAAAATCCTGATTCTGTAGTTGACTTGAGGACCATTTTCTTTTTCTTCGTTTCTTTTTTCTTTCTTTCTTTTTTTTTTTTTTTGAGGACTATTTTCTTAGTTTAGCAAGTAGTTAAGTTTAATTGTAATGCTAAGTTCTCTATACAGAGAATTAAACTGGTTTAAGCCCAATATTTTATAGATTCATCATCTAAGACAAATGTAACAACTACTATAAGGAATAATAAATAAATCTTAGTTCTTTACAAACTACCTCTCTACAATCATCGATCTGAGAAAAATCATAGAATAAGATTACTCTGGTAGCAGCAAGCCTTGACTATTGGTTTATTTCCCAAGACTGTATGACTTTCTTTATCCACAGAATTCTGGGTAACCAGATTTTAAATTCATACATAGATGTAGTTTAAAAATATCTGAAATGGTTGTGGGGAATTAGAAGGGAACATTTAACTCCCTTAGTATTCCCTTACCTTTCTTTTATTTTTATTTTTTTATTTTATTTTATTTTTCTAAGATTTTTTTTTTTTAATTTGAGAGAAAGGGAGGGAGAGAGCACAAGCAGGGGAAAAGGTGAGGGATAGTGAGAAGCAGACTTCTTGCTGAGCAGGAAGCCCTATAAGGGGCTCCATCCCAGGACTCTGGGAGCATGACCTGAGCTGAAGGCAGACGCTTAACCGACTGAGCCACCCAGGTACCCATTACTGCCTTGGAGTTCTTTGAAAGATAGTTATAAATGTTCCAGGTTTTGTTTTTATTCACACAGTATCAAAATAGTTCACATTCCCTGAAGCAGGAAAAACAAAACAATACCCACCTTGACCCTTGGCCACAATCTGCTCTTTAAATAACACACACACACAGAAAATTTAAAAACAGAGAAACTATTTTTAAAGAATTATTTCAAATGCATCATTGCCAGGAATTTAAATTGTTCTCCATACCAATTGTTATGAAAATACAATATTGTTTTCAAAATATTCCCTACCTTTTAGAAAGAGGTATCAATGTTTTTCTTAGGAAAAACAGGTCTATGGACACCTGGGTGGCTCAGTGGTTGAGCGTCTGCCTTTGGCTCAGGATGTGATCCTGGGGTCCCAGGATGGAGTTCCTCAATGGGCTCCCTGCATGGAGCCTGCTTCTCCCTCTGCCTGTGTCTCTGCCTCTCTCTCTGTGTTTCATGAATAAATAAATAAAATCTTAAAAGAAAAGAAGAGAAAAGCAGGTAGAGGTTTTACAAGCTACAAATGAGTAAATAAATTTGAATAAATTCACTTGTAAAAAGTGCTGCACTTTTTCCCTTCACCATTCTGAAAGCATTTTCCAGAGATGTATATATAGAGGATGTATATATAGAGGATGTCTGTTGTTTTTTCTGCTTAGCTCATCCTCTTCCCGCTGCCCCACCTGCCTGCTTGGTGGGAGATGTTTCTCCCTAGATCTTTTGCATTTCTGCATAGCTTGTGAGTGAGTTGCCCTTGTTCTGTATTATCTTTTCAAGAATGTTTACACAGCAAACAGCCTTGGAATATAGAGATGGTGTGTCTCTGGGGAACAAAGAGTAGGTCTGTTTACTATCCAGCATGATAAAGCCAACGCGTCTTCCTAGAGTCAAGGTCAGGCGTGCATACTACCCATTATAAAAAAATTTAGCTCCCCTTACTCAGGGGTTCTCACCTGTACCACAGCTCCCTGGATGTGCAAACACCACGTGGCTCTCTTCAGTGTCCCACCCTGTGGGAAGCAGAGCTTAGAGCCAGTACAAACGCTGGGACTCTGGCTACTACTATTGGTCTGAATGATATATTGTTCTCTCTCTCTAATGCAGGAGTCTTGTGTCTTCTGCTAGTGTCCATGAAGCTGTGGCAGGCTAACTTGTTAGCTTGCTGGTAGAGCAAAATCCATAAGTTTCTTACACTACCCTAGTTTCTGCTTTGACTTTTTTTTTTAATCTTTTTTTTAATAATACATTTATTTTTTATTGGTGTTCAATTTGCCAACATACAGAATGACACCCAGTGCTCATCCTGTCAAGTGCCCCCCTCAGTGCCCGTCACCCATTCACCCCCACCCCCCGTCCTCCTCCCCTTCCACCACCCCTAGTTCGTCTCCCAGAGTTAGGAGTCTTCATGTTCTGTCTCCCTTTCTGATATCTCCTACCCATTTCTTCTCCCTTCCCTTCTATTCCCTTTCACTATTATTTATATTCCCCAAATGAATGAGACCATATAATGTTTGTCCTTTTCCGATTGACTTACTTCACTCAGCATAATACCCTCCAGTTCCATCCACGTTGAAGCAAATGGTGGGTATTTGTTTGACTTCTTTTTTAAGACACATGTGTACCTTTCCCCTTCAGCTTCTGGAGAGAACTCTGTGTCTGCACAATACATCTTCCTTTTAGTGAAGCTTAAATGGGCTCCCATTCCTTATAATCAAAAATAGTCTGATCCCGCCAATTCTTTCTGAAAATTGAACAATAGGAGGAAATATTCAAGTGGTTTTCTAAGTGGTTCCATTCAACAAATCTTTGTTGAGCGGCTACAACGTTCTGTGTATTATGCTGCACGCTGGGGCTACGGTAGTAAACGGCATATATGACTCATAGGGTTTCAATTCTCAGAAGAGGAGCAGCCCAGAATATAAGTAAACCATAATAATTGCAAATACTACAAAGTGCTATGAAGAAAACAAAACCGGGCCAAAGACAGAATAGAAAGGGAGGTCACCTTACGGAGAGTGAATGGTGACTGTGAGAGGGGCAGATTTAAGCTGAAATGAGGCAGATTAGAAGGCAGATGATCGGTACAAATGGAAGGAAAAGTAAGAGCCTTGACATGGGAAAAGCTTAAGAAATGTGAAAATTGAGAAAAGAACAAATGTGAGTAAGTGTAGTGTAGGCATTCTTCCGATGCCAGGTGGTACAGAGGCAACTTAAGGCAAGAGCCAGATTATTCAGGGCCTTACCATCCAACAAAGGAGTTTGGATTTATTCTGTGTATGATGAGAAGCTTTTTTTTTTTTTTTTTAAGATTTCATTTATTTATTCATGAGACACACACACGCAGAGGCAGAGACACAGGCAGAGGGAGAAGCAGGCTCCGTGCAGGGAGCCCAATGCAGGACTCAATCCCGGGTCTCCAGGATCACGCCCTGAGCTGAAGGCTCAACTACTGAGCTACCCAGATGCCCCCAATGAAGAGCTATTGAAGAGTTTTAAGCCCTTGAGTGACAGGACCCAAGTTAACACACACAAAAAAAGATTTTTGCGGGGCACCTGGCTGGCCTTTGATTCTTGATCTCGGGATTGTGGGTTTGAGACTCACAGTGGGTGTAGAGTTTACTAAAAAAATAAATACACTTAAGAGATTTTTGCTGTGTGGAGGATAGTTGGGGGAAAGCAAAAGCGGAAATGGAGAGGCCACTTCAGAGGTGGTTGCTTTGTTCAGGAGAGAAATGATGGTGGCCAAGAACAAGTGGTGGCGGGATCCCTGGGTGGCACAGCGGTTTGGTGCCTGCCTTTGGCCCAGGGTGCGATCCTGGAGACCTGGGATCGAATCCCACATCGGGCTCCCTGCATGGAGCCTGCTTCTCCCTCCACCTGTATCTCTGCCTCTGTCTCTCTCTCTCTCTCTCTCTCTGTGACTATCATAAAAAAAAAAAAAAAAAAAAAAAAAACAAGTGGTGGCAGCGGAGATAGTGAAAGTAGATTCCATGTCCTGAGGAGACTGTAACAGTGGAAGTGGGTGGGAGTGACAACCCGGAAGACTGGGGGTGGGGTAGGGAAGTATGGGTCTGTAGAAATCAAATTTGTCATGTTGGGCTATGTTTAGTTTGATATTTCTGGGCAGTACCCAAGGGTAGATATCAAGTTGGCCACTAAAGATGGGAGCCTTGAGTTAGATGCAAGATCCAAGTTAGACATATAAATTGGGCAGGGAGTGGGGTGGGGGGAGGTCATTGATATGTACATGGTATTTGCTTCCAGGATTCCTAATCTTTAAGTCTTCTTTCAGTTTATTCTCTTTCTAAGCCTCAGTGCCCACCTTCCGCAATTCGAGGTATGCAGGAACTTCTGAATCTCCAGCAAACCACCCACAGAACTTGGAGAACCAGGAACACGGTCTTCAGATCTCTCTCTACCCAACGGGGCCACCATTACTATTTTTTCTACCATGACTGTTTCATGTTGGTAAGGGTCTTCCTAAAGGGCGGCCTCTTTCCAGAGTCCCTGACTGAAAGGAAGCTTTGCTTTCAGACTCCACCTCCACCTGCCTGGAAGGTTCCAACCGACGTAGTTTAATGGGCTAGGATTCGGGGTCCTTTTTCAGGTTTATATTCTATCACTTTCATGTCCATAAACTGAAATAACATTCCCTTCCTCCTCCCTCAAGCATAACTGTTTCTTCTCTAATGACTTTTCTTTTCTTCTTCTTTTTTTTTTCTTTTTTTTTTTGAGAGGGAGATTGAGAGTGTGTGGAGGGGCAGAGGGAGAAGGAGAGTTAAGCAGGCTCCACGTTCAGTGAAGAGACCAAAGCAGGGCTTGATGTCACAGTCCTGAGATCATGACCTGAGCTGAAAATAAGAGTCAGGTGCTTAACTGATTGAGCCACCCAGGTGGCCCTAAATGACTGTTTTTTAAAACAGCTTTTTTGACATATAAGTCACATACCACATAACGTTCATCCATTGGGGTGTACAATTCAATCAGTTTTAGTAAATATGCAAAGTTGTGCAACCATCACCACCATTGAATTGTAGAATATTTCCATCATCCCCCGAACAACCTTTGTGCTCATTTGCAGTCACTCCTTGTTCCCTCCCCTGCGGGCCTAGGTAACCACTAATCTATTTTTGGCACTTTTTTGGCCTTTTCTAGACATTTCATATAAATGGAATCATACCACATGTGGTTTTTTTATGTCTGGCTCCTTTTACTGAGCATAATGTTTTTGAGTTTCATCCAAGCTATATTATATATTAGCATTTCATTCCTTTTTTATTGCTGAATTTCCTTCCATTGTATGGATATACTACATTTTTTGTTTATCCATTTGCTCATTGATGGTCATTTGAGTTGATTTTGCATGTTATGAATAGCTGCAGAAATAACATTTGTATTCACCAACCTCACTCAGATGTTCAAAGATTTATTTAATTTTTTAAGTTGAGGGTTAAGATGGTGTAATTTGGGGTGTTTTTTCCCTCTATTTTCCAAATCTTCAGAAATTTGGTTATAGGGACACCTGGATGGTCCAGCAGTTGAGTGTCTGCCTTCGGCTCAAGGCATGATCCTGACTCTGAGAATTGAGTCTGAGTCCTGCATCGGACTCCCTGTGGGGAGCCTGCTTCTCCCTCTGCCTGTGTATCTGCCTCTCTCTGTGTGTCTCATGAATGGATAAATAAAATCTTTAATAAAATCTTAAAAAAAAAAGAAATTTCGTTATACTGCGTGGATAGTTTTAAAAGTAGATTTCATTCATTTGACTTAAAATGTATCATGAAATAGTTCAACCATACACACACACACACACACACAAAAAAACAACTCATGTACCCATCACAGCTCCAGAAATATCTCTCTGTCCAGGAGATAATTACTATTATGAATTTGTATTTTCATTTCCATTCATGTATATTTGCTTTTACTAATATACATATATAGTCTTACAGAATATATAGTCTTTTTTGCATGAATTTAATTCAATATACACTTTATGAAAAATAGTAGTACCACGTATTTTTTTTAGATTATTTAAAATTTATTTATTCATGAGAGACACAGAGAGAGGCAGAGATACAGGCAGAGGGAGAAGCAGGCTTCCTGTGGGGATCCCAATGTGGGACTCAATCCCAGGACCCTGGGACCATGACCTGAGCCAAATGGAGACACTCAACCACTGAGCCATCCAGGTGCCAGGTACCATGTATTTATCTTAGCACTTTAGTACTAACTATTTTTATTTTCTAATAACCATATATTCTTGTACAGGTCTCCCTGTACACATATGTAAGGGTTCCTCTAGGGGTATATACATACAGGAGGAATTTCTGGGTCACATGGCATGTGTATCTTCAATTTAACTGGATATTCCCA
Source organism: Canis aureus (assembly GCF_053574225.1). Classification (NCBI taxonomy): domain Eukaryota; kingdom Metazoa; phylum Chordata; class Mammalia; order Carnivora; family Canidae; genus Canis; species Canis aureus. The sequence continues at coordinate 47,594,904 of NC_135624.1, read as the reverse complement.
GCCATCCTCCAAAATGGTTGTGTCATTTATTTTTAAGAAATCAGTTTGTAGGGGATCCCTGGGTGGCTCAGCGGTTGAGTGCCTGCCTTCAGCCTGGGGTGCGATCCTGGAGTCCTGGGATCTAGTCCCTCATTGGGCTCCCAGCTTGGAGCCTGCTGCTCCCTCTGCCTCTCTCTCTCTCTCTCTCTCTGTGTTTCATGAATAAATAAATAAAATGTTAAAAAAAAAAAAAAGAAATCAATTTGTAGCGATGCCTGGGTGGCTCAGTGATTGAGCATCTGCCTTCAGCTCTGGTTGTGATCTCAGGGTTCTGGGATTGTGTCCCGCATCAGGAAGCCTCTTTCTCTCTCTGCCTATGTCTCTGCCCCTCTCTGTGTCTCTCATAAATAAATAAAAAATCTTAAAAAAAAAAAAAGAAATCAGTTTGTAAAAAATTCTGCTGTCCACGTTAACAATGTATGAAGTAACCAAATACTATAAGAGAATAAAGTGACTAGAAATGAAAACTAAATAGAGTAGTAAAGTAACCCCAATCTGCCATTTGTAACTTCTCTCTTTTAAGTGTATGCAACAGAGATAAAGCAGTAATTCTCTCCTCTCCTCAACTTAGCTCTCCTTTCCTTCTAAGCTATATTGAACTCTCAGCTCTCCCACGAAAAACATGAGTGTGATATATTATTTATAAATATTAAAATACTTGAATTCTTTCTACAAGGGCAACTCATGTTAAGGTAGAGTTCCTTTCTTTTTTTTTTTTTTTTTAAGATTTTATTTATTTCCCTAACTTATTTGAGAGAGAGAAAGAAAGTGCACTTAAGCAGGTGGGGGCAATGGGCAAGGGAGGGGCAAGACTCCCTGTTAAGAAGAAGAGGAAGAAGCAGACTCCCTGTTGAGCCTGGAGCCTGTCCCAGGGTGGCATTGGGTGGGGAAGTGGGGGGAGGTGAGGGGTAGGATGAGGGGGCAGGGGCTGGATCCCAGGAGTCCAGATCACATCCTGAGCTGAATGCAGATGCTTAACCAACTGAGCCACCCAGGTGCCCCTAAGGTGGAGTTCCTTAATAATCTAGTATTTCATTGACCTTCTCTTCCTTAAGTATTGCCATAGGTTTCTCTCTACTAGCCCAAACTTTATTATTTTCACTCTCAACCATGGAGTATTAAAGAGTTGACACTCTGTTTTATATACAAATACAGATACAATATAGAGATATAGATGTCAGGTAAGTTCTCTCAGTGAAGAACTAGGATACAGTTGTAAGAAAACAATAAATTTGGGACGCCTGGGTGGCTTAGCGGTTGAGCGTCTGCCTTCGGCTCTGGGTGTGATCCTGGAGTCCAGGGATCGAGTCCTGCATTGCGCTCCCTACATGGAGCCTGCTTCTCCCTCTGCTTGTGTCTCTGCCTTCTCTCTCTCTGTGTCTCTCATGAATAAATAAATAAAATCTTTAAAAAAAACACAAGAAAACAATAAATTTGGTATAAGAAATTTTAGTCCTAGTTGTTTGGTACTTTTGATCCATCTACCTTTAAACAAATTTAACACTTTAACATATGTAAATTAGGATTAAAAGAAATATGAGAAAACTTTGGAAAATAAGTATTCCTTTTAGAATATTTTGATTCCTTTCAAAAACTTAACCCTGTATACTCTTAACGTGGAATCAAATGTAGTTTGCTACTAAATTATAGGCACTATATGTCTTCCTTGGCAGCTTGGAGGACTATCAAGGATGATGCCTTTCAGGTATAGAGAAGGGGGTGGGATTGGTAGGGGTGGAGAGTGGGAGGAGAGAGAGAGGGCCTCCCAAATACAAGCTTAAGAAAGGAAAAAGGGGAGAGAGAGGAAGAAAAGAGACAAACAAAGAAATAGACTCTTAGTTATGGAGAACAAACTGATGGTCACCAGAGGGGTGGTGGGGGGGCCGGTGGAGGGAGGGGATAAGTGATGAGGATTATAGAGTACATTACCCTGATGAGCACTAATATATGGAACAGTTGAATCACTGTGTTGTACACCTGAAACAGTTGAATCACTGTATTGTACACCTGAAATGAATGTAACACTGTATGCTAACTATACTGGAATTAAAATTAAAAAAGTAATTAAAAAATTAAAACAAAACAAAATATAAGCTCCTGGAAAGTTGTAAATATGGTACTTTTTTTAGTTATCACCCACAAGCCACCTTAATCCATTTGTCTTGCCTCCTGGCCCCCCTGCAGCTGCCTTACTTTCTCCTGAGCATTTCTTTTTCCATCAGTCCTATTGTAAAAGGACTGGATTTACAATATGTGAAATAGTCCCTTCTTTTGTCTTTCTTTTCACTCTATGCCTCCATCCCTAAAGGAAATACATGCTCATCTCACAGAGGCTTCCTGCCCTTGGTGCTGGACAATTATATAGTAGGGATTGAAAATCCAAATGCTTGTAGGAGCCAGAAGGATAATTTGAGTGGAGAAGACTGGGCAGAGATCATGGAGACCTGGAGTGATGCCCCGTCAAAGGGGCAGCTGCTACTGAACTTCAGTTTGACTATTACTGTGGAACAATGGGATCCCAATGTTGCCAGGTCTTCTGAAAAATCTAGGTTTTGTGTTGAAATTCTCCCACTGTTAAATGTTGGCAACTAAATATTCTAAATATTAAGACAACAGCGACAGACCTTTTTGCAGAACTGACGATGCAGAGTTGAGAAAATGAGTAGAGAGGTAAAGGTCTGGGTGGTAAAAATAAAATACAGAAGGACCTCAGCAAGTGAGGTAAGATGATCTAGCTAACAAAGAGCTGGGAGAGAGAGAGGGTAAGAGGAAAAGAGATGCTGGAGTTGGGCAATCCGGATGTGAAGAGGTAGGCGGGTTGTGAGTTTGAGACTCCAGAGACACTCCAAGAGTGAGAACCCTTCGCAGGGCGGAGGTGGGTGAGGAAAAAGCATGAGTAAGTGTGGGTGAATATGGATCAGAAATGGGATTCCTTTTTAATACTCCTCTGAGAAATTAAATATTGGAATTCTTTTTAAAGTTCTTTTTGGATGCAACACTAGCCTTTTATAATGTGACTCCATGTGGAGACCAGGTCACTTTGAGCCCTGGGGAATAAGATCCTTGAAGACAATAGACTAAATAGTGAATAATTTAAGAAAATAGATTGATTGGAAGGACATTTGGGGTACATCAAAAAATTGGTAGGAAAACTGGCAAAATGAGCTTTGAAAATGAGTAGGAACTAAGGGGACAAGGCAGTCTGGAACACAGCTGGCTCATACCACAGGAACAGTCTGCTTATCTTGTGGCTACTGGACATTCACTGCTTCACCCCTTAACTCTGCTCTCACTGCTGTCACTCCACCGGATGCTGCCACCAGCACCAGAATTAAAGCTGTAATATGCCATTCTTGCTTCCTTGTATCAAGCCTCCAAATCCTATAGGGCGTTCCCAGATGGTTGACCTTAGGTCACGAGCCTGTTCCCTAGCGGTGAGGAATCTGGGACAAGTATTGGTTCTTCTCGGCCTCCTTGGTGGCCGACACTGCCTCCTGCCCAAACTCATGTGATGATGGTTCCCAAATAGGAAGTCTATTTGCATCATCAAATATGGCAGCCATACATGTACTATAGAACCTCATTAGAGGTAGTACCTGGGGTGAAGGATAATTAGGAGATGGCTACTGTATCTGTCAGAGTAGGATTCATCATTCAGAGTAGGAGGCAGTGACAAATGACTACAAACTCCCCATGGCTTACAGCAACAAAAGTTTATCCCTCACTCATGTCCATTGCAGACTGTCCATATTGTCTTCACTTTAGCATCCAGGCTGATGACGCAGTCTCTACCTGGAACACTGCTGATCTCACAGTAGCAGGAGTGGGGCGGGAGGAAAGCACAGCAAGCCACACTGCGACTCTTAAAACTTCCACTTGGAAGTGACAAATATAACTTCTGTTCACATGTTATGGGCCAAAACAAATCATATGTCCAAACCTGATATGTGATAGGATCCCAAGGAGGGGCAATTACTATTTTTGGAAAAATAAGGGTAACCCCATCATTATCAGAGAGGAAGGAAAGGTGTGTTAGGTAGTGGGAATGAGCAAATTAGAGGCAAGAAATAGAATGATGTTTGGGCAGTAAATAGCATGCTATTTATGAGGTATAAGGCCCAGGGTGATAGAAAGGAAGCAGTAGTGGCAGGAGGAAGAGACAATACCCTTGTCTTTGGGATCAAGAGCATGATTCTTATTCTGTAGGCAATCAGGCGTCCTTACAGGTGTTTAAACAGGAAGATGACACAGCTTTAGACAGATTGCTCTATGTGAAGGATGATTGGAGACAGATCTGTTAGGAAGCTATTGCGTTTGTTCAGGTGAAGAGTGATGACAGCCTGAACCAGAGAAGCTAATAGGGTGAGGACATGGACACAGATGGAGAGGAAGCAGAGTGGCTGGTTGTGTTGATTGATCAAATGTGAAGAGTAAGAGAAAGGGGGAGAGAAGATGCTCGAAAGTGACCAGCTCAGGCAATTCAATACCTTTTACCTTCCTACCAAATAATGAAACTGAATGTCCAGCACCACCAGAGCATCTTACAATTTAGAATTCTCTCTTTCCCTTGATGTATATGTAGGACAGAACTAAAAGCTCCCAAGAAAATCAGAACAGCTACACACCACCATTAAATCCTCATATAAAAAGATAGAAGTCAGATATGAATGTTCTTCCTCAAATGACTACTTGATCTCTTTTTTCCATCTGTCTTCCTTTTTATTTTCCTATCTTGCTTCTTATCCTATTCTTTATGGTGCAGTGTGTTGGAGTGAAAAGGGTATTCACTTTCTCACATGACCGATGAAAGTGTAAATTCCAGCAAGCTTTCTGGAAAACAGTTTGGCAATGTGCTCTAAGAACTTAACTATGTTCATGGACTTTGGCTAGATAATGCTACATCTGATAATCTGACATAAGAAAATAATTATCAACGGACAAAGATTTATGTACACAAATGTTTATTCCAGCAATGATTATAAAATAACTGAACAACAATCTCAATGTAAAAATTCAGATATTATTAGGACACATCTATGTTTTCATTAATAATATTTTCTTTTTTTTTTTAAAGATTTTATTTATTTATTCATGAGAGACACAGACAGAGAGGCAGAGGCACAGGCAGAGGGAGAAGCAGGCTCCATGCAGGGAGCCCGATGTGGGACTCGATACCGGGACCCCAGGATCACCCCTGGGCTGAAGGTGGTGCTAAACCGCTGAGCCACCCAGGGATCCCCTCACTAATAACATTTTCAATGAATTTTAAATGAAATGGAAGAATGCCGATACCATAATATAAAGAAAAAATAAGACATAAAAGGAAATGCCTATCATAATATCGAGTTGTTTTGTAAGAGTATAGAAAAAACTGGAAGAAATTATATCAGAGAGTCGTGGTATTACGGATGACTCTTGTCTTCTCGTTTTCTTTTCACTTCCCCCAAAGTTTTAGAAAGTAATGATTTATAATCAGAAGGAAAGCCACCTTCCCAACCTTACCTCACCTCCACTTCTTAGATCAACTCTGAGCTGATAAGATAAGGTTAGTGACAATGGGAAATAGTTAAAAGACAGGTAAGTTAACTCAACTCCTGGAGCAAATTAATAGAAAAGAGGGTGTAGCATCAAGCTGAGCTGCACTCACCTACCCACAGAAGCTGAGTAATTAGTTAGTAGCTGATTGATGCTGCATTAAACGCCAGCCAGAGAAGAGCTAGGCTTTCGAATTTGCCCGTCAGAGGTTAAGATTGGAAACTAGAAGATACCAAGCCACCAGTGGGGCTGAACTAAGAGAGATTGCCTCTCATCTGCCACTTCCTCCATCCTTCAACCAGAACAGCTCTGCCATCTGAGTCCTTGCAGTCCACCTTGCAGGCCAGGGCCAAGGCTCAACTCCTCCCATCCAATTCCTGGCTCTGAAAAATCATCAGAAAGAGAGCAAGCATGCCCTGGGAAACATGTTGCTCTTTAACTATGGCTAATAAGGCCCTTAATAATTGGTCAGCAGCCGAAAAACATTAGAGGGGGAAGGAGAAAGAATCTACTAGCTCCCTCAATTACATCGATGATTTGCTAGGCAGTTGGTACAGTTTTCCTGGTTATACCACCCATGGAAAGAGTAGAGAGAAGGAGACAGATTCAGGAAATATTTAGGAGGCAGGATAATCAGGGCTTTGTGGTTGATCACAAGAGCATAGTAGAGAGGAGAGAGGATCATGAATGACTGGAGCCTGGGGTCATAGGGATTGAACAGTGTCACTGGCAGGTATGGCAGGGCCAGCGCTGAGAAGGTGGCCTATGGATTTGGTTTGGTGGTGTCAACCAACGAGATGGAGGATATGGCTCCCTTGATCTGGACATTGGTTACTTAAAGGGAAAATAAATGTATTAATGATGATGGGAGACAATTATCTCATTATCAGAGAAGGAGTAAAAATACGGAAAGGGGAAGACTAGAATAAACTCTGTGGAACTGAGTTGGATGTACAGGGAATGTTGCGAACTCATGCTTATTTCAATGTATAGATAGATATAGATGTTGGGTAGGCGTAGAACTTTTCCTAGCTCTTTTTCCTAAGGGGCCTGAAACCAATGGTGCTGTTATAGCAAAGAGCAACTTAGCATGCAGATCGTCGTTTCTAAACACCTTACTTAAAGGAACCAGGGTTCATTGGATAAGTTGCCAATTCCAGGGCTGTTCCAAGGAAAACACAAAGGGAGTCTGAAGCATCTGCTTGCTCCAGAAAATAAGGAAGCTCTCAAAAAATATTGGGAGCATGTTGGGGTAGCTCCCAGTGGTGGCTCAATTGGTTAAGTGTCTTCTTTCAGCTTAGGTCATGATCCCAGGGTCCTGGGATGGAGCCCCTCAGGACTCAGTGGGAAGTCTGCCTCTTCCTCTGCCCCTCCCCTGCACTCATGCTTTCTCTCTCTCTCTCAAATAAATAAAAATCTTAAAAAAAAAAAAATTGGGGGAGATACAGGATTTAATCTGAAGAGGCTTCTGCTGGCCAAATACGAAACAAATTAAGCACCAAAATAAATAATATTAGTGATAGATAATAGACTACTGAATAAAATAGGAATCTATAAATCTATGCTGATACAAAGAAATGGATAAATAAACAGAAAGCTCTACTTTATGGTAGCATGCCATACTAATTAATGTAGAAGGAATAATGTAATTAGAAAATCACCTTGGGATAACAACCCTCGTAATTATTGATTCAGGCAAAACAGTGGGGGAAAGTTTGATGAGAAAAAGAATATTTACATAGTCCTAAAATATCTCACCATACAAGACTTGGAAGTTGTTTTTATGTTTTTTATTTTTTATCTTTTTTAGAAATTATTTTTAGATTATTAACTAATTAATTAGCTTTGCAGTGGAAAAACATTACCTGTAACAGGGCAAATTGACATCATAGCCCTCTTGATACAATGCACCAAGAACACAGCATCACATTTGTGATATTCCTGCCCCCTAAATCATAACTTGAATCTAATCATGAGGAAACAATAGACAAATTCAAGTTGAAAGTCTTCAAAATGTCCGACCTTCAAAAATGTCAAGATCCAAAGACAAGAAAAGCCTGAGAAACTGTCCAGATTGAAGAAAATACATGACAGCTAAATGCTGTGCATGCTTCTGGGTTGGGTCCTAGAACAGAAAGGAAAGGTGGAAATAGGAAGGTTTTTTTTTAATTATAAATTTGTTTTTTTTTTTTTTTGCTTATTTTGTTTTGTTTCATGTTTGCTATCATGGACAGTATTGGGATGATTGATGAAATATGGACGAAGTCTGCGGATTAGATGGTACTGTATCAATGTTAATTTTCTGATTTTGAGAGGTATGCTGTAGTTGTGTTGAATAGTGCCCTTGTTTATAAAGCCAATGGGGCATCATGTCTGCAGCTTATTCTCACATTGCTTAGAAAATTATATATGATCATATCTTGTATATTTATGTATGAGAAATAATGAGAAGGTGGGGATGGGAGGAAGAAAGTGAGAGAGGGGAGGAAGAGAATGGTGAAATATTAATAAATAGGAGAACTTGGGTCCTGGGTAAAGAGTAAACAGGATTTCTTTGTATCCTTTACTGTTACTTCAAAATGATCTCAAATATAAGAAATAGTGAAAGGAATTATAAGGGAAAGGAGGGGAACCAAGTGGGAAAAATGAGAAAAGGGAGACAAACCATGAGAGTCCTACAAACAAAGGGTGGTGCAAGGTGAGGTGGGTGGGGCGGATGGGGTAGCTAGGGGACAGACAATGAGGAGGGCACTTGATGGGATGAGCACTGGGTTTTATACTATATGCTGACAAATTGAATTTAGATTTTAAAAATGTAAAAAAATAAAAAATAAGGAATAAAGTAAAATAAAATGATCTCAAACTAAGAAACAAAAACAAAACCAACATAGAGAATGTAGCTATTCTTATTATGGTCTAACTGAAAATAATAAAAACATATTGAAGAACATATTCTTCAGAATAATACTCTTGACATAGCGTTAAAGATAGATATTGCTAAGGAGCTGAAGAAAGTAAGTGCCTTGGGGAGACAGCAAGTGTCAGCGATGTGTCCCCAGGGCCAACATTGTGCAACAACCAGAAAGCAGATATGGCTGATACGGCCGCCTGCATCTAGATTACAAGTTCTTGGTGAGATGCTGGTCCTTTTCTCCAGAGATCCAGTACTAGTAATAAGAGAAATGAAGCAGTTGTAATAGAAGACAATGCAATAAACCAATTAGCCAATAGGCACCATCTAGTGGCAAGAAGGTGATTTTTCCCATGGGTTAAGGATTTTTCCCATGGATAAAAATCAAAGAGCATGAGCCAAATTGTACTCTTCCTACCAGTAGGATGTGACAGTTTTTGATGTCGTACATCTCCCTCAAGCTTGCTAAGATCAGACTTAGCAAGTTTTATCATTTTAATGAATATAGAATGGTATGTCCTATTAACAAAGTTAGTTTAACAGGCTAATTCTTTTTTTTTTTTTTTTTTTTTAAGATTTTAACTTTTTAAGTAATCTCTACACTCAACATAGGGTTCGAATTTACAACCCTGTGATCAAGGGTCACATGCTCTACCAACCGAGCCAGCCAGGCACCCCCAGAGGCTTATTTTATTTTTTTAAAGATTTTATTTATTTTCTTATTTTTTAAAAATTTAAATTCAATTTAGTTAGCATACAGTGCATTATTAGTTTCAGGGGTAAAATTTAGTGATTTATCAGTTGCATATAAGACCCAGTGCTCATCACATCAAGTGCCCTCCTTAATGCCCATCACCCTGTTACTCCGTACAGCCCGCCTCCCCGCCCCCCTCCAGGGACCCTCATTTTGTCCCCTATAGTAAAGAGTCTCTTATGGTTTGCTTCCCTCTCTGTTTTTATTTATTTTAGAGAGAGAGAGAGTTAGGGGAAGGGACAGAGAGAGAAAAGGAGAGAAAAAAATCTCCAGCAGACTCTGCTGAGCATGGAGCCCAATGCAGGGCTCAATCTCACAATGCTGAGATCATGACCTGAGCCAAAATCAAGAGTCTGATGATCAACTGACTGAGCCACCCACATGCCCCACTAAGAGACCAAGAGGTTTGTTTTAGATTCAGGTTTATTTATTTAGGCAAGGCTACTTCACATACAATGCTATATACGATCTGTTATATCACGTTAAGAGGCACATAAGGTCTGATTGGCAATCAGTAGATTCAAAAGTAGTCGACTTCATCCAAAAATGCATGTAATGATAAGGTCCCTCATCAATCATTCACTTTATGGTTTTAACAACCCTTAATAATCATTGCTTAGATCCATCATTTCATAAAAAATTCAAAACTAGTAATCTAATTTTATCATTCCTTCTATATTTATTAACTGCAGTGCTTCTATAAAGAACTTTCTCTCATCAATGAGTAGCTCCCTTAAAGTCCAGCTCGTGTAGGAAAAGAAGTATATGTTTGATAATTTCCCTATATCAATTTTTAGAATAATGAGCTAGTAACCTAGTGATTTGGTGACCAAAAAGGTTTTTTGTTTTTTTTTTTGAAGAATTATTAAGGGGCACCTGGGTGGCCCAGTTGGTTAAGCATTGGATTCTCGGTTTTGGCTCAGGTCATGATCTCAGGGCCCTTATCTCAGGGTCATAAGACCAAGTGCCAGGTGTGGCTCTACACTCAGCATGGAGTCTGCTTATGACTCTCTCTCTCCCTCTTCCTCTGCCCTTCCCCTTCCCACTCTCTGTCCCTCTCAAAATAAATAAATAAATCTTTAAAAAAAAGAATTATTAAGAACTCCAAGATTTTTATATAATTGATTTATACCCATGGCAATGATTATTTCTTTATAATATATTACCTTTGAGAATAATCTATGTGCAATAAAGTGCATCCATGTAAAGAGTACAATTGAATGTGTCTTGAAAAATGTACATACCTACGTAACTAGCACCACAATCAGGATATAAAACATTTCCACCATCAAACAAAGCAAAACAAAACAAAACAATATTTTCACCATCAAAAAAGTTGCTTTGTGCTCTTTTGTAGTCAGGTGGTCCTATCCCATCCATGACCCTAAGCAACCTCTGATCTGCTCTCTGTCACTATAGATTCCATTTGCTTTTTCTAGAAATTCTTAAAACTGAAATCATCTCTCTGAATCATTTTACTTGATTAGATCATATGATAAGTGCCTTATTATTCTTTTTGATGCGCATATTGTTGCCAATTTTTAGCCACCAGAGCCTCTTTAGTTTGGTTCTTTGGTCATTTTGACATAACCCCTGTAGTGTTTGACAGCTCCCTGGTTTTCAGGCCCCAGATTCACCAGGGATATTTCCAGTTCTAGTTCTGAAATTAGCTATTTCTCTTTCTTTAATGTTTTTTTTTTTTAAAGACTATTTATTTATTTATTTGAGAGAGAGAGAGTGCACAAGTGGGGAGGAGGGGCAGAGGAAGAGGGAGAAGCAGACTCCCCACCAAGCAGGGAGCCTGACATAGGACTCTATCCCAAGACCCTGAGATCATGACCTGAGCCTAAACCAAGAGTCAGATGCTTAACCAACGAGCTGCCCAGGTGCCCCAGCAATGTGCATTTAAGAGTCTTCCATGTCTTTTTGTTACCAGATAATTCATTTCTTTTTATTGAACTGAGTAATATTCCATTGTCTGGATGTACCACAGTTGTTTATTCACCTACTGAACGATGTCTTGTTGCTTCTAAGTTTTAACAATTATGAATAAAGCTGCTATACACATCCATGTGTAGGTTTTTGGGTGGATATGTTTTTAAGTTATTTGGGTAGAAATACCAAGGGGTGTGATTCCTGGATCATATGGTAAGAGTATGTTTAGGTTTGTCAGAAACTGCCAAACTATTTTCCAAAGTGCTGTAGCATTTTGTATTTCTACCAGAAATGAATGACAGTCCCTGTTATACCGCATCCTTGCCAACATTTGGTGTTGTCAGTGTTTCGGATTTTAGCCATTCAAATATGTATGTAGCAGTATACCATTATTGTTTAAATTTGCGATTCTCTAATGACACATGGTGTTGAGCATCTTTTCATGTTTATTTGACATCTCCTGCTTCCTGTTTTTTTTTTTTCCTTCCACTATAGGTAACCATTTTATATTGGTTTTTGATTCATCCTTCTGTTGTTACTTTAAAAAATAATACACACACATTCATAGTCCTTCTGTCTTACATAGAAGGTAGCATACTGTACATATTCCATAGCATTTTATAGAGTTTTTTTTTTACAAACTTTTGCTATGATAATAATACTACAATGGGGTACCTGGATGGCCCAGTAGATTATGCATCTGCCTTCAGATGAGGTCATGATCCCAGGACTGCATGGGGCTCCCAAGTGGGGAGCCTGCTTCTCCCTCTCCCTCTGTCCCACCTGTGCCCTCTCTGTTTCTCTGTCAAATCAATAAATGACATCTTAAAAAACATACTACAGTGAATAGCCTGGTGCATACATCGTTTCATATTTCTGCTTGTATGTCTTTGAGATCCATTTATATGCTATGCAAGGTTAAATGCATATGTAATTTTGCTAAATATTGTCAAATTCTCCTTTTACCATTTCTGCACTTCCACCAGCACTATTTGACAATCGTTGTTTCTCTGCAGACTTGCCAGTAAGATTTTTTTTTTGTCAAACTTGAGGATTTTGCCAACATGATAGATGAAAAACTGTAATGTTCTATATTTTAGCTGGATGGTGGATTCTATTCTTAATGATACATTTCATGCATCTAACATATTTCATAAAATAAGCTGCCACAAGGAATTTCTTTTAAAGAAAATGGGTTTTCTATTTTGGTTTTAGAAGAAATATACTAATTTTATTGATAATCTAGCTATTGACTAAAGAATTGGAATAATCCACAACTAGAACTGGAAAGAATCTCAGAGGCAAGAAATCTCTGATTCTATCATTTAGCAAATGAAAGCTCTTTGACTCAAAAAATCAAGTAATTAATTTCAAGTCACATGATTAATGAAAAATAAGCTTACTTTTTAATTTTTATTCTTTAAAGATTTTATTTATTTACTCATAAGAGACACACAGAGAGAGGCAGAGACACAGGCAGAGGGAGAAGCAGGCTCCATGTGAGGAGCTCAATACGGGACTCCATCCCAGGACCCCAGGATCACAGCCTGAGCCAAAGGCAGACGCTCAACCATTGAGCCCCCCAGGCGTCCCAATAAACTTATGTTTAAAAAAATTTTTTTTTTTTTTGCTTAAGTAGGCTTCGCATTCAACATGGGGCTTGAACTCATGATCCTGAGATCAAGAGTTGCAAGCTCTATCAACTGAGCCAGCCAGATGCCCCTAAGCTCACTTTAAACTAAAGCTAAAAACTCACTTTATATATTGCAGTCAACATATAAAAATTATGAAGAACACTATCCGAGAAACTGGGATGCATAGCACACATCTTCATAACGATTCCACTAAGTTTAAAAGATACAGGAAGTAGAATTCATTGCATCAAAGCCAAGGCACTGGACTGACTGCTGATGTGTTTCTTTTTTTATTTTTTGAGATTTTTGTATTTATTCACTCTAGAGACAGATGGAGAGAGAGAGCAAGAGAGAAAGCACGAGCAAGGAGAGGAGCAGAGGGAGAGGGACAAGCAGCTTCTGGGCTGAGCACCAAGCTCCATGTGAGGCTTGATTTCAGGCCCCTGGGATGGTGACCAGGGCCCAAACCAAGAGTCCAATGTGTAACTGACTGAGCCCCCCCGGCACCCCTGCAGCTGCGTGTCTAAGTGCAGCTGTGAAACTCAGTGTTCTTTGGTTCTGACAGTCTTATTAATGACCTTTCTCCTTTTTCAGCTTTACAGTAGAGAGATCAGCTAATGGGCTTCCCTCCAATAGCCCCAAAGTTTATGATATGGAATCTGTAGACAAGGCCTATAAATATTAGAAATTCTCTGTCAATCTTGCTACGACAGACTTTTTTGTAATTCTTGAGAGCAGAGTATGAAGAACTACCTTTTTGAATTGGATCATTCTTAGGGCTGGCAAGATGAGATTGCAGCGGCTTCACAGTTTTATTCTCATTACGTGGCACAGATTAAATTTGCATTCTGAGACTTCTTAACAAAAGCAACAAGATGCAACCAATTACTCTATGACAACATTCAAAACAAAAAGAAAAATAAGTTTTTGGTCCAGGATCCAACGCAATCTGGGATTTCATAACTGCATTTAGTTGATGTGCTGCTTGATTCTTCTTTCATCTTGAATAATTCCTGAGGTTTTTTTGTGACTGATATTTTTGAAGCATCAGGCTGGTTACTTCGTAGAATGTCCCTCAATTTGAATTTGTTTGGTGGTCCCTTGTGCTTAGACTCTGGTCATGTGTTTGGTGGAGGAGAAACATAGAAGTGGGATGCCTGGGTGGCTCATTTGGTTAAGTGACCAACTCTTGGTTTTGGCTCAGGTCATGGTCTAATGGTCATGAGATCAAGCCCCGCATTGGGCTCCATGCTCAGGGAAAGTCTGCTTGAGATTTTCTCCCTCTGCGCTGCCCCCCTCCCAGGCTCATGCACATGTTCTCTCTCTCTCTCTCAAATAAATAAATAAATAAATAAATAAATAAATAAATAAATAAATAAAATCTTTTAAAAAAAGGAGTAACACAGAAGCAATGCTGTGTTCTCAGTGCATCATGTCCTGCATATATTGATGTGCCCCAGTAGTCATGATGCTAACTGCAGTTACTTGAGTTAGAGCAATGTCTGAGTGGTTTCTCCACCATAAAGTTACTATGCTTTCTTCTTTGTAATTAAAAAGTAATTTGTAGGGAGATGTTTTTAGATTTTTTTTTCTTTTTTAGAGAGGGGAAGGGGGGGTAGAGGGAGATGGAGAATCCTAAGCAGGAGCCCTGCCCGGTGCCAGCCTGCTGTGGGGCTCGATCTCACAATCTTGAGATCACAACCTGAGCCAAAATCAAGAGTTGGACACCCAACTGACTGAGTCACCCAAGTGTCCCTTGAGATTGTATCTTGTTTCTCATCCAACTTTCACTCACGCAATCATCCATTGATGATTTTTGACTGAACTAATGATTACTGTGATGGTTACCAAATGATAGCATAAAGGAATTTTTTAGTTTGCATTTCTTTAAAATATATTTTGTTTACATCTTTATAATATGTATACAATGCCAGAGAAAATCAAACAGCTCAAATCAGTAAGCCAAAGAGGCTGCGGAGTGGCAATGACAAATAATTTGCAAAATGAACAGACTAATTAGAAGTCAGAATGAGCAAGTCTCTCACTGCCTAACACCCCCCGTTTTTTTTTCAGTAAAGTTTATTGAATGATGGAGTACAGAGCTCCCAAGGAGGGAGGGGACCCCAGAGGGTTGCCCTAACCCTCCTTTTAATCAGTAACTGTAAGTTAAGGGTTTTTGAGAAACCCTTTAAATTTTATTTGTCATGCATGCCTGGGGAGATAAATAAAAAGTGTCCACCACCCAACGTAAACTTGAGAAAAGTTGTTCATAGGCTTAACTGGAGCTTAATCTCCCATTAAGAACTTGTCACAGGAATGAAATGAATTCTACTAAAGAGTTTAAGCCTTCTAAGACTGCTTCCATGTCTTGCTTTTGTATTTCTCCAGATAAATTTGAATATTTCCCTTATTAATAACATAAACAAAGTTATTTATTAAATGTTTAAAACATACAGGAAATAACATTACAAACAACCATTTACTTGGCACTCTGAATTTAAATATTTGCATTTTATCATCTTTGCTTAAGAATGTTTTTTTCTCTAGAGGTGCCTGGGTAGCTCAGTAGGTTATGTGTTTGCCTTTGGTTTTAGGTCATAATCTCAGGGTCTTGGATTGAGCCCCATGTTGGTCTCTCTGCTCAGTGGGGAGTCTGCTTCTCCCTTTCCCCCTGCCACTCCCCTTGCTTGTGCTCTCTCATTCTCACTCTCTCTCCCTCACAAATAAATAAGTCTTTAAAAAAAAGAATGTTTTTTTCTCTAAATAAAAAAATATACACACTTATCTAACATTGTTTTATGTATGTAAAATTATATATAGATTGTATCATAGCAAAAGTATCCTATTACTATTTAATTTCATTTTTACTTAATATTTCGGAAATATATCCACCTTGATACATGTAGATATGATCTACTCATATTAACTATTTATGGAAATCCATTGTATGAATAATCACAAATTGTTTATTCATTTCCCAGTTGATAGAGAACGAGACTTTTTATTTTTTTGTTTATTGCTGTCTCAAAAGGTGTAATAAATATCCTTGTATGTTCCTTATGTATATGTTGGGCGGGTTTCTATATAGAAAAAACAAAAATAGCCCTGAGTCATGGTATAACCACATCTTCAGTTTTACCAGGTATTGCCAAATTGGTTTCCAAATGGTTGTACCAATTTAAACCCCTATCAGCAATTCACATCCTCTCCTATACTTGGTGCTGTCAGACTATACATTGTTTCCAACTAGAAGGATATGAGTGATCTTTTATTACTTAAATTTGCATTCTCTTTTTTAATGAAGTATTGAAGTATAGTTGACATACAATGTCATCTTAGTTTCAGGTCTACAACATAGTGACCTGATAATTCTATACGTTACAGGATGCTCACTATATAGTTACCACGTGTCACTGTACAATGTTATTATTACAATATTGGTGATATTCTCTATGTTGTACTTTTCATCCCTGTGACTTATTTACTTTATAACTGGAAGTTTGTACCTTTTAATCTCCTTCACCTATTCCACCCATCACCCTATACCCCTCCTCTCTAGCAACCATCAATTTGTTCTCTGTATTTATGGTTCTGTCTCTGCTTTTTTATTTTTTATTTATCATTATTTTATTTTTAAGATTTCACGTATAAGTGAAATCATATGGTATTTATTGCTCTTCATCTGACTTATTTCACTTAGCACGATATCTCAAGATCCATCCATGTTGTTGTGTATGTCATGATCTCATTCTTTTTTTATGGCTGAGTAGCATCCTATCTTCTATATCCATTCATCAGTCAGTGGACACTTGGGTTGCTTCCATATCTTGGCTATTGTAAATAATGCTACAAAAAACATAGAGGTGTGTATATCTTTTCAAATTAATGTTTTAATTAAATACATGCTATTGGAATTACTGAATCGTATGGTATTTCTATTTTTAATTTTTTGAGGAAACTCTATACTGCTTTGCACAGTGGTCACACCAATTTCTTAATTAGTAGTGGCAGAGCTTTTTTTCATATTTTTGCTACTGGGTTTTCTTTCTCTGTGATATACCTGTTTATATCTTTGCTTATTTTTGTTTGAGTTATCATATTCTTTGTATGAGTTCTTTATTATGAATTTTAATCTTTTCCTATGCCTTGCAAAACTTTCTCCCTCCTTTAAATTGGTTACTTTGCTTATAAGGCTCTAGATAAATAGAAATTTTAAGTTTAATGTAGCTAAAATTATTATTAATCATATCATTTTACTTATTTTATGTTTTAAAGACTGGACAATTGGCAAAGTACTTAAGAGAATTTGCCCAGATGAGACCTATTTGTGTTATACATTCCCTGGTTCTATATCTCTAAAATGTCTCTGGAAGCAGAAGAAACAGATTCTTAGAGCTTGAAGACAGTGGGTAATCTTAAGACTGGCAGCACGTGGGGCAAATGTTTTCCCTGGCCTAAATGGAGGAGGTTCTCACCAACTCACAGTTTTAGTACACGTCGTAACTGAACTAATGAGAGTTTGTTCCTCAGTGAGTCACAAATAAAAACTAAACCAGGTGGAGTTATCACACAATGGAATCTTTATTTGCAGCAATCAGTTGATCATGTGGAATAACTTCCAAAGCCATGACTCCCCAAGCAAGGGTGAATGGATTCCTTTTATTTAGGGTTAAGATGAATATTTAGAAAGAGAGCCTTGTCGTTGTAGAGGCAGGCATACGGTCAAGTTTGCACCTTAAGGACACATGCCTATAAGTACATTGTAAGTCATGGAAATGAGGCTTGTGCTCCTCTTTGGGTGGAGACTCCAGTATTATGATGAGGTAGAGGTAGTGTCAGTCTCTCCATGGGTCTCTCCATGGTCCATCTGTGTAGGTGTTGAGTCAGGAGTTAAACTCAAACTGGTCTGGGTGGTCTGAGCTGCTGGAGCTCTTCATCTGGGCAGTTATTGCTCAAGGGGTTTCGGTTTCCATCACAGGAGGCTAGTCGGGTCTTTTGCCTAAGGAAGAGATAAGCTGGAAAAAAGAGCTTACGGAAAAATGTGGGACAAAGGTCAGTGGTTACAAGCGGGTGAGCAGTAAAGTTCAGGTCTTAAGGTCTATCTGGTGACAGTATCAGTTTTTGTTTTGTTTTGGGGACGGCAGGAATTGAATTAGACAGACGGGCTTTTATTGCTTAACAATGATAATCATTCACATTATTTCTAAAAAATACATATTTTTAAAGATCTGATTTATTTATTTTTGACAGAGAGAGAGAGAATAAACAGGGGGAGCGTGGTAAGCAGAAGGAGAGGGAGAGGCAGGCTCCTCGCTGAGCAGAGAGTCTGTGGGGCTTGATTCTAGTCCCCTAAGATCATGACCTGAGCCAAAGACAGTCACCTAACCAACAGAGCCACCCATGTGCCTCTAAAAAATATTTTTTTGATGCAAATGGGGAGTACTAATAATCTGGAATATGCTACTCTTTAAAAAAGAAAAACTTAACAAAGAAATATTAGGTCTTTTTTTTTTTTAATATTAGGTCTTGAGACACATTACTGAATAGGAGTTGTCAAGATATCTCTCATAACATCCTACTTATGTAGGAAAGATTTTAGGGTTCGAAGTCAATGGCCAAGAAATAATTATTGAGGTATCCATGGTACAAAAAAAGGTGGTTTTTATTAGAGGACAAGGATAGGACCCGAGGGCAGAAAGAGTTGCACTGGGGTCTTGACGAGTGGCCCATGATATACTTTCAAGTTGGGATGGGGTTAGGGATAGTGTAGGTCTCTAAGGAATTTTGGAAGCAAGGTTTCCAGGATCTGGAGGGGGCTAGCTATGGTTGGGAAAAGGTCATTTACCGATGTCTACTAAGACCTGAGTCATGAGACCCTTCAGATGTGTATCAGTGGGTCATGTGCTTGGGGGATGATCGCCAACATGTATATTGACAGGTAGAGACAAAGGAAGTTTCCAAAGGAAATGTTATATGTCAAGGAGACTTACAGGATCCTGGGGTGGGGCTAAGATTGCCTTTTGCCCTCTTAAAGTGTCCGAGGCAGCTGAGTCCCTAGAGGAATGTCACTCTGCTTGTTTCAAGGACTTTCAGTGGGCTGTAGGTAGTAAGGAAACTTAATTTTTCTTTTACCTTTGCTTCCCACGTCACTATTAGTTCTGTGGATGACAGCTGGGGTTTTATAACACCTGATGCCTAGTGCTATGTCATTTGTTATGAAATTTCTTTCCTGGAAAGATTAGATGAGTCACTACTTTTCATATCCATAATGAAACAGCTCATAACAAACTTGCCTTGCTGAATGCTTAAACAGTAGGATGTATATACACCGATGACACACTACCTATCTTGCTTCCACAAGGGAGAAAAAGGTAGCATAGCTTCCTTTTTAATGACTATGAGAAGCAGAAAAGTTGCTTTCTCCTTAAGACTAGCTGGGTAAATCAAGCCAAGCTTTAAAATCCTTGGTGAATTTTCCTCATTATGCAAATTGTTTTAAAGAAAATTAAAGAACAACTACCTAATCACTGTTAATACTTAACAGTTATACCCTTACTTTACTGATATTCCATAGATATTCAACTTCCAGAGAGGTGGGGCCGAGAGAATCGCTGCCTTTTAATGTTCTCTTGCATGTTTACAAGTGAGGCTTTCCTCAGTTTTTATGATAATCTCTCTAGCCTGTACTAAGGACTGTTTTTTTTTTTTAAAGATTTTATTTATTTATTCATGAGATACTCACACACACACACACACAGAGAGAGAGAGAGAGAGAGAGACAGAGGCAGAGACATAGGCAGAGGGAGAGGGAGGCTCCCTCCAAGGAACCCGATGGGGGACTCGATCCCAGGACTCCAGGATCACGACCTGAGCCAAAAGCAGTCACTCAACCCCTGAGCCACCGAGGTGCCCCTTCGGATCACTACATCTGTATCTTTGGGGAGATAGAAACCCAGTAGTGCAATTGCTGGGTTGTAGGGTAGCTCTCTTTTCAACTTTTTGAGGAACCTCCATACTATTCTCCAGAGTGGCTGCACCAGTTTGCATTCTCACCAACCATATAAGAGAGTTCCCCTTTCTCCGCATGCTCACCAACATTTGTTGTTTCCTGGCTTGTTAATTTTTGCCATTCTGACCAGTGCGAGGTAGTATCTCATTGTGGTTTTGATTTGTATTTCCCTGATGGCAAGTGATGTGGAGCATTCTTTCACGTGTCTGTTGGCCATGTGTATGTCATCTTTGGAGTCTGAAATGAAATGTCTGTTCATGTCTTCTGCTCGTTTCTCAGTTGGATTATTTGTCTTTTGGGTGTTGACTTTGGTAGATTCTTTATAGATTCTGGACACTAGCCCTTTACCTGATATGTCATTTGCTAATATCTTCTCCCATTCTGTCAGTTATCTTTTAGTTTTGTCAACTATTTCCTTTGCTATGCAAAAGCGTTTTATCTTGATGAAATCTCAATAGTTCATTTTTGCCTTTATTCCCCTTGCCTTTGGAGACCGTGTCTAGTAAGAAGTTGCTGCAGCTAAGGTCACAACAGTTGATGCCTGTGTTCTCCTCTAGGATTTTATGGATTATTGTCTCATATCTCATCCATTTTTTAAAACTATTTTATTTATTTATTCATGAGATACACACAGAGAGAGGCAGAGACACAGGCAGAGGGGGAAGCAGGCTCCCTATGGGGAGGGGGGCCCAATGCGGGACTTGATCCCAGGATCCCGGGATCATGACCTGAGCCAAAGGCAGATGCTCAAACACTGAGCCACCCAGGTGTCCTTCTTTCATCCATTTTGAATCTATTTTTGTGTATGGTGTGAGGAAATGATCCACTTTCATTCTTCTGCATGTGCCTGTCCAGTTTTCCCAACGTCATTTGTTGAAGTGTTCTTTTCTCCATGGAACAATAGAGTTGAGGGTCTATTTCTGGGTTCTCTAGATGATGAAGCTCATTCTTTTAATAACTTCTCACACATATCCATGAGTATTTCTTTAGGAGATAGTCACAGTGATGTGGGAAACAAAGCCAAAAATAATGTAGCTTAAATTAAAATCTCCTTACAGCTTGCAGCCACTGATAAGATACCTGAAACATGCAGAGTGTGATCTTCCTCAAGGAGCTCATGGCTGCCTTAGTGCCTTCCTGTTTAAAAGTAACCTTATCTTGGCAGCTGCTAGCCCCTCAAGGTTCTGAAAGCCTTTCTTCCAGATTCCTTGGAGACTTGTGCTATCCCTAAGCCCCACTAATTAAAAAGTATATAGTCAGTCACTCCTCACAATCCCAGTACAGCTCTTTCTGCTCACAGGTCCTGTCCCATGAATAGGGAAGAGGTTAAGGTTTAGGCAGGAGAGATAGGAGGCCCTTGACTACCCTGACTAGACTTGGAAACTATTCCTGGTGGTGGAGATGCTGAGACAGAGCGGAGCTAGAGATAAGGGAACAAATCAAGATGGCACAAGAATCTCAAGGCCACAAGTTTCCCAGTCAGTTCTCAATAAGACTGCCACTAAAAGCCTTCAGTAGCAACCCATTTGGGACCTTCTCTCTCTAGAGAGATTTTTTTTTCCTTTCCTTTCTGCTCTCACCTTCACTTAAAAAACTTGCACTTCACTTTCATGTCCATGAGAATGATCTTCACCTTCATGAGACAGAAACCCTGCAATCCTGTAACACCAGGATGGAATTGCTCAATCAAATTGCTCACAAATTTTTAAGGCTTTTCATATTGATTTTAAAATTTCCCTTCCTAAAATTTATTTAATTTATGCACTTAAAAGTATTTTAATCATTTTTTTTACTCCCTTACACATAAGATTTTAGATTTGTTTGCCCTACTCTATAGATAATACATGTTATGCTTAATAATCCAATGGACTACTGATCCATTAGCATCCAATTAGTTTAGTGCTATCCAATAGAAGTCTCCTTCATATACTAGATGATCACTTAATCTGAAAGCCATTTCCAGCATTACATGAAGATGAAAAATAAATTTAAAAACTAATCCATGAATTAGTTCAGAACATATCCAGGAAAATGCTCCCCCTGCCCAAACTACCATATTTATTGGAGTATAAGTAAGAGATATAAAAATGGTAGTTTTAAAAAATTTAAATTCAGTTTGCCAACATCTAGTAAAAATGGAAGTTTTTGAACAGAAGTATATCTTTACAGTATAATCTAAACATTTGGAAATTATTCCTAAAAATCCTATAAGCTATGCAACTTTCACAGAAATTACAATTATCTAGATAAATTCATGGAAGACTCAACAATGACTGACTCTTCAATTTGTGATTAAGTATATATGATTATTTCATAGAGCAACACTTTCCCATGAACTATTTTCATCATAAATATTAGATAGCCTAGTAATCTCATCCCAAATGGAATTTATTATATTATATTGTCTTTACATTCACTTATTCAACAAATATTGAGTGTCTATATGTGCCAGTTAAAGATTTTGTCTTTTTTTTCTACAATCTTCTATTAGCAATTTCATATTCCACATAGCAAGAAGTTGGAATTTAATGATGCTTAAATTACAAAAGAATATAAGGAGTACTAAATCTTTGATATTTGTGGAGACATATATGATTGGTGAATGATCCTGGAGTTCTAGAAATGACAATAGCTGGAGCTGGAGGTTTTCTCTCTCTACAGTGGGAATACTATACCCAAACTCATCTTCCCACAAAGCTTCCCGATATTGAGCAGCTAGTGTTGTCAGCACTCCTCAAAACTGCTGGTAATTAAGCTAAGATTGCACAAGCCACCTTTTTGTCCCCATGCCACTTCAGGCTCACCTGCCTAAAAGGGAGAGCATCAGAGAGGTGTGAATGCTGGGCTAGATTTAAGTAAACATTCTTAAGACCTGTGAAAGTCTTGAATCCAACAGGGTCCCCCCCACCCCATTCCCTCCCTTAAATTTTAAAGATTAAACTCTTTCCCTTAAGCTTCTTATAAACTCCTCCATGTCTGGGTGGAACTACCAGAATTCTAGGCAGGACCATTGAGGCACATTCTATTCTACTCTAGGCTTCAAAAGCCCCTGGGAAGGGAGGTCCATTGCCAATATCTGTTCCCTTGCTCAACATGCACAGGAACTGGGATGGGGAGTGAGGGAGGTTGACCAACTTCTAAGCCCCATGGGCTCTCCTTAATTCTTCTCCACTCTCCCCAGGTTTGATGAGTGTTTCTATCTTGGATTTTGGTGATAGGGAAGGAACTGGCTTCTTTGAATACATTTGCTTTCTAATTTTTTGGTGTGTGTGTGTGTGTGTGTGTGTGTGTGTGTGTGTGTGAGCTTACATCTGGATATTCCTTTTAAACTTAGAAAGTTATAATTCAATGTCTTTATTTTCACATCCAGCACTGACCACTTCCCTATCCAGAAAGTGGAGTCTTGTCTTGCTGCCCAAAGAAGAGAGAGGTTGTAGGCAATAGTGTGGGGAATAAAATACATGGACTAACCCCTCACAGAACAATCCCACTACAGAGCTCATGAATATTATATTTTACAGGAGGAAACAGTTATGTTGTAATAAGTGAAAATAATAGGAAAATGTATTTATACTGTGACTAAAGCCATATGAAATGAAAATGTCTATGTAGGAAATAAGACAGAGATGAGGAATACTAAATTGCTAATCTTGGTACTTTTAGAGCTGTGGGATTATGCTTGAGATATTATCTCTACATTGTCCAAAATGCTTGTAACTACTTTCATAAATAGGAGAAAATAAATTTACTAGAACAAGTTTCATTGCTTACAGGTACATTTCCTTGAATGGACCTTGAAGGATAAAGAAATAACCTCTATGTATACATAAAGATCCCATTCTCCTGTGGTAAGCCATGGTAGTGTTTTAGTAACCTTCTTGGTTAGAAGTCTTCCTTCTATTGTCATTAAATGTCTTTTGCTACATTATTATAATTATTGCTGAGATCAAGAATGGGATGCTTAACCCACTGAGCCACCCAGGTGCCCCAAGACTTTTAAATATCTTAAGGAAAATTATCTGCATCTACAATATAAAGGGTTTTGCCTGGATGGCTTTTCCCCATTTATGAAAATATGTAATCCTACCATTTTATGACATATGTAGTTCAATGACTACAAATGCCCAAATATTCAAAACTAGTTATTTTTCATATTTAAATTTTGTTTCCTTTATTTTAAGAAAAATATTAAAAAACCCCCACAAACCTGGCATAGTTAGGCCAGCCCTATATTGTCAATGGAAACAGAGCTGAGTAGATTCAGACAGCAGAGCTTTCTCACTCAAGATGACAGAATGTGGGCTATTTTTACATGTAGTAAGGATCATTTTTTTAAAAAAATGGCTTTATGCTTTAAACAGTCTTTTCACACTCCATATTGACTGTGCACATGGCTTGAATTAAATAGAATTAGAGTATGGTAGAAATACTACAGGGGCAGCTCGTTGACAATCAACTACTTTGAAAGCTTGGATTGTAAAATCACAAAATTTGCCTGGAGAGAGAGGAAAATATAAAATCCATCATTTAACAAAGTGCTCTTCAACCTCTAGCCCAGAATTTTGTGTAGTTTCAGCAATGACACAAAGGAGTAGCAATTTAGATGAAAGTGAATCCCACCAGGACTGTTCTGGTTTGAAGTACCTGTTCTAAAATGGGGTAATCAAGCCCTAGTCTGGAGTTCCTGAAACATCCTTGAGGAGGTTGTGGGTGATTTTAGGGGTCAACTACAGAATCTTATTCAGTCTAGAGAGATCCCTTAATATTATGAACTCAGACTGTGGAAAACCCAGTGGCAGTGTTTCCCCAAGTGTGATGGCTAGTGTGTTTAAGGTAATGTCATTTTCCCTGCCTACCCCTCTGTGAATGTACGACCATGGTGTGCTCTGGGCCCATACTCTCCAATATAGGGCCATTGGGTACATATGGCTATTGAATACCTGAAAGTGGCTAATGCAAAATGAGGTGTACTGTAGGTGTAAAATAGATACCAAATTTCAAAAGCTTAGTATAAAAAGAGAAAAAATATAACATATCTCACTAGTAATTTTTGTATTATGTGTATAAAAGATCATATTTTGGACAAACTGAGTTAAATAAGATTCACACACACACACACACACACACACACACAAGAATATTACTTAGCCACAAAAAAAAATGAGATCTTGCCCTTTGTGACAACATGGACAGAGCTAGAGGATATTATGCTAAGTGAAATGAGTTAGGCAGAGAAAGACAAATAGCATATGATTTCACTTATATGTGGAATCTAAAAAACAAAACAAATGAACAGACAAAAAACAGACTCTTAAGAACGGAAAACAAACTGGTGGTTGTCAAAGGGGAGATGAAGAGGATGGGCAAAATAGAAAAAGGGAAGTAAGAGGTACAATCTTCCTGTTATAAAATAAACAAGTCACCAAGATGAAAAGTACAGCATAGGGAATATAATCAATAATACTGTAATAATGTCACATGGTGACAGATGGTGTCTACACTTATCATGGTGAGCACTGAGTGAAATACAGAAATGTCAAATCAATATGTGGTACACCTGAAACTTATGGTGACAGTGTATATTAATTACACTTCAATAAAGAAATAAGATATATTAACATTAATTTTGCCTGTTTCTTTTTCCTTTTTTTTTCAGAGTGGCTATTAGAACATTTTTTTTCCTTTTTTTTTTTTTAAGATTTTATTTACTCATGAGAGACACACACAGAGAGAGAGAGAGAGGCAGAGACACAGGCAGAGGGAGAAGCAGGCTCCATGCAGGGAGCCTGACGTGGGACTCGATCCCGGGACTCCAGGATCATGCCCTGGGCTGAAGGTGGCGCTAAACTGCTGAGCCACCGGGCTGCCCAGAACATTTTCCATTATGCATGAACTGCATTTATTTGCGGGATACATTGTATTTCTACTCAACAGTGCTGCTCTGGACAGGTGGCACCTGAAAAAACTCTTGTCCATCCCAACACTCCACTCTCACACCATGCTGGGAGTTGTACCTGGGACCACTAGGGAAGGCTCTGGCCCAGGCAAATGAAGAGGATCTTTCTGATGGCCAATAGCTGGGGCTGTGTGGGGAGCTCAGTGCAGGGTGCTGGAGTTCAGTGTGAAGCTGAGAGTAGATAAAATAGAAGGAGGAGAGAGCAGATCTTTGTATTTTGTTTCCTTTTTAAAAAATTTGTTTTTATTTAAGTTCAATTTGCCACCATATAGTATAACCCTCAGTGCTCATCCCATCAAGTGCCCTCCTTAGTGCCTGTCACCCAGTCACCCCATCCCCCCAACCTCTTCCCCTTCTGCAACCCTTTGTTCGTTTCCCAGTCAGGAGTCTCTCATGGTTTGTCACTCACTCTAATTTTCCCACTCAGTTCCCCTCCTTCCCTTATAATCCTTTTCACTATCTCTTATATTCTCCATATGAGTGAAACCATATGATGATTGTCCTTCTCTGATTGACTTACTTCACTCAGCATAATACCCTCCAGTTTTTTTAAAAGATTTTACTTATTTATTAATGAGAGAGCGAGAGAGAGACAGAGGCAGAGACACAAGCAGGCCCCACGCAGGGAGCCAGACATGGGACTCGATCCTGGGACCTCAGGATCATGCCCTGGGCCAAAGGCAGGTGCTAAACTGCTGAGCCACCCAGGGATCCCCCATACCTGAAGCAAGTGGTGGGTATCTGTCCTTTCTGATGGCTGAGTAATATTCCCTTGTCTATACAGACCACATCTTCTTTATCCATTCATCTTTCGATGGACACCGAGGCTCCTTCCATAGTTTGGCTGTTGTGGACACTGCTGCTATAAACATCGGGGTGCAGGTGTCCCCGTGTTTCACTACATCAGTATCTTTGGGGTAAATATCCAGTAGTGCAATTGCTGGGTCGTAGGGCAGCTCTATTTTTAACTTTTTGAGGAACCTCCACACTGTTTTCTGCATTTTGTTTTCTTAAGTAGATTTATCTAAGTGACCAAATTAAAAAACATATTAGTACAGTTAGGTCTGTGGATGTGTGTATATGGCAACTGAGGTTTGTTATTTCTACATCAAAGTGATTGTTTCCTTCAGATTCTTTGAATAAAACCATTGATATATATAATATGTATTATAATATTATTTGCTAGTTTTTACTGCAAATTCTTAAGTTTTCTATTTCTTTTATTTTTTTTAAGATTTTATTTATTTATTCATGAGAGACACAGAGAGAGAGGCAGAGACACAGGCAGAGGGAGAAGCAGGCTCCATGCAGGGAGCCCGACGTGGGACTCGATCCTGGGACTCCAGGATCAGGCCCTGGGCTGAAGGCGGTGCTAAACCGCTGAGCCACCTGGGCTGCCCTTTAAGTTTTCTATTTCTTAGGGCCTGGGGTTCATTTTCTCCATCACATCAGGGGATAGCCAACTTTTTGGCCATCCAAGGAAGGAGAGAAACTAACCAGGCTGCCCACACTCTTTCTTCCCTAACATTGTCTATACAGCAGTCATTTTCTCACACTGCATTGCTATTGGTACTTAATCAAAGTTTTCTATTTCTTAGGGCCTGGGGTTCATTTTCTCCATCACATCAGGGGATAGCCAACTTTTTGGCCATCCAAGGAAGGAGAGAAACTAACCAGGCTGCCCACACTCTTTCTTCCCTAACATTGTCTATACAGCAGTCATTTTCTCACACTGCATTGCTATTGGTACTTAATCAAAGGTCCCACACTTAGGACCTGTGAGAGGAGTTGGTAATCTGCTTAGCTGTCCTTTTGAAAGTTTCTATCAGTCCCTGAGGACTCCGGTTGCATTATTATGTAAAGATGTTCCAGCACTTTCTGTTTAAATAGGGTACAAGAATTCTACTGAAAACATTTTTTTTCCTGTTAAAGTTCACAATGCAGAAAATTATAAAGGGCAGAAAAACAGCCGTAGGATGAAGGCAATTTTGAAAACAGAGTTGAGTTCATTTAGTTGAGTTCTTCTTCCACAAAGAGAAATTTATTTATTCACTCGTTCTGCAATTTGAAAAGAGTTCCCCGGCTAGGTGCAAGGTGAAGGTATACAGTAGGTGCTAATTTCATGAAATCTTGCAGGCAGTTGAGAAGAAACCTCGGTAAAATGTTATATGTTAATTATAACCCCTAAGGGGAAAAAAAAAAAGAAGAGGAAATCTCACAGAGGACAATTTTTAGAGTGTGTATCTGAAAATTTCAAAAATGGAGAAACTGAAAATTAGCAAACAGGAGAAGAAATTTCTTTTAAAAGAGAAAGGCGTTTGTTTTTACCTCTTAAAAAAGATCAAGAGGTCCGCTATCAATTCTAACAGACTCCCTAATAAGTGACAACAATGTGCCTGCCTGGCCAAATTTCTCTATGGGCTTTGTTCCCACTATTGTTCAGAAGCCAAGAATGAAGTTGAACTGAAAAAGCCCAGCTTGTTTTTGGTCATCATATTGTGTTATCAATGTTATGAAATAACAAACAATGTTAGAAAAACAAAGTACAGAAAGAGGGGGTTCTTCACAACTGCTTTATTTCTTCTGTATTTAAATTAGTCCTTGGGGAAAAGGGAACAGAAGAGGCAAACATGTTTCTCCTATTTTATGAATACATGTAGTACAAAATCTCCTTAATTTGGAGCTAATTTGGCTGAGTACCTCTGGGTGGAAACCTATGGGAGATGGAGAACATGCCTTGATCTCAGTTTCTTTTTTTTTTCTTTTTCTTCTTATTATTTTAAAATTTATTTATTTGAGAGAGAGAGCAAGTGCACAAGTAGGGGGAGGGATAGAGGGTGAAGCAGACTCTCTGCTGAACAGGGAGCCTGATGAGCAACCGATCCCAGGATCCTGGGATCATGACCTGAGCCAATGGCAGACGCTTAAGTGACTGAGCCACCCAGGCACTCCTTGATCTGTTTCTTATACAACCAATTGCAGCTATTTTTTAAAAGATATTATATATTTATTTGAGAGAGAGTGCGTGCATAAGTGGCAGGGGGAGGGCAGAGGGAGAGGGGAGAAGCAGACTCCCTGCTCACCAGGGACTGCCCCCCCCTCCAAATTCGGGGCTTGATCTCAGGACCTTGGGATCATGATCTGAGCCCAAGGCAGACACTTAACCAACTGAGCCACCCAGGCACCTCACCAGTTATAGCTATTAATGAGTCCATGACACCAAGGGCATAAGACATCATAGTCCTTCTTTTTCTTCTTTTTAAAGTTTTAAATTCAATTAATTAACAGATAGTGTATCATTAGTTTCAGAGGCAGAGCTCAGTGATTCATCAGTCTTATATAACACCCAGCCCTCATTATATCACATGCCCTCCTTCATGCCCACCACCCAGTTATTCTATCTCCCCACACCTCTCCCCTCTGGCAACCCTCAGTTTGTTTCCTAGGATTAGGAGTCTCTTGCTGTTTGCCTCCCTCTCTGATTATGTCTTGTTTTAATCTTCCCTCCCTTCTCCCACGATCCTCTGTTTTGTCTCTTAAATTCCACATGTGAGTGAGATCATATGATGATTGTCTTTCTCTGCTTGACCTATTTCACTTAGCATAATACCCTCTAGTTCCATCCACATCATTGCAAATGGCAAGATTTCATTTTTTTGATGGCTGAGTAATATTCCGTTGTGTATCTAGACCACATTTTCTTTATTCATTCATCTGTCGATGGACATCTGGGCCCCTTCCATAGTTTGGCTCCTGTGAACATTGCTGCTATAAACATTGGAGGACAGGTGCCCCTTCAGATCACTACACTTTTATCTTTGGGTTAAATACCTACTATGCAAATAGTGTCATTGCTGGATCATAGGGTAGCTCTATTTTCAACTTTTTGAGGAAACTCCATACTGTTCTCCAGAGAGGCTGCACCAGTTTACATTTCCACCAAAAGTATAAGAGGGCTCCCCTTTCTCTACATCCTCTCCAACATATGTTGTTCCTGGATTTGTTCATTTTAGCCATTCTGACCAGTGTGAAGTGGTATCTCATTGTGGTTCTGATTTGTATTTCCCTGATGCCAAGTGATTTGGAGCATTTTTCATGTGTCTGTTGGCCATGTGTATGTCATCTTTGGAGAAATGTCTGTTCGTGTCTTCTGCCCATTTCTTGATTGGATTACTTGTTCTTTGGGTGTTGAGTTTGGTAAGTTCTTTATAGATTTTGGATACTAGCTCTTTATCTGATAAGACATTTGCAAATATCTTCTCCCATTCTGTTGGTTGCCTTTTGGTTTTGTTGACTCATAGTCCTTATTTTTCTAAACCAAATGTCATCAGCTTTGAGCCCTCACCCATTTACCTGGCAGAAAATCAAATCTCAGTTATTATTTAAGCCCCTGTCCTCCTTTCCACAGAATCATACTAGAACCACAGGTTTACACTATCCTAAGGGCTTGGAGAGGGGGCCAAAATTTACTCCTCAGACGTTGACTTCCTTCCCATTGTTGGTTCAAAGGGCTGGAGGTAGAAAAATGTATATGTACATCAAATATTATCCCCCATTTGTTGAAGGTTGCTATATTAGTCAACTTGGGATGACACAAAAATACCACAGTCTGAATGGCTTAAACTATAGAGTTATATTTTCTCACAGCTCTGGTAGCTGGAAGTCTAACATCCAGGTGCTAGCTAGCTTGGTTTCTCCTGCAGGCTCTCCTTGACTTATACACGGTCACCCTCTTGCTGTGTCTTCACTGGTCTACTCTCTGTGCACACATCCTTCTGGTGTTTCCTCCTCTTCTTTAGAAGGACACCAGTCCTATTGGATTAAGACTGTACTTTTATGACTAAAACTTTATTACTTCCTTATAGGCTCTCTCTGCAAATACAGTCACATTGGGGGTTAGGACTTCAGTCTCCGAATTTGGGGGGAGAGAGAAGACACAATTCAACCTGTAACAGTTGTCCTTAAAGGAGTAACTGGAGCCCCAGGGCAGACTTGTTTGTGTAAAGTGACTGGAAATTCAGACTAGATGAATTCAGAGGTAAGGAGGAAAGGGTATGAACTAGGATTTCAGATGTTTCTGTTTCACCTTCTTCCTTAAGTCAAAGCTTATCTCTCCATCTAAAACCAACCAGGTTGGACACCTGGGTGGCTCAGTGGTTGAGAACCTGCCTTTGGCTCAGGGGGTGATCTCGGGGTCCTGGGATCGAGTCCCACATCAGGCTCCCTGCAGGGAGCCTGCTTCTCCCTCTGCCTGTGTCTCTGCCTCTCTCTCTGTGTCTCTCATGAATAAATAAATAAAATCTTTAAAAAAATAAAACAAAACAAAATCTTTCTCTGGGCCTGTTCTCCTCATGCTTTTAATTACTTAGTTCGTCCCTCTTCCAAACTAACGTCTGTTACTCTCTCTTCCCTTCCTTACCCCACTGTAGTAGTTGTCAGTGTCCCACATATATCCCCTGGGCATTCACCTTTCCCCTGGAGGGACAAGATCATTCTCAAGCACCTTCTGCCTGAAAACCTTCTCTTGGCTCCTCTAGAGGTAGCAGGCCAGAAATGCCAGGACCAGTGAATATCCTTAGGTAGCTGCCACCAGCCAGTGATGGGTGAGAACTAGAGGGTAAATACCACGCGGGGAGCCCGATGTGGGACTCGATCCCGGGACTCCAGGATCACGCCCTGGGGCGAAGGCAGGTGCTCAACTGCTGAGTCACCCAGGGATCTCAGATTTTGTTTTATTTTAATATATATATATATATATATATATATATACATATATATATATTTATTTTTTTAAGATGGGGAGGGGGCAGCAGAAGAGGGAGAGAGAATCTTAGGTAGGCTCTTAGGTAGGCTCCATGCTCAGCGTGCAGCCCCATGCAGGGCTGGATCTCACGACCCTGAGATCGTGACCTGAGGCGAACCTGAGTTGGAAGTTTAACCAACGGAGCCATCCAGGAGACCCTTATTTTTAACAAATCAAACTTACGCTCCAATATTAGCAGTACCTATCTGCATCTGTTTTATCACAGTTATTTAAAAAATATCCTATAATTCAAACTTCATATTATTCTAATGGTGCTCCTTTGTTAGGTTTAAATCAGTGTAATTTAAATATATATATATTTCCCCCTCTCCGTGGATTTTTCCACTTTGCAGGCGCAAGGTAATGTATGCCAGGGATAAAACTTAAATGTCTGCAGGACTTGGTGGTAACGCCCATGGGCGAAGTGAACTGAGAGTAACAAAACGGACTCTATTGAGTAGGGTAGGGGCATTGTGACAAATGTGCAACAATGTTCTGCCTGAAGGGGGCAGCAGCTACTGATCCTCAGGCACCTGTCGCAGTAGGAAGGAGGATATGATTTCCAGGAAAGCTGCGAAGCCTGAGAATGCCAAGTTGCCTGATTATTAGAGGGGTGGTTAAGATCACAGACTCAGGAGCCAGGGGGGCCTGAAGTTGAATCACATTCCTACCCGTTCTTAACCATGCGACCTGGGGCAAGTTACTTAGCTATGCTCTGACCCTCAGTTTTCTCACCTTGTGAGTGGGGCTAAGGATTGTCCTTGTGTCAGAACCCAACACCGAAAACTAGACATTGACAAGACTGCTTAAACCCCTCTCTAATTAAAGCCCATCTTTCTTTCTTTCTTTCTTTCTTTCTTTCTTTCTTTCTTTCTTTCTTTCTTTCTTTCTTTCTTCTTTCTTTCTTTTTTTTTAAGCCCATCTTTCTTATTTCTCATCATACTTTGCTGAAGGTGTTTGGCCATGACTGGAACATTCCAACCGCCTGGCCAGAAAGGCCCTGATAGCAACAGAACACCTTAGAAGAGCACGTATGCCCTTCCCTGCCCATGATCCTTGCTGAGCACTAAGACTCCCCACCCATGAGCACCTGCTTTCCCTGTGTTCTCTTGCACGTACCCCTTGAACCTCCCCCTATAAAACTCTAGGTGTCCATCGTGCAGGCAGAGAAGTCAGTTGTCAAGGCTTGAATCAGCCACCTCCCTCGGCTCCCTGGCACCCTAAATAAATTTCTCCCCTTCTCTTTTCCAGACCCTCTTGAGTTACTGGCTTTTCTTGAGACAAGTTTAGCCAAAATGTTTATATTGTTGGGTTTCTGGGAAGGATCAAGTGCTTAGAACCACACTTAGTATTAAATACTCAGTAATTGTTGGCTACTGTCATTATCAGCTGTTAATTAAGATTTTAATTCAACTTTTCATTTTGAGTTAATTATAGATTCACACGTAGTTATAAGACAAAACTATAGAGAGGTCTCACAGTTCCCAGTTTCTCTACAATATCACAAGCAGGATTTTGATATTTATAAAGTCACAGTAACATTCCCATCTCCAGGAAGATCCTTAGTATTGCCCTTTTCTACCCATACTCGTGTTGTTCCTCCCCCACTTCCTTATAATACCTAGTAACCACTGATCTGTTCTCCATTTCTATAACTTTGTTATTTCTAGAATGTTATATAAACGGGATCATATAGTATGTAATCATTTTTATTGGCTCTTTTCACTCAGCATAACAGTGCTGGAGATTTTCCCAGATTGGCTGAGTGTGTCAAACGAGCGTATAATTTGTTTCTTTTCATTGCTGACCAGTTGGTATAATATACAGTTTACAGTTTAACTATTCACCCATTGAAGGACAGGCAGGTTTTTCTAAGTTTTGACTATTATAAAGAAACTACTATAAACTTTGAATATAGGTTTTTATGTGAACTTAAGCTTTTGTTTCTCCGGGACAAATGCCTAAGTGCAATTGCTGGGTCGTATGATACTAAGATGTTTGGTTTTTCAAGAAACTGCCAAACCATTTTCCTGAGGAGCCGTATCATTGAACATTCCCACCAGCAATGTCCCACATCCTGCTTGCATTTGGTGTCGTATGTTTTATCTCAGCCATTCTGATAGTTGTTTAGTGATACCTCATTATAATTTTAATTTGCATTTACCAAGCATTTAATCATGTTGAAAATCTTTTCATGTGTTGATTTGCTATCTGTGTGTGCTCTTTGGTGAAATGTCGCTTCAAGTCTTTGGTTGCCCAGAAAGTTTTCTAATTGGGTTGTTTGGGGTTTTTTTTGCTGTTGAGTCTTTAGAGCTCTGTATATAGCCTAGATACTAGTCTTTATCAGATATACAGTTGGCACACAGTTTCTCCTAGTGTGTAGCTTGTCTTTTCAGCCTCTTAACAGGGACTTCCACAAAGCCCAAGTTTTATTTAATTGAGATCTAATTTGCATAACTCAAAATTCACCATTTTAAAATGTAGATTTCAGGTTGTCTTTTAAATTTTATACACTATCGTACAACCATCAGAGCTACCTAATTCCTCAACATTTCCATCACCCCCAAAAGAAACCCCATACCTATTAGCAGTTTGTCCTAAATTCCCTCCCTACCTCTATCCCTTGGCAACCAGTAATCTGTTTCCTGTCTCTATAGATTTTCCTATGCTGGACATTTCCTATAAATGAAATGAGTACAGCATGTGGCCTTTTGTGTCTGGCTTCTTTCAGTTAACATGTTTTCAAGGTCCATCTATGTTGTAGCACGTATCAGTACTTCATTTCTTTTAATGGTGGAATAATAATAGTCCATGGTATATGTATGAGATTTTGTTCATCCATTCATCAACTGATGGACATTTTCGTGGTCTTCACTTTTTTGAATAAGGCTGCTATGAAAATTTGCAGATAAGCATTTACTTGGGAACCTGTTCTCAGTTCTCTGAGATATCTAGGAAGAAATTGCTGGGTCTTTTTTTTTTTTTTTTTTCCTGGGTCTTATCATAATTATCTGTTTAACTTTTTGACAAACTGCAAAATGTTTTCCACGGCGTAAAAGTTTTTGTTTCTGTTTTTGTTTTTCAAATACTAAAGCGATTTTGAATTTCCGGAACAAATCACACTTGGTCATCGTGTATAACTCTTTTTAACTGAGTTCTCTTTGCTATTTTGTTAAAAGTTTTTATGCCTATATTTATGAGCGATATTGGTCTTCAGTTTCTCTTTTTGGTACTGTTTTTCTCTAGTTTTGGCATTAGGGTAATGCTTGCTTTATATAAAACTAACAAGGAATTGTTCTTTCTTCTATTTTCTGGTAGAGATTATGAAGAATTAGTGTTGATTCTTTAAATATTGGTTAGAATTTTCCAGCAAAACCATTTGGCCTGAAGATTTCTTTTGGGGAGCTTTAAAATGATATCTTCAATCCCTAATAGGTTTCCTAATAGGTTTCCCCACTTATTTTCTTTTAGGTTATTTGTAGTAAATTGCACTTAAAAAAAAAAGATGTAATTTATTTATTCATGAGAGACTCAGAGAGGCAGAAACATAGGCAGAGGGAGCCTGCTACCAGACTTGATCCTAGGACCGTGATATCATGACCTGAGCCAAAGGCAGATGCTCAACTACTGAGCCACCCAGGCATCCCATAATTTGTACTTTTTTTTTTTTAATTTTTTAAAAATTTATTTATGATAGTCACACAGAGAGGGAGAGAGAACGGCAGAGACACAGGCAGAGGGAGAAGCAGGCTCCATGCACCAGGAGCCCGACGTGGGATTCGATCCCAGGTCTCCAGGATCGCGCCCTGGGCCAAAGGCAGGCACCAAACTGCTGCGCCACCCAGGGATCCCATAATTTGTACTTTTTAATGACTGGTCTATTTCATCTAAATTGTCAAATTTATGTTTGTCAAAAAATTGTAATTATGTAATGGTGATGGACATTAATTAGACTTTTGGTGATCATTTCACAATATATACAAATACTGAGTCATTATGTTGTATACCTGAAACCAATATAATGTTAAATATCAATTATATTTCACTTAAAAATTATATGTATAGAGTTTTTTGTCATATTTCTTTATCATCTTTTTGATGTTGGAGTGGTCTGTAATGATACTTCCATTTCATTCCTGATAACTTGGATTTTCTTTCTTTTTATCTTTGAGTCTTCCTAGGTGTTTTATCATTTTTATTAATCTTTCTAAAGAACCAGCTCTGCCATTGATTTTCTCTATTGTTTTGTGGTTTTCAATTGCATTGATTTATGCTTTTAGTTTTATTTGTTTCCTTCTGTTTGCTTTGAATTTATATTACTCTTCTTTTTCTAGGTTCTTAAAAAGGGAGCTTAAATTTGAGAATTTTCCTCCTCTAATGTATTCATTTATTGCTATAAATTTCTCTCAACACTATTTAGCTGTATCCTACAAATTTTGATACATTGTTCATTTTTATTCCACTTATTTTTTATTTTCCCTTTTACTTTTCTCTTTGATACATGAATTATTCACAAATACATTGTTTAATTCCCAAGCATTTGTTTGGAGATTTGCCTGATATCTTTCTGATACTGATTTCTGGTTTAATTTTATTGTGATCAGAGAACATATTCCATATGAATTCAATTATTTTAAATTTGTTATAGTTTGTTTTATGGTTCAGGATATAATCTATCTTGGTATATGTTCCATGGACCCTTAAAAAGGATGTGTATTCCACTATTGAGTGGAGCATCCTGCAAGTATCAATTAGAATCTCTCAGTTGATGGTGGTATTGGGAGTTTTTCTACATCCTTGCTAGTTTTCTGTCTGTTTGTTCTATCAACTATTAAGAAAGTAGAATATTTACAATTCCATTTCAATTTAAATATTGAGTATTTATCTTTTTGTAGAGCTTTTTAGTGGGTGCTCTAGGTTATACATCATATATACACAACTTCTACTGATGTCATTGTGTTACCAGTTTGAAGAGAATGTAGAAACTTTAACTCCCTTTACATATATTTATCCTCTTTTATTTACAATTGTCCTAAATATTTCTTCCACATACTTTTAGAACCACTTGAACAATGTTATAATCTTTGCTTCAACCATCCATTATAATTTAGAAAAAGGAAGAGAATAGGGAAAGTCTATTGCACTTACAAATATTTTTACTTACTGTGCTCTCTCTTCATTGATATTCCAAAATTCCTTCTTTTTCCAATTCCTTTCTGTTCGGAGAACTTCCTTTAGCCATTCTTTTAGGGTAGGTTGGCTTTATTTTCCATTATCTGAGAATGAGTTGATTTCTCCTTCATTTTTAAGGGATATTTTTGCTGGGTATAGGACTGTGGGCTGACTGGCCATTATTTTATGTTAGCACTCAAAACTGTTGTGCCACTTCCTTCTGCATGGTTTCTGAATTTGAATTATATTCCTTCCATAGGTAAGATGTTATGACGCTCCCACTGTTTTAAAGATTTTTTTCTTTTTCTTTAGTTTTAAGAAGTTTGATAATGATCTATGTGGCTTAGTATGGATTTCTTTGCCTTTATCCTACATGAAGTTTGCTTAACTTCTTGATCTGTAAGTTTATAGATTTGGTAAAATATGGAGTTTTCAGCTATTATTTTTTGAGTACTTTTTCAGCCCCATTCTTTCTCTTCTTCTTATACTCTGAAGATAAAAATGCAAAATTCTTTGTTAGAGTCTCATAGGACTGTTCACAGATTTGCTTTGTTTTGTTTCTGTTTGTTCAGATTGAATAACTTGTATTGCTCCCTCTAGTTCACTAATTTCCTATATCTCATGCATTCTGCTGAAGCCTATCCATGGCATTACAAATTTTTAGTTTTTGTATTTTCAGTTCTAAAATTTCTATTTGGTCAACTTTTAGGTCTTCTATTTCTTTTTTGAGACTTTCTATTTCCTTGCTGAGATTTTTCTATTTTAAAAAAATTAGTTCAAACATGTTGGTAACTGCTCATTGAATTGGTTTAATGATGGCTGCTTTAAAATCTTTTTATTTTTTCTTTAAGATTTTTTTAAAAAATTTATTCATGATAGACACAGAAAAAGAGGCAGAGACACAGGCAGAGGGAGAAGCAGGCTCCCTGAAGTGAGCTGATGTGGGACTCAATCCCAGGACCCCAGGATCACAACCTGAACCAAAGGCAGATGCTTAACCACTGAGCCACCCAGGAGCCCCTGCTTTAAAATCTTTGTCACAAGATTCTAACTTCTCTGTGATCTTGGTGTTGGTGTCTATTAATTATCTTTTTTTCATTCAGTTTGAGATCTTGTTTATTAATATAGCAAGTTATTTCCAATTGAAACCAGGACATTTGGGGAATTGTGTTATGATATTCTGGATTAGATTTAAGCCTTTGTTGTAACCGGCTTCTTCTCACACTGCTTTGGCAGAGGAAGGTGAGAGGCCAGTTGGAATTAGAAGTTCAGGTTTCCCACTTTCATTTTTCCTTCATTGACAATCAAGGGAGGTACTCCCCATTTCTGTTAATGGGGTTGGGAGTTCCAGCTCTTTCTTAGGTTTTCAGTGATGCCTCCCTGGCTGAGAGGGATAGGAACTTCTTGTTAGTGCTCCTTATGTGAATTCCAGTGACTACAGCGTGGGAATGTGGGTGGCCTCAATAATTGGTTTTGCATTCTTGTTTGAATTTATTGTGTAAATCTATTTTGGTTTTAAGTACGTATAAAATGCTATAAACATAAGTAATGCATGACTAGTTTTATATTTACATATAGTTAACTGACTAAAAATGAAAATGTTTTTATTTAAAAGGGCTTTATACTTTTGGTTTTGGCTCAAGTTGTGATCTCAGAGTTGTGAGATGGAGCTTGGTGTTGGGCTGTGTGCTCAGCATAGTCTGCTTGAGTTTCTCTCTCTTCTTTTCCCTCTGCCCCTCCTGCTCATGTTCTATCTCTCTAAAGTCAATAATTCTCTTTTTTTTTAGAGGTCTTTATACCATATACCAGTTTGAGAAACACTGATGTGGGTAACTACAAGGTCTGATCCCCAAATCATGAGTCTCTGGAGATATTCATATTTCCGTCCATGTTTTCTCACCTACATGAAAAGACAGAAAGAGCTGGGGCCCTGACACTATGGACATCATGCCAGTCTGACATAGATTTCTTATAGATAAAAGAAAAATAAACTCCTACTAAGGGTTTTATTAGTTTCCTACTGCTATGGGAACATATTACCACAAACTTACTAGCTTACAACAACACAAATGTGTTCTTTTACAGTTCTTCAGGTCAGAAGTCCAAAATCAATTTTACTGGGCTAGCATCCAGTTGTCAGCAGGGCTGGTTGACTCCAGAGGCTCTAGGACAGAATCTATTTTCTTGCCTTCGCCAGCTTCTAGAAGCTGCCCCCATTCCTTGGCTTGTGGTCCTTTCATCTTCAAAGCAAGCAGTGTAGCATCTTCAAATCTCTTTCTTGCTCTCTGTGTTCTGCTTCTCTTATCATATTTCCTTCTCTGGCTCTGAAGCTCCTGCCTCCCTCTTGTGGTTACATTAGGCTCACCTGGATAGCCCCAAATAATCTCCCCATCTGAAGATAATTCACTTACTTACATCTACAAAGTTCATTTTATCATGTAAATTAACATATTCCTAGGTTCCAGGGATTTAAGATGTGGATATCTTTGGAGGCCATTATTCACCTACCAGAGGGGAAATCATTTACTTGCAACTAAATCCCCGCTCAGCAGGGAGCCTGATCTGGGGCTCGATCCCAGGATCCCGGGATCATGTCCTGAGCTGAAGGCAGATGCTTAACCAACTGAGCCACCCAGGTGCTCTGTAAATCAATTTTTAAATGACTGACCTTTCCCTAGAATGTACACTCCACCATAATAGGGATTTTTTTTTCAGGATTGTTCAGCAGGGTTTTCTCAGTTTTCTGCTAATGCAGTGATGGTCACATTTTCATGACTGTCACTGTTGAGAAGGTAGCTTCAAAAAGTCCGGAGTGTAGAGCATCCTAGGCAGAAAGAAAAGCAAGTACAACATCAGGCCAGCATATACTTTTTATTCATACCAATAATAATGCATATAACATTTGTTGTCTCATAGCTCATTTTATATCAATTCTCATAAACTATCAAGTCATTGATATATTGTACCCATTTGAAAACACTATTTAGATCCTAATCCAAAACATAAACTGGCCCAACCCAGAGGGTTTCACTCAGTATGTTTCTCATCTTTACCTTTGAATCTCTCTTCTGAGTGTAATCTGGTCTAGCCTCTATGCTTTGTTTTCTGACTCTGCAATTTAAAGTTTTTGCTTACGATTGAATCAACATAAAAATATTATACAAGGAAATATTAAAACAACAACAACAACAACAACAACAACAACAACAACAACAACAAAACCATGATCTGGGGCACCTGGGTGGCTTAGTTGGTTAAGTCTGTTGATTTGGGCTTAGGTCATGATCTCAGGGCCACAACAGGCTCCACACTCAGCAAGAAGTCTGTTCAAGATTCTCTTTCCCTTTTCCTCTGCCCATCCCCACCTTATGGGTGCATGATTGCACACATGCTTTCTAAAATAAATAAATACATCTTTAAAAAAAAACACCCCACAACTCATGATCCATGATTCAAACATTATTTTCTCTGCCAGATTTGCCTGGATAAGCGTGAAAGCTTTAGAGTCATATTGCTTTATATTCATATCCTAGCTTTGCCACTTACTAACTGTGTGACTTTGGTCAAATTACTCAGATCTTCCTGTTTCAGTTTCCTCATCAGTAAAACAAAAATAACAACTGTACCTTCCTCACACAGCTGTTGTGAAAATTAGACGAATTAATCTAATGTACTGAAAACAGAGGCTGGCACACTGCAACCCGCTCAATAACTATTCATCATTATTCTTATTTTCCACCCAACGATTTTCTTCCCACATGATTTTTTATTCAGTTGCAATCACAGGATACATAAAGCATTGTGTTCTACTTTTTTTTTCACTTAATGTTCATGTTTTTCTCTTCATTTCTATTTTATTAACCTAGATACTATTTTTAGTGACAGCTTGACATACTATACTATTGATAAGTTTTGTTTAAATATTGCCTTGTTATTGAGCATTTAATTATTGCCTCATTATTAGTGATGATATTTTTTTTTTTTTTTTAGTGATGATCTTATAAACATACTTTGTATCTGATGCTTTTTCTTTCTTTTGAATGATTTATTTAGCAACTGTTTGCAGGAGTATAATTCTTGATTTTGCACCCAACATTTAAAACTCCTTCCTGGGGCACCTGGATGGTGCAGTCAGTTAAGTGCCTGACTCTTGATTTTGGCCCAGGTCATGATCTCAGCATCCTGGGATCAAGCCCCACATCAGGCTCCATGCTCAGCAGGGAGTCTGCTTGAGATTCTCTCTCTTCCTCTCCCTCTGCCCCTCTCCCCGCTCTTGTGCTTGCTCTCTCTCAAATGAATGAATGAGTGAATGAATAAATAAATAAATAAATAAATAAATAAAATCTTAAAAAATAACTTCCTACAGGGGGTGCCTGGCTGGCTCAGTGGGTAGAATGTACAGCTCTTGATCTCAGGGCTGTGAGTTCAAGCCTCATGTTGGGTGGGGAGCTTACTTTAAAAAAGCAAACAAACAACCAAAAAAACTTTCTTTCCTTCTATGTAGTTTCAAAGAAACAAGTATTTTCAGTACATGATGGAAAGAGAAGCAGACATATCATACCACGACAGTGAAGTCATCATTTTCTCCTAGGAACAGACTGTTGATAAAAGACTGATAAGGTCTATACTACTTTCATCATTGTCATCATCATTCATTCATTCAACAAACATGAATTATTCATGCAGGGTGGGTCAGGTCTTTTTCGGGTAGGAAGAAAATTATAAAAGAAAGACAAAAAAAGTGTGATGAGCTCCAAATACAAACATCATTTTATTTATAAACCTTCCACATTGATTGTGTCTTTTAATGCACAATGTGGAATCCGTGTGCAAGTTAAAAGGAGACATTTTCTTCACTCAAAGAATGATGAACTTCACTCAAAATGATGTCAACCTGATACTGCTCATCTTAACATACAAATTTTATAGAAGCCACAGCGATAACTTGTAAGAAGCGAGTCCCCGCCTCCAAGAAGTCTACATTAATGCCTTTTTTCCTGTTCCTCAATGTTATTTTAAAATAAAGAAGACAGTAATGATATTGTTGGAATCTTCTCTTTGATGGCAGAAGAAGTCTTTTAAAGTCTGGCACGACCAGATTCCTTCTTTCCATGAGGGCCCAGTGTAAAAGTTGAGTTATATGGGCCTAAACTGTATTCCATTTTCTATTAAAGCCACTGAACTTGCCACATAAGAAATAATAAAGATTAAATGGTTTTTGTAGCCCACCACATCCTGAGTTCAGTTTTACACCTTTTCACTGGTGTAGCTGAAATTCTGTAAAAGTTTCTCCTGTTGTCTTTATCTCTGTTTCTCTTCTTATCAACCTTCTGCTGAAAACAATTGCCAGTACTCTATACTGCATGCTTTGGGCATGATACACCTGTGGCAACCACCTACCTACGCTGATAATATGATGAATGTCTTCTTCAGGAAACAGTATAACATCATGGAAACTACCTCAACTATCACTGATAATGAATTCTGTTATCTAGATATTTTGTTTACAGATCAGTTGTCTCTGGTTTTCTGGAGAACTTTTAATCACCACAATATCAACTAACCCTTTAAGACAGTGGCTCTGCTACCTTTTTGGGATCAATTTGATGGAAGTGTTAAGTCCTCTCACTTATATGTTTATGAGCATTTTTCTTGGGAGAAAACCAACTTTATCACCATAATAAATAATTATAACTCTCTCTCTACATACACACAATTTTATTTCTTTTTTCTTTTTTTTTTCTTTTTTTTTGCCTATAGTTTCACCTCTGCTCCCTCAAAGAACACCTGCCCTGGGGGAAATTATGTCAATGAGTCAACAGTAGTTTCTGGATGGGATAAGAGGCAGGAGAGATGGGGCTGGCAAGAGACAGTAGATCCCAAGTACAGGTCATTATACTCAAGGACTCCACCAGAGTGAGAAAAGATTTGGCATCAGGCCTTGGTTCAAATATGCGCCCTCTTCCCACCCCCACCCCCTTTTCCTAACTAATAACTTAGGCAAGTCATTAAACTTCCCAACCCTTAGGTTTATGGTTTTTTTTTTTCCCCCTGTAAAATGAATCTTGTCAGACTGCTTCTCAAGGTGATTGCATGGTCAAAGGAGAGATAATATATGTTTTAAAGTCCCAAACAAGCATGAGCTATAATAACTATTAATGTACTTGCCACTCCCTTAGCTTCATCTTCAGGTGGACTGTCCTCTCCTTCAGTGCTGAGCGCTGCTGTCACCTTCTCAGGGAAGTCTCCAGGACACTAGGTGTAAGGTAGCCTCTCTCTCCCCATCACTATCCATTATAGTCGAAACACTTCTCGTAGGTGCAGTGGTTCCATTTTGTACT
Organism: Canis aureus; assembly: GCF_053574225.1. NCBI lineage: Eukaryota > Metazoa > Chordata > Mammalia > Carnivora > Canidae > Canis > Canis aureus. The sequence continues at coordinate 47,551,815 of NC_135624.1, read as the reverse complement.
TGCTTACTGTCTTTCTCCCCAGACTAGAATAAAAAGCCCTTGGAGGACAGAGCCCTTGTGTCCCCCAGGCCTGTAACTGTTCACCAGGCCTGGTGCACGCTCAGATTTTGGTGAGTCCGGGTAGCAGTGGTTCAGAGGGCAGACTCCCGGGGAGGACGACCCGGACTGAAATACCAGCTTTCAAGGTTACTAAGTCGGGTGTCATGAGGTTGGTTATTCAGCTTCTCTGTGCCTCACTTTCACATGTAAAATGGGGGATTCTGATGTACACTTTGCAGAAATGTGAATACCTGTAAAGTATGGAAACAGTGCGGGGCACCTAGTCTTATACAAGTCCTGTTTGCCACTCTTCAGTGGGTGAACGAAGTATTAATATATTAATAGGGAATGCACCTGACCCTATAGGTGTATCAGATACGCTCCGATGCCTTAGGCTTGACAGAAAAAGACTTTTTCTTTTCGTAAAACTTCGTGCAGTGGCTTCGCTCCACTGCACCGTGTCACCCGCCTGGACCGCTTCCCTTAGCGGAAGGGGAGGTGCGGCCCCTGATTCCGACCGAGTCCCCAGTCACCCACAGGTGGCACTGCTCGGGGCTCTCCCGGGCCGGGGTGGTCCCAAAGCCCGCGGGGCGGTCCTCCTGGGGCAGGAAGCCTAGGCCTAGGGAGTCCCAGCGCCGCGTTCGGGAGCACAAGGGACGCTCCCCACTTACCCGACACTCCCGCCTCCGGGCTCAAAACCTCGGCAGGGTTCGTGGGAACCGGTGGCCGCGGGCGGGGGCGGGGCCTGAGGGGGCGGGGCCTGCCGGGAGGGGCGGGCTCAGAGCAGGGCCTGCGGGGCGGGGGCGGGGCGGGGGCGGGGCCTGCGCGGCGGGGGCGTGGCGGGGGCAGAGCGGGGCCTGCGTGGCGGGGGCAGAGCGGGGCCTGCGGGGCGTGGCGGGGGCGGGGTCTGCGGGGGCGGGACGTACTCGGAGCGGCGCCTGCGGGGCGGGGCCTGCGGGGCGGGGCGGGGCCTGCTGGGAGGGGCGGGCTCGGAGTGGGGCCTGTGGGGCGGGGGCGGGGCCTGCGGGGCGGGGGCGTGGCGGGGGCGTGGCGGGGCCTGCGTGCCGGGGGCGGAGCGGGGCCTGCGGGGCGGGGCGGGGGCGGGGCCTGCGGGGCGGGGGCGGGGCCTGCGGGCTCCAGGCTGCGGACGCGGCGGGGCCCGCGGGACTTCGCAGTGTCCGCGGCTCGGCGCAGCCCGCGCGCTCCCGCCAGGTAAGGATGCGGCGGGTCCGCAGGGGCGGCCGGGGACTGCGGAAATGCGGGCAGGGCCGGGCAGGACGGACGCGAGGCGAGAGGCGGCTGCCACGAGCCCGGAGCCGACCCTCCCGGGAGGAGGAAGGTTTTCTCCCCAGCGCGGCGCGCACGGGGTCGGCACGCCAGGTGAGGCACCCGGGCCCTCGGGTCCCGGAGGAAGGGACAGGTGCGCGCTCCCGCGGCCGCCGCCTCCCCGCCGCCCGCCTCTGGGCTCGGGCGCTGGCCTCTCCCGGGGAGCACCCGCCTCCTTTTCCTTCGGGTCCGGGGCCGAGGCCACCTGGCGCGGGTTTCGGCGTTGGGGTCACCTCCCGGCGGCGCGGCCAGGTGGGGTCCCCCCCTCCGGTTGGGCGGCCGCGCAGGCTCCGCTGAAAGTTGGCACAGTCCGCAGAGACATTCCACAGTCGTACGTGCCCGAGGGACTCACCCCACCAACCTCACAGGTGGTTTTTTTTTTTTTTTTTTAAATCTGGGAAATAGTTTGAATCTTGAAAATAGGAGTCGGTGAATGTATGCATTGGAAACACTAGGACCTTGACCGGAGTGTGCACTTTTCTTTGGATCCTAAATTTGCTTTTTGATCTGATTCCCACCGCCACCCCCCCCACCCCGCCCCAAGAAAGAATAATAACACATTTCTCTGCACCAGGTTCGGAAACAGCCTCGTCTATTGCCATTCTTTGGAAACTGGAATATTTGATTAGAAGGGTTGGGAACAACAGGATGGGCTGGTGGCTAAGTGGGTTTGAAGGTTATCCAAAATCGTTAAGTTATACCCTGTATTTTTCCAATGAGTGCCCATTTTCCTCTTAGGAAATTCTGAGAATTTACTCTCTTTGAGATGGTTCTGCCCTAAAAGGCTGAGGAGGAAAAAACAACCTTAACAAACCAGTGGTTTTCTCAATTAAGTTTAGGTTTAAACAGATCGGTTTGTGACATTGGTAGCTCAGCCAGCAGGAGTCACATGTGGTATGGAATATCATGACTTACACGGAGAAAAAGAAAGTATGTTGAAATTTTCCTATTGTGTATTGGAAAGTATTTATTTTTTTAAGATTTTATGTATTTATTCGTGAGAGACAAAGAGGCAGAGACGCAGGCAGAGGGAGAAGCAGGCTTCTCGTGAGGAGCCTGAATTGGGACTTGATCCCAGGGCCCGGGGTCATGACCTGAGCCTAAGGCAGATGCTCAACCACTGAGCCACCCAGGTGTCCCTGAAAGCATTTTTTAGTTCAGTTTCGTTTTCAGTGTTTAGGAAAGACCTATACTTTCCCTGTACTCCAATTAATCTGATCAATATATTACTCGTCCTGCCAATTCATGATGCTGACTGCAGTGTATTTATGCTAATGAGTTTGATTCTTTTTTTTGTTTTGTTTTGTTTTTTTTTAAGTTTGATTCTTCCCACAAGGGTGTGAATATGTTTCAGTTTTTGGAACTGTACAGGGCAGGTGTTGTAGACTCATGCACATCAGTGCCCTGCTGTAGTTGGCAAAACCTTAGCTTCACATTGGTCCTTGAACTAAAAATTTCACATCTTCCCAAATAGAAAAGAATATGGAATATAAATGTATGCTCTAGCACTTTCAACCTGTTTAATTATTCTGTACTAAGTCAGCGTGTTTTCTCAGCAGCTAGATACTCAGGGCAGGGGCTATATTTTATCAAAGCATGGTAAAGCTCAGAGAATGGTAACCTTCACTCTGGAAAGTTGACCGTTGATAGGGTGGTTGGAAGGGTTGTGTCTACTTTTATGCTTGGGGAAGAATTGTGGGACTCCCTGCCTTCCTCTGCATATCCAAAGTAGTAGGAGCCTGAGTCCTGGGCCTCCAAGCACACCTCTGCTTACAGGTTACTCCAGGTTGGCCAGCTGATACCTCCTCTCCCTGCCCCAGCTCTTCCAGTTTTGTGGCTTCCACCCCGGCTCCACCCTTCCCTGGATTCCCACCCTTAGGGAGAAGCAACTTATTTTTCAGGACAGAGAGATGAGATCTGCATAGTTGACTCAGGGATGTTGATCCAGCCTGGTGCTGGGTCCCCCGTGGATGCTTTAGTAAATGTCTGTTGAGGAAAGTGCCCCTTATTCTCTCTTGTTATTCAGACTACAGAGGTAAAGAGGAGTGAAGTTGAACTCAGATCAGTTGGTTTAGGGGCCAGCTGCCTTGGTTGGATTAGTGTCACAAAGGGGGACATTTGAATCCATTAGATAGGAGTGAAATTGGCTCATGGTGGTTGGCAATTGTAAGATTATCCTGTACCACGTGATTATGCCATGAGAATAGCTTTGTTGAAAAGAATCCCAGAAGAGAGGGGCTTAGTCGTCTTGACCTGGACTTGTCTTTGTGTTTCTGCCTTAGCTCAACCAGTCCTTCCTTGGGTTGGATTAGAACTATTGCCTTTCCCACCACATTTGACTGCTCAGAGCTCAGATGACAATAGCTGCTGTGGGCTAGATGTAGAGAATTACATTTTCTTTTGTTGGGAAAAACGAGGATGGAATTTTGCCAAATTGCTATTAGGGAGACAAAGTGAAAGCAAATAAATGTAAAACTGCCTGGGCACAGAAGTCAATATAGTTTTTTTAAAAAAAATTATAAACTTTTAATCTAAATTACATTGCTCTCTCTCTGGAAACAACCACTTGTAATTCTTTGAGCTGGTTATTTTGGTATCTGTTGCTTGCAGTTCTTACTTCTTGAGTTTTGCAGTTTGAAGTATTATCTGTTGACTTCCCACCGTGGAAGATGATGACGTGGCTGCCTTTATTCCTCTCGCCCCCATCTTGACCACAGCTTCCTTATTTTCCCATCCTTACAGTAGTTAAACAGTAATTTTGGTTAGATCAATATTCATAGCTAAGCCAAGCACAACTTTTTGTCTTCTTTGGAGTTAATAATTGCTTTGTTTGTTCATTTATTTAGTTTCGTATGTCCTTATTAATTTGGCCCAAAACTCTTGGCCAGATTTCTGAAACTTGCTTCATATGCATCAGGTATCATCAATTTCATTGTCCTGGAAAGGTTGTCGGTGAGTCTCCTGGCTTGCCCTAATCTGGAACAGTTGCCCTCTACACGTGGGGCCCAGCGGTCACCCTGAAGACGTCCATCATCATCTTGAAGATCCCCATCATTTCTCTCCTGTGTTGGATCTCTTGTTAAGCACATGTCTTCCTCTATCTTGGTGTGGATTCCCTTGTTTGGTGGAGCACAACTTCAGGGAGCTTTTCAGAAAAGATGCATAGGATATGAATTTTTTTGAGACAGCATATGCCTGGAAGTAGTTGCTTTCGACCAGACAATGTACAGTTTAGAATTTTAGAATGGAAATCTGGGAGGCGTTGCTTCCTTGCCTTCAGGTTGTGTTGCTGTTGAGAAATTCAGAACTGTCCTGATTCCTCAAATTTTGCCTGTGTTTTGTGTACAGTTTACAAGGCTTCTGAGTCTTTTATGGAAGTTTATAGAATTTTCTCTTGGTCTCCATAATTCTGAAATTTCATGATGCTGTACCTTGGTATGGATCTACTTTCTTTTACTGCTCTGGGCTCTTTGGATCCTGAAACCTATATCCTTCAGTTTGGGAAATTTTCTTGAAATTACTCATTGATGATTTCCTCCTTTCCACTTTCTATGATGTTTCTTTCAGAAACTCTTCTGTTCATGTATTAGATATTTTCTTATATTTTCTTGTATTTCTTTTGTAATATTTCTTATATTTCTTATATTCTAATTTTCTTATATTTTCTTTCCTCTCTCTGTATCTTGGTTCTGCTTTTGGGAAGATTGTCTTAATTTTATTATCCAGTCCTCCCACTGAGTTTTTAATAAGTATAATCACATTTTCAATATTTTAAATTAAAAGCTTTTTTTGTTTTGTGTGTGTGTGTGTGTGTGTGTTTGTGTGTGGTGTGCTAAAGGAAAGGAATAATTCTCCTCTACCCTCAAGATCTTCTAGCTGGACTAAGAATTAAATTTAAGTGAGACAGATTAACAGAGGAAAAACCTAGTTTTATTCTAAGGGCACAGAGGCCCAATTATGAAATTGAGACCTAAGGAAATAACTAAAGCAGGCAGTTTTTATATAGATTGGAGAAAGAAACAAGAAATCTTGGGGAATTAACAGGACAAAGAAAAATTTGGGAGCTTCAATTAGTAAAGAATTCTGAACAGAATTTGGGCTGTGGTAGTAAAAGAGTAAAAAGTAACAAGGGTTCTTTATACAACCTTCTCAGCCCTAAATTTCCCATCTCTGGCGATAAGGATGTCTTTTTACCTCCTGGTACAGGGAGGGCACCTTTCACATGGGAGATTTATTTCCTGCTTTCAGGAGACAGAGGAGGGTCTGAGTGTTCTTCTTGCATTGGCTGTCTCTTAGTAACTTTTATTTGAAATAATCAACATGCTGGGCACCTCGGTGGCTCAGTGGTTGAATGTCTGCCTTTGGCCCAGGGCGTGATCTTGGAGTCCTGGGATCGAGTCCCGCATCGGGCTCCCTGCATGGAGCCTGCTTCTCCCTCTGCTTGTGTCTCTGCCTCTCTCTTTGTGTCTCTCTGAATAAATAAATAAAATATTAAAAGAAAAAATAATCAGCATGTCAAAGTGATGCATTTTGAGGTGGCCTGCCCTTGGCCCCATCAATATCTATTTCTTGCTTTTGTTTTATGGTTTCAGTATCTTATCTGTCTTATCTCTCTGAGGAGTCTCATTTTTTTGAAAGTTTTTTTTCTTCCTTCGCAGACTCATTTTCCCCAAGTTGCTTTTGTCTGTTTATTTGTTTAGGTCTCTATCTTTCATGTTAGAGGTTTGCTTCATATTTCTAACACCCTGTGGGGTCTGCTCACATTTCAGTGGGGGTTTAAAAGCTGAAGATGTGTATATGGGCTTGTTGGCTGGGAACGTCACTGTCTGGTGATATGGCTGGGGCTTTTATTTGGAGAAACTGTGAGAGTCCTCAGAAAACGCTCTTCCACTCTTTTTTCCTGGGTGGTGGCAAGGGAGCCTGGCTGCCAGTGATCTGGGAACTAGGTGGAGAAGAAGGCTGAAAGTCTCAGCATCCACATGTTCAGGCAACCCCTCCACGGTGTTTCCAGTTGAGCCCCTGAGCTGTGCCTGTTGTACCCGGTTCCAGGACCCTCTCTGGGAGAGCAGGTGGGGAAGAAACTCCAGGTGTTTTTGCAAGGATAGGCAGGGGGGCTATCTCCCCACCAAGATGTTTTACTATTTTCTCTTCTTCCATTTCCTCCATCCTTGTGGGTTTAGACATTAGAGGGGGGAAAAAAAGATTCCTTTGTTGTCATTTTATTGGGCTTTCAGGAGGGAGAGAAAGGTTTTGTTCAATCTGCCATTGGGGCCTTAACCAGCCTTGGCTGGGAGATGTGTGTGGCTCAGCGCTGTGCTGCTCTTTGCCTGCCTTTACCAGCAGTAAGCACGCTCTGACCAGGTTGGACCTCAGATTTCTTCTTCTACCACTTTAAGCATCCGCTTCCAGCAAATTCCAGTCGTCATGGGAGGCAAGCCTCTAGACCTCGGGTGGACCATCTATAGCTCTCTGGCCATCGAGCCCTTCCCTGTTCCTATTTCTCCAGTCCACCGAGTCTGGGAGGACTCCTTCTGTCACCTTGACCTCTGACTGTCTTACCTTTTGGTGAAACTTGTCGTCAGTAGGTCTCATACCTTAATCTGAAAGGCAGGCCGGGTGTGGGTGTCGTTGGTGGCCGCATGGCCTCAGTGGAAGTTATCATCGTTTCCTTCTGGAGGCCAGTTTATCACACCACTGCCTTAACCAGCAGAAGCATCCTCACTTCCTGTTTCAAAGCTCATGTCTTTCTTGGAATGTGCACCCAGTTCCTGTTTCTGGCTGGGCTGACCAGCGGTGACTGTTCTCTCCAGTGCCTCGTGGATGATCACAACTTTCCCAACCCCATTTTACTGAGTGAATCACTCCTTAGGCGTCTGTAACTCAGTGTGATCTTGCAGGTAGATTGGCAACATCCACCTGACTTGATGCTCACATGCGGAGGAATGATGAGGGTCACCTTCCACTGTCGGAGGAGCATTGTTCTCAAACCATCTTATCTGTGCAGAGAAAGCAAAGCTCTAGCTCCAAGGTGATGCGTATGCACTGGGAATACAGAGCACCAGGGCTGGCAGTCACTACCTTAGAGTGAGTGTAGGAGTGACTTGCTCTCTGGGGGGTGACAGCAAATAATAAGATGGTTAGAAATGCTGGAGCCCGCTAGGTACCATGATGAACGGAAACTTGGCCCCTGGGGAAATACCTGCAAGTGCTCATTCTTCCCTCGGAGCTCCCTTCCCTTTTCTAATAGAACCTTTGAAACCATTGCAACCTCTCTTTCCATGCGGTATATTTTTCTCTGTTGTGCTAAGTGCTTCCCCTAAATTCTTCTCAGCAGGATTGTAAACTGTCCTAGGAGACAGGAGAGGAGACCGCCTAATAAATACCGAGTGAATGCACTGAATGACTTTTCCAGATAATTGTGGACACTTGGCCGTTAGGAGAAAAAAGATACTTGATCGAAGTTGGACCCAATAGCCTAAATTCATTAAATTTTGGATTAGACTTTCACTTCATTTTTGCTGTATAGACTGAAACATAGAACATTCAGTATAGGTTTTCTCATGTGGATTGTTTCTTGTATTCCTTAGAAATAGTTCTCACTGATAACAGTCTTTTTTTTTTTTTTTAAGATTTTATTTTTTATGTAATGTCGATGCCCAGTGTGGGGCTTGAACTCACAATCTCGAGTCTCATGTTTCACTGACTGAACCAGCCAGGCACCCCTCATTGAAAACATTCTTAAAAGGACAACACGGATTACTATTACTACTACTACTACTACTACTACTACTACTACTACTTTTTTTCTCACCTGTGTATTTTCTCTTAGCATAGCATTATGGTTGTCTTGGTTCTTATTGCTAAGAAGAGTGGCTTTTGGAGGAGGGAGGGAATACATGCTGATTAGCTTGTTTAGACTGGTGAATTTTAACATTTTTAAAGGAGGAAGATCTCTTTGGATTTCAGCAGTGTATAGATATATCCTTTTGTAACTACATGTCATTTATTTTTTTTTATTTTTTTATTTTTTTAATTTTTATTTATTTATGATAGTCACACAGAGAGAGAGAGAGGCAGAGACACAGGCAGAGGGAGAAGCAGGCTCCATGCACTGGGAGCCCGATGTGGGATTCGATCCCGGGTCTCCAGAATCGCACCCTGGGCCAAAGGCGGGCGCCAAACCGCTGCGCCACCCAGGGATCCCACATGTCATTTATTTTTGAAGGTTAAAAGCTTTTGAAATGATTGGCTACAGAGTATCAAAGTGACAGATGTATTTATTTATTTATTTATTTATTTATTTATTTATTTATTTATGATTTTACTTATTTATTTATGAGAGATATATAGAGAGAGGCAGAGACATAGGCAGAGGGAGAAGCAGGCTCCCCGCAGGGAGCTCTATGGGGGACTAGATCCCAGGACCCAGGATCATGACCTGAGCCAAAGGCAGATGCTCAACTGCTGAGCCACCCAGGTGCCCCCAAAGTAACAGATTTTAATTTGTCTTTTACTACATAAGATACTTCTAATGTAGAACTCTCTGTCGAATATCCTACTCCATTCTAGCCTGATTTTATAAGAAAAGATTTTAACTTCTCTTTGTCCTGAATAGAGTTCCAACAAATTCTTTCTGTTACTATTTCCTTAGAAACTCTCATGTCCTCATGTCCCCCCCAATATTATATTCCAACCAGAACATGTAGACTCTCCACAGGACTTCCCCCAAAATCCCAAAATGAAATTGTGTGTGTGTGTGTTTAAAGATTTATTTATTTATCTTAGAAGGAGGGAGAGGTGCATGAGTGGGGGGAGGAGCAGAGGGAGCCGAGGGGGAGAGAAGCAGACTCCCCTTTGAGTAGGAGCCCAACATGGGACACTGTCCACCCTGAGATCAGGACCTGAGCTGAAATTAAGAGTCTGACACTCAACCGACAGAGCCACCCAGGGTCCCTGAAATCATGCTTTTTTTTTTTTTTTTTGTTTCCTTACAAAGGAGTGATTTCAAAGTTTATTTTTCCGTGAGCATAATTTAAGTGTGCATCGACTTGGTTTATACCATTGGGGTTATTTTGTTTCATAGAAGATGGTTAGCTTTCTTATTTTCCCACCTTGACTGGTAAAAATGCGTGATCTTGTAGCCATGTAGATAAGCAGAAATACAACTTAATTGAGTTATGAATGAAAAAGATATGTAAATTTAGGTATGAATGCTTTTTAATTTTGTTTTTTAGAGGATTGTCATCTTAATTTGTTAGACATTTAAACCAGTTATAGAAGCACTGCCTTAAAGAATCCTTGTTCACAGGTTCTGGAGTCGTAGCTGAAAGGGCTTTGGGTTCAGAGCTGGTGACACATCCCTCCTGCCTCACCTAGACTACGGATAAATCCCTGGATGCCTCAGAAATTCCTCAGCTCTCAGCATGCTCTGTGGATTCTCTCTTCCATCACTTAAAAATATTTATTTAGTTATATAAAGATTTTATTTATTTATTTGAGAGAAGAGAGAGAGAGAGAGAGAGAGAGCGTGCACGCACAGAGGGAGAGTGAGAAGGAGAGGGAGAAGCAGACTCCCCACGGAGCGTGGAGCCCAGTGTGGGGCTCGATCCCAGGACCCTGTGATCATGACCTGAGCTGACTGAGCCACCCTGGTGCCACCCAAAAATATTGTCTTATATATACTCAATGTTAAAAATTTTAAACAGTGCTGAAGCCTACGAAGAAATTAAAACAACCCCAAACCATTTCAGAGAGAATCTTGGTGAACCCCTCTCAGTCATCTCTATCATCATATGACTTGTTAAAAATCTTCCACAACTTTCTAGAAACTAATTAGCTTAAGGAGTATTGTGTGCAGCTGTTAATGTAACTGAATTCCATCATCTTTATATATATGCAATATATAAAAAATATATATATTATACTTTGTGTATATATTTATTTCTATATATGCAGTTACTTTTTTATTTAACTTTTAATTTTTTTTGTAGTTACTTTTTGAGATTATAATCAGTTCTGGCATAAGGTTCTTGGCTAACAGTATATCATATAGGCATTTTCTTGTAGCAATAATGATCATTTTTAATAGCTAGGTGACTGTCTTGTTAATGTACAATGGTATTTTGAACCATTCCTCAATTGTTGGACAATTGAGGTTCTTTGCTTTTTTCTTTCTTTCTTTCTCTCTCTTTTTTAAGTGAGTAGTGTTGATATCCCTTTTTCCCCTTAGGGGGTTATTTTCTTGCTGAGTTTTTCTCAAAATACTACTCTGGGATTAAGGATTTCTAGTTTCTATTAATCATTGTCAGAAGGACACAAAATAATAATTTGAAAAAGCTAGGTACCTTGACTAGGTATGTCAAGTTATCTAAAGTTCCATTATCCTCTTTTTTGGCCTTTTAGATCAACAGTATCTACTTTGTTGAAGAAATACAGTGTAGCTGGAGCTACTCAGGCCGTGTTATAGACTAGGTTGTAGGCCAGATAAAAAAGTCGGAGTAACCCAACAGGTCCCTTTGCAGAGGCTGTGTTCTGATTCGTCATGTCTATAGCATTTCATTTTGTTGGATGTGGTGGGAAAAGTTTCCAGGGATCAGTAACAAAAGGTGGAGAGGTTGTTATGGTATCTGTGAAACAGCATTTGACCTCAGTACCTGGCCTAGGGTTCATGAACCTTTGTGTAAGCAGGGGAAGGCGTTATATGCCTACAGGAACGTCAGCCCTCCCACCCATTTCCCCATTCTTGGACTGTAAGAGGAAGTAGGAGGAACAGGTCAGCCAGCAACTTTAGGGAATTTTGCATTAATGTCCTTTCTTGATAAAGAACCAGAGCAGAGTAGATTCCTATTCAGATTTTTCCCTTGATATCTTCCTGTGTAATGTTTAAAGCTTGGGTTAGATTTCTAAGTTGGCTATTAACTGGTATTATGTTCCCATGCCTCAGGGTTTCCACCTATTAAACAAAGCATAATGACACCTAATTAACAGTCCACTTCAGAAAGATTCATGGCCTAATGCTTGTAAAGGACTTTGAGTTTCTCAGAGTGTTTCATATACATTTATGAATAATGAGATGACTTGCTCTGTTTAGCAGAGGGCATCGATAGTCTGTCCATTTTACAGAGGAGAAAAGTGAGCCTGAGAGGGTAATAGCTTGCTGAGAACCAGAGGGCAACTTTCATGTACTGTCTATGAAATTTTTCTTGACCTTTGTGGAACAAGTGGAATCTAAAATAAGTTCTGCGTAAGTGCGTGTGTATGTGTTGGGAAAGTGGATTTTGCACTTTTTAAGCAAGTACAACCTTCTGCGGGGATAAGCATAGGCTACTCCTTTGTAAGGGGGGATCCTGTTTGACACATCCACTGGAGTTCTTAAAGGGCATTAGATAATTTTGGAAACTAGAGATAAACTGCGATTTTCAAAGTAACTTTGAAAAGACCCGATGGACACAAAGGCTGTTAAATAAATTGAGTCAGTAGGAGTAGTTGAAAAATGTTTTTATAAATCAGGAATGGAGGTTGGGGGGCAAGGATATCACAAAGGGTAGGCATAGATGGACATTTCCTAGAACACAAATGTGAATAAACTAGTCTCATTATTATTAAAAAAAAAAAAAAAGATGTAGAAGGGGGAGTACACAGTGTAAACTCCCAAGTTGACAGTCAACATGGACATATTGGGGCACCCAAAAGCCAGACTGCTGGTCTCAGGTGTTGCAGTGGTGAAGAATGCATTTAGGTCAAATGAATCCATCTATTTATGCAAATGGACATTCCAGTTTTTTACGCAAGAAAAGAGATTCACTATGACTGTGAGCTCTTAACTGAAGAGATTCACTAAGTGTATGACTTGGAACAAAAAAGAAAAAAAAAACACTAATTAAATCATGGATGTTGTTACAAATAATTCATTCTACCCATTTTCATGTTTCAGCATTTAAGATCTTTTCATCAGTGTACCTTAAAGTCATAATAGACTCTGAGAAAAGCAAACATATCTATCAGTGGCAGAGAAGATTGAGTAAAATACTCCCATTGAATTCTTCAGTCCAGAAGCATAAATGGGTAGGAGACATAGGGACAGGGCGTGCCTTTTTGTACCACGGCAAGCAGAGCTCGGTGATACAGGGAGACCATTCATTTGCACCTTCTTTAGTCCCAAATAATATACCACCTGCCACCCATAGTTATTTTTTTTTTAAAGATTTTATTTATTTACTAATGAGAGACACAGAGAGAGAGAGGCAGAGACACAGGCAGAGGGAGAAGCAGGCTCCATGCAGGACTCGATCCTGGGACCCCAGGGTCACGCCCTGGGCTGAAGGCAGATGCCAAACCGCTGAGCCACCCAGGGTTCCCCCGTAGTTACTGTTTCTGAGCACATAAGATGTGCCAGCCTCCACTTGGGGCTCGTTACATGGATTAGCGCATTTAACCCACCCTATAATCCAACGAAGTGGGCAAGATTATTTTCAGCATCCTACAGATGAAGAGCGTGAAGCTTGGAGATTCCGGGAAATGTGGCCTAGCGGTGGAGCCCGACAACAGTACAGTCTGACTCCAGAGGGTCCTTTTATAGCTCCACTGAGGATCTGCACTGAGCGACCCTCCTCTCCTCTTGTGATTTCCCGCCATGGAAACATTAACAAAACAGAATTTTCTAGAAGAAAATACAAAAGCCTACATCAAACAAAGCAAAAGCAACCAGGTCCTCTGGGTATCCCTCCAAGCCCCTTAACCCTGAAGATTCTGAGATGTCTTCATAGCAGCACTGCTGAATGGAAATACTCTGTGATTTGAAAGCTCCTACCAGCCACATGAAACAAACCAAACACACTAGGTGAAGTTCACTTTAATAGGATATTTTGTGTAGCTCAATAGCTAAGAAACATTCTAATTTCACGGTTTAATCATACAGTGATTATTAATGAGATGCCAGAAACAACTCGGGGGCTTGCTTATGAGCAGTACAATGCAGTGCAAGACAGTGTCTTGTGCAGTGCAGTGGATAATGTAAAATGTTGTCCTACCAAACAATAAAGCTGCGGTTAAGAGAGAAACATTTCATACTGCTTCAGTTTTAAATTTTAAATTAAAGTTAATTAAAGCTAAATAAAATTCAAAATGTAGCTCCTCGTTTGCACTAGCCACATTTCAAGGGCTCAGTAGCTGTTTGTGGCAAGTGGCTACCCTAGTGATTGGTGCAGCAAAGTTATTCTCTATTTTCAAAGGCCCCAAGACTGCCAGATACTCCATCCCCACCCCTGTGCCCTGACCCCTCTCAGTCCCCAGCTCAACTTGCTTGCCTCTGCCCAGGGCCATCATGTACAGTTGTGCAGGTTATGCACTGTAAAACTCTGGGGTGTCATTCGCATTGCAGATGTAGATTTGTTTATTTACTGTGACAGGTTATTGGAAGATGGAAGTAAAGTTTTTAAAGGAAGAGACAGTTTTTCTAATTCATGCAAAGGCATTTTTTGGTGGGGAGGTAATTGTAGTTCTTATTTCCTGATGTAGGAAAGATGCTACGGCTAGAAGCCGATGGCCAAGAAAGAATTCCAGAGATGTCTTTGGTGTGTAAAGGTGGCTTTATTAAAGCCACAGGAACAGGACCTGCGGACAGAAAGAGCTGCAGTGGGGTCATGAGGAGTGGCCCATGATATACTTTCAAGTTGGTAGAGAGTTAGGGATAGCGTGAGCCTCCCAGATATTTTGGAAACAAGGTTTCCAGGACCTGGAGGGGGCCTAGCTATTGTTAGGAAAAGGTCATTTATTACTGTTTAGTAAAAAACTCAGTCATGAGACTCTTCAGATGTATATCGGTGGGTCATGTGCTTGAGGGATGATCACCAATATGTACCTTGGGGGGTAGAGATAAAGGAAGCTTCCAAAGGAATTTTTATATATTAAGTAGACTTACAGGATCCTGGAGGTCAGCCTATGATTGCCTTTTGCACTTGGCAAGTGTTCACAAGGGGGCAGCTGAGATCCCAGAGGAAGGTCACTCTGCTTGTTTCAAGGATTTGTCAATGGGTCGTAAGTAGTAAAGAAATTTTAATTTAATCATTTTTCTTCTGCCTTTGTTTGTCACTCACGTCATTCCTTCTTAGCATTCCAACAGTTGGGCCCAGGCATTGCTCCGTTGTGTGCTGAGCACTTTCCAGTGCCCACAGCCTGTGGCTGAAAGCAATGAGGTGGGCCTCTCCCACCTGCCTTCCCCCAGTAATGTCACCAAGTTGCAGTCTTTGAGGTAGTTTACCTCCGAGCCCTGTGTGTCTTATTTATGATTGTGTCCACAGTGCCTGGCACACAGTGGGTGCTTAACACATTTAGTGATTTCAGTGGTTCTCCCAGTGTCACTCAGGCCCCTATCTTGTGTCCTGAGTTGCTCTTAATGAAACTTGACCCAGGGCTGATTTTCCAGGTGCTGACATGGCTCTCTCTTCGCCGAGTCACAGCTCACCCTTCATGTGGTACCCTGGTTCTAAACAATAACTGTCATTATTGTTATTATTACTAATAATAGCGACCATTTATTGATCACTTTGTGTCAAGCGTTGTATCCAGCAGTTTATGTGCATTGTTCCATTTACTCTTTCCAAACATCTCTAGGAGGGAGGTACTCTCATTATTCCCATTTTATAAGGAGGAAACTGAGACACTGAGAAATTAAGTCATTTACTCGAGGTCACACAGCTAGTAAGTGTCAAAGCTGAAATGTAAAACCAGTTCTGTCTGACTTCAAAGCCCTTCTGATGTGGAAATGTTAGGGTTCAGAGCAGAGGGCCAAGAAAGGATTCTTGAGATGTCTTCTGTGCCAAAAAAAGTGATTGTTATTAAAGCCTGGGGACAGGACCCTTGGGTAGAAAGGGCTGCCCGTGGAATGTGAGGAATGTCATTGATTTTACACTATGGAGTCAGAGCAGGTAAAGACAAAGGGAAGTTTCCAGAATGACTTTCACAGGCTGAAGAAGACATGGGATCTTGGAGGCCTAGCTATTGTCCAGCTGAGGTTGTTTTTGCCTCTAGCAAGGCATTCCCATTAAGATTGGGAGTTCCTGGAGGAATGCTGTACTGGGCCAGCCTCCAGTATTTGTCAGAGTTGCAGGTTCTAAGGACATTTAATTTTATCTACATTTATTTTTGCCTTTGTTCCCCGCATCCTTTTATGCTTGAAGTAGCAAGACTGTGCATCTCTTTTGTTATCTGGGGCCTGACTCACAAGTGACTCCACCTTGGTGGACTTGTTTGCCCGGACTTCCTTCCTTTGGGGGAACTTCTCCGTCCATAGTTCACATGGTTTGGGTGGGGTGGACCCCAGGGGTGGCCATGTGACTTCGTTTTGGCCTATCTGAGAAGAGCCTGCACCTGACCAAGTGATTGGTTCAGAGGTTAGCACATGACCCAGCCTTGCTCAGTGAAGCTCCATTTCTGCTCTGCTAGGAAGAGAGACATTCTTTTCCTCTGGGATTTTTTTTTCCACCTGCTAGAGTGATTTGACTTGGAGCTCCTGCTGGCCATCTTTGCCTGCTCTTTGGGGAAAGCTATTTGAAGTAATAGAGAATGAATGAGGCGGGCATGCAGTGAGGCGTAGCACTGAGCAGTGGTGGGAGCACAGATAGTGCCATTTATTTTTATTTTTTTATTTTTTTAAAATTCGATTTGCCAGCATGTAGTATAACACCCAGTGCTCATCTCATCATGTGCCCTCCTTAACACCTGTCACCCAGTTACTCCATCCTCCCACCCTCCTCCCCTCCCCTTCTACAACCTTTTGTTTCCCAGAGTTAGGAGTTTTTCATGGTTTGTCTTCCTCTCTAATTTTTTGCTACTCAGTTTCCCCCCTTCCCTTATGGTCCCTTTCACTATTTCTTAGATTCCACATGTGAGTGAAACTAAGTGATAGTAGTCTTTCTCTCATTGACTTATTTCATTCAGCATAATACCCTCCAGTTCTATCTATGCTAATGTAAATGGTAGATATTTATTCTTTCTGATGGCTGGGTAATGTTCCACTGTCTGTATAGACCACATCTTCTCTATCCATTCATCTGTCAAAGGACATCGTGGCTCCTCCCGCAGTTTGGCTGTTGTGGACATTGCTGCTATGAACATTGGGGTGCAGGTGTCCCGGAATTTCACTGCAAATGTATCTTTGGAGTAATACCCAGTAGTGCTGGAAAGCACTGTTTAAACCCCAGGATTCAGGGGCTCCTGGGTGGCTCAGTTGGTTAAGCGTTGGACTCTTGATTTTTGGCTCAGGTCATGATCTCAGGGTTGTGAGATTGAGCCTCTTACTGGCCTCAGTGCTGAGCATGGAGCCTACTTAAAATTCTCTCTACCTCTGTGCCCCCTCTCCCACCGCCTGGTGCTCTCTTTCTCTCTCAAAAGAAAAGAAAAGAAAAGAAAAAAAAGAAAAGAAAAAAGGAAAAAACCAACCCAGAATTCAGATGTGCCTGAAGTGTCCCAAGACTGCTTGGTTTTGTGAGCCAGTACATTCCTTTTTAGTTGCTGTCTACTTAAATCAAGTTATTTACAATTGACAAAGCCCTGCCTAATGTACAGACTCTCCAGAAGATAAATAGATTCTTTCCTCATTGTCATTCTTGATCTACTCTTTGGATGAGCCCCCTGCTTCTTGGGCCTTGGTGCCTACTGTAGCCTGTACCTCGCCTGGAGTCCTTTGATCCCTGGAGACTCTGAGTATTTATCTTGGTTTTTCCCTTTTAGGTCTCTGAGCTCTGCCCTAAGGAAGAGAGATACCACACCCACCCCCTTCTCACCCCTTTCCCCTCACCTCTTCCCCCCCCATTACAGAGCCCACACACAGGGATAAGTATTATGCCATGGGTATATCATTGGAGAAATCTGTTTTTTGTAGACATTACAAAATTACTCATCAACCTACTTTTGAATGCTGATCAAAGACTGTTGAATGCTTAACTCATCTGGCCTCTGACATTATCTGGGATCTCAGCCAGCTTAGGCCTAGGCTCTGCTTCTTAACCCCAGTTTCTTTGGCTCCTAGCCTTTCTGATCAGCTCTCTCCTAAATACTCTCAACTTCCCTATGATTCTGAACTTCTATTCTTCTGCTGGCTTCCTTCCCAATCTTTCCTCCCGGCCTCCGAGGGCATTGTTCCATTGTGAATCAACGCTCCCACACCCCAGCCTCCTCACATGATGAGAACACTCCCTTCTCTGTAGCTCTCTCTGCTGTAGCCTTCTGGTGTCCCTTTGCTGCTTTCCCTTTTAGAGGTAGAGTCCTTCATGCAGACACCCTCATGGTCTCTCCTTTTGCCACCAACCTCTTGATAGACTCTTGGTTCATGATCTTTCCAAACTGCCATCTCTGCATTCATCTACACAACTCGCTTGATATGTCTGTGATGAGTTATCCAGTTGCCTTTGGTCTGGTTAGAGGGAATAGCTAATTATGGCATGAGTGGAAAATAAGGGACACTTCATGAAAGAGACTACCTGTGATCAGGGCCTTAAAAAAATGAATAGCATTTCAGCAGGTCAAATAACTCAAGCAAAGAAGCATGGAGATGTGAAAAGGCCTAGTGCATTTGCTTTCTCAAACTCTTGGAAATAAATGGTAGGAAAGGAAGGGGGGAACCCAGGCTGGATCTGACATGATTACGTTTACTTAAGATTAAGGAATGGCCCTGAAAAGAGTCCAATGTAGAGAATGCAAGGGAAGGAACAGCCTTTATTCTAAAAGGAAGAAGTACTTGGAGAAGTTGCAGAGGTGGAATGATACTCTAAATTACAAGGTTGAGACATTGGGCTGATTGGAAAAAGAGAAGAGTAAATTGAAAGCAGTTTAAGAAAGTTCATAAGAAGTCTGGGGATGGGGATCCCTGGGTGGCACAGCGGTTTAGCGCCTGCCTTTGGCCCAGGGCGCGATCCTGGAGACCCGGGATCGAATCCCACGTCAGGCTCCCGGTGCATGGGGCTTGCTTCTCCCTCTGCCTGTGTCTCTGCCTCTCTTTCTCTCTCTGTGTGACTATCATAAAAATAAAAAAAATTAAAAAAAAAAAAAAAAAAGAAGTCTGGGGATGTAGAGAGGAGGGATAGTGAAAGAAAAAAGTGGAAGGATTTGCAGAGCAGACTGGTTACAACAGGGCAGAGAAACCGGGCAGGCCACGTGCCGCGTCAGGGGCAGCGGCGTGGAGGCCCTGCGGGGCGGCGCGAGATTGGAAGGTCGAGGAAACAGCTCAGACCAGATCTGAGTCAGATCAGCTGGCCTTTGATTGCTGTGTGTAAAGAGTGAGAGAACTTGTATGTTTTACGATGGCGAAAATGACTGAAATTATGTAGGCTTAACGTGTTTCTCAAACTGTTTTATGGAATACTACAACTCTGGGAGCTGTTAATGAGGTTTAAGGGATGGAGAGTGAGTTCTGTGATCAAGTAGGGCTGGGAAGGCTGCATTCTCTGTGGTTCACGGAGCCTGTTGGTGTAGAAAAGGCCACGAGGAACGCACGTTAAGAAACCAGTTCGGAAAAAAAAAAAAAAGAAAGAAAGAAACCAGTTCGACATTGTGTAATACAGCTTTGCCCGAATATATTTGTCCATTCATTCAACAGGCCTGCGGTAAGCACATCTTATGATAGCGTGTTTTGGTTTGGTTTAAATATTTTATTTATTTATTTATTTATTTATTTATTTATTTATAAATAAGAAAAACCTCATTTTTATTTATTTATTTTTAATTATAGTGTAGTTGACACACAATGTCGCATTAGCTTCAGGTGTGTAATCCAGGGGTTTGACATCTCTGTGTTAGGCTGTGCTCGCCACGGGAATAGCTGCCATCTGTCCGCATGCGACGCTTTTACAACACCGTTGTATGCTGTACCTTTCATTTCTGTGACTTATTAATTCCATAATAATATGGAATTAATTATTAATTAATAATTAATTAATGGAAGCCTGTATGTCCATCTCTCTTTCACCCATTTTCCCCATCCTCCCAATCTCCCTCCCCTCTGGCAGCTGCCAGTTTGTTCTCTTTATGGGGGGAGGGGGTCTTCTTCTGCTTTTTTTTGTTTGTTCATTTGTTTTATTTATTTATTTTTTAAAATTTTTATATGTGTGAAATCATATGGCCTTTGCCTTTCTCTGTCTGACTTATTTTACTTAGCATGATACCCTCTAGGTCCACCCACGTTGTCACACATGGCAAGATTTCATTCTTTTTAAATTTTTTTTCTATTTTTATTTAAGTCTTTTTTTTTTCAAAGATTTTATTTATTTATTCATGAGAAACACACAGAGATTGAGAGAGACAGGCAGAGACACAGGCAGAGCGAGAAGCAGGCTTCACGCAGGGAGCCCAATGTGGGACTTGATCTCTGGACTCCAGGATCACGCCCTGGGCTGAAGACAGGCGCCAAACCGCTAAGCCACCCAAGGATCCCCTCATTCTTTTTTTTTAATGGCTGAGTAATGTTCCACTGATATGTATATATACCCTATCTTCATCTGTTCATCTGTCAGGTTGCTTCCATATCTTATCTATTGTAAATAATACTACAGTTAGCACAGGGGTATAGATATCTTTTCAAATTTGTATTTTTGCTTTCTTTGGATTAATACCCAGTAGTGGAATTACTGGATTGTGTGGTAGTTCTATTTTTAATTTTTTGAGGGCCCTCCATATTGTTCTACAACAGCTGCGCCAGTTTACACTCTCACCAGGAGTGCAGGAGGGTTCCCTTTTCTCTACATCCTCAGTAACACTTGTTATTCCTTGTCTTTTTGATTTTAGCCATTCTGACAAGGTATGAGGTGATATCTCACTGTCATTTTGATTTGCATTTCCCTGATGATTAGTGATGTTGAACATCTTTCATGTGTCTTGGCCATATGGTAGTATGCTCTGGGCACTGCCATTTGTCCTGTGGCAGAGGATAAGATGAGCCAGTGTCCCTACTATTGTGAGGTTATGGTCTGGTGTAACCTGATAGGTCCTAGTGTTCTGAGAAATACAGTTTGGGAAGCCTGGAGTTAAGATGCTTATGTATTCCTGTTCGTGCTGTGGAACGGACTGGAGTGATTGGCTGCCTGCTTGTCCCTCTGCCTCCATGTCTCTGTGTTACACCAGTTCCTTCACCTCTCCACAGAATGTTTCCTGCATCTCCTGCCTTGGGCATGGACAGAGCTGATGACAAAGTCACTTTCAGGTCTCAGAAGTTGGTGACTTGCCGAGGTCATCCAGCTAGTAAGTGGCAGAACAAGGACCAGGACCCAGCTCTGTGGCTCTAGGTTCTATGCTCCTTCCAATCTTGGTGAAAGGAACAATTTGAAATGCCTGAAAATTGAAAAAAAATTCGATAGACTGAACAGGTTAAGTGAGATGCCATCAATGATGCCAAGTTAATCAATAATGGTAGGGCTGACTTAAGTATCACTACCACTACTACCGCCATTTTTATCATTAATATTGAGTAATTGTCATGATCCATGTATCATACTAAGCATTTTATATATTTTTTATTATTTAATTTTTATATCAATCCAGTAGCAATTATTACCCCATTTAATAGATGAAGACACAAGCTCAGATTGGGGAGTAGGGTGTCCATGTTCACACAGCTACAAAGGAACAGAGCCAAACTTCCATACTAGGCTATTTTCAGAGTCCAAACTCTTTTTTTTTTTTTTTTTAAAGATTAAAAAATAATTATTTACTTGGGAAAGCACTCAGGAGAGGGAGAAGCAGACTCCCGTGGTGCAAGACAACCCCCCCTCTCGCCCCCTGCCTGCCCCATGCAGAGCTCAGTATCAGGACCCTGGAATCATATCCTGAGCTGAAGGCAGATGCTTAACTAACTGAGCCACCCAGATGCCCAGAGTCCAAACTCTTACCTTCATTTTCTATATTTCAACTTACCTCGCTCCTTCTCCCTTATTAACACCTAATCTCAGAAAGGATCTGATCATTCATTTATTCCATAAGTCAGATAGCATTCAGCAGATATTTAATGAGTACCTACTATGTGAGGGAACTATTTTAGATAGTGAGGATCCAGTGATGAATACACTGACTAGGTTTCTGCTTGTGTGGAACTTAACAATCAGTGGGGAGAGCACACGATTTTAAATAATCAAGAAAAATATCATGTAGATATAAGTTTCATTTGTTTATTCTCTCATTTGTTTGAGTACAGTTGACATGATCAGTATCGTTAAAATCATTAGAATAGAGACCTGAAAGTGACTGGTTATCTACTTTAGATTGGGTTGTCAAGGGAAGGTCTTTTTTGGAAAAAGTGACATTTAAGCTGATAGGGGAGTTACAGGAAGTTGTTAACTAGGGAGAGAGCAACAGAGGGCAGGTGGAATGATTTTCTGGGTGGAGGGAGCATCATGTACAAAGATACCACCATGCCATGACTTTGCTGTGTTTGAAGAGCAAGAAGAAGGCTCATGTGGTTAAATAATAGTGGGTCAGGGGAGAGTGGTACCAGATACAGCTAAACAAGTAAGTGGTACGTTGGGTTAAGGAGACAGGGTTTTGGCCTAAGGGTGGGGAAACTATTGGAGGATTTAAGTAGGACTGAAGGGGGCACCTGAGTGGCTCAGTGGTTGAGCATCTGCCTTTGGCTCAAGTCATGATCCCAGGGTCCTGGGAGCGAGTTCTATATCGGGCTCCCCATAGGGAGCCTGCTTCTCCCTCTGCCTATCTCTCTCTCTCTCTCTCTCTCTCTCTGTGTATCTCTCATGAATAAATAAAATCTTAAAAAAAAGTACTGAGGGACATGAGCTGATTTATGCTTTTTATCTTTTAATTTTTTTCAACATTTGCATTGATTGCTATGTGGAGAAAGGATTATAAGAAAATATGGAAGGAAGTAGTGGATCCATTTCCTTTTTAAAGATTTATTTATTTATTTTAGAGAGAGAAAGAGCATGAGTGGCAGGGGCAGAGGGAGAGAAAATCTGAAGCAGACTCTGCTCCGAGCATGGAGCACGATGCAGTTCTCAGTCTCATGATCCTGAGATTGTGACCTGAGCCGAAACCAAGAGCGGAGCACTTAACCGATGGCACCACCCTGGCATACCAGAAAATAGGGGATCTATTAGGATATCGCAGTCGTCTCGACAAGGGATGATGGTGGCTCTATCAGGTATTGCCACAGTAATCCCATGTAACAAACATCCCATAAACTCAATGGGGGTACAGGAGTAAGGAGGTGATGGAATAACTGGGTAGTTCTGATATGGCTCAGGGTCAGGCTCAGCTGATTGCTGAGTCAGCTAGGGAGCTCTGCAATATTGCCTTGGTTCTCTGGTGTGTTTGTGAGGGCTATCAGACTGCCAGCTGTGTAGGGTAGCCTGGGCTTATTCTCAGGCTGGCCCAGTCATAATCTCATAGTGATTGCAAAGAAGCAGAAGGGAGTAGAAACAAGCAAGCAGATTTTAACACTTTAGCTTGTGTCAAGCTTGCTACTGTCCCATTGGTCAAGGCAAGTTTTGTGGGTGCACCCAAAGCTAGTGTGGGAGGACGTTGTCAAAGGGACAAGGATCCGAGAGGTGTGAAAAGGTACCAAGAGGTATGAATAATCAGGGCCATTAGTGCAATAGAGTGCATGAATGAGGAGAAAAGTAAAGACTTGAATATTCAGATTTAGGATATTTTGGAGGTACAGTCCAAAGAACATGGTCATGAATTAATTTTGAGGTGTGAGAGGAATGAATCAAAGATAACTCAGATTTTTGGCTTAGTAGCTGGGGAGATGGGGAAGCCATTTTCTTAGATGGTGAAGACTGGGTAAAGAGCAAGTTTTAGGGGAGTATCTAGAATTCTGTTTTAGACGTGTTGTGTTTGAGATACCTGTTAGATATTCAAATGAAGATGTCAGGTTTGCAGTTGGATAAATGAATCTGAGGTTCCTGGGGACAGGGTTAAAGTTGTAGATTCTGGAGTTAGCAACATGTAGATGGCCTTTCAAGCTATGCAACTGGATGCAACCACCCCTGAGGAGAATGGATGAAGAAGGCGAGCAAGCTCAGGATAGAGCTCTGGTACATAACAGTGTTTACAAGTAAAATGGAAAAAAAGAAGCTGGCAAAAGAGACTAAGAAGGTGCAGCCTTTAAGATTGGGGAAAAAAAAAAAGTCCAAAGTCTCTATTGGTTTCATAGAGAACCAAGAGAAACTAAGCATTTCAAGGAGAGAATGGTCAGCTATGTTCAACACTCCTGGGAGGTAAGATAAGTGAGAGGTGACCCCTGAGTTTGGCAACAACGAAGTCCTTGGTGACCTTGACAAATGCAGTCTTAGTAGAATAATGGAGACAGAAGCCCAACAGGAGTGATTTGAGGAAAGCACATGGGGTGAGAGTAACCCTAATATTGTCTTTCAAGAATTTCTGCTATAGAGACTCAGAAGCGATGTGGTTGTTGGAGGATAATGTGGGTCAAGAGATTAGCTTCTGTTCGGGAACATAAGTGATGTCAACTATGCCAAAGGGGGTGACCCAAGAGGGGATCCTGTTCACTGTAGGGATGGGGTAACTGCAGCCCAGAAGTGTTTGAGATGGCAAGAGAGGATGGGATTGAGAATTATAATGAACTTGAGTCCGTGTGTTACCTTCTTCAAGGGATATTTGGGTTCCATTTTCTATTTCTAATTTTGGGACGGAAGGGTATATCCACTATTGGAACCCTTCCAGCCATCAGCCAAGGTCGGGAAGTATGAGTTCTATTGTCATACTGGGCAGATTGAATATTTCTGTATCAGGCTCACTCAGGTACCGTTGTAGAGGAGAGACCTCCTTGGAATCATTCTGTCTCTGTAGGTGGTGCTCAATGTTTCTTATAATGATAGTGAAACCCATCAATTCAGTTTCTTAGATTTTGAGATGGGTAGCAAGTTAGGCAGGTCCCGGGCAGAGCTCAGAAGGGAATGTAAATTAACGAGCCATTTCCTTGTCCAGGAATACTGGTATAAGAACCAATTACACCCAGCAATATAGGTATTACCATTAATGGATAAACTAGCAGACTTTAGGGTGATTGGCTAATGCCATTCGGTAGATCCTAGATAAGGCATGCCTTCTGGAATTCTAGCTGAGTGATAGAAATGTTGCTTTTTATGTTTTTTAAGCTGTGTAAACTCAATTTTAAAGGGTCATGTAGGGCAGCCCGGGTGGCCCAGTGGTTTAGCGCCGCCTTCAGCCCAGGGCATGATCCTGGAGACCCAGGATCGAGACCCACGTTAGGCTCCCTGCATGGAGCCTGCTTCTCCCTCTGTCTGGGTCTCTACCTCTCTCTCTCTCTCTGTGGCCCTCATGAATAAATAAATAAAATCTAAAAAAAAAGGGGGGGGGGTCATGTAAAGCAAATGTGTTAAGGAAGTGGTAATTTAAAACATATTTTGTAAAATAAAAAATAAAAAATAAAATGTATTTTGTGTAAGTTCAAGAATACATTTGGTGGTATTTAAGGAACTATTTTCATCAACCCTCCCGGGGTATGTGGCCTGTGTTTAGTGGGTGAGGATGGTGGTGTGAAAAAATGCAGTACCCTATCTTAGAGTTGTTTTGACAGCTTTGGAGGATTTTTGTTCAATTGCTTCGAGTCTGCTTTGCTCTTTCACTCATTTAAAATATTAGTATCCACTTGTGCAATTCATATTGTGAACTGAGAACCACATCTGTTGCCACTCTGCCTTTTAGAGCTTTCTGACTTGGCAGAAATAATACTGAAAAGGACACCTGCCAGAGTCTTAATAATTCTTATATATAGCAGTCTGACGAGTGTTGGCTCAGTGTTCATAGAAATACCATGGAGTCAAGAAGCAGGGCTTAAATCAGATAAAATCAGAATCTTAAAATGTAAATGCTTCTCGTGTGAAGCTATAGATCTTTGGAACTGTTGGCGTTTTCTATTATAACGGGTTGTTCAGAAGCGCACATCTGAAAATACGTGGCAAGATACATATTAGTCTTTAAAACATTTCACAATAAATATGCTATTTTTATCTATTCTTGACATAATATTAAAATTTCTGTCACATATTGGAGAACAAATAAACTGAATTCCATTCAAGATAATACATAACAGATAGAGGCCAAGGATCATATTACTTATTTACCTATTTCTATACTTTATTCCTATTTCTTGAGTTAATAAGGGCATAACCTAGCTAGCTTGGCCCACAAAGAAATGCTTTTACAAGGATTTATTTATTAAGCTATTATCAAGTGTTAATATTAGAAATAACCAGGTGAGGAATATTATCATTTCTGCCCAAACTTATTGAAGATGTAGCATGTATTATCTTTCATTTTACGATCCCACAAACTTGTGTCTTCTTAGAATTTAATCACAGGAAAAAATTTTCTTTTGGACAGTATCTCTTATAAAAAAATTACAATTCTTTGTGGCTCTATATTATCCTTTGCTTCCTGGATTTTGAGAAGCTCCAAATTTAATGCACAATTGCATTACATGTCTCAGACTTCCAGATATCAGTGTGTTTAGCAGAATTGTTAGCACATGTACATTTGATTTAAGAGAATTCAACTTTGTGTGGGTCGACAAAGGAAAGAGAGCAAAGAAACAATTGAAAGAGGATGGATGAGTCTGTTTTACTCAGCGAGCATTGAAAGATGTATACGCTTACTTCTCCCTTCTCGGTCATAATTTGCAAAGGTTTTTCTATGAGCATCTCACAGTGCTGAACGTGATTTCAGTAATTAGACATAAGTACTTTTTCACGCCAACTCTTCCCTAAGTTCAAGCCAACTAATTTCTCCAATGCAAACCCCAAGCCCCCAAATCTACTTTTCTCTGTGCTAGATTGTTTGCAAAAAGGCCTCCATAATTCCCCACCCCATATCTACTCCATCTTGAGTGGTCACCTCTAATACTGACCCTGGGCTTAGCCAAAGAGACAGTAGCAAAGGCAAAGCATTCGGAGATGTGAAATTTGTCATGCACTGGACTTGCTCCCTCTTACTGCTCACGGGATCCTGAGAACTATAAGAAAAACAACCCAAGTTGTCCTGTTGAAAAGCCACATAGATGGGAACTGAAGTGCCCTGGCCAATAGCCTGCAAGTATCAGAAATGGGAGTGAGACCATTCTAGACAGCTAGGTTAGAATTGCCCCTCCAACCTATAGAATCATGAGAAATGAGACCTTTTTATTGTTTTTGTGCTACTAATTATGGAATGGGGTTTTTGGGCAGTTGTTCTTCTCAAAAGCCAATGCTGATATAACTTCCAGTCCTAGTAGACATTTCTGCTGATGCTCTTGGACATCTGCAGAGACCATGTGTCAGTCTCCAGTGTGGCTATCTTCTGGGAAATAGTCAAGGCTAATTCTGACTGTATTCAGTTTTTGCCATATGTGTTTATGCGAGAATCAACTCCCACATGAGCTTGGCTTCCACTCTGGTGTCTTCCTGCCTTTTGGTTTCTGGTTTGTCCTTTTGCTTTTAATTCTTAATCTGTATATTGTTGACATGTTGTAGTGCATTTTTTTTTCTTAAATTTCTTTCTTTCTTTTTCTTTTTCTTTTTTAAGACTTTATTTCTTTATTTATGAGAGACACACACAGAGAGAGGCAGAGACATAGGTAGAGGGAGAAGCAGGCTCCCTATGAGGAGTCTAATGCAGGACTCGATCCTGGGAATCCAGGATCACGCCCTGAGCCAAAGGCAGCCACTCAACTGCTGAGCCACCCAGGTGTCCCCTTAAATTTTTTTTTTTATTGAGAATAAAAATCACTATTTAAACCACTTTTAAAGAGTACAACACAGTGGTTTTTAGATTTACAATGTTGTGCAACCATCACCACTAATTCCAGAAGATTTCTCTCACTCCAAAAAAGAAACCCTACATACCCAGTTCTCCCCTCCTCCCATCCAGTTATGTACTTTGTGTCTGTGTGGATTTGCCTATTCTGGACATTTCATACATGTGGAATTAACACTATCTGTGGCCTTTTGTGTCTGGATCCTTTTACTTAGCATAATGTTTTCAGAGTTCATCCACATTGTATAATGTACCAGAACCTGATTCCTTTTTATGGTAGAGTAACATTACACTGTAGGGATATATATATATATATATATATATATATATATATATCTTCACCAGTTGGTGGACATTTGGGTTGTTTCCACTTTTTGACTATTATGAGTAATGCCACTATGAGCATTCATGTATGAGTTTTTGTGTGAAAATAGGTTTTCGGTTCTCTTGAGTTTATACTTAGGAGTAGAAATGCTGGGTTATATGTTAACCTTTGAGCAACTACCAAACTATTTTTCACGGTGGCTATACCATTTTACATTCCCACCAATGTATGAGTTTTCTCTACATTCTTACCGGTACTTCTTATTTTCCCCTTAAAAAAAATTACAGAACTTCTAGTGTGTGTGAAGTAGTATCTCATGTGGTTTTGATTTACATTTCCTTAATGACTAATGATGTTGAGCATCTTTTCGTGTGTTTATTGGCCATTTGTACATCTTCTTTGAAGAAATGTCTATTTAAGTTCTTTCCCATTTTTATTTTTATTTTTTTTTATAAAAGATTATATTTATTTGTTTGACAGAGAGAGAGAGAGAGTGAGAGAGAGCAGAAACAGGGGGAGCAGCAGAGGGAGAGGAGGAAGCAGGCTCTATGCTGAGCAGGGAGCCCAGTGTGGGGCTCAATCCTAGGACCCCAGGATCATGACCTGAGCTCAAGACAGATGCCCATCCTGTGGGTTGTCTTTCACTTCTTTGATCATGTCCTTTGACATACAAAGCTTTTTAAGTTGATGAAGTCCAATTTATCTATTTTTTTTCTTGCTTATGCTCTTGATGTCATGTTTAAGAAACCATTCCCTAATCTAAGGTCATGAAAATTTACAGCTATGTTTCCTTCTAAGAGTTTTATAATTTCAGTTCTTATATTAAGTCTTTATCCATTTTGAGATCATTTTTGTATATGGTGTAAAGTAGGGGTCCAGAGTCATTCACATCTTCTTGTCCCAGCACCATTTATCTAAAAGACTATTCTTTCCTCATTGAATGGTCTTGGTACCCCTGTCAAAAATCAACTGAGCATAGATGCATGGGTTTATTTCTGAACTCTCAGTTCTATATTGTTGGCCTTTACATCTATCCTTATGTAGGACCATGCTGTTTGAATTACTGTAATGTTCTAAGTTTTGAAAGTGGGGGTGTGAGTCCTTTGATTTTGTTCTTTTTTTTCAAGATTTATTTGACAGTTCAGCATTATTGTATGAGTTTTGGGATCAGCTTGTCCATTTCTGCAAAAAAAAAAAAAAAGGCATTGGAATTTTGATAGAGATTGCACTCAATCTGTAAATCCATTTGGAAAAGATTACCATTTTAGCAATATTAAATCTTTCAATCCATGAATGTGGATATCTTTCCACTTATTTGGGCCTTCTTTATTTTCTTTCAGCAATGTTTTATAGTTTTCAATGCACAAGTCTTGCACTTTCTTGGTTAAATTTTGTTCATGTATTTTTATTGTAAAGTATTTCAATTTATCTCTGGATGTATACAAGGTACAATTAGATTTCAATAAAAATGTTCGTGTGTGTGTGTGTGTGTGTGTGTGTGTGTAACTCTTCAGCTATTTAATGTAGCCAGACTTTTATTCCAGAAATCTGGGAGTAAGGATACTAGATTTCTGGTCTCAAAGGTTTTATTATTATTTCAGTTACAATCTCTTTGTTTTTATTTATTCATTTATGAAATGGTACCTGCCAAGGTATCATCTATTCCTTCAGATTTTAATTTGTTAGTGATTGGGATCCCTGGGTGGCGCAGCGGTTTGGCGCCTGCCTTTGGCCCAGGGCGCGATCCTGGAGACCCGGGATCGAATCCCACGTCGGGCTCCCGGCATGGAGCCTGCTTCTCCCTCTGCCTGTGTCTCTGCCTCTCTCTCACTGTGTGCCTATCATAAAAAAAAAAAAAAAAAAAATAATAATAATAATTTGTTAGTGATTGGTAGTGATAATATGGAAATTAAAACGATAAGGCTGATAGCAGATGTGCCTTATGTGCCAGGTACTGTTCTGAGTGCTTTATGTTTATTAACTTATTTAATAAAATTAAATACTGAGTGGGTATAGTTTTAAAAGTTAAAGGACTATGTGGTTTGTGTGTG
Source organism: Canis aureus (assembly GCF_053574225.1). Taxonomy (NCBI): domain Eukaryota; kingdom Metazoa; phylum Chordata; class Mammalia; order Carnivora; family Canidae; genus Canis; species Canis aureus. Next base: position 47,522,298 of record NC_135624.1, on the reverse strand, counting down.
TGTGTGTGTGTGTGTGTCTGTGAAACCTTACCTTTTGAGTGACCTTTGGGAGAAAAAACATAATTTTAACCCAGGGTTCTCAAAAAATAGCAATGGTGAACAATTAATCTTTAAAAAGTAAGATATTGATAATAGTATTAATGAACAAAGAGTGGGAGGTAGTATTTATCCAATCACCTTTTCTGGACTTTAATTTTTCTCTCAATTGAGAGGTTTGGAGCAGTGATCTCTGGTTATTAGAGTGCCTCAACTTCATTTTCTGTAATCAAATGACCTGGATTTGATACATTCCCCTATCCTCTGTGTGGGAGTTGAGAAGAAGCATGTTGCAGGGGAAGGCTCTTTAAGACATCAGATTGAAACCCCATTGGAGCATAAGCTCCACAAAGGCAGGGCCTGTGTTTTCCTTTACACCATTGTATCCCCGCCACAGTGCTTGATACTGAGTAGATTATAAATAAACATAAAAAAATGAATGAACAGATAAACACAACGCTGGAAATGAATAATTTTGGGTTATATGTTAACCTTTGGGCAACTATTTATTTATTTATTTCTTTTTAATAGTGAAACAAGCATTCTTTCCTTTGAGAGTATCTGTGTGTCTTTGGGTGGGTGTGGGAAAGAGGAAGGATTATTGAAATAGGATAAACTTCAATTAATAGAAGCTGTTTTTACTGTTTGTCTTTAAACTCACCTTGCATTTCGTGACGCTAGGCCCTTAGTCTGTGATGTGCCCTTGCCTCACCATCTTCCACGGGTGATGGCTACCTCAGCTTTTTAGCCCAACTTGGACATCATCTTCTATGATGATCTTAACCATCTCCCATCTCCAGACAGAGTTGAAGCTTTATGCATCTATGATACAGCATTTATTACATGGTAACAAATTGTTAGCTTTGTCATATCTGTTCCTCTCCTAGGCTGTGGGCATCTCATGCTTCGTTCTGTGCCCCAGAGCCTGGTAACATGTCTGGCACTCAACAGATTCTCAGTTGATAGTTGCTGAATGTGTAAATGTGTACGAGTTCAGAACAAAGGTAAGGCAACCACTAACTGGCCAGCAGCGTTCCTGAGTGTTTGACCTGAGTAGGAAGCCTTAAGTGAGTTTTCTAATTTACACCTCTTGATGCTCCTTTAGGGTTGGTACCACTGTCCTCATTTTACAGATAAGGAAATAATCTCAGAGGGGTTAAGTAACTTGCATAGTGTTAAACAGCTAATAAATGGCAAAGCTACAATTTAGAGCCAGGTCGGTCAGGCTGTCAGGTTCTTCAGGTTCCTTCCACTAAGTCGTTGCTGTTCAGCCAGGAGTTCCAACATAAGTAATTGGTGAAATAAGATCATGGAGGGTGACAAAGGGAAAGACATCTTTAGGGTCATGTTGATAGAACCACTGTTTTTGTATTTCCAGCTCTATCAGGTGAATTAATTAAAATTTGGATAGTTCATTATTTTGAAAGGTTATAGACCTGTCTTCTAAATGGTCGAATTTTCTGTTTTTCAGAGAGTAGTAGTAGTAGTATGGGGAACAGGTGGATTTCTAGAATGTCTAGGGCCCAGAAACTCTGTTAGAGATATCAGCTTCAGGGCATTAATCTCCCAGATGACATCGCAGGGCCCTCCCAGTTTGTGCGGTTGCTCTCGATTGCATTTTCAGTTGAGGGCAGAGAAGTTTCCTCTACACCATGAGGCGTACTCTTACATTTTAACAGGGGATTTGGAATAGGGCTGGACAAAGACCTGTCACATTCAGGAGATGAGAGCAGAAAAGCTTGATGGACACACTGTCACTTGACACGTGGGAGATGGAGGGGACTCAGGCCTGGGCCTCTGTGACGTGTGAGCTCGAAGCTGTCAGCCCCTTTGGAAAAGAGAACCTCTTGCCTGGGACAGAATTCATCCTCAGGAGCCTGTCTGAGTGGAAAAGGATCCTGTTTATTGTTTGATCATTTGTGATTCTACGACCCTGCTGATTTAAAATGCAGATGGATATACTTTTGATATGAAGTTTTTCTTTTAAGTCTGTCCAGTGACAATAAGAGCAACTAAAAATAGTGAAGGGTCTGAAGTAGATCCTTCCGTTGCCTTTGAGGTTTGGCTTCTGAAGTAAATACCATCGAGGCGTAAATAAAGCGACATCATTAAGTCCTCCAGTACCTACTGAATATATGCTGTGTTTCAGGTAGTGAACTGGTTGCTAGATCATGCCAACTATTATATTTTCCTGTGTTTGATTTGTGTAAGAGTGTTCAGAGGGGAAAAACAATTTGGAAATATGTTTTTGAGAAATTTCTGTGAAACAATGATTTATATGTGTATGTAATGCAGGTATACACATACGTATATGCAGGTATTAACTAGTTGTGTTGTGGGGCTCTCTAAGTATCTGTGCTGCTTATTTTTTTTTATTTTTAATTAATTAATTAATTTATTTTTATTTTTTATTGGTGTTCAATTTACTAACATACAGAATAACCCCCAGTGCCCGTCACTCATTCACTCCCACCCCCCGCCCTCCTCCCCTTCTACCACCCCCAGTTCGTTTCCCAGAGTTAGCAGTCTTTACGTTCTGTCTCCCTTTCTGATATTTCCCACACATTTCTTCTTATTTAGGTAAATTTGATTTTCAGAATTTCATCTCACACTGGAAAAAATTGGGCATTAATTTTTTTTTAATAGAAGATGGCTTCCCAAATAATCGAAATTTCCAGGCTCACTGAAATATGTGATCCTCTGTTGGCAAAACGTAAGATTGAGATTTAATACTCAGATATCACCCTAAAAAAGTATTTAGCTTGAAAATCTTTGTATGGTTACGTGATATTTATGAGTGAGAAATATTTGTTCTGGAGAATGTAGTAGAAAGTAGTCAGATGATGATGAAGTGAAAGTTCTGTAAAATACTAGATTTCAGTTTAAGCCTTTGACAAATCCTGGAAGTTCTCTGAAACCATTCCTCAATTCTCTAACATGCAGATGGCCTGGATTCCAACATTATTTACTCTTTCTGAAGGTTTCTATCATGTGTACTGAATAAATGTTTTTTCCTATGGGAATGTAGTTGAATCCAAATAGGAAAATTATTCTAGTTAAATTTTATTTTAATCTTTCAGCCATGTATTTGGAAGGCATCTGGTCTCTTAAGTGAAGAATCTGTATAATTAAGAGTCATTCCTTATCAGTCATAAAAAAGGATGAGATTGTGCCATTTGAAACAACATGGACAGGTCTAGAGGATGTTATATTAAGTGATAGAAGTCAGACTGAGAGAGACAAATACCATATAATTTCATAAGTGGAATCTAAAATAAAAATGGGAGTACCAAAAAACAAAACAAAACAAACAAACAAACAAACAAACAAACAAAAAAAACCCAAAAAATGGGAGTACCTGGCCGGAGCGATTGGTACAGCATTCAACTCTTGATCTTGGGGTTGTGAGTTTGCGGCCTACGTCAGGTATAGAGATTACTTAACAAAAATAAAATCTTTTAAAAAAATGAATAAGCAAACCAAAGGTGAATCAGACCTGAACATACAGAGAACAAACTGATGGTTGCCAGAGGGGAGAGAAATGAAGGTTTGGGCAAAATGGGTGAAGTCAGGAGTGGGAGATATAGGCTTCTACTTATGGAGTGAATAGTCATAGGAATAAAAGGCATAGTGTAAGGAATATAGTCAATGATACTGTAATAGTGATGTGGGGTGACAGATGATAGCTGTACTTAGGTAGCATAATGTATAAACTTGTCAAATCACTATGTTTAACACCTTAAACTAGTATAACATTGCATTCCATCTATACTCAAAAAAAGTCATTCTTCCATAACTAGGGCTATTTTCTCTTTAACTTCTTTTCTACATTAACAAAATACTCCAAATTAAAACTCATGGTGGAGAGCCACTATAAAACTTGAGTATGACATAGTGAACACGTGCCATTTTTAACTTTAAAACATCTTTTAAAAAGATTTTTTTTATTTATTTATTTATTTATTTATTTATTTATTTATTTATTTATTTAAGACCCAGAGAGGCATAGACACAGAGGGAGAAGGAGGCTCCCCGAGGGGAGCCCGATGTGGGACTTAATCCCAGGACCCTGGGATTATGCCCTGAGCGGAAGGCAGACTCTCAACCACTGAGCCACCCAGGCGTCCCTTAAATTTTTTTAAGTAGGCTCCACATGCAGCATGGGGCCCAGCACTGGGCTTGAACTCCATGACCCTGAGATGCAGACCTGAGCTGAGATCAAAAGTCAGATGCTTAACTGACTGAGCCACCCATACACTCGC